>NC_090925.1:898862745-899487745 GCF_040938575.1 Ambystoma mexicanum
AAATGGTTTGTTAGTTATTTTGGAGTTAATGTTAGATACTTTCTTTGTTGGGCACATACTAGAGTACCCACAATTTGTTCATCTCATTTTAAAGCAATATAGTATTTTTGTATTAGTGATAAATTGGACATTTTGAAAGAGCATACATCATAAAGCATGCATGGGCCAATTACACAGATGAGTAAACGGCAAGGGAAAGAAACCATTAAAAAAAGATCTAGGGGCATGAATGGAAAATAATTGGGGAAAAAAAAGGAAAGGCGCTTCGCTAAAAAGTTTCAGTGAGCTACCAAATGGAAGAGCAGATGCACAGTTCATTTTCATAGAATTTGAAACAGAAGGCAAGGAAGTATTTCTGCAGAAGGAAATTGGAACATGATGATAGAAGGAGAATGAGAAAGGGGCACAAAATGATTGGGAAAGCAAAAATAAGACAAAGATTGCAAATGAAAGCACAGGAGAGTGCTATAAATAATAATATAAAATAAAGAGTCATAAGGATATTACACATGCAGACTCAAGCATATGCACCAAAGCCAAAGGAAATTAGACAAGGGGGGACAGCATCTCCCACACTGCACAGAATAGAGGCATTAAAAAATGTGCCTAAAATCACACAATGTGTGAAACATGCGCCGAGAATAAAAATGTAATTAGGAGTGCAAATTACATTAAAAAGTAGGTTAACACAATAGTAAATGATACTAGATTAAGAACAGTAAATATTTATGGGGAATACCAAGAATTAAGGAAATAAAACACCTTTTTTCAGCAACAATGTTAAAAGTGCATGTATTGATGCAAACATTTGTATTTAGAATGGGGAAGCAGGAAGTAATGAGGGGAAGTACTCTCAAACGCACCAAGGTCACACACAATATAGATAAAAAAGCATGATATATTCAACAGTTGTATTGAGGAGAGATCTCAGTAAATAACTAAGGAGATAACATGCACTAGTTCAGAGATTAGTTATGAAGACACACAAGAAATCACATTCGTATTTTTAAGGCCTGAACATATAAAGGAGTGGGCCATTAGGTTAAAGGAGTATTTTTACAGAGCACACACCCTGATTAGTATAACTTTCAAGAATAAGGAGTGCAATATTTAGATTTTTTGCAGGGTTTGTTTAAATGAAATATATTGATGAATAAGTACAAGCAGGCTTGGAACTGACAGGGAAAAACAAGGAAGGCTTGGCACATTATTCAGCACAATATGGATTACTATTGTGCATGATGAATTGATGTATTGGGAGAAGTAGACTGAAGTAGAGTTTGGACGTATGAAAAGAGAAGACATTTTTCATGAGATGTGCATCATGCAGACCATTTTGAGAGACCAGCTATATTATTTGGCACCATATAATAAAGTTGATCAATTTCTCCAACAGTATAAGGCACTAACCAACTTGGCAGGACCTTGTAAATCAGACAAAGAGTAGACACTGATGTGATGAAGGTGTTCTTGGCAAAGGTTAAGAACTGTCATAGTTGTGTCTAGCCAAATCTAAAATAAGCTTATCAGTTTTGTGCGCCAGAGAAAATTGTGCATGCCAGCTATGATTAATGTGGGCTTGGTGTACAGCAGACTATAAAAACAGGGGAAAGGCAAAATGTTTTTTATTGTGTCCAGAGCGTGTCTTGTAACTGCAGCTAATAAAGACTGCTGAGAAACTCCCAGGCGCCTGATTTTCTCTCGTCTCTCTCTCTCTCTCTCTGAGGAATGTTCATGGATGCCTGGTGTTTGATGGAGGATGGGGACCAGGGCCCTCAGTTCAGATGTGTTTCAGTTTGTTGTGAATGCAGGATGGTGTTTGATGAGAAAGGCTGTGTGTACAATGCAGATTCATTTGAAAATAACTCTCTGAGGTATGTGGAGCCGGGGGTGTTGGGAGAGAGCTGAAGTGATGTGTGAGTGGCTTGGTATGTGCAAGATGAGTCTTGTCACTGCGTTCTGTGTGGCTTGAAAGGCCAGAAGGTACTGTTGGGGGGTCCACTGAGGAGAGCATTTCCATGGTCCAGCTTTGATAGAACTAGTGCTTAGACTGTTGTGTGGAAATCTTCAGTGGGAAGGATGTGTCTTGCAAACAAGATGTAGTTGTAGGTGGAATGTTTTGGTGACGGCAGCTATATGGTGTTTGAATGAAGTTGGGTGTCGATGGTGAAGCCTAGCGATTTCACAGGTATGGAAAGGCATATGTGTGGGTTGCCCATGGTGAGTTCTTTGGTCCAAGGGCTAGGTTCAGTTTGTGTCTGTGAGTCAGATGAGGTTGTATTCTATTTGGATGGGTGGAGTTTGAATAAGTAGGTGGCCATCCGGGTGATGATGGTGGTGAGACAGCTTTTGAGAGGATGTGGCGTTGTGAGGAAGACGTGATTCGGAAGTATATTTGTGTCATCCGCAAATTGGTAAAAATGGACATTGTGGTGGCTGGAGTTCTGGCTGGAGTTCTGTCTGAGGGATTTAATGTGTAGGTAGAAAATGAAGAGAAACACAGGGGATACTTGCAGACCACTAAAAATGGTTGGGATGAGTCAGATAGATAAGGGGCCATGCGGCTAACGCGTATCCTGTCAATGAGAAAGGATGTGAACCAGTGGAGAACATTGTTTGAGGGTTCTTTGGAAAAGGATATTTAGGAGAATGGTGTGATCAATGGTGGCGAAGGCTGCGTAGATGTCTAAGAGTACGAGAAAGAGTTGGTGTCCTTTGTTGGTGATGTTGTGAAGGTCATAGAGGATGTGAAGTGTTGCGGTCTTGGTGCTGTGGCCAGGTCAAAAGACATATCTACAAGGGCTGAGGAGGTTGTTCTTGGTGATGTCTTGTTTGAGTTTGCTCATGACAAAGCGTTCCATGATTCTAGTGAGGTAGGGTAGAATAGTGAGGGAACAGTAGTTTTCAGGGAGCATGGGGTTGATGGATGGTTTCTTGATGAGGGGAGGTGTGTCCTTTTTTGAGTAAGGGGGGAAAGTACCATGTGTAAGACATAAGTTGATGTTAAGCCAGCGTGGAGTTAGGGTGGTGATGCAGTTGAATGTGGCTTGGGGTAGACAAGCATCATCCAGGAAGTATGGTGGTTTTGTTTTTGATGTGAGGGTAATGAGGGTGCTATAGTCGATAGGGTGAAATCTGTCTCATGACTCAGAAGATCTAGGAGTAGGCGTGGTAGTGGGACTGCAGAGGGGGGTGCGGCTTGTCTAATATTGTATATTTTAGAGTTGAAGTAGTCCATAAGGGAGTTGCATTCTGACGTGGATGGGGCATGGAAGCTGTGGGTCGTGGTTTGGAGAGTGATTTGAGGATGGTAACATTTTTCTGTGTGTGACTGGTGGTGGATTGAGGTTCTTGGAGATAGCTGGCAGCTTTGGTGTTGCTTATCACCATCCTGTATTTGTTGCACCATTGTTTGGGGGTGTTCTGACAGCAGGGCCATGGATTATTCTGCCAAGCTCTTTCTAGGTTTCAGGCTTCCTATGATGGGGAAGGAGGAATCATTGATCCACGGTTTGTGGTGGGGTGTTTGTGTTTTGAGGGAAGCTATTTAGTCGAGTGCCTGGATGATAGGGTGGTTGTAATTGTTGAGGAGCTAGGAGGTATGTGTGTGAAGGATAAAGGGGTGGTATGAGTAGTGCTAAGGATTTGTATGTAATGTGTTTGATGCATCTGCATGATGGGCTGGGGCAATGTGCGGCAGGTGGTGGGATGGTGTGTGGCAGAGTGAGCATGAAGGGGATTGAAAACTGGTCAGACCATGACACACAGATTGGATTTTACTTTTACACAGATGTGTGGTTTTTGCATGAAATCAGATCAAGGGCGTCGCCACCCATGGGTGTGAGGTAGGGGATGTATTAGGTGAGGTCATAGGGATAAGTGCAAAACCGAGGGAGAGGCCTTCAAAGGGTGTGCATGATGGGTGGGGTTGTCAAATGTGCGTGAGGCTTTGATGGCAATGCACCCCCCCTATTTTATGTGCGCAATCTCTGTGGTGGAATGGATAATGTGGAGTAAGGTGGGGCTAGAGCCATGTTTCTTTTAGAGGTGTGTGTGCTAATGACGTTATTGATTTCATGTGTGTATTCAGGTGTACAGTGGCAGCTGAGGAGAATGCAGGGGAGTGATGTGCTGGAGTATGATTTGTATGTTCTTTGATGGTATGTTCTTTGTTTGTGTTGGCTGTTGGCTTTGGTGGCTCCTAGTGGAAACAGGTGATAACAGGGGACAAATAATTAAATAGAGAAAGAAAATAGCTCCTACATTTAGCTCACTGTGTCCTGTGCTCTGGACAACCAGGTGATTGGATGTCCAACGAAAGTTGCTTAAATACCCAAATTGGCCCGGAAGTAGTTCAACATGAAGCTGACATAAATAGGGAATGACAAAGCAGTCCTCGTTTTACAATCACAGAAGAAGCATTAGGAACACAGGATGAAGGTGAAAAGCTTCAGGGGACGTTTTGGAGGGAGCTTCCAAACTGCAAGACAGTGGCCTCTAATGGGTGTAAGGGGATGGGACTTAAAATCAAAACCCTACCTGCAAAGGAGACAAAGATTGGCGAAGTTGGGGGGGGTTGTACAATTAGCAGCCAACTGTGAATTACACCTTGCCTAAGCACACGCTTAGCCAGCATGAATACTTTTACAATTGTTTTCAGTGAGCTGGTACATACAATAGTTTTGGTAATATGATGTAGTAACAGAGACTTGGACCCAAGTGCTTATGTTATGTTATGTTATTTTGCATTTATATAGCGCCTTATATACCATTGGTATGGTCTGAAGGTGCTGGTAGGTTGAACGCCCTTGGGAACCGAAGTTCAGGTCAGTAGAGAGGGTAGAGAGAGTAGAGAGAGTAAAAGGTGTATGTGAGCATCGGGTATGTGTGCAGCTGGTGCGGAATTCATGTAATAGCTGCTTTTTAGCGGTAAGTGTGGTGGTTGAGAGATCTGTAGTATGTGTTCGTTCTGGCAGGATTTATCTAGACCGAATGTGGCCGTGTTAGGCCTGCGGAGAACGCCTGGCTGGGGGGTGTGTAACCAGCAGTGTTTACTTAGGATGATGGGGAGTGAGCGGCAAATGTAGGTAGGAGAACAGTTATACCAAATGGTGTCATAGTATCTCTGTGTTCTAGTTGAGTGGTGGTGTAAAGAAGAGAGTAAGCTTGGTGGTGAGATATGATGGCTTATATGCTCTTTCAAATGTTCCCAGCATTCCAGACCATACTATGTATGTCACGCAATTCTATGCGCTCCAGTCTGTTCCATGCACTCTTATTCATTCCATGCACCCGAGTCTTGCTCGACTCAATCCGTTCTGCGTGATGCATTCATGCATTCCATTCCGCCCCACGTGCTCCAGTCCGCCCCATATACTCCGGTCTGTCCCATGCATGTGCTCACGCGCTCACCCCCTCTACGTGCTCACCCCTCTACGCGCCCACTCCCATCCACGCACTCATCCCCTCCACGCACTCATCCCCTCCACGCACTCATCCCCTCCATGCACTCATCCCCTCCACGCACTCATCCCCTCCACGCACTCATCCCCTCCACGCACTCATCCCTTCCACGCACTCATCCCCTCCACGCACTCATCCCCTCCACGCACTCATTCCCTCCACGCACTCGTTCCCTCCACGCACTCGTCCCCTCTACGCACTCGTCCCCTCTATGCACTTGTCCCCTCCATGCACTCGTCCCCTCTACGCACTCGTCCCCTACCCGTACTTCACCGCTCCTCGCACTCATCAGCTCGCCGCAGTCATCCGCTCCCCGCACTCGTCCGCTATGTGCACTCATCCGCTCCCCGCGCTCATCCGCTCCCATCCGCTCCCCAACCTCATCCACTCCCCGCGCTTACCCTCTCTAAGCACTCATCCGCTCTATGAATCAACCGCTCTATGTACTCCTCCGCTCTATGTACTCCTCCTCTCTATGCACTCATCCGCTCCATGCTTTCACCTCCTCTGCTCCTCGCAGTTGTCTGCTCGCCTCACTCATCCGCTCGCCTCACTCGTCCGCTTCCCATACTCAACTGTTCCCTCATTCATCTGCTCTATGCTTTCAACTCATCCGCTCCTTGCAGTCGTCTGCTCGCCTCACTCATCCGCTCGCCTCACTCATCCGCTCCCCGTACTCATCTGCTCCCTCATTCATCTGCTCAATGTACTCATCCACTCTATCCACTCGTGCTTTCCATGCCTTCAACTCATCAGCTCCCCGCACTCATCTGCGCTATGCAGTAGTCCGCTCTATGCAGTAGTCTGCTCTATGCACTCGTCCGCTCTATGCACTCGTCTGCTCTATGCACTCGCGACTCTATGCACTCGACGACTCTATGCATTCGTCTGATCTCTGCACTCGTCCGCTCTGCGTGCTCGTCCGCTCTGTGTACTCATCCGCTCTGTGCACTTGTCCGCTCTGTGCACTCGTCCGCTCTATATTCTCGTTCGCTTTACATACTCATCCGATCTATATTCTCATTTGCTCTACATACTCATCCGCTCTACACATTCATCCTTTCAAGACACTCATCCGCTCTACATACTCATCCGCTCTACATACTCATCAGCTCTACATACTCATCAGCTCTACATACTCATCCGCTCAACACACTCACCGCACTACACACTCATCCGCTCTACATACTCATCCGCTCTACATACTCATGCGCTCTATCTACTCATCCGCTCTACATACTCATCCGCTCTACATACTCATCCGCTCTACATACTCATCTGCTCTACACACGTAGCCGCTCTATATACGCAGCCGCTTAACAAGTTCATCCATTTTATATACTCATACGATCTACATAGTCATTCTATTTACATACTCATTCGATCTATAGTCACCTGTTCTTCCACTCGTGTCTTCTTCCACTCAGCGCATTCATCTGTTCTGCATGCTTCATCCATTCTAACTATTTTATCCACGCCATTCACTTCGTTCGCTCCTCATGGATTATGTTCATTTCAGCAGTTTAAGTCTCTTTACTGTTTCCCTGTGATTTATTCTTATTATCCATTTCACTGTTTTGATCTAGTTTACTCGTTTAATTCTGTTTGTCCTTCTAGTCCATACTCGGGTTATTTAGCTGTCATTTCCGCATCAGGTAGTTTGTTGGATTGGTGTCATTGAGATGCCGTTATTCTGTTTTGGTTGGTTTGGTAACGGTTGGTTTTATGTGAAGAGCCAAGTTTTCAGCAGTTTGCGGAAAGACGTTAAATCCTCGGTTAGGTGGATGTGGGGTGGGAGCGAGTTCCACAGGGTGGGAGCCAAGGCTGAGAATGATGATCTGCCCAACTTGACTGAGTTTGTCTTAGGTATGTCTAGGAGGCCGGCCGAGCTTGATCTTAGGGTGCGTGGGGGGTGATAGGGTTTTAGCTTGTCTTGAAGATATTGTGGTCCGGGTTTATGCATTGCTCGATGGGAGATGCATAATGTTTTGAAAGTCACCCTTCGGGCTACTGGAAGCCAGTGTAGCGTTTTAAGGGCTGGCGAGATGTGGTCTCTTGGGCTGAGTGCAAGTAGCATTTTGGCAGCTGCGTTTTGTGCCCTTTGGAGTTTATTCATTTGGTACGCATGGACGCCGAGGTATAGGGCGTTTGCGTAGTCTAGTCTTGATATAACGATTGATTGGACCGCGGAGAGTCTGTTGGGGAAGGAGAGATACAGAAAGATGTGCCTAAGGGTTTTAAGGTGGTAGTGGCAGGACTTTGATACGTTGTTGACTTGGCGCGAGAGTGTTAGGTCAGAGTCAAGGGTGCATCCAAGATTTTTCACTGAGTCACAGGGAGTCGGTGAGTTGCCCATTGCAGGTGGCCAGGGTAGTGGTTGCGGAAGAAGTTTGGAGTTGCCACATACCATGATTTCCGTTTTGGAGGGGTTTAACAGGAGGTGGCTTTGGGTCATCCAGAGTTCAATGTCGAGGAGGCAGGAGGCCAGGTCAGGTCGGGAGTTTGGGTTTGAGTTCATTAAATAAACTCCATGTTCCACTGGCACCCCATTGAATAATATCATCTTGACAGATAGCTGTGTAGGTTTAGGTCTGTTCAATTATGGATGTAGAGTTGTTTTATTCCAAAGTTTAGAACAGAAATACTAGTTGCTGACACTCATTTCAGTCTAGAACATAACACTTTATTAAAGCCTAAAAGTGTACATGTTCTTTTGGGAGATATTCCCAATGGCCCTGCAAAAAGTTGGAATTCCAAAACATATTGCTTGCAGAATAGTTAACTGTAAAATGCAAACCTTAATAAAAGAAGGATAGTTTGTTTGCATAATAAATATATATATAAATCTCTCATTTAATTGTTAGACGGGGTTATGGATGAGCAAGCATAACTTCTAATCAGTACTATTGTGATCTTTTATTAGTAGTACTGCTGCTGATAGGAGGGATACGATAGCTGAGAAAAAATCCAAACCCTTTAACATGGGCTCATGTGTAAGTACTGCATTGCTACTAATCAGTTCTTTCGGGCTTCATAATAATAAAGACTGAGAAAGCAATACAGGAACCAACACCACAATTGGTGCAACAAGATGCTAGTGTACTAGTGATTCACCAGCAGCATTATTTTCTGTCAGAAACTCATGTGTGGAACACTGGTGGAGCACTAGAATAATGTTTAGAAACAACATCACTGTTATTCAGAGAACAGCTGTCTGGTGGTATGAGTGCAGTGCCAGTGAAGTACTTAACCGACAACAGTATTTGGGGTCGACCAAACCCAATACCTTTAAAATTGAAACTATGTAATCAAAGCCCACCTGTTATAATATTCATTACAAATCAACTACACCTGACCGAGGACTAATGCTAATGGATGCACATACTGATGAACAGACCTCAACAAACAGTCTGTGCTACTGTTAAAGGATTCCACTGTTCTCGAGTTAGGTCCACACTTTAAATAATGAAATCAAAAAATAACAGCTTAATTATACTATCCATTGACAGAGAAATTGTTTGATTGCTCCTTCAAGTGACATTGAAATTCTGTGAATATAAAAATGACCTAAAATGTACATATGCTGCAAAACAACCATTAGTTAAACTCTCAGGAAAACAATCTCCACACCTCTGTTTACATACCAGTTTTACCAATAGATTCAAGAGAAGTAAGCTATGTTTACCTAATACAATAGGCCATGTTTCTCCAATTGTCATTTTAATCTAATATGGAAGATAACCATTGAAGTGATTATTGAGTTTGTGGTTGCCCATTAAGTGCATTTTCAAAGAAGCAGATAGAGAGGTTAATCAACTCCTAACTCAGGAGAGTATTATGTTTCACAAAGAATGTGCATCTGTTCAATTAGGATTTGGTAATGAAGAATAGATTACCAATTTAAGTTTTTGCTATGTCAAATTCTATTTTCAAACAACATATGGGTTCTATTGAAAATTATCTAGTACACACATATGAAGATCATCGACTTCCATTCAAAGTGACAACTGGAAATACATTATTTTCTGAACAATTTGTCTCACTGGAAAAACGAATGCAGGTTTGAATTCAGCTGATAATGTATATTTTATGCATATGTCATGCATGAGGTGGCAGAAACATAAATGATATACCCAGATTCAGAATATTCCTACCAACCCGAACATGCCATTGTCACCAATATCACTTGTCTATGTAGAGAATAATTTAAAAAATGAATATATCGCTTCATTATCAGGTTTTAATTGTAGAGGGCGGGGGCCTAGTGTTTAGCTGTTATTCCTTTATGACACATCAAAATTCAATGGGCTAGTAGACACAAAAAGAATGATCTTGGTGGATGAGGGAAAGTGAAGGGAATCTATCACAGGGCTTGCCCAATCCAAACCACCGTGTCAAATGATGCTGGGGGGAGTTTGCTGGGTATTTAAGATCAAATACACGAGAAGAAGATAGTGTTTGGAGGAAAACGGAGAAGTAAGAGAGCCTGGTGACAAGAGAGAGGCAGTTTTGGGTTTCAACCTGGTCTAGCTGATAGGGAAATCTCTTTTAAGGGGGCTTATTCAGACTCGATTGGATGCAGAGGCCTTTCTCAAAAGCAGGATCAGATTGCCTGAGAAGGATTTTGGAGCAGGTGCATAGACTGGAGTGAAAGATTATCTGACAGAGCACCATGAGACCAGCCAGTGTTCCTGCCTGTCCTCAGCCTTTAAAAGACAAACAAAAAGTGGGTTCCTATGACCCTCCAATTATTTAGACATGTTTTCAGAGAATTAAGGGCAATTAATAGCATTAACAGTATTTTGGGAACCCTGTTTAAATGTTATACCACTGAAAAGTAAAATTTAGTGCAAGGTGTGTGTGAATTGTGGTTTATGATTACAACTTAAACCACATGTAATATCAGCCCAATAGGGCTTCCCTCCTGCAATTTGGGATCTCAGTAAGCTTTAAAAATCTCAAATTGAAATGTGGAATAACAGGCCCCCTGATTGATGTCTTCCATAGTCAATAAAGTAATTGATGTCTAATACTTAATGAACACATGGAACTGGGTTGTTGTGATGGTAAACCTGATTCCTTGGCAATAGTGAGAGATGTAGGCTCCTCTGTCTCAGCATTTCAAAAATAACAGAAGTCCTGAGAAAGCCAAGTCTTTACCAATATTTGCAACAAATTCAACATCATAGAAGATGATATGAACTTAAATCCATGCCACAGCTAGGCACCAATAGCGTTTCATAGTGTAATACATTTTTTATCTAAATCTGCCCATGAATTGAAGAACCAGACGGTGAAATAGGCATATTTCTCTAATGCCAAAGTGTGTTAACGGTTTCAGAGAAAATTAAGTACATTCTTTTGTTTAAAACTTTACTATGAGAACTGCTAATATATTTATTTATTGATAATTTGTAATGCGCCTATACACAAGTGTTTCGAGGCGCAGCAAGGCAGGGGGGTTGGGAAACAGGAAGGGTAAAGTAGCTATCCTAATGGGCCTTGCGACATTCGGATCGTCCAAGTGAGGTAAAGAGAAGTGCATGGGGAAGGGAGTTCGAGTAGTGCAGGAACTGGGTGGAGGGCTCAAGTGAAGCAGGGTGTCACAGAGGCCAGATGGGAAGAGCAAGGGGGATATGATATTTTCTTTATTTCACGCTCATACACAAGTGTTTCAGAGCGCGACCAAGCAAAGGGATGGGAACAAGGGAGAACAAAAAATAAAAACAACGATCTTACTAGGCCCAGTGACATTAAGAACGTGCAAGTGGATGGAAAAGGGAAAAGGGGGAAAGTGCGTGGAAGGGGGAGAAGTGGAAAGTGCAGAACAGAGGAGAGAAAAGAATAAGTTAAATAAATGAATAAATACAGGCAATGAAAAAGTGGTAGTGCAGCCAGCAAGTGGCAAGTGCAAGATTAGTCAGATAGGGTATATCTGATAAGTGCAAAGGAAGAGTGGGGGACTGTATGGCTACAGATACAGAACCCAGTGCAATGGGAGGCCTGGAGGCAGTGCAAGAGGGAGGCAGGGTGAGCAGGTACCTGGGCCCGAAGGACAGAGGGTGTCCAGGTGAACAGTGCCAAGAGAGAAAAACAGGTCAGCAGGGTAGAAGAGGGGCAAAGGCAGAAGCAAAGAGGAAGGTCTTGAGGTGCTTCCGGAACCGGAGATGGTTCTCCTCAAGTTTCAAGGTGGCCGGTAGGCTGTTCCCAAGGGAGGCCCCAGCCAAAGACAGAGATCTGCCCCCAGCTTGTTTCTTTGAAAAATGACTGACCTTGAGGGAGTTAGAGGTAGAGCAGCGAAGGGCCGGAGAGGGGAGGTATTTGTGGAGGGATAGTTGAAGGTATTTTGGACCCAGGCCCCAGAAAGCCTTGTGGACAATGCAGAGGGTTTTAAATGTAATCCTTGCATCCACTGGGAGCCAATGAAGGGATTTCAGAGCTGGAGAGATACGATTCCAGGGCTTGAGGACAAGGACAAGTCTTGCAGTTCTGTTATAGATTAGTTGTAGAGGGCAGAGTGGAGGCAGGTAGATTTATAAAGAGGCTGTTACAGTAGTCCAACCTGGAGAGAACCAGAGCCTGAGACACAGTGAGCTTCTGGGGAAGGGGAGGAACGGCAGAGTACCTCTGAGGAGGTGGAGTAAGAAGTTTGACTTTTTAGAGACATCAGAAATGTGTGCGGAGAAGGAAAGTGTGGAGTCAAAGGTAGTGATAGTAGGAGGGCCAAGGGAGGCCGGCCAGAGAGCAAGGGGAAAGGATGATGAAGGTGTACCGATGAGGAGGATCTCAGTCTTGTTGGCATTTAGACAAAGATCGTTGACAGTAAACCAATTTTGAATGGCAATTATGCATTCAGAAATGAGGGAGGGAGAGGAGGAGGGAGAGGAGGTGGCCGAGGGCAGCCTGAAAATGAATTGAGTGTCATCAGCATAGCACTGGAAGTTTGAGCAGAAAATGGAAATGCAGTAGACGAGAGCCTCCAGGTATTGGTTGAAAAACCAGGGCGAGAGGTTAGACCCCTGGGGAACACCACAAGTAGAGAGGGCGATAGATGAAAGGAAGGACCCAAGTTGTACCTGGGAGGGTCGATCAGAGAGGAAAGAGGTCAGCGAGGCCAGAGCCTGATCAGTGATACCCAGGTTGTCACGAAGACGGTTGAGCAGGGTGGTATGGTTGACCATGTCGAAGGCAGAGGAGAGATCAAGTAGGATATGGACAGAGGGAATGTTAGAGTCAAGGTTGGAGAGCAGATCTTCACCGATGTTCAGGAGAGCAGTTTTCATGATTCTGGCAGTTCTGAAGCCAGATTGGTGGTCATGGAGAGAGTCAACAGAATTGGAAAGAAGGTTTACCTTAGAGATGGCCAGCTTTTCCAGGAGTTTACCCCAAAAGGGAGTCATGGAAATTGGGCGATAGTTAGCCGGACAAGAAGGATCGGCTGTGGGTTTCTTTAGCAGAGGATGCACAATGGAGTGCTTCAGGTTGGAGGGGAAAGATACAGAGGCAAAGGAGAGGTTGCAGAAATTGGCAAGGGCCGGAGCAAGTTTTTAGAGGAGCAGGGATGGACTTGTTTTGATGAGGCTTTCATAGATCGGACTTGTCTAGCAACCTCATCAGGGGAGAAAAAAGGAAAGGAGGAGAAAGAGGGTGGGGGTAGCTGGAGGAGGGACAACAAGCAGAGACAGAGAGGGGAGAGGAGGGGGAGCGTAGGAGAGGGTGGACAAGATGTCCTGGGTTTTAGAGATAAGGTGAGCGGCAAGGGCATTGCAAAGAGCCTGGGAGGTGAGAGGGGGGTTGGAGACTGCAGCTGGGCTGGCCAGCTCCTTGCAGATTTTAAAGAGTTCAGCCGAGTTGTTAGATGCCGCAGAGACACAGGCTTGAATGTGGACTCTCTTCTTGGTGTGGAGAGAGAGTCTGGATTGCCTTTGGAGCAGGCAGCAGCCCAGTTTGTCAGAGGATGAACAAGAAGCCCTCCATTTCCTCGCAGTCACCCTACACTTATGTTTAAGTGTAGCTAGGTCCAAGTCATACCAGGAATTGCACTTGGCTTTGGACTTCAAACGGATCCTCGTGATAGGGGCAAGATCATCAAGAGTAGCAGAAATAGAAGAGTAGAGAAGGGATAGGGCTGTGGCCGGGTGTGAGTCAGCCAGAGGACGAGGGGTGGGGGAGAAGGTTGCAGCGAAAGCCTCAACTGACATGTGCTTCATGGGCCGGATGCCCGAGAAGGTAGGTGGCAGTGTTGGGGTAGGCTTGGCTTGGGGGAAGAGAGTGAGAGATGAGAGGAGTAGTCAGAGGGATGGAGAGGGGGAGGCCAGAGGAGATAAAGACATCAAGTGTGTGACCGGCAGAGTGAGTTGGGCCAGAGGGGAGGATGGAGAGGGAGAGTGAATCACAGAGGTTGAGAAAGAGCACAGATGAAGAA
The DNA here is from genome assembly GCF_040938575.1 of Ambystoma mexicanum. NCBI lineage: Eukaryota > Metazoa > Chordata > Amphibia > Caudata > Ambystomatidae > Ambystoma > Ambystoma mexicanum. The sequence goes on from NC_090925.1 coordinate 898,876,634, forward strand.
CAGGGAGTGGTTGAGGCCAGGAGGGAGCAGGAGAGGTCTGCCCACTCAGAGAGAAAAGAAGTAATTTGACCAGGGGGCCGGTAGAGAGTAGCAACAGTGAGAGAGTGGCTAGGAGAGAGAGAGAGAGAGCCTGCAGACAAAGCATACGACATAGGAATAAGTCTGAGTAGGGATGAAAGAAGCTGGAATCCACTCAGGGTAGATCAGGGCTACACCCCCTCCAGGCCGGTTGGATATGGGAGCGGAGAGGATCTTGTAGCTGTCAGGGAGGAGAGTGGCCGAGGACTTCAAGTTCTTCGAGGAGGTGGCATATGTCAGATGAGTGTTTGACAGCCAAGCGAGAGTTGAGAGTGGCGAGATGAAGAAGGTTGCCAGCCTTAAAGACCTTCCGGGGAGGGGTACAGATCAGAGGTACGCCCTGCGGAGGAGGAAGAGCCCTAGGAGGGGCAGAGGAGGAGGAGGGCAAGCTAGCCGAGGGGTGAGAGCAGGGGACAGCAGGAGATGAGAGGACATTGATGAGGCGAGGGAACCGTATCTCAAAAAGGGGGAGATTAGCCTGAGGGCCTTGCACTATGACAGCGCCACTTAGGTAGACATTAATTATGACTCTGGAGGAGTCAAAGAAAACCATGAGGACTTCCCAGCGGGTGCCACCATTAATGGGAGAGGAGGAGACAGGACAAAGCACAGAGATCATATGAGGGGTCCATAGATCAGGTGAAGGAACGGAAAAGAGAATGTCAGTGAGGGTTTGTCTGGCAGAGGCACTAGAATAGGTATCAGCAATGGGGAGACCTGGGTTTGAAGCCAAGATATCCTTTTTGAATTTCTTCTTACCAGACTTAGTGAGAAGGGAAGGATAGTTGATAAAGAAGCAGTTGGAGTAGGTAGGAGAGATAGATAACGCCATGAGTGAGTAGAGAGAGGAGGCAGTAGGAGAAATATGCAAGAGAAGCAGTAAGGAACAGTCACTGGGCTACCCGGTTACAATTTAGGACCTGAAGTGATGTGGAAAACACACCCAAATTTGACTTTCAGAACAACCCAAATTGCAGTTACAAAACACACCCAAATTTGACTTTCAGAACAACTCAAATTGTAATGTTAGGGCTACATTGGTGAAAGAAATGGTGTAAGAGTTAGAGGCAGGCGCTGAGCCTAGAGCATTTGATAGTGTACAAGGAGACCAGTTGATGCTAGCAGAGGGAAGAGTGAAAATCAATGAGGGGAATAGAAAGGGTAAGCAGAAGGATGGAAACTAACCCATGGGGCGGGAGGTACAAGAGTCTTAGTAGTCCAGAATCATGCCTGTGAACTGACAGCACCCAGGAGGGTCAAGGTGCGGTATTGGCTTCATGTAGCGAACTGGCAGCGGACAGGGAAGCTGACACGGGCCTTAAAAGTGGGCCTTAGAACAACAGGCCGGCTAACGCCTGCCGGTCCCCGGTTGGCCAATAAGGCTGGCCAAGTGGCCAATCGCAGGGCAGATGAGGGTGGAAAGGCCCAGAGAGGAAGCCACTGTTGCAGGGAAAATGTGGTGGTCATTTTGAAAAAGAAAACACAGTGAAAAAAAGGTAAACAAAGACAGATTGAACTAACAGGTATTTAAAACACAGCAACAATGCAGAAGTCCAAGCGAGGCAATAAGTCACCAGTTGATCCACACAATCAATAAAAGCCACTGGGCCTCATTACGAGTTTGGTGGTAGCCATGCTGTCATTACCGGCATGGCTACCTCCAAACTCGTGTCCGGGCCCGGGTCCCAAAAAAAGGGAATTACTGAGCCATTCTGACTTTTGCAAGCCCGGTAATTCCCATTTTCGGGACCCAGACCCGGTACATCCCCATTCCCATAGGGCTCAATGGGAATGAGGAAGATGCTAACAACGGACCCATTAATGATGGGTCTGTTGTTAGCATCCTGGTCTGCTCGCGGGTGCCGGTATGCACGTCTGGCCAGACCAGATGTACATACCGTCACCCGCGAGCAAACTCGTAATGTGGCGGCCCGGTATGAACCCACAGATGCAGTGTGGTGGACAAGCTGGGAGATGTCCAGTTTCTCCAAGAGTTTGCCCAAGAAGGGGGTAGTGGAGATAGGACAGTAGTTTGCCAGACAGTAAGGATCAGCAGAAAGTGCACAAGGGAGTGCTTGAGAAGTGAGGGGAAGGCACCAGTGGCAAAGGAATGATTGCAGAAATCAGCTAAGGCTGGAGCAAGAGAGACACTGTTGTCTTTGATCGATCTGGAGGAGCAGGGGATCACCTGCATGGAAGAGACTTCACAGAACGGACTAGTCTAAAAACCTCATCAGGTGTTGTGGATAGTAGCAGGGACCCACTCAGGGAAAATGAGGGCCACTCCACACCAAGGCCAGTTAAGACTAGGTTTGGAGAAGATCATGGAACCCTCATTTAGGAGAGTGTCAAAACATGTGACAGAGCTGCCCGTGAAAGTCTCAGTGAGAACGAGGATGTCTAGGTCGGTCATCAAAGAGATGTCAGATGTCAGAGGAATGTTTGATGGCAGAACAAGAGTTAAGGGTGGCTAAGTGGAGCAGGTTGCCACTCTTGAAGGACTTCCGAGGAGGGGTACAGGAATGTGGTAAACCTTTCACCTTTTGATTTCATAGGAAGGTTTGTTTAAGGTAGACATAATTCTTTATTGTAGATTATTTGATTGAGTTTTCATGAAACCATCAACATCAATTTGTGCTTCTAAATATCATAAAATATCAGAGCACGTTGTCTACAATAGTCATTTTTATTTGTTTGTCTATGTATGGATGTTTTTCTGATGATGAAAAGTACACTGGAAATGTTCCTTTAAATGAAAATGATGGTGAGGCAGGCACAGTGTGTTGGTTTGCAGTATGGTCAACCTTACCTATAGCATTTTAAAGGTGACCTCTTCATCATTGGTAATTAGGGTATCACACCTGCATTTCCTTGATGTTTTATTATAAATAAAACAAAATATTATGCTTAAAACAGCCCTTTCCTTCTTCCACATTGCGTGGTGGGATTGTTGTTGTGGAGGGTATTAGATAGGGAATATTTCTCCGTAATCAAATAACCAAATATACATATACATTCCTTGGATATATTACTGTCCTATACCTTTGAAGAAAACTGTGGATTCGGAGGGCTCCTTGCCCTCACTGTTCTCTGCTGGGAAATTTTGATTTGTCACTAGTTCATGCCAACTTTAGTAGCATGTCTCTATGGCCATGTTTTGGGAAGCAGTTGGAATGCCACTGGACCGTTGTGATGGTAAGAAAGTCCACCTAACAAAGGACATGTGGACCAGTGGTTAAGACAGATTTCATGGCCCTCACCCGACACTGGGTCACCTTACGTTGTACCTCTCATCATCAAAGTCCAGTACAACTGCCACCGAATGTCATTAGGCAGAAGACAACCTTGTGCACAGCTATGACAGCAGGTCACGCAGGTAATTTTATCTCCGGGAGAAAGTATTGGAAGTTATGGCCTATTGGCTCACTGCTCATGGTTTACAAGTTTACTTTGTGGTAGCTGATAATGGATCGAATGTTGTAGCTGACATAAGGAAAGGCAAAAACATTCATATGCCCTACTTTGACCATGTCCTCCATCTTGTGATCCATCACAAACTATTACCTGCCACAAGTTGAGATGGTATGTGTGGCCGAGTATGTGTGGCCGAGAGGATCCATGCCCACTTTATTCAATGCCAGGAATATTAGTAAAAAGCCTGACCTGGCAACTGGATGGTGCCCACTGTAAGAGGATTCAATTCAACACTACAGCTAAGTCAATGCCTAGTCTGGGATACTGAATGGAAACCCTTATTGATATATCTTAATGTCCAGTTCATGCGTTCTGGATGACTACCCCTATATAACACCCCTCTCTTGGAATCCCCCTGACCCCACTGAGCCAAGAAGTAGTTCTGTTTTGCAAGTTAAAAGGTTTATTTGATAATTTAAACAATAGATATATATATCACACTTTATAATAATTTAATAATTGAATATCACACTTAATCTGAGCAGTAATCAATAATGGATAGTCCGGCACTAGCACACTTCTTTATAATCAATGATGAGTGGTTATAGGATGGATAAGATAGCAACAATACTTTGATGGTTTCAAATGGATGCAATGTGGAATGAAATGCAATACAGAAAATACTCAATATGATTTCAACAAAACAATGTAATCACTTTTCTCTGGCAATCCCCTCCCCCCTTTATGCAATGCAAGGAAATGGAAGGAAAGCACACAGTTGTCAGAAATGCAATCAAATGTAATTCAGTTCACCCCAGCAAGCTTAGACTACAGAAGTTTGAAACACAGGCCCAAAATGCTTTTATATGTGCTGGCAATGAAGTGAAAAATATGCTAAAATGCTTTTAATTCCCTCTTGAGGTTCAGGGTGAGTGGTATCAAGTTAATATTAGTCCAGGCTCACTCTAGCAATGATTCAGGGATGGTTCTTAAGAGGCAAACGAAATTTTAGCAAGGAAAGCAAGAACTGCTGTTTTCACAAGTGGAGAAATTTGCAAATCGCGGCAAATTTGCAAGTGCGTTTTTCGCGATTGCGGCGAAAGTGTAGGGAATAGGAATGCGGTTCTAGGTTCGTTGAAAAGCCAAGATTCTAAGCTTTCAGAGGAAAGACAAACGGTCACGGAGATATGAGCGATTTTGTAAAGGTCGTTTTTCAGATTTGAAATTTTAAAGTTCAAAGTGACAAGTGACAGCTAGCAACTAGAAATGACAGGTGACAGCTTTACAAATGACAGGTGACAGTTAGGAGGCAGTTCTACTTAGATTAAAATAGATTGAATTATATTATTTTAACTAAGAGATTGGTTCTACACAGTTCTGCTAGGTACTCACAATATATTTAGAAATAGAATGGGCCTCGCCACGGATCTGGTCAGGTTTTCTTCACTCGCCACGGACGGTCTCTGCGCACAGCGTCTGGGTCAGCTCTCTGGTTCTGCTAACAGTGGTCTGGGTCAGCTCTGCTCTCTCTGGGTACAGCACTGCTTCTGGATCTTTCTGCACAGCTTTCTCTGGAGATTGATGGATTTGAAGTCTGGATCTCTGGATGTGGTATGGTCCGGCAGCATGCTCCGCAGCAAATGGAATTGAATGTCCCTATCTGTCCTGACTGTCTGCTTTTATGTGTTTTGAAATTGGGTGTGTGTGCAGCATCACTAGGCTCTACCCCTCTCCACTTGTCATTGGCCACTTCATCCTCTTCCCCTTGATTGGGGGAATGAAATGAAGTGTCATCATGATGAGGTCTGTTTATGGTACAGAGAACCCACCCCTGTCAAATTACACACAATCTATATTTTGACCCAAAAGACATATTTGCACAGGTACACATTTGTTTAAAATTACATGCACCCATCACATAACACAGGAGGTATACCCTGTCCAAATCTGCTCTTCCTGGGAGCTTGCATTCAGAAATGGCAACATTTGCACTTTTTAACTGGTTTCGTAATATCGGACATTACCCCAAATTTATACACATGTGCGCAAGGAGTATGGACATTACTTGATGAAGTGTCAGATTTTTAACATGCATACATTTTAAGTAATACCCTTTTAACTGCTAGCTTGCCCCCAGATCATGCCATCGGTTCTAAAAACCTCTTAAAATGTGGGCAGAAAAATCACAAGAATTATGGTATCATTTAAATAATTATGACAAGTCCGTACTATGAGTTATTCATCTTTTTCTAAAACCATATTCTGGCTACAGGGGTGTGGTTTCCCCCCAGCACAAGGTTGAATTTCTGGTTTTTCCAGTTCTGCCAAGCCAGCTTGCTCTCACAGGCAGTGCTCCTCCCCTTTCCTTCCAGGAGGAAGCCACTTTTACGGCCCCATAATAAAACATTTGCCTGAGTCAGGACAGGGCTTTGTTCAATTTCCTGCAGAGCCCAGGTAATTCAATTAGAGAAGTGTCATAACCCTTTTGGTGGGAGCAGCAAAAGGGCAGCTAGGCCTGGGAACACAGCTGTTGTGCAAGTCTCATCTCCTGTCGGGGGTAGCTGGTGGGCAGAATTCAGTTCCTTAAGCCAGGCCCCAGCTAATGTCACTTTTAGTTACCCAGTTTTCTGCATTCAAATAAAATTAACCATTTTTACATATGCAGCTAGAATGCTGATTCTAAGTTTAAAACTATGACATTTAAACAATTGCAACCTATGTGACACTCAAAAGTAGGTCACTCATTTCTTTTAAACATTTAGATTTTTAGTGTCTTTCAGTCCAAATTTACTTAAACTGCTGAAATCCACAACTCAGCCAGTCTTGTTATAAACCTTCAAGTCACTTCAGAATATAACTTTAGATTGTATCCACCTCTCAGTAAGTATTTCTTTGGCATGCTTTCGGTTCATTTATTCAGTTTTACACAAAAAAAAAGTCTGGTGTTGTTTTAAAACGCCGGCTTTCTGATAGTGGTGAGTACTGGTAATGCACCCATTTTTGGGATTTAAGAAAATTAATTCCCCACAATTCTAGGTTGCTTTTGGCAATCAGCATTGCCATTCCCAATGGTTTCAGACTACTGTGTGGGTAGTCCAATGGTGGTTTTAGGCAGTGCCCTTCTGTGCCCATAACATCGGCAAAAAGAGTGGCAGCCTATTCTTCATGCATTTCCCTGTACATTTTCTGGGAAGCTCTGGCCATCATGATGTTTTCCATGTCAGTACTGCACAGTTTTGAGGTAGGGCTCGGATGCATGGATAAAAACATCCCACAAGCCCCCCTCTTGCGATGGCCATTCTGTTTCACTGATGGGACTCGCAAGACCTGGGATGTTTCCTCATCTTCTTCCAATAGATGGCACAGTTCAGCATCTTTTCCTCCATCCGGTACTGATCGATCGGTTCTCCTCGCCGGTCCTGATGGGAATATTGGGCGGTACACTGGGCCCCTTGCGTCTCTGCTCCCGGTCTCCGGATCGTCCTCCTTGGCCCGTCTCCAGGTTTTCTTTCTCCTAGGACGACAAAGGAAGAGCGGCAATACCTATTCATGGACATTTTTCCCCCACCATTGATATAGTGGGGTGGCATATAAATTTATAGTCAAAACATATGAACATGCACATTTCTTTTTGCATTCAAAAACGAAAACACCCACATTGAGAAACTCAGAATTTGATAGGCGATATGTAGGATCTTTTAAGTTAGAACTGAATTAATCTGAGACAGTACCCTCTAGGATTCCAGAGGATTCCTCCAGTTGTTGCAGAGTGTGCCTGGGATAGCAACACTTCAACTGGTTAATGTGCACCCACTTGTCTTCCCCTCTGCCAAACCGCCTTTGGGGATGCAGATCTTGTAGGCCACAGGGGAGATTTTGTCTATAATCTCAAAGGGTCCCTTCCATGTAGGCAAAAATGTTCGCTGTTTGGCCTGGTTCCTTTGGAAATTGTATAGATAGACCCGGTCCCCCACCTGATATTCCTTCCTGGAAGTCTTCAGGTCATAGTGGGTCTTCATGCTATCAGCTGATCTTTCTGGATTCCGCTGAGCATAAGCAAAAGCATGTTGAAGGTGTTTCCTTAAATTCTCCACATACTCATGAGTTGTGGAGGCATTTATTAGGGTCTGCTCTTGGGTCCTGTAGAGCAAATGCTGAGGAAGCACCATCTTGCGCCCAGTCATCAACTCAAATGGTGACATTTTGGTTGCAGATGAAGGGGTAGATCTGATGGCCATTAGGATCAGAGGTAATCGGATATCCCAACTTGGCCCAGAATCTGCCACAAACTTCTTTAATATGCTCACAATGGTTCGGTTATATCTCTCTACTGCCCCAGAAGAAGCTGGCCGGTAAGCAATATGCAACTTCCTTTTGACCCCCAGTATCTCCCACATCTTTGTCATTACTTCACTGGTGAAGTGGCTACCCCTGTCTGACTCAATCCTTTGAGGTAGACCAAAAGGGGAAAAGATGTGGTTAATCATCAAGGCAGCTGCGGTTTCTGCCTTGCAATTTGGGGCTGGGAGACATTCCACCCACTTGGTAAACAAGCATGTCACAGTCAACATGTACTTATTCCCCCTAGCAGAGCGAATCACGGGGCCTACAAAGTCGATTTGTAAATCTGACCATGGCAGTGTCATCCCCCGCTTTTGGAGAGGCGCGCGGTGTGTGAGGGACGTCGGCTGAAATTGTGCACACACAAGACACCCCTTCAAGTATTGGTCGAGGTCCTGCCCCATGTGTGGCCAGTATGCAACCTCTCTTAAGATTTCCAGTGTTGTGTGAAACCCCCTATGACCGGCGGTGGCCGCATCATGGGCGTGACTTAACATCAGGCTTCGGAATGAAGTAGGAACCACCCACTGATCGTGGCCAGCTTTGGATTTCCTTACCAGCAAACCGTCTTGGATTCAGAACATTTTTGGACATTTCATCAACACCCTTAGGTCCTCTTTCCCAATGTAATCGGTATCCGTCAAGGGAAAGTTCTCAGGGTCCTCAAGGTGTTGGTAAAACTTACCAATAATTGGATCCCCCTTCTGAGCTGTAATCAAATCAGCATCAGGGGTCTCCTTGCTCCATTGGGCAGTTGAAAGATCATTGTGAGCATTTGTCTGGGACCTAGTGATAGCAGTGACCTGGATTTCCCCCAACAGGGACTCAATCTCAATTAGATCCCCTTGGATGGCCCCGGTTTTGGCCAGCTGATCAGCTAAGTCATTTCCAGTTTTGTCTGGTCCCTCTACTTTGGAATGACCCTTGATCTTTTTCCAATAGATGTCATTTCATTCGAGGTGACCAGATCATCAATGTTTTGGATCAACTTCCCATGTTTCAAGGGTTTGTTGTTAGCACATAACATGCCTCTGGTTTTCCAATTAACCAGGTGCTCCACGAACCCGTTCCGTACATAATCCGAATCTGTGATTATGACCAGTTCGTGGAGTTGATGCTGGACAGCAGTGAGGATGGCCTGATGCACAGCCATCAATTCTGCCACCTGACTACTTCGGGGACCAATTTTGTACCCAGCGGAGGGTTCTGGGAACTCCTTCACCCATGCATTCCCTACGCCGGCCACCAGTTCTTTCTCCCCGTTGTTGTCAACATGGTAAGAGCATCCATCCACATAGACAGTGGGCATTCCCTCACACTTGTCCTCTTCAAAGACTTTGTGTGGGGAATTAAGGTATGCCTCCGTGTTGTCCTTTATTTTTAGACTTTCGTCCTCGAGACAGTTTTCTCTGGCACAATCATGCAAGTCAGCCAGACCTTGCGCGAGGGGACTCTTCTTGTTTTGGCCATATCTGACCTCCACAGGAAAGCCTTGCATTGACAGAATCCAGGAGGTAATTCGGGAATTACTCACATTTCCGGCCCGGATTCTGTCACTTTGGAGATATTGCAGAGGCTGGTGTGGAGTCTCCACTATGATGTGTTCCCCATGGATAAACGGGCGGTAATTCTTCAATGCCCACACCGTCGCCAGGAGTGCCTTCTCACAATCGTTGAATTTTTCCTCCACAGAGGATAAAGTTTTGCTCGCATAGGAGATTACTTTATTGACCTTGTCATGCTTTTGGTATAATACCGCCGTCAAGCACGTATTAGAGAACCCCGTCTCCAGGAAGAACTCCTTGTTTCTGACACGGTAAGCTAGGCAAGGCGCTTGTGAGAGGCTTCTTTTGAGTTGTTTTACCGCCTCGGCTTGTTCTGGACCCCATTCCCACTTGACCCCCCCCTTCAGGAGATGAATCAGGGGTCTGGTGATCTCTGCGTAGCCCTCAATGAACTTTCTGCTGTAATTAGTCAGTCCAAGGAGGCTCCTTAGTTCCCGCAGAGTTGTGGGGTCTTTCAGTTTCTGAAGTGCTCCACTTTCTTTTCCTAGGGACAGAGACCCTGAGGAGTAATCTCATGCCCCAAGAAATTAACACGGGTTCTACACCACTGTGCTTTCTGAAAGGAAAGTTTTGCTCCGGCGGCCCTCAACTAGGTCAGAACATAACGGATCTCCGCTATGTGTTCCTCCACAGATGAACTTTTGATGAGGACATCATCTACATAAGCCAGGTTACCCCTCGCACCCAGGTCGGGCATGGCCTTATGTAGGAAAATGTTGAACTCATTACCAGAGTTAAGGTATCCGAAGGGAGTCCGGGTCCATGTGTACTGCTGGCCCCCAAAGGTAAAAGCCAGTTTGTATTGGTCCTCCCTACTGACAGGCACAGTCCAGTATCCATTGGTTAGGTCTATTGCAGTGAATACCTGTGACCCCTGGATCTGGGCCAGCCCTTGGTCAATGTAGGGCAGAGGCCATCGGGAAGTATGGACCCGTTTGTTGAGCTCCCTGAGGTCAGCGCAGAGTCTCCACTGGCCGTTTGGCTTTAATATTCCCAGCACCGGATTATTGAAGGTGCTGTGGACTGGACGGATTATTCCCCGGGACTCAAGGTTCTTAATTATTTCAGTAAGGGACTCCATTGAGGCGAGAGGCAAGCGATATTGCTTCACAAACACAGGAGTCATGCCAGGGTCCGTGGGGATTGTTGTTGTGTGGATGTCGGTGCAGCCACAATCATATGAGTCTACCGCAAAGAGATCTTGGAAATCCAAGAAAACTTGTTTCAACTTTTGCTTTTGTTCCAGAGTCACACAGGCATCAGCTAGGTTGACTCTCTCTTCCACCATCTGCCTGAAGCCTGGAAAGACTTCTGGTTTGGCTATTTCAGCGGCCTCCTCCAGCTGGGTGGAGAAGTCCCTGGTCAGAGTGCTGATTTGGACTGGAGGCTTCAGGTGGGAAAGGCAGCCCTCATGGACCTGGAAAATCACCTCATCCCTCCTGAAGTCACAAGTCACATCTTCCTTACCATAAGGGCAAGAAGTGTACACCAGGAAGTTCCCCCCATGCCGGGTAAAAATCCTGTCTGGTGTTGTATTGTCATCACTGTCACTGTCAAAGCAGTCCTTGGGGATTGGCCCTAACAGTTCATTACCTAAATCAATGGAAAAATGTCGGTCATCAACCGCCATTCCAATAATGGTGCCTGCGGCTAGAGTAATACTCTTTAAGTCGCTGTTATCCACCTCTATTAGAATGGTGTCATGTTCTATGTTGACTAATGGTGTTGGGTTTACCCCCAACCCTTGCTGTTGGAGAGAAGTGTTTAGATGTAGCATCAGGGTTTTGCAGATATTGTCCTCTTTTAACTTTCACTTCCAGGGAGAATTGTCGGGTCCTTTCTGGGATGGTGACTTCCTCTTTGATCTGAATTTCAACTGCATAAGGTAGCAATTGAGCTGACCTAAATGATTTTTCTGTATCATCAAAGCCCATGGGATTATCCGCTAATCGGGACCAAGCTTTGAAGTTTATTAGGTCCAAACTAATGGCAAAGCGATTGAGAATGTCACTGCCTAAGTAAAAGGCGGCAGTGACGTCTCGCACGACCCAACAATTATGGACTATGCTCTTGTTGCCAATGGAGATTTTGAGCATACACCTGCTTGGCAGGAGCTGTTTGGAATTAGGTGCTTCCAGGTCCATTTCCCATTTGTCTATCAGTTTGAATGTGGGAATGGCTGGATCTTTTGGGAGTTGGCGGAACATGGCTTCGCTGATGAAGCTCTCACCGTTGTTCACACACACTCGAGCGAGAACAGAGTCCTTCCCATCATTTAATTGGACAGGGATGAACAACTGCTCTCCAATTTGCTGAATATCAGCCAGGCTCTGAGCTGATTTCACATCTTTCTGGACTATAGGAGTGGGAGTTTCTGATTGTGGATTAGTATAGAATCTCAGAGTGTTTCCTTCCAGCGTGGAGTACCACTTTAGACTGGAAGGAAGGTTGATTTTCAGAAATAGAGAGGACCCTCCATCACCAGTCTGTTGTCCTACTGCTATTACTGTCACGTCTGGAATTTGGCTATTCTGGAAGTGGAATTCTACTTGGTCAGATTTTTGTTCAACCATGTGACAGGTGCCGTTTAAACTAACATGGTTGACACTCTGTTTTAATTTTATTGGTTGGCTAGTCTGGGTCCAGAGGACCTTGTTTACGCAATCTATTAGGGGTGACAACCTTCTCAGGAGGTCATTCCCTAGTAAACAAGGGGTGCCCTCTGGAGTCACAACTATGACTGGGTGTTTCAACTTGTGTCGCCTAATTTTAATGTCCAAGTCTGCCGTCCCCTCGACGGGAATTTCCTTCCCGTCAAAGTTCTGGAGTTGTCCAGGAAGTGAGGTGAGAGGAATTTGGTAGTTCCCTCCCCTTCCTGCATTCAGTTCATCAAAGGCCCTTCTGGACAGAAGGGTAGCTTGAGATCCAGTGTCCACCAGTGCCAAAATTGTACCCTGCCCCTGTACTTGTACCGGGGCATAGTATCTTCCCTCCTTCTCCTCAAGGGGGCACAGATAATGCACATTTTTGGACAACTGGTGGGCTAACTTTCTGGTTTTGGACATCGCTAGCAAAGAGATTTGGGCAGAATTCTGTGGAGAGCCTTGGGAATCTGAAAGAAAAAGTTGGCAACTGGAGATCAGAGCCATTGTGGGTTCCCCTGGCTCCGGTTCCGGGCCGCCCCCCCCTTTTTGGAGGCAGACACCAGGATGGGTTTGAACCAGGGGATTTTCTTGCTGTTGGTTCTGGGATGAGATGGTGGGCGGCGGTAGCTCAGTCTCCACCTCTCCCCAGTCTGGATTTGCATCCCTAGGGACCCATTTTTCTTTGGGAGGAGTTCCCTCCTCTCTGAAGGAGAAGATCCTTTTCCCAGGATCCTCTGAGGATCCCTCTCCCTCAAATTGGAAGATCTGTACCTCCTCCTCAAACTGTGTCTGTTTGGGTCTTTTGTTTCTCCTACCCCCCCTCTGTTCCTTAGGAGGCAGACTTTCAGGGGCAAGAGATTTTGTTTCCGGTTCCTGGGTTTCCAGGGGCTGTTTACAAGTGAGGAAGGAAGCTTCCTCCAAGGCTTTACACCCCCCTTCCCTTTGTGCCTCCTCCCTGGGAACCGGTGAGTTATCGGGGTGCTGCCCCCGTCATTGTTCTGGAGCACCAGGTCCAGAGTTGGGTGCGTTCTGCGCCGGCATGCCGATCTGAGGGTTCTGCTGAGCCCTCAGTATGTGACCCAGATCCTGCGCCATGTTTTGGACCTGGCGCTCTAACTGGGAAACCCGCTCAGGCTGATACGGGGCCCTGTTTTCTCCCCTGGGCTGATCCCGGGAAGGGTAGCTATCCCTTCTTTGGTAGTACCCCTGGTTGGGAAGATTTGGATACCCCTCCACCCTTGGCCTCCCCTCTCCCGGATTCGGTTGGCTGGGCTCAGGGAATTGGGGAAAGAAGGGTGGAGGATTTTGGGGCTGGAAGTTGGGTGGATACCTGGGGAAGAAGTTCTGCCCAGGGTTTGGTGAGTTTCTGCCCTCCTGTGAGAAGTTGGGAGGGAAGTTCTCTGGGTTAGGTGCTTGGCTGGATCCCCCCCCCTTGGGCTGGAGGAGTCCACACATAACCCAGGATGGGTCTGTTTCCCTTGTACCGGGGGCTTACATAATCAGGAGAGCGAGGGACCCCATTTGTGGGGCTGCCTCCCTGGCTCCCTGTCTGTGACTGGCCCGAGGACCTTCTGGGCCTAACATTATTAGGTGCAGGTAGGTTTTTAGGCCCCCCCCATCTCCAAATCTAAAACGGGGGTGACCTTTACCTCTGCCACCTTGGCAGCAGCAGGGGTGTTGTTGGCTTTGGGATTTTTCTGGGTATTGCTTTTATTTTCTATGGGCTTCTGCACCTCATAGATCCGGGTACCTGTTCAATGACCCAGTCTAAAGATCTTTTCTCATGAAAATCTCTCACGAGCTGGGTCATTATATATTTGGGCAAGGCATGGAAAAATGTATTGACGAATTCTCTGCTGTCTGTGCGCACCCTTCTGGTGGTCTGCGCAAAAGCACGCTTTAACTCCTGCACAAATTCTTGTGGGGCCTGATCCTCCCCACATTGTAAATTGTAGGCTGCCTTGCGAGCCTCTTGAGGATTTCTATGAGTAGAAAAATGTTTCAAGATGGCCGCCTTATAGGTGGACCATCTTAAATGATTTTGGTCCTCCAGCCCCGCAAAGAAACTGGAGTATTCCGGGGAGAAGGTCCACTTTACATATTGAATACAGCTTTGGCTGTCCTTCAAATGGAAAGTCTCCATCATTTGCTCAAACAACTCTAAGTGCTCCCAAACAGAATACTTGGCATTCTTATGATAAGGCGTGATGACGCTCCTGATTGCCTTAATCTGCTTTAAGGGGTCCTTAAGCAAGGCCCTTTTTGTCTTATTGGCCTTTTTGGTTCGGGTAACCCTGGTCCATTCATCTTCTGACTCAGAGGCACTGCTCCCAGAGGTTCCCGTCTGTTCTTCCAGGTTTTCCCGGATTCTGCGAGCCTGGGAATGGCTGGCAGAATGTGGGGACCTGGTCTCCTGTGTCCTGTACCGCTCAGAGGAGTCTTCAGATCCCTCCTTGCTGCCAGGATTTGATGGGTACCCCCCCCCCACTGACCTAACTGGGCAGAGGTTTTCAGGATGCCCTTAATGGGCCTACTCACCTGGGGTTCCCCATCAAATTGCACTGTGCTTGGGTGCCCATACCCGGATGGATAAAAACATCCCACACCACTGAACACCTTAAGTGGATTATATTGGACTATCCAACATAATGCATACATATGAACTGCCTGTTGATGCAGAAGCATGAAAACTGCTCCCAACCTTCCGACAGGAGCCATGTATTTTTTGGATTAAGGGAAATGAGGAGAATCTCCTGGCATCTTTTCCTGACCCACCGTCTAAAGTTAAGGTGACAACTTTTAAACAACATGTGCGTGAGGATGAGGGAAATGAAGGGGTTGTCATTCACAAGTAGACATGCTAGCCGTGTGCATTTGTTCAGCAAGCTTATTTTACTGTAGAGGAGCAGTTGCATGCCTCTGCAGGAAATCCCGAACCCACATCGTATATGTTGATATGATAGGTTATTTGAGATCGTGTTGTGTTTGACACCAGCAGTTGTGCCAATACTACAGCGCATATTCGAAAGAAGATACTCATTGAGACAACCCTATCAAATATATTCCCGAAGAGATGACATTCTGAGGGAGGAACTCCCTGAAGGAATGTGAAAAAGAGCAACGAGAGAAGCTAGTGACGTCACAAGACACATGTGCGATGTCTGGAGATATTGACTGAAGAGGATGCATGGATCCTATAGAAACGGATGATGAAGTAAAGAATCGAGTGAACTTTCAAATACGAAAAAGAAGATTACACATGCACAAAGTGCTGCAGAGAATCAACCGTTCAATAATTGTACAGACTGAAATGCAAGGTAGATTAAGTCATCATAGAATTTGGCTATATGGAGTGAATAGAATGCAGGCGAAGCTGCCACTGTATAGAAGCTGGACATCGTTATCATGAATTTTAGTAAGCCAGGACCCATGAAGAACAAAGGGAGAATTGTGTCACAGCAAGCATAAGCTGAAATCGTGGAGCTGCATGGCGAAGCTGTCTGGCCTGGTATCAAAACTGAAGCAGCCAATGTTGGTTATCTATTCTTGAAGGGAGTGAACGTGCAAAGGATGAATCATCTCTTGTTAAGGTGCAAAGAAAGAACACCAAGAATGGCATGTTTTATTCATTTAGGCATTTAAAACCTGCAAAATTGACCAAATCGTGGTCTGCTTTCATGTGAGCAAAGGATGAAAATTGAGTCGAACTTGGAGTCCTAGAATAACAATAGTGAGTGCTCGCACTCCAATGTAATCCCAGAGCCAAGGATACGTTGCAAAGCCAAGCTGAAAGACAATCTTCACGGCAGAAGGCTTGGGTGATGAGAGATGTTGGGCTAATTGGGTGAGGAGAGTCAGGCCCACCTCCCTGCACCTGGGTCTGGGCTTGCGTACTGCTAAGTGAACCAAATGTTACAGACATGGCACAAGCATACCAACCAATTGTAGAGGTCTGTATAACGAAGGACCTTATAGTTTGAATACCAATTGAAAACTGTGCACTTAATGCTTTGAAGATGACATGTTTTAGAGGTAGGCATATGTTGTCCACCTGACAGTGGGCAGCCAATCACAATTACAGTTCCAATGTAATGTATACTTAGATGTTCCCTTTAAGCCTATCACAATCACTAGTAGGTTTTTTATTATTTTCCACGTAGTATGACGTCACCTCTGACATATTTTTTGTATAAAGTCTATGTTTTATGAAAAGATCCCGAAGAGAAATTAAACGAACATCCGTTGATGTCCGTTGTAACTCCCTATTTTAGATAATTGTTAATAAAATAGTACTTTTCCAACTTCCTGACTTGGTTCAGTTATTTAACCTCAGAGTTATTCTGTGAACCCATCTATTCCATGCACGTTACTAAAGGGCCTTAAGCTCACGTGGTAGCTGTGCAGATGGTTTAAAGCTCCAAACTAGTTTGTCTCCAGATTTTTGGACGATCAGGCATACTCAGCCACTAGCTGGAAGATTGCAGGGTTTCCTGTGGAGAGCGGCCGATAGAAATAAACTTGCTAGAAGATGGTGGGCAGGTGCCCCTTTGACGAAATCCCTGCCCCTTTTCTGAAGGTGAAGTGGTCGGATTGGAGGAGGAGTCGATACCAAAGGCCTCGAGTCAATTAATGAATGCTGAGTAGACTAAAGGGAAAGGGGAATGGCAAATACGTGGACAGGATTGTAATAATCTTTGAGTAACAGGAAATATTGTGAAGAAGAGGTAGCGCCTAGAAGCCCTCATTCAAGGGAGTTAGAAGGAAACATCTCAAACTCCAATGGGAGAAGAGTGAAATATATAACGCGTAATCAGGACTGCGTATGGTGATGTTTCAAACCCTGTATAGGGTATAAATAAAGGCAAGAAATAAGGTGATCACGGTTTTTATAAATGTGTAATGTTTGACTAGTCTGAATGTTGTTTGTTGAGTAAAAATATCAAAGAGAGATACAGATTGTAAAAATTTGAAAAAGATGAGGTGCAACAATGTTTGAGTATAGCAAAGTGATTGGCGCCAATCAAGAGAATATATACACCAATCAAGAGAATAGATATGTCAAGTAAGAGAACAGATGGGCTGTTTAAATTAGAGTCTTGAGTAGCAATTAATGGTGCTTGGTAATATATGCTGTTTTAAAAACATTGAAAAGTGGTAATTTAAGTCAAGGTATAAAGTTTATTTAACAGTCTGGTAAGTGTCGACAGTCAATTGAGACTTGTCATTATGGGGGATACTCCTCTCATGCACTTATGTAAGACGCTGGCAAAGCATATGCCCAAGCTCAAACATTATAGTGCGGAATGGGTAAGAGGCACGGCAGATAAAATGTTCATTCTGTATCCACAAGGGGATCATTGTCAAAAGTGGCATTGCAACACATGACCACATAGTTGCATGCTGTGTTCACAGGGAAGAAATTAGAGAAAAGATTAGCGATTTTATAGCTCTGGAAGATGTATCAAGAGGAAAGAGAAGACCTGCCACTTGAGGAGCGGATGCTTAATCAGCATAAGGAGGAAGGCTTTGAGCTCTCAGCTCCCTTTACCTCACCTGAAGCAAAGGGTGTTGCTATAGAAGAAATAGGAGTGTATCCTTTGAATGAATCAAAAGCAGTGACAGGGTATAGTAGTCCAATATATGAACCCCTCGCGTACGTTGTTGACGATAGTCCGGAGGAGAATAAGAGAAAAGAAGAGATTTATAAGATCATACAAAACAAGGAAGACAAGAGCTAGCTGTAAAAATTGTCAACAAACATAGACAGGGAGATATAGAGATGGGAAGGAGAGAAGGGAAAGGCTGACGAGATCAAACTCGTGCAAAACAAATGGATGGAAGGACAGATATTACTTAAGATAGATGGAAAATGTATTGAGGAAGTTAGGCAAATAGAAGATAAGGACGATCAAGAAAGAAAAGATAAAGAACGAGAGAAGAGATTAAAAGAAGATGAGTAGAAAAGGAAAAGAAGGGAACGACGAGAGCACATATATCAGGAGGAACAAGAGAAAAAAGAAGAATGATCAGAAGAACAAAGAAAGTACAACAATAGACTGAACGATAGAAGAAAGGGAAAGAAAGAGAGAGGAGGAGGAAGCACAAAGATTAAGAGATAAAAGATTACAGCGACAAAGGGAAGAAGAGGAGACAAGAGAAGGAGTAAGGAGAGGAGAAGAACGAATGCAAGAGGAAGAAAGAATTAGCAGGGACGCGAGAAAGCGAAGAGAAGTAGATGAAGAAATATAACAGAAAAGGAGACAGCAATGTCTCAATGCCAGTCTCATTTGTAAAGAACAAATGAGACTGAGCACAGAAATATGGTGGGACAGAATGGGAGGGATTCTTCCGATAAAGGAGTAGCATTGGATGAAGAAAGATTTGATGCAGAAAGCATCGGCGAAAGGATCGATAAGGTCTATCGACAGTTAAGGGGAAATAGCGAGTATGAAACTTGAGGGAACAATTATCGACGATAGAACATTGATCGATCCCCAGTGCCTCAATCACGAAGTGAGGAGGGAAGCTTGTTTAGTGATGAACATTGAGCATTGTCTTTAAGCAGACTGAATCTGGATAAGGGTGAAAGGGATGATAGTCACACTAGTTGGGGACTGGACATGTCAGACGAGGAAAGAGAGTCCGGCCTTGGGGCAGAAGGTGGGATGTGTGCCCCTGAAGGAAATCTGTAAATGAATAAGGAAGTGAGATGGTCTGATCTGAAACAACCCAAAGATAGAACACCAGATCCTATAGCATATCCTGAGAATCTCTGAGGACGATCACACAGTGAGAAGGGAGAGTCGCCACCATATGTTAGCAGGTTAAGGTCATCACCTACAAGGAGACAGACAGAGACGATTATCCCTGCCATGAATAGACTAATAATGGGATCCGACTATGGGACGGCATTTACGCAGTTTCCCTTGTCAGAAAAAGGGGGAGCAAGACCGCAATATATTCCATGGCTTCAGATCGACAAGGATAACTTAAAATGCAAGCTCTCTAGTTTGACTTCGGGCGCTGGGAAATAGATATACAAATTAGAAAAAATGACAGGAGGAAATACACTAGCCATAGGGGACATAAAAGGTCTCCTGGCAGCTATTCTTAGGGAGAGGGCTGATGACATATGGAGGAGAGAAGGATATTCTAGTGTGACTGCGCAAAACACAGTGCATGATGGAGCGCTGTTTAATTATTGTAGAGCGGATGTTTGGAGGTCACTCAGGGTACAGTATCCTGACACTTCAGATATGGGTGCAATTATGACACGTAAAATGAAGGAAGGTGAAGACCCTATTGCATATATTCAGGATATTCAGTGGCAACTTGAAACTCGCGAGCCATGGGAAAAGACAGTGGCATTATTTTACCACATTTTATGTCAGTGATGCCAGAGCCAGTACAGAGGCAGATGAAAAAACAAGCAGGGATGGAAGGAAAACCATGGACTGAGACACAGTGGACGAGAGTACACCATTGTCGATTACTACAAGAGAAGAACAAGAAGAAAGATGAGAATAGAGAAATAGAGGAAGCTAAATTAGTTCAGAAAAAGTTGTACAAATTTGCCATAGAAGGGGCGATATTGACAAGCCGAGAAGGATTGTGAATTCAGGAAACAATGGGTACATCGCAGGTGAATAATCTGCGCCCGATGCATCAAGGTGGATATGGGTTTATACCACGAGGCAGAGGTATGGGTTACAGAGGAAGAGGAGTCGGATTTCAAAATAATCAGGGTGTTCAGGGAGGATATAACCAAGGAAGGACTCATAGGAGAGTTCCTCCAGTATGTTGGAAATGTGGAATGACAGGACACATTACGCGCGTATGTGGGAGCCAAGGGAATATAACAAATGGACAGTTCTCAAGTTGGGGGACCAATTATCCTCCACCATATAGTACACAGACCAGAGAAGGTTTTGCCCAGGATCACACATCTTTACAGGCAAAAATACTGTGAGTACAGCAGGTACCACAGCAGAGAGAAGCACAAATGAATCTGCCACAAGTGCAGTCACAACAAGCCCCTATGCAGACAGAAATAGGCAAACACAGGACATGTATTAACACCCAGAATAGGAGGTGTCACTGTGGTAGGAAGAAATCATTTCACAGGGATGGGGATGTGCCTGCATCCACAATAGGACAGCTCACAGGGTGACTTGATGTGTTCAGTACTACCTGTTACACTAGACCCCAAGAGGAACCAAGGGTCGATGTGAGGGATGATAGGAGGCAAATGCTTTTCTTTTCTTGTAGACACTGGAGCAATTCGTTTGTGTATACAAGAGGGAAAATATCCAGTGTCAGGTACTGCCATGAATGCTCAAGGGTTCTCTGGAGCTACAAGTCGAGTTCCTTTTACTGATACACTGCCAGTTTCCATAGGAGAACAGACACTGGTTAATATTTTGGGAAGAGATTTAATGACGAAACTTAATATGATGATTTCATTTACTGATCAAGGAATAATGTGCTCCACTCCAGGCATACACTGTTTAAACGTGGGAGAGTTTATACTGGTGTTTACAAGGCAAGTGGCTCTGTGAGGCGTTTCGGTAGATTTAGAGATTTTTCTCTATGGAGTGAGCCTTTTCCTTTTATTGACACTGCTACCTGGCCTGGTGGGAAAGATTGTGAGAATACCTGATGAGTTTCTGTTTAGACCACAAATACCTATGGATGAGAAAGGTGGACAGACTATTCCTATAGAATTGGAAGCAGCCATAGTATGAAAGGAAATGCCAATGCTCGAAGGGATAGACAATGAGGGTAGATCATGGAGAAAAGTGATAGCTCTTGAGGAAGGGTATAGACTGACTGATATGACCAATGAGGATATGTTCAGGGAGGACCGAACAGATGATGAAGTGGTGTTCTTTATGAGCATTACATACTGGATAAGAATAAAGAAAAGGGAAGTCCCACAGCGAATGGCGATAATGCAACAAAGACCAGCATTTTTTCAGGAAGACTTGGAAAAGGTGGCGAGTGCTTTATGGACCACAGGCCCATATGACATAGGTTTATTAAAGGGGATAGGAGAGGTTAAAATAAAGCTGAATCCAGGAGCGATTTTACCTCGAGCAAAACAGTGCCCCATGTCTCGAAAAATTGATGAGGGTATATTCCAGACCATTTCAGCACTGATGAATCAGAAAATTCTGGTGCCATCAGAATCATTTTGTAATACCGCAGTGTAAATGATAAAAAAATCTTAAGGGGGACTGTGGAGAGTTATCCAGGATATGAGACTGATTAAACAGATTATAGATGCTGAGTTTCATTTAGTTCCTAATCCAGCGACAATATTGTGCAGTATCCAGGTGGAAGCTCGATATTTTACGATGATCGATTTGAAAAATGCATTTTTCTCAATCCGATTGCACAAGGACTCATAAGACTTGACTTCATTTACATTTCGCCAAAAAGACTGAAACAAACTAGGCTGTCTCAGGGGTACTGTGAGTTCCCACTGATCTTTAACAGAGTCGTACAGATGGATTTAGGCAATATTGATTTTAAAAGTGCAGTGATACAATACGTAGATGACATCTTGATTTGTGGCACCACAGAAGATGAGTGCAAAAAGAGGTGTTATATATAGGTCAGTTGATTTTACATGAAGGAAAGAAAGTGACACCTGAAAGAGCCGAGGCAATTATGAAAACCTCAAAACCAAACACAGTGAAACAGATGCAACCGTTTTGGGGTCTACACAATTATGTTAGAGCCTGGGTGTTTGATTATAGCACATACCTGATACCACTTCTGCAAGCATTAAAGAAAACAGAAGTTTATAAAATAAAATTAGAATGGACTAAAGAAATGGAGGAAGGATTTGAAGAGTTGAAAAAAGTAATTTGTACAGCCCCTGTTTTAGGAATTCCCAATTATGCTGAGGAATTGAATTTATTTTCGCACACAAATGGGTCAGTCATGACAGCAGTGCTTGCAGAGAGAACCACATTGGGGTACAAACCTTTGGCATATTACAGTGTAATTGTAGACCCAGTTATGAGAGGACACTTTCCTTGCAAACAATCTATGGCAGCTGCCGCATTTGCAATTGAGAAGTCTGCAAGTATTGTCATGGGCTGCTCTATGACCCTCTTTGTGGAGCATGCTCTATATGCCATTTTAGTGAAACCCAAGGGCATATTGACATCCCAAAGAGCTTCAGCTTATGAGGTAATGATTTCTAATCCAGCGATTAAAATCTTAGGATATAAAATAGTGAAACCTTCCACATTTATAGCTGAGCCAGTATAAGAAGGTGATCATGTACATAACTGTGCTTATTATGTTGAATTTTAAGATGATATACCTTGTGTGAAGGAAAATGCTTTAGCAGGAGGGGAGATTCTCTTTATTGATGGTTCTTCGAAAATGGTTCAAAGTAGTGGACCAAGGCATTCAGGCACTGCAGTAATAAGACACAGGTGAAATGGAGAATTTGATGTAGTGGCGAGTGCAAGACTACGTCTCACTTTTCATTGCACGCTGCAGAATTAGTAGCGCTTACTGTCGTGCTTTAGAAACATGAAGGGCAGGAAGTTACGGTGCACACTGACTGTGTCTATGTGATGTCAACTGCACATGGAAAAAAAGGAGGGGTTACCTCTGCGAAGACAGCACTCCAGTACAGCATGCATCCTTATTGGAAAGGCTCATTAAGGCACTACAACGCCCAGTGGCCATAGTGGTCGTTAAATGCGCAGCACATACTAAGCAAACAGATTTTATCTCTTGCGGGAACAAAGCCGGAGACGAAGAAGCCAAAAGGGTTGCATATTCCACAGAAATTTTGAGTTTTGACACTAAGAGTATTAAAGAAAAAGTAGTTACAACAATGCTAGTGCAAGAAGGGTTTAATAAATTGTTGATAACCCAATAAAAAGAGATTCAAGGAAGCCCCCCAAGAAGTGCAAAGGGTGAATGATGGGTGTTTGAAGTCGTAGGCTAAACACGCTAAACTACTGACATGACTAGAAGATGAATCAGGACCAGTAGCTGTAATCCCATTGGCTAATGCAACACTGTGCTTCCGAAGACACAGAAAGAATCATGTGGAGTACAACAACGAATGCAAAACTACAATTGACGTTCCTAGGATGGGAGAAGGGAGAGCTGTCATCATGGATCGATATTGGGCTTTTAGATCTTGAGCTTATCTAAGGTTGTCCAAGGTTTGGGGCGGAGTATATTCTTTGGTGTACATGCATGCTCCAGCATTCGTGATTCCACAAAACAATCTGAACAATGGTGAATTCCAAAAGTGGATGCCCATTTGAGAAAAAGAAGATTGCTTGAACTTCTCAGTCGGACAAGAAAACAGAATTATTTCTCAGTCAAATCAATAACAGCATATGACTCCATTCCTGATGAACACAGGTTTGTCAGTAAGACTGCCACAGTATGTCAGGTTCACTATCTGGTCTCGCAGGAGGCGTGTGGGGGCCAGGAAATGTTAGCGTGCTGCATGGAGGAATTATGGGACCACTTATCCCAGCAACCTGTGGGTGGAATGTATTTCCTATCTGCGTGCGCTTCCCCAGCTGATTATCATCACCGGGTCTATTTCTACGCCGGCCACCCCTGCCCAAGTGCAGATTATTGTAGCGTTAGAGGTTACAGCTACACGCTGGAAGATTTCTAGTAGCTTTACAGACGCCGGGGGACTGCTGGTTACATGCCCGAGTCGCTGGCGGTGAGTTAGCACATTGGATGCTTGTCAGAGCATTCCTTTCACTGATGATCAAGGAGAAGCTGCAGACCGGGTGAAAGGCATGCGGCGGGGCTGTCTTCACGTCATTTCTTCAGGTTCTGGTGGTCCTGTGGGGTGCCCGGACAGACAGATAAGTACTAGCAAAAGTTTGGTGCCAATGTATGATTACGTATGACACAAAGTCTAATACAGGGCTGGGAAGCTCATATGCTCACATGTGCAAATATTGAAAGAGGGTCAACATCTTGTGTTCTGATTTAAAGGACCTCGCACGATGGAAACCTTCTGTTGTGCAGTATATTTTGGGAAAGATATTATAAACATTACGTATTGTGGCAGAGGCATGCCAGATTCCCAGCCTATATGATTCTTGGAGTTTTTTCATGTGGACAGTATGTCGGTTTGCTTGCCCGAAGGGCCATGAGTATGTCATGTTCATGTAGGGTGTCAGCCTTGTTTGTTCCATTCGCCATGCTCAATGTTATGTGTGTGCATTCATGTCGTGCTACAGTTGGTCGCTCCTAAGACACAGCGACATACATGAAGGAGGTTATGTTATGAGATATTAAGGTTGGCATTAAGTCAAAGTGTAAGGATTCAGGAAGGTCAGGAGACAGGATTTATTGTGTACATTTGTATGTTTGTTCGTATTTCCCCCATAGCTCTCCACCTAGGCTTTACCTTAACCCTCTTTACGGTTTTCCTCATCTCCCCCTCCCCATCCACAACCTCTCCCTTATCTCTCTTCTCCCCATTGGCTGCCACATGGTGTTCCTGTATTATATGACATCAGGTACCCGTGCCAACCACGGTGGCAGGGTCGAATCTATTCAGCTTCTGTGGTTCGGGGGATGGTGTCGATACTCTCTCTCCCTCTGGTATTCTGACATAATAATCTGCCTCCAAGTGGGTTTATAATACCATTCAAGCCAAATGGAGACGAATCCCCCCCCTTTAGCCGATGTGCTAAAGGCGTTGCAAGATATTCAGGTTGATTTAACTCACGCTAGGCAGGAATCTATTGTGTTGAAGGCTCAGGTACAGGGTCTAGTAGCACAAGCGACCCCGTTGGAAGGAGGGAATGCAGGATCGTCAGTGGGGTCAGCAGCTGGCAGAACTTGTACAGTAATTGTGCAACCTCCTAGCAGCGTTCCTTTAGCAGCACCAGAGAGGTTCGCTGGTGACCCTAGGAAGTACATGATGTTTCTGACACAATGCAGATTACATTTTCTGTGCAAGCCGACAGCTTTCCAAACTATCCAAGCCAGAACTGCTTTTGTGATCTCCTACTTGACTGGAGATGCGGCGGCATGGCCATGCCGTTGGTTCAGAAAGATGACCCTTTGTTATATAACTAGGATGGGTTTTTGATGGAGTGTGGGCGATTGTTTGATAGATGGGAGGTGTCGCTTTCTCAGGATAAAGAACTGCTGGCACTCAGGCAGGGGGCTTGAGATTTAGTGTTGTATGTGATGCAGTTCAATCAATTGGTTATTGAGACAGAGTGGCCGGAGATCAAGCAGATGGTACTGTTTTACCAGGGTCTACGGGAGGAATTGAAGGAAGTGATTGCACAAGTAGAACCTCAACCCACTACATGTACAGCCATGTTTGATTTGGCCTTACGGTTGGATCATTGTATGAATGGATGCAAGGGGGATCAGAAAAAAACAGAGACAGTGCCTTTTGTAAGGTAGGACAGGGGGAGGATAGGAAAGAGTGAAGGTGAACCCATGCAAATAGGAAGTGTAAGGGGACCATTGTCACCAGCAGAGAAGGAGCAGCCAACCACGGTGGGAGAGTCAAATCTATTCGGCTTCTGTCGTTTGGGGCAGAGTGTCGATACTCTCTCTCCCTCTGGTATTCTGACACAATATATTTGACTATATTCATGCCTGGGATCCAAACAGTAGCAAATGCCAAGTGGCTACAGATCACCAGATGGGAGCTTCTGCAGACAATCAATGCTACCATAAAGGGATTCAACGGTATCATGGAAAAGCTGAGGGCCATATGACTGACGACCCTCCAGAACGGATATGTCCTTGATATGATCACAGCGATGGAAGGAGGAGTTTGTGCCAAAATCAGGCCATCATGTTGCACATTCATACCTTCTCATGACAAAGAAAATGGGACCCTAACACAGGCCATAATTATGTTGACAGACCTGCATAACAAGATGGGAGATGATACAGATGACATTGAAGATAACAGTGGGTTTGTTTTTCTGTTCTCATGGATTCCTCAGTGGTTGGGGAATATATTGACACTCCTTGGAGTTATTTTAGTGCTGGTGATGTTCAGATTCTGTGTAATCAGGATAGTGATTGCCCAATGCAAGAAAACAGCAAAGAAGGTGGTAGGAATGAACATCATGATCAATATGGTATCTGGACTTAAAATTAAGGAGATGACTGATGAAGCTGTCAGATAATATATAGAGGCCAGCATCAGAACACCTGAAGGAACTAAGTTCCTGTATCCAAAGAATTATAAGAGGTATGTGGGACGATGGGTCTATTGTAATCCGAATGGACAATGTAAATACATGACCTTGAGTGTGGATGAACATGTCAAATCAGCCGGCAACCTGAGGGGGGTGTTGAAGATATGGATGACAAAGAAAGACTTCTACAAGAGAAAATATAAGGATGTGGAAATGAGTGAAGAGGTGTACAAGGACTTGACCAGAGGGTGGAATGTAGAGGAGCAGTTTCATGCCTCTGCAGGAAATCCCACCCCCACCTCCTATATGTTGGAAGTCTGAGATTGTGCGTGTTTGACACCAGCAGTTGTGCAAATACTGCAGCATATATTCGAAGGAAGATACCCATTGAGACAACCCTATGGAGTGTATCCCTGAAGAGACGACAATCTGAGGGAGGAACTCCCTCAAGGAATCTGAAAAAAAGCAAAGAGAGAAGCAAGTGACATCACAAGAGACATGTGCGACGTCCCGAGATATTGGCTGAAGAGGATGCAAGTGACATTTTGAATATGAAAAAAAGATTACACATGCACAAAGTGCTGCAGATAATCAACCGTTCAATAATTGTACAGACGCTGAAATGCAAGGTAGACTAAGTCATCATAGAAGCTGGCTATATGTAGTGAATAGAATGTAGGTGAAGCCACCAGCTTCTATACCACAGTATAGAAGCTGGACATCAGTATCATGAATTTTACTAAGCCAGGACCCATGAAGAAGAAAGGAAGAACTGTGTTGCAGCAAGAATACGCTGAAATCGTGGCGCTGCATGGTGACGCTGTCTGGCCTGCTATCAAAACTGAAGCAGCTAATGTCGTTTTTTTTATTTATTATTGTTTATGGTTAACATTAACCTTATACAAACAGTTCACATTCCATTTCCATACTTTACATAAATAAACCAAAACATACATCACTTGAATCCTAATAAAAAAGTCATGAATAAAATCAACTTTAAATGATACAACCTTTCCAACCAATACAGGAATAATCAAAGCCATGGCCCCGCACACCCTCTTATAAGTGGGAACAAAACATAACAATTGCATTAGTCTTTAACGTTATCTATTCTTGAAAGGTGTGAACGTGAGAAAGATGAATCATCTCTTGTTAAGGTGCAAAGAAAGAACACCAAGAGTACCAAGTTGTATTCATTTAAGACATTTAAAACCTGCAAAATGGGCCAAATCATGGTCTCCTGTCACGTGAACCAAGGTTGAAAATAGAGTCGATCTCGGAGTCCTAGAACAGTGATATTGAGCGCTCGCACTCCCATGTATTTCTAGAGACAAGGATACTTTGCAAGGCCAAGTTCAAAGACAATCTTCATGGCATAAATCTTAGGTGATAAGAGATGTTGGGCTAATTGCGTCTGGAGTCAGGCCCACCTCCTTGCACCTGGGTCTGGGCGTGTGTGCTGCTAAGTGAACCGAATGTTCCAGACATTGCACAAGCATGCCTACCAATTGTAGAGGTCAGCATAATGAAGGACCTTATAGTTTGACGACTAATTGAAAACTGTGTACTTAATGGTTTTGAAGATTACATGTTTTAGACATAGGCATTTATTGTCCACCTGACAGTGGGTAGCCAATCACAATCCCAATTCTTATGAAATGTATACTTAGATATCCCCCTTAAGCCTATCACAATCCCTAGTAGGTTTTTCATTATGTGCCATGTAGTATGATGTCACCTCTGATGTATTTTTAGTATAAAGTCTATGTTTTATGAAAAGATCACTGAGAGAAATTGAGGAAACGTCAGTTGATGTCCTTTGTAGCTCCCTGTTTTAGATAATTGATAATAAAACAGGGCAATTTCCCTCTATTGTCACATCAAGGAGAGAGTGGAGAGGTGCAGTTATTCTCTCTTTAGGCATATTGGCACCAGGAAGAATGAATGAAATATGCAGAGGTCAATTAAAGAGACAGCAGATGCTGCGTCAGAGCAAAAAGGCTTGTTATCCATCGGCTGAAATTTCAGTTCACAAGGGCAGGTACTGTATGGTTATTTTCATAAAATTACCCCAGTGGAAGTGCATTGTTGTGTTCTCTGGTAGTTTTGCAACAAATGCAACAGCCTGCTATAAATCCTGCTAAGCAGAGTTTGAACATGATTGTTATACAGTCACAACCCAGTTCATTTATTCCCAGGCCAAACCACACGGATCTCTTAGCCATTAGTGTATGTTGTTCTAACCTTTAGCCTGGTGTAGTAATGGTTTCCTATAAAATACATATGGTTCAGCATTAGCAATGTCACAGATAGCTCAAAGAATGCTCCAACACTCTGAGACGGTTCAAGGGTTTTTGGGGTGTTTAAATGGACCTCTTTTTGTCTATAAAGCAGTGTTTACCCTAACCCAAACATCCCTAACTTTGGGTTAGTAGATACCGATTGATTCACCCTCGGTATGCCAAAAGACTATGTAACCTGAGATATTAACCTAAAAGGCACATGACCTTATCTTTCTAAGTTCCTTCCGGCACTTACTAAATTCCCCTACACTATCCAGTGTTTAATGTCATAAAGAGGTTATAGGGATGTGCCATACAGACACTCTACCCAATTCAGTCTCCTCTTTTTCGCACAAAGTTACTTCTCTCCCTCTCTGATGTTCTTCTTTCGCTGCTCTCCTCCCATACTCCACCCTCCTTTACTTCTCCTTAACCCTGCGTCTTCCTGTTCTGTCACCCAATGCCTTTTAATAATTTTTCAAGCTTTGCCTCCATACTCTGATGTTCTTTCTCCTTCGTCCTTCATATTACTCCTCCATTCTACTACTCCTCCTTCCACACTACCACTCTATCCTCACACCACTACTCCCTCATCCACACAACTGCTCCCTTCTCCAGGCTGCTTTAACTCTCTCCTCCACACTACTACTCACTCATCCATGCTACTACTTCCTCCTGTACACTACTTCTACCACTCCACCCCACCTTCCACTGACCCACCACCCTCTTTCCCTCACATAATTGCCCCCGATTTACTCCCTACGCTCCTTTTCATAAGCACACTTGCCACACTTTCACACACTCTCTCACTGCAGTATCACTTGTACCGACTAGCCAATACGCACCTGATTAAGAATGCGCCTCCCCCGTCCGCTACATCTCCCTTCCTCCTGCTGGTCTCTTGTTCTGCCACCTCCCTGTTTCCTGTGATCCTCTCCATACTTGCCCTCTCCCTGCAATGGTTCCCCTTTCACTGAACAATCTAAATCTATCTTTCAAACCCAGCAGGTGTTGAAATCAACAAAAATTGTAAATAGAGGTCCACACTCCTTACTCCATTCTCCAGAGCGGGCCCACTGCAGAACCAATGATGGCCCGGTTAGCCCAGTGTCTGAAATCGTATTATGGGTGCTCGGTCTATGTTCCCCAAAGGCAAGAGTGATCTGTGGCCCGTTCCTTTGTCCTTGGTGATCGAGGGTTATGACGGCAGCCCCACGTGGTGGGTGGCTGGGGAACGTAGCATGCTGACCCTCGCCTTTGCGAAACTGTGTTATCTCCCTCGCTGTCTCTCGCTATACCTGCGTCCTTTTAGGTGCTATATTGCAGCCAGTGGAAACGGCCATAGGGTGGCTTTCACTTCGCCAGATGTAGGTCTCTGATTTTCTGGTGCAGACAGCATGTGGTGCTTGATAGCAGCCTTCTATCTGTTGATTCCTGCTTTTGCCCACATTAGATGGGTTGCTTCTGGAAAAGACACAAAGATCCTAACGACCTTCCTGCATGGCTTGACACAAAGATGTAGTGAAAAATACATGCTGGCACAAGCAGGGAGGGCGGGAGCTGGCACCCTCCCAACTGCCGCAGTCTTCCTCAGGGATAGTAGTGGTTCTGAATTGCTCCCTAGTATGCCTCCCACCGCTGGCTGGGAGGGGATCCTATTCCCTCTTGACAAGGTCAAGTGACCAGTAGCTTCCTGTTGCCCTACCAGGAAACCTCGGTCAATACCAAGACTAACGGTGAAGCCTGCGGTGGTACATGGAAGGAATGTGGGGGTTTAATGTACCCACTTTCCTCCCTTACTTTCCTGGGCGCCCTGTTCCTTCATTACTACAAGATTACCTTTCCCTACACGGTTATACCTTTCCATATGGAGTCCCGGTGAATGTGCAATTAGTGCCTTTTCGGGTCTCACATTAGCCTCCTGGGCCTCAGGAATTCTTCCTATTTCAGGCCCGGCCATAGCTGATGGCTGCACCTTACCCTGTGATATGCAAGTCGTTTTCTGAATAGAGGCTTAGCCTGTGCAAGGAATTCCACCAGCCTTTTCTCGATCCTGTATATTTTAGAGAGGAGACTTATGATACAGGAGAACTCATACCCGTCAACCTTTGACCTGCTAATGTGGTTGAAAAAAGGAGATTCTGTTTTTGGTGAGTGAGAGCCCATTGATGCCTGTGAGGGGATTGGCGGATGAGTGAACTGAATATTGCAGGTCACACATGCCAACATTGGGTGAGTCGACAGGTATGAGAACTCGACCTGGGGGTTCTGGACGAGGTAAAATGAAGACTGGGTTTCTACATTGGCCCCACGTGCAGAGGCGAGGCGCCCTGACCAGTGGATGCCACCCTGGCTCAGGCGGCTCTGCGTTCTCACCAACTCACAGGCCCACCCATCCTAGAGGATGCATCACATTTCATTGGCTCTTAAATGATGAATTATGGGACTGACATCCATGACAGGATACAAAATAAATTGTCCAATTGCATTGTTTGTGGATAAAATCATACTAACAGGGCCACGCCTCTGGCGCCCCAGAATCACCCTACTCTCAACACTTACGTCATCCGCATGGAGCCGAAGGTCACAATGCAATAAAGAAAATAACAGAAGAAAACGGTTGCGACGTGAAACGTGCCCCTGCGCCTGCGCACATAAGGCTACGCCATGGCTTCCTGAGCCCAGTCCAGAATTATTTATTTACTTACTGTTGCTGCAGAATGCTGTATCTGTGACTGCTGCTGCTGCTGGGTGCTTGTGCCTGCACGCAGCTTGCCTATCAGCAGCCCGCTCCCTGCTCAAAGGGGGGCTTTACCCCTCCGACCTGAACAAGCGGCCGCCACTGCTTGACTCCCTTCAAATTGGTGACTAAGTTCCTGTTTTGTGCATTTTTATTTTAACGGGGAGCATTATCAGAAGCTTTCCTTCCTCTGCTCTTACTATTCTGTAGGGTATTTCGCTTCTGCTTGCACTTGATTTGCTCACGTGTGGCACGAATATCAGCTGTGATATTGTTCTTCATTTAGGTGTGTCTGAAGTGCACGAAGTACTGGACTCCCCCCAAACTGCCAGCTGTCCAAAGGGCCAGTCCAAAGGGTCCACAGAGTTGCAAACTGATGTTGAAGACATATCGCCAAACATCTGTGCCCACGGCTCATTTCTCTGCCTCTGTGTTGTCTACCAGCGAGAACTCAGCAGGGACAATTTAGGATTCCAAACCATTTGCAGGCCGCTTTAATGTCCTAAGGAGTCCAAATGTATTCTGGCTTGTTCCCCATTTTTACTTTAAGAATCCATTGGGGCCTTACGTTCAGCCCTTGTCCCCAAAAAGTTTATTTAAAAAACAACAGATGAGTGCCACCAGAGGTATGGGAAAATACCACAACACAGAATGCAACATACCGCCGATGCATATATCGGCAACTTGGCAAGTCTGAGCTCTGTGTGGAATTCTTTACCAGTGTGGGTAACTATTGATGGTATCAGGTAATAAAATTGCGCCAAAGATGCCGTGGTTTGACCCGGTAAAGGTGTACCCCATTATACTATTTAAGGGGAGCTGGGATTGCGGGGGTGTCCCCCGTTCACCTTAAATGGTATAATGTGTCCAGGGGTTGCGGGGATGTCTCCCGCATCCTTTACATGATTGTGGTGGCAAAACCACAGCATTTGTGCCGCAATATTTTGTATTCACAGCCATTTTTGCCGCGATTTTAAGACATGCAACCCTATTAATGTGGCAATGGCATTCAAATATCCTGTGTGCGTTTAGATGCGTAATGCCGCCTCAAAGTGTACTGGCCTGGCAGTGTGGTTTGACTCTTAAGAGCTTGGCCATCCGTTACCTCGGGGCTAGTCAGACACCTACCTGCACGTCGACGGTGTCTCTTTTGGGTAAAGAACACATATACACAGAAATATAAAGCAACATGGCCAATTCAAATGAACCGGTATGGACAGGTGCCACAGAATAAACCTCGGTCGGTCAAGTGGCACAGCGAGTAGAGCGCTCGCTTTGACATCCGTGCAGAGCCTGCTATCCTTCCGAGGTCGATAAATGAGCACCACACACCGTGGGTAATAATAAGCAGCGCTCAGATACCTGAGGGTTCGTAGCGCTATATAAATGCCTAATTATTATTATTAATTATTAGAAGTATCAGAGGAAGACGTATAAGCAACAAACTCCCGCTCAGTTATTCTGATTTAAAACAGGCTTAGCACAGAAAGTAGAAGTCTCAGTGTTAAAGTGGCAGAAATTGATCCGCCAAAGAGTAGCTTCTCTCTGGAGTGAACCGGTGCCAAACGGTACCAGTCATCCAAGCAGATAATACAGGCATGAGCATCAAGTGTACAGCAACAGCTCTTCAACTGAAGAGTGGTTATAAAATACTATTACAGTTTCATGAGGTCAATTCCAGATCCATTGCTGCCTCCGTGGCCAACAGCAGAACAGACCGGGATCCAAGCCACCCGAGGCCCCTGGTCACGTGGGCTGAAAAAAGATTAGACCACAAGAAGGCTGATGGCCCAACCTCCAAAACAAACACTGGGATGGTCCTGCAGCCATGCCCCTGCTGTCAATGTAATGGAAACAGTCCCAGATGGAAGAGGCATTACAGAACAGTAACTGCTTCACCTTGTTTCGAATCATTGCCCCCTCCTATTGCATTACTCTTTAGGCCTACACACCACCCAACCTACCTCATTACCTCATGCCTCTTGGCTCACACCCTCACTGCCTCAGTCCTCTCTGTCCCCAACTGACTCCTTTCTATGACCCACCCAGGATGCCTCACTCCTCTATATGCCACACCCACACAACCTCTCACTCCTCTTTCCTTCCAAACTTCCATCCGCCCACTCTATCCCACCCTATCTTGCCTTCCACCATCATCCATCCACCCTAACTTTAACTCACCTCTGCCTACCTTGACCCCTTTTCTCCACGCCCAACATAGCTCATGCTGCCCAATATGCTTTCTATGTGTTGGGGAGAGGGGTATGGGTATGAGATGGAGAATCGGAAAGTCTGGTTTTCTGAGGGGGATTGGGTGAATCTTAGGGTGCGTTAGGGTCATTGTAAGGATCTGCGGTTATTACATGTTTGCAGGTCCGGAATTAAGGTAGAGGTAATTCCATTTACCGATATGTTTCCGGACTGGAAAACCACAAGTTTGCCAGAGGGGTGGCCTCTTGGCTGGAGGTAAATCAGGCACCCCACCGGCACAAACCAGCCGGTATAACTGGTGCCAGTTATACCGGTAATACCCGCATGCAGTCCTATGGAATGGGGATTAACCTACCCTTATTGGCACTCGGAATCTGTCGGTATCTGTTGGTAATTCCGGCAGACGGAGTAATTACGTTTGGTGGTATCGCACCAGATTTACCGGCGGGATATCACCAAACATGTAATGACCCCCTCTGTCTGAAATGGATATTTGGCGGGATGGGTGACTGTTTTGCGAGGGCCTGGCTGTCTGATAATGGGGTGCTGGAGAGTCCGATGTAGTTGAATAGTATAGGTGTCTGGTGAGGGCGCCTGATGCGGAAGGGAGTGTGTGGTGTGAATGTGCAGGTGTGAAAATGTAGCATGCCTTATCGATATTTGTGTAACCTGTTGGAAAGACAGAGGATGCGGTGGTAGATGTGGGGAACGGGTGAGGGCTTGCAACTATGATATGAATGTTTGTTTTCTTATGTGAATGCAACTTTGGTAAGGGAAACAGGAAGTGAGATAGATGCAGATGTCTGCACACCCATTAAGAGAGCCATATAAGCAATTGGTGGTCACCGGGAAGAAAACAATGTTAAGTTAAGGCAGGAGCTAGATGAGTTATTCTAAGCTGTAGGACTATGAGGGGACTTTGAAGCAACTCGGGAATATTTGGTAGGAATCTGGTTTTGGTACTTTTTCAGCTACTCAAGAGCTTTCAGAGGAGAGGTCAGACTTTCCTGAAAGAGCTCTGAGTAAGGTATGTGGTATTAAATACAATAAAGGATGTTCCTCCTTGTGGTTCAGCACAATGGTTTTTCATGGTTGTGTCTCTCTGTGTTGGGCTCCTGCAGATTTGTTTGGTTTGTGAATTTATTTCCTCACAAACCTGACTTCAGACGATGCAAGATAAATCAAAAGGCATGGCTCTAAGATTCCAGAACATCTTTGAGCGGATGATGGTCAGAGGAGGGGTTGGGGGGTCGTTGGTGGGTGGTGTGAGTGATGCTGGTGTAGGCACATTTGTTTAGAAAGAGTTTGGTTGGGTGTCAGCCTGTTTGTTATACCGTTTCCAAAAGCACCAAGGTTGTTTCAGTCAATCCTAACCCCGTTTCTAGGATAATTTAAGGTTTGCTTCGAGGTGTCTGTTGATCCCTCAGTTTTCACTCACTCCCTGTTGATTGCCTCAGCACATCCATGCTCTGTCTCTTTAGATGTTCTCAGGCCCAACGGCTCAATAACGATGTTCCAATTATTAAGCAAACATTGAAGCACCAGAATTCTGGAGAGTTCATGTCTAACTCTGTTCATGCTAAGATGGCTGAACTCTTGCTATATAAGGCACCTTCTTCTGAGGTTAATGATGCCTCTGGAGCAGGCATTCTGAGAGGTGGGAGTGTGCAGTGATTGAAGCGAGATTAGAAATACCGAACTAATAAATAAAGGGCGTTCATTCATTTGAATTAGAATGAGTACAGTTGGAATTAGAATCAAAATAGGCCGTTTACTCTGGGAACGGTAATATACAGGGCACACATAGGCATTGGGCAAACACCCACACATGGGATTTGTTTTGAAAGGCAGCTGAAAGTCACACTGGGCCTCATTATGGGTCTGGAGGTAACCATGCCGGTAAAACCGGCAGGCTGCTGCCAAACCCGTAATGAGTTACCGGCGCCTGACTTCCCGGTAATTTTGTAAGTCCCCATTCCCATGGAGCCATACAATTAGTAGCTACAGATATTCTTCTTGTTTATTTATTTATTGAATAAATAAATAAATAAATATATAATTAAAATGTGTTGAGTATGAGGGGTGAGAGGCGGGTGTGGGGGTGGGGGGGGGTGGCAGGGGGGTGTTGGGTGAGGGGTTTGGGGGGACCCCCCTAGTAAATGATACTCTTCTTGTTTATTTATTTATTGAATAAATAAATAAAGAAATAAATATATATATATAATTAAAATGTGTTGAGTATGAGGGGTGAGAGGGTGGTGGGGGGGTGGGGAGGGTGGCAGGGGGGCGTTGGGTGAGGGGGGTTGGGGGGACTCTTCTTGTTTATGTATTTATTGATAGTGCAAAATGACATTTTTTTCCCGACATTTTTGTTTCTAAAAATTGACTCTTTTCATTATATGTATAGGTTTTCGACATTATTGTTTTCGACATTTATTTTTCGACATTTTTGTAAGTCGACATTTATTTTTAGACATTATCACTATAAACCGTCCAATATAACCAGCCATCTAACGGGCACCTGCAATTTATAAAATGAAAGTGGCAAAGGGCAAATAGCACCTAATATATTTCTCAGGTTTAAAATTAATAATATGTAAGAGCAACCCGTCTATCTCTAATGAGTTTCAGTGCATCTGTGCCAGACTGGTTGCAACATCTGGACATTGAAAAACAAACATGCAAAGTTATAGAGAACAAAATCGCTATGCATGAAAGTGACAAAAACAGAATGGGTGAAAATATTAGTGGCACCAACTCCCACTTGAGGACGATCTTCCACACATACCAAACTGGGCCTCATTATAAGTTAAGCGGTGCAGTAAAATGCAGCGGTAATACAGTTTGCCACGACAAATGACACCATCCAAGTACGAGTTAGTGGTTAAGGTGGAGGAAAAACCTCCAGCAAGAAGCGATATTACAACTGGGGTGATTACCGCCAGTGGTAATACCACCAAAATCCCCCATGGAGTCATATGAACTCCAAGAAATGGGGACTAACACTGCCTACTGCCACATGTAATCTGGAGGTAATACCGCCAGTCCACTTGGCAGTAACGGAACTACAGTTTGGTGGTAAATTGCATTATTTACCGCTGAGATACCACCAAACTTATAATGAGGCAATCTGTCAGAACTCCTTCATGAACAATTTCCTAAATATTTATTTTTTTTATTTTTCAGTTCAGATACATACATTAATTGAATGTTTCATGCCAAATTTGCTATGAATCAACGCAACAATTTAAGATTTGATGAAGGCGAAGCTTTAAAAGGTTGTTCATTTCGGGCAAAAGATTTTGTTAAGAGGATATTTACTTAACAACGTGTTACTACAGTAACTTAATTACGTTGCATTACGACCTGAGGTAAGTAACATCTGAAAATATTGCTAAGGTCGAAGCGGATACCATCATCAAAGAAAAGAATCAAACATCAACAGGATCCACTCTGATGATGGAGGCCAAGTCATGCGGAAGCTCACTCAGTATTTAAAAGTAGTCCGCCTCTGCAGCAACTAATTGCCTGGCATTCAATAGAATATAGCTAGGCACAAATACATGGAAGAAAGGCAGACTATCAAAAACTACCCTGTAGATCCTAGGATTTATAGAGTTCCCATGTTAAATGGTAGCAGGCTTGGATATACTTGCACCTGGCACTTTTCTAATTGGTGATTATATGATGTGCAGGTGAGCCTTTAGGTGGTGTTGGTGCCTGTTTTGTCTAATTCTTGCCTGTGTCTGTCCCCAGGTCTAAGCAATAACTGGGAATCAAATCTTTGTCAAAGCCATATCAGAGCATGATATATGTCCCTCAAAGTATCATGATAATGAGCCAGGCAAAGAAACAAAACAAAACTCAATACCCTAGCTAGAACCTCCAACCAATAACCCTGAAACAAATCGGTGTCTTCTTTAGTCACAGTGAAAACCCTCAGCTTTCCTGAGCAGCCCTGCAAGTGAGCCACTTAAAGTCAGCCTTTTCTCAACAAACCCTCTGGAGTTTTTTTAACAGGACTCATAACCTCTTAGTTCATGCCCACCAAGGCTTTCGGGAGGAAGAGGCCCAGAAGCATGGCAGTGCACCTGTATTGCACAACCAGATCTGGGTCATGACGCCAAGCTATCTGAGAAACCAAGATCACACGTCAGTTTCGGGTGATGACTAACAGAGGCAGATTTGTCTTGCAAGCCCAGGAAAACAGCATACTACGTCTTATGGGAACTGACCGCTCTAAACTGCCCTGCCCTCCTGACTCCTTACCTTCATAGTTCACTGGTCACCCGACAACACCGAAAACTAAGAACTTTCTAGAATCATCACTGGACCTTCTGGCATACACATACCGCCTCCCTCCAAATGCAATAAATCCTTTTACCAATCCATAGTCCATCAACAGTGCCCACTTCGGGGTATTGTGTCATATGACAACTCTCGGTCTGGTGATTCCACCAACATTTCCACTCTTTTTTGAGCAGTCACATTGTCTCCACCAATTCTGGCTGGTTCAGGCAATTGTGAGTGCAAGTAACCTTGGCACTCATTCCAGCCGAACAGCACCTTTCAATTCTTCTGAGAGTGCATGTTCAAAAAGGCTCATGGGAGGAACACGCAGCGGCAAAGCCAATGAAATCAGGCTATATCTTAATATCTGCTAAAACAGGAAAAACTGAGGTGCTTGTGGATGTGATGTAATATGGGGCATGGACAACTTCATTTTGTTCTTGAGTATTGTTCCTGATGGCTCATTCGATTTTTCTTCTTCTTGTACTTCCCACACAGGTGGGATCAACGAGACCGGACCCAGAGGTCCAAACTAGAAAAGTTCTTCTCCCACTTAATTATAATCTTCCTGTTTCAGGATGCTAAGATCCCTTGAGGCGGCTGCTGGGTTAGACCTATTCAGTTCTGAAGATTCCCCCTCCCCCGAGGAGACAGACTTGTCATGAAAACAGGTCTCCAGATACTAGCCCCTTTTGCAATTGTGGGTGATAGCTGCCAAATTGCAACTTGTGGCCAACCACTGCCGAATTGGGGGGTTATCGGTAGTAGACAGATACAGCAGAGGAGAGATAATGGTTCTGCTCATTAACAATGAGCCTTGCCCCTACATAGTACAGATAAAATATGCCAGTGACCAGTTGATTGCAGAGCTCCTATGTATCCATGGTATATGAAGTGGAGAGATTGCCACCCACAAGGAGAGATACCCAACAGTTTGGTTCACACAACGCACACAGGTCATGATGAAAAACGAGAAACTCCCTGAGGAGTTAGAGGATTTGCCGGACTTTACAGCTTCCCAGCAGAATGACCTGGTCCTTCGGAGTGCTTTAGCACAGTTCCGTGTAATAATGTCCCCTC
Source organism: Ambystoma mexicanum (assembly GCF_040938575.1). Classification (NCBI taxonomy): domain Eukaryota; kingdom Metazoa; phylum Chordata; class Amphibia; order Caudata; family Ambystomatidae; genus Ambystoma; species Ambystoma mexicanum. Next base: position 898,915,466 of record NC_090925.1, read on the forward strand.
AAAAATATCGCCATGCTAAAAAATCGCCGCATAATTGCCGTTTTTTGAGGGGACATTATTACATGGACCATGCAGGTTTTTTTCTTTCAAAGGGTGCGGGGGACTTCCCTGCAACCTCCGCCCCCCCTGTCCCTAAATATGTGGTCACCTAGATAATGTCACCACATCCTTTTCCCGGCGACATTATATATATAGGGATATTATTACCTGATACCTTTAGAACAGCTAATTCTAGAAACTGAAGGAGTGGGTAAACAAGAGGGATGGGAAAGCCTTAAATTGCTCGACTCAAATGTTGGTTCGAACCTTTGAAAAAAAGGTTTGAATTGGCTTCAGCCATTCAAGCCTCCATGGAGACGGCTTGCGAGTCAAATCGAGCCAAGCCAGAATATGCTTTATTCGTCTCGAATTGGCTCGACCGTATTCAAGCCATTGGGTTCTATGCCTCCAATTGGGTTGAACATGGTTAAATCCTTATGATTATTAAGAAAGGATGGGGCAGATTCTCAAGTGATGAGATGCCCCTTTTCGCCCCTTTGCACATTAGCGCAAATAAGTGGAAGTTTCTGCTCATTTCAAAATGCATCCCAGATCCACATAAAAGAAGGCTGTTTGAAATGCGCATAAAATAGTCGCATTCCCCTGTGCATATTTATAACAGACGCAAGGGGATGCGACGCAGTCGGCCATTTTCTTAAGAATGAAACAGCAGCGGCATGAATTGTTGCTGTCCCGCTTGCATTTCTATTCCACAAACATGGACATAAACATGTTTTTTCTCTTTCTCCTATATTAACATTTCACATTGTATGCAATGTGCTCACATCCCCCATGTGCGTGTGGGGATCCTGTCATGCCTTCATTCTGGGAGTGTGCTCCCAGAACTAATTAATGCAAGGAGACTGTCAGCACATCCTTTGTGCTGTCCCACAACCCCTTTGGCAGATTTTCGGATATCAGATGTTCAACTGTATTCACCCCCATTTTTTGAGGTGCAGATCTCCTATCTTGGGCGGCCTCTTAAAGAGACTGCCCAGGGAACGCTGCCTGGAGAAGACGGCACACCATGCTGGAACAGGCAGGGCCTACAGCAGCCCGAAAGCAGGTAGTCATGCAGGAGCAGGTAAGGGTGTGGAAGGGACAGGGGGCGAATTGGATAAGGGTCTTGGACAAGGGTCAGTTGGGAAGTGGGGGTGTGATCATGAAGACGGGGCAGGGAAGGGGGAGAAGAAGGGGTGGGGAAGTGGTGTATGAGGTTTCTGGGAGTGGAGGGTTGGGGGTGGTTAAATCCCTGTTGGAAGCCAATCCCACCCTTTGGAGGCTTCTCCAGGATGGCCACAAAAAGGTGGTCATTCACAGGGGGGTGTTCATTTTTACACCTGTTTGCTGTAATGAGACCCTCCACAATCTTAGCCTTTGCTGCCTCCTGACAAAAGGGATAGTATAGTCCAATGTAAGGGCAAATTATCACTTTTTGCCCCTAATATCACCTCAAAGTCAATAATTTAGCTCCAGCAAGTTATGCCTTGATTAAAATTAAATGATCTATTGACGACCTAGCAGCTCTAGATGCAATCGAAGCCCACCACTGTCCGTGCTTGGTTCTTCCATTATTGAACACGGGAATACCTTATACACCATCTCCCTTGCTATCAAAAAGCACTTACAGTGGGCCATTCCCAAGTTTTTAAGTTAGGATTACCTCCCACCAAATTCTTTGGCTTACTATCAATGTCACATCTAGAATGTTTCTAATTCCACTTATTAGAGTTTCTAAACAAATCTTAATTTGTCTTCTGCGATAGATGGGTTATAACAATGTGTCAGTCATAATGACATTTTAGTCTTATATCTAAATACTATTACTTCAATTGTATCAGTGTTAATATGAAATTTCATGTTGGGCTGTAAGGAAAGTGAGATCAAAACACACAGGCCTCCAGAACATCCGCCATGACTACTCGATCTTGCAGCTTCAAACACTGAAAATAAATCGTCTTAGGTACATGGTATATATGACCAAGTTTCAGGGAATAGGAACATTTCAAACATATCAATGAATTTAAGAAAATCCTCCTCTGATCATTTTCTTCGGAGGCAAGCCACAAACTAAGACACAATCAATGATGTATCCTTATCAACCCCAATCACCTCTTGACAGGACACATGCTCACTCATAATTTGATTAATGCATCCTTCCTAGCAACCATATGTAAATTACCAATTAGCAATATAGACGCATTACACATATTATCAGACCCTTCAAATCATTTCATCTTTAATCAATCCACATCTTCTAATGTGACCCGTTTTTCATACTTATTCAAAGAGGTGAAAGAATTCTAGACAGTACTTTTTTGATCATTGTTCTGCTTAGAATGGTTGTGTCCACATAGCCTGTAAGAGTTTCATTTAAGTTTGTACGTGTATACAAGAATGTTGTAGCTAATGCAAGTTGCTTTCCAGGGTAAAAATGTGTTGGCAAATTTGAATTTAACAAGTACTTAGCCCCTCCTGGACCATGGAGCCAATGCAATTGTCCTGTCTTGCCATCAACACCAGCTGTGCTTCAATAGTGTTCCCTTTGATGATTTTGATAATCCATGGTGTGACTATGGCAATAATAACCGAGCCGGTGAGTTGGATTGGATGGTAATGGCCCGGGGTCCAAGTTATAGACCTGATTGAAGCCAGAGCTACCCATCCAGCCTGCCAGAGAGGGTATTATTGCTATTAGCACCCCTGATTTTTAATCCAGGGTGCTGATAGCAATCAATTTGTTTGAATGAACAAGTTGCATGATCTCTACGTCCGGTTCATTTAGACAAATACTCACCTAAAATGGCTGTCATGGAAATGGAAGGTGGGGGTCTCATGCAGAGCTCATCTTCCATTTCCATGATAGCCCACGATACTGGAGTAGCAGCAGCAGGGGCACTGCAGCCAAAAGAATCAGTTAAGTGGGGTGGGGTGGGGTGGGGTGAAGTGGGTGATCTGGCTGCAACACAGACTTATTTTGAAGAGCTGTATCCACGGAAATGAGGCATGGAAAGTTGAAATACGAGTTCTTTCCAATGAACCTAACAGACACTTTTTCAGCACTGTGAACTGTATGATAACAAGCGGCACCACGCACAACTTGCTGGACGCTATATTAAGAACTCAGCCGAATGATGACACGTGTCACCCGCTGAACACGACAAAGCAATCAACCCCACTTAGGGCTTCTTGCAAATCACACTCTAGGAGCATTGAGGATTCATTCCACTGTTGATACTACCTCTCTAAAAGTATTATAGGTGATTTATGCTGGAAGACATCTTCCACCCGATGATATCCCTGGGCTAGGCAATACTCTGAAGAAGGTCGAATAAGATCAGGGCAGTTAAAAAGCCAATGTATAACGACCGAAACATATGTAGATACTGTTAAATAAGCACAATGCTATTTGACTCTAAAGCATACTCACAATAGATATAGATGTGAGGCAATGATTTATTGACAAGTCTTTTAGGGTTCTCTAATAACCCATGTTATGTATAGAAGTGTGTGTTGGATGTGTATGAATGAACATTTGAATGTATGGTGGAATGAATAGTGTGATGTGTAATACACATGAATGCATGTATTCTATGGAACCTTTGTGCTCTATGAGCAAATAGTGTTAAACAATTACAATTTCTTTTTGAATAAAAGTATTTTTGAAACTAGCGAGTTTACTTTGTTACGTAAGGTGTTTCTCCAGCCTCACTCACCCCTGTCCATTTTGCTATTGTTTGTACTATATACCTGGAGGACCTGTGGTATTTCAGTTAACCTTATAATAGAACCCGAGAACTACCACCCATCCACACCACCTAGAACCAAAACCTGTCAAGCCTCACCCCCAGGCTTACTCCCCTCCCTCTCTTGTTTAGCAGCAAGGCCCTCTTCCCTTAGCCAGCAGCACTGCCCCCTCATCCCCAATATGTTTCTCTTCTCATGTTTCTGTTCTCTCTTTGCTGCTTGTCATTTTCTGTTAAGATGAATGTAACATGTATGAAATAGCGCCCTGATGCCCTTGGGCTTGGGTGCTTTACAAATACAAATAAATAAATGAATAAATAAATAAATAAGCTGATATAGTTCAACGCAAGTCTTTGGGGTTTCCCTTCCCAAAGTGCCAAGTAACGCAGTTCAAAAAAAGCAGGGTCTTGACAAGACCAAGACAACCGGTATAGGTCACAGGATTCCTTTTCACAAGACAAGTTACAAAATAGTTCAATGTGATGCAATCAAGCACCAATCCTTGGGGTTCCCTTCCCCAAGTCTTTAATGCCTTGAGTCATACTTGCTTTCGTTTTCTAGAAGGCTTATAGAAACACCAGGTCAGCCTGGCTCTCTTTCTGGCGTGCTTTGCCAGCACTTCTGCAGTGGTTTCGTTTGGCTTGTTTCACAGTGTCTTTAGCTTTCATTGTTCAAGGGCCTCTGGTCTAGGTGCAGTTGTCAGACCACAAGGTCCACCCATCACTGGCCGCGCAACCAGGACCCAGGACCCACATTTCTCCCACAGGTTACTTGGTATTGAGCGCCTTAGCAACAATTCACTGGCCCTTGACTACTTTTATTGGGCTCTTGGCTTAAGGTACATTCATGTACTCCTCTGACTTCCCCTTGGTCGCCTTGTGGCTCTGCCACCATGCATCACCGACTTCTTTCCCAATTGTATCTTTGTCACAGTGCATTTATTCATTAATGTTCACTGTGTGGCTTCCCTTAGCCTTTAATATATTAGAGTTCCAGGTTTGGATGGATTCTTTGTGTCACATATGTTTTAAAGTTCACTTCCCAGCTCCGAGATCAATGTTCTCTTATGTTGCTTAATTAAGTTCAGTATTAAATGTATAGTTGTTTGCTTTAAATGGTAAATTGTTACTTAATTCGATATTCAACATGTGTTGGTTTTAAAACAATGCTTAGTTTCCATTTAGTTAGGTATTCACTATACATTGGCTTTTCAGCTATCGAATTTTCATTCAGTTCGGTATTCAATAGGCAGGTCATTATGTATTCTTCTGCACCGTTACTCACTTGTGGTCCGTTCGGTGCAGGGGCGCCTCTTCGACACTTGCCTGTCTTCTCCAATCTCATCCGGTGGTTTCCTGCAACATCCTTTCAACACCTGAAGTCAGAGATCAGGAAAACCCACTGTTGCAAACTCTGCTCATTCGCTGTGTGCTTCCTGCTTCTCACTGGTGTCTTTGATGCTGGTCTTCGAACGCGGACACCATCCTCGGCAGTCCGGACTCCTTCTCAGCCCAGGCTGCACAGGCTTTGGTCTGGAGGCTCCCAAGCTTGTGGGGGATACAGAGCCCATTTACATTGGGTCCCACAAGTTCACTAGAACTTATGCTGGTTGTTCCTCCTAGGCCACCACGGCTGTCTCCTTTCACAGGTCTACTGCTGCTTCACCTGTCCTGCACTGCCCTGCTGGGCTGGTCTCCCTTTATACATCTTCAGCCTCTTGACAGGCTGCAGGTGTGAGACTCTGATTAGTCCTGCCTGACCACAATTACAGGGACATGCCTGATCCTCATAGTTCCTTACAGGCATCTTCTTCGTCCCAGTACCAGAGTGGTGAAAAGGGGTATTCTTTATCACTCTTAGTTGTATCTTCTTCCTCTCAGTACTGTCAACTGTTATATGTGAAGATTTGAGTGGAACTGGCTTACAATAGCCTATAAAGGTTGGAGCAGGGTTAGGGAGGTTGTCAGTAGGGAAAGGGAATACCATGTCTCACCCAAGGGCACCCAACCCCCAATCCCCAAGGACCCTCTACCCAGGTGATCCTCCCTCGCTTCTCTACCTCCAGGGTCAGGATCCAAGAGCGATGGCCTTTCCCTGGCCACCTGCACAGAGAATCCATGGGGAGTAGGTGTGAGAATATCCTCAGGTTTCTCACATCCCTGAAAGACATAATTTTACAAACCCCCACCGCTCATCCTATTTGTTTTGAAATGCAGTAGCTCTAAGAATTTGCTTGCCCTGGATGGGATTATTTTTGTATTGTTAAGCCGTGGTTTCCTTGCCTATTGCACATGTAGCTTCTCTAATGTAGCTGAGCCATAAATTCATCTTCATTTACTGATGTGGAAATAGTTCAATAATATATCTACAAATGGAAGAAGAATCGCCCTGCCATAATTTCACCCTGGAAATAGCCAGGTGATATAAAAATACATTGTTTAATAAATCCGAGTTTGTTTTGTTATGTATCAGAAAGTTAGCCACCTACCTATTTACCTCCAATTTCTTTAAAAAATGGCTCACAATAGAATGAAAAGCCTCTCCACCATGATCACCCCACCTCCCGCACAGTAGCATACATGTCTTAAAGGTTCCTGTACCACAACTAGGAACTTGGGGACTAACATCTACACAAAAAGGGCACGTATTGGAAATCCATGTAAGCATCATTTAAGATTTTGTCAGGTGGGGTTAATTTTAAATTGAATCTAAAACAATACATTTTTTCGATATGGTAATTTCAATAGTTCATTCAATGCAACACTATTGTAATAATCCAACCAATATATCTGAAAAAGTGAGCATATCATTTTTTAGATTTTTGATTAAAAATGCATATTGCTCTGTGCAAAGAAAACAAATAATACACAAATACATATGTTTAACAATAGGGACAAAAGTTCAATTTTTTGAAAAAACATTTTTTTTAACTCGTACATTTCATGGAAAGAAACCTAAATCTGGAGAGGACAAAGTCTTAACATTTATGATCCTAAAAGGGATGACTCGGATCATAATTTTCAATACAGAAAACTTGAACTACATCAAGACAAAATCTTAATACTCATAGTTCCGCAAGAGGCAGCATGGGTTGCTGGGGGCGGGTAACTAGTTAGCATTGAGGGGTCTTGTTTGTTGTTGTAATCAAGCAGACAAATTGCTCCACCAACTAAGAATTGCCATGCTTCAAATTAGGAACACCATAAGTACTTGGCCCACTGATTCTGCCCTATACATCTTTAGCACTGCATCACATCATGCACTGCCCAGTTTTTTAAAGTCAATTTGGCATTAGCCTAAGTGATCTGGGCGGCTCCCTTCAAATTTTACAAAATCTGACGCCTAGGTAGACACAGGTGCAAACCAACTTCAGGGATACTTCTTTAACCCTAAATCTAAGTTTCCGGTTTTTGTGCTGACCAGCCACTATTATTATCGATTTCTCAGTGTTTTTCTGAAAAATTCAAACACTTTGGCAGGATTCTAACCAGTGCTAATTCAGTCTTGACCAGGATATCAGGATTACCCATAAATAAAGATGATAGGTGTAGGTGACCCTTGATCTTATAATGTCAGGTGCTGCATGCTGGAATCACATATTCAAATTCAAAGTAAAAGGAATGGGGCTAAAACATACCTTGGCACCCTACATGTCACTGCAAAATCAGCCAAATTACTGCCAAACTCATTTCCTGATACCACCATTTGGTCCTGCTGGGTTGCCATGATATTACGAGTGGTGGAAGGGCAGCATTAATCCACATTTATGGAGCTTTTTGCTGGAGGTGAATCCTCCACTTTTCCTCCGAATTCGGAATTCGATGGTGCAGTAAAAATAGCGGTAATTCTATTTACATGAAAAATTGCAGGAATTACCATAACTTTTTTAATACATACCAAACTCGTAATGAAGCCCTTAGTTCTTTGGGTCAATGAATTAAGTCTTTCATACTCTGTGTAACCTCGAAAGATTCCGTTCATTGCCCCAAAGAACCACTGTACACCTGCTGTATTGTCACAATATAGTGGCAACAAACATTTTAGTAAACCTAATAGAATCTGCAAGTCGAGGTTGTCTAAAATATTGGTCGGAAGACAAGGTCAAAAGCTGTTCTTAGATCAACAGATGCAATTTATATTTTATCCTTCCATAGAAGGCTACATTTGGACATGGCTAAATGTCAGTTAAGACATTGCTACACCACCTCTTTGCCATATCGTATAATAACATATTCATCCCTACATGGAAGGGACTGAATCGATGGTGAGGCACTACAGCTAACAAAAGAGTCTCAGCACGCTTATGTTCACGGGAGGACACAGGATGAAGGAAAGGAATAGCATGTAGACAGAGCAGGGGGAGATCAATGGGAAGGTCGATTGGTCCTGGTTCATGCATGACGCTCTTTTGTTATATTTGTCCTTGATAATTGGCTCCAAGATGATGTGCAGTAGATTCGAAACCAGGGCCTAGTTGTTGTGCAGGTGATTCTGGACACCCGTAATGAACCCTTCAACAAACAATATCTTGGTATGCATCATGGCAATAATTGTGGTTTGGTCCTTCAGTTGCTCACTTATGTTCTCATAAAATTTCATGAAGGCTGCCAATGTGATGGATAGGGCCGCAATTGTATTGGTGTCCAAACCCGACTGCTGGATGTAACCTGCAGGGCCGGCTCAAATGGTCCCATGGGCCCTGTGAGGGCTGATTGGTCAGCTGTCTTTGGTCATGGGGTGTTTAGTTCATCCAGACACTAAACAGTCCGTGCTCTTTTGGAAGATCCATTATGTTTCCTTCTGCTCCCCTCACTTTCCAGAGACTTAGTATGTTGATGCCACAAACGGTTATCAACGTGTGACTCAGAGTAGCTGTCAGGTATCTGAACCCTTAAATGAAAGGCTGCTAGGTCAGCAGCCATTGTCTCTAGGGATTCTTTTCTCCTGTTGAAAATGCTTTGCTGTCCTATCAAGGGAACGCCGGAGGAGTCTGTAGGCTCCATTCCCTTGGAGGAATCAATGGGTTGGCATGCTCCTGATGGGCCCAAGAGGCTATTGGGCATTATACCATCATCAATGGAACGTGTGCCTTTGGAGGGAAGCAGACCAGGATCACTAGCTAAGATGCTCTCCAAGAGGGCACAATCTGAGACTTCATCGCGGAGGCCCAGTTCTTCAGCCGCACATTTTACAAAGGTCAAAGGTCCTTGGTCGCTGTTTGCTGGGAGTGTCCTATAAAAGAAACGTTGACTTGCTAGTAGAGATGTTGACGTCAAATACGTTGGTTTCCATGTGTTTTTTGATGCCTGGTTGGTGAATTTCTTCAGTGCAATGCCCTTCTTTGAGCCACCTGGGCGCTTTTGCATGTTTAGCAAATTAGACAGTGCAGGAGTTTTTTCTTGACATGCTGATGATTTCTGTCTTGCTGGTCTTTCAGAGAGGCTCATGAAATCCCAGCTGGACGCTTCTGTTCCGCCAGGCTACGGGGGGTTTGTGCATCGGTTGGATGCATTGAAATAATAGACTATGGAGGTGGGAGGCATCAAGGTCATGGTTTCAATTTACCTAGAGGATCCCCCTTCTCCACTCAGTGGCGTGTTTGAACCCTTTACCCCTTGATCCTGATCTAAGAGCTGTGGGTGCATGCTCTGGGAACTCAGCTGAGATGCGTCACTGTTAATTGGGAGCTCTGCCCTGGTACTAAGTCTTTGTTGCACCTCGAGGTGTAAATCATTTGTAAGGTCCACAGGGGTCCTGGGTATTAGGGGGATAAACCTGCCTAGGGAGGTTACTTCATTGGTCACAGCCTTCTCTACAACAAGATTACAAATGGAGTTGTCTAGGTGGCCACAATTGTTGCTACTCTGATTGCAAGAGGGGGCCCTCTCCTCCGTGGTACAGTAAACATTTGTTTTTTCCATATGAAGGGCTGCACTGGCCCCAATCTCAACCCGAATATCAAACAAGCAAAAGCTCCCCCCAGACCCGCCTGCACATCGCTGTGCAGCTGACAATCAATAAGGCCCACCCACTAGGATTCCAGGCTCGACTCACCTCCAGGCTTGATGGTGCTCGATTTGTCTTCCTTCTCTCACTTCCTACGTTTGTCACGCCAGACTCTGAAGCTTCCTATGGCTTCTCAGGGGATCCACTGAGTCCTGAGCCAATACCGGCAAAAGCTTTGGGCTTCCACTGGGCACTTGTGGCATTCGTGGCCACACCACCTTCCATCTTTCCCCACGCTATTCCCGTCACCGGCTGCAGCCTGACACTGACTGCACGGACTGCAGACAGCCACTCTCCGTCAACTCTGCGTCCACTCCACGGGCAGGTAGGGGTTTTGATGGTTGGCTCCTCCTCTCACCACAAACACAATGGGCAGACTGTCAAAGACTGTAGACAACAACTCTCTGTCAACTCCATCAACAGAACTATGCATAGAAAAAAGATTACAACATTTTCTCACACTCCCTATTGGCTAACACCTGTACACAATTCTAATGATCCCCTATAGTCCATTACCCTATTGGTCACATATTATCTAAACACATTCCCCTAAACACGTGACCATTATATCGTCACTATTCTTGACCATAGCGTGATGTGCACCCCTCCACAGCATTCTGATCAAAGTCTGAATAGGGAGCTCATAATACAATGGCCCTCCTCAATATACCAGATACTGTGGCACGCACAAACAGCTCCCTAACCTCGTAGATACATGTATTGGCATAACCTCTAATTCTCCCGTCCCATATCATGGTACATCCCTAGCATGTCTCCCTTCTTATCTCTCTGGGAACCCAGGTGCCCATCGGGGCACCACTCATGTCTGAATTTCACTTATTTATTCATCCCTACAGGGCGGCACCTGCAGTTCAAATAGGATGACCGCTTTTCGGGTAAGGGCAGTAGTGCTCTAAATCTTCACCAAGCCTCTTGGCATCACAAAACCCCATGCCCTGCTTACATGAATGTAACCTTCAAAGGGCGCATCCCTACCCTTTTTCCCTGGACTTAACATTCCCTTCCCAGCTCCTCCAAGCTCTGCAACTGGACTCAATTAACTGTTAACGACACATCGCGGCTGCCTGTGACCGTGACATCATAACTTCTCTCTGGGGGAAAGGAAGGGGGACTTGTCTCAGGAGTAACTGGACAAAGCCGCAGTTTCATGTTGAGCCTTTTCTCCTACTTTCAACAATGCATCCTGTAACAAGCCCTAAAATCCAACATGGTGGAACTCCTGCTACCTTCCGGTCCTCGTCTTTACCGCAACACTTCTCTGACTCCATTTCATATGCTTACCTATGTCAGCTACCTACTCGCACATCCCTTAAAACATAACACTGTACACTACCACTAAATGCAAGATACATCACCGTATCTTTAACCTCTTAACCGCAATGTGAATACATTATTGCTCTTTCTGTATAGCTATATGGTGTTTCTAATAGGTGCCAAAGGTAACTACACTTGGATACATGCTCATTCTGGCATGCCTAACGAAAACTGCCAGCACTAGGGCAGCTGCTAATATATTCTTTGCTGTCAAAATCCCTTCACCTGATTAGGACGTTGCCCTTCCATCCCAACACATTCACCAGCAGGGCGCTCACAAAGACTGAACACAACTATGCGCACATTGAAGAAGAAACATTAGCCATCATCTGGGGGTGCAGACATTTATATGTGTACTTAATTGACCACTCAAAGTACATACTGACCACAAACTCCGGGCACTGATCTTTAAAGGGTCAGCACCTCATACTCAGAGTGCTGGATGCTACAACTGCAGCCTTTCGACTTAGAGGTAGCTTACCAGGTGCGGACAGACAAGCCTGCAGACTACCTGTCACAACACCCTTGGCCAGCCACAATATCGGAATGCGAAGCTGCACAAGAGACTGACAAACATGTCTTTCAGATTGTTGCATGTGCCCGATCAAAGGCAATGAAGCTGCAAGAAATCTTCAACAACATGTGAGATGACACCTGCCTCCAGCTTGCAAAAGGGGCCATATTGTTGGGTGACTTGAGACCATTCCTAACAATAATCATCCATTGCACGGCAGAAGCACAAGAAAAGCTTCAAGAGCTGTTTAGTATTTGACACAAGCTGTCAGTGTCCCCTAAAGGCCTAATACTAAAAGGGTAATGGATTGTGTTATCGGCCAATCTGGAAGAACGAGCCCTCTGATTAGCCCACAACGGCCACCAAGGGATCGTCACAACACAAGTATTCCTCAACTCTAAGGTAAGGGACCCAAACATCCAGAAGAAGGCAATGATAGAGTTGTGCGTGGCGAATCAGTCGTCCCAACGACAGGGACCACCAGAGCCATGGGAACCCCCCACCCAGCCACACGAGGTGGGAAGAATCTGCATAGACTTTTGCACCATCGCGAATGAGGCGAATCTGCGGTAGCAGTCAAAGAGTACAGTCAATATCCTGAGGTCGAACCTGTGAAAACAACTGACACATTGTCTGTCATCTCCGCACTGGAGAACATTGTTGCGATACATGGAATACCCAACAAAGTGAAGAGCGACAATGGATCGCCTTTTGAAGGAAGAGAGCTGCAGGGTTTCTCTGACAAGCTTAATGTACGACACCACAGAATAACGCCATGCTGGCTCCAAGCCAATGGGAATGCGGAACACTTCATGGCATCACTAAATAAGGTGGTGAGGATAGCCAAGGATCAACAAGAGCCATGGCTACTGGAGATGTATTGATTCCTCCAATCCTATTGGCCAACCCTGCACTCCTCGACCCACATCATCCCAGCAGCCCTGATGTTTGGGGTACCGATCCAAGTGGGGTTACCCCTCCACAAGAACTGGAGTACTACAGATGTGGACCATGAATGAGTGGAGGCGTCCAGGCAGACTCACAATGAGAAGGAAAGTGGAGCCATACGAGCTCGATACCACAACATGAACATCAGAGACTCTGTATTGGTAAAGGCGAAGTCACCACCCAAGAAGATGACGCTCACATTCAAGTTGCATACATGGACAATAGTGGGAACGGACCATGGGATGATCACGGCGGCGAGGGAGGCTGAGAATGTGAGTCACAATGCGTTCCATTTTTGAAAGATACTGCTCACCATGTTGTGGGATACGTAAGAGCTAAACCCGAAGGTACCTCCAGGCGGTCATAAAGAGACTGTGCAGAAAAATGACCAGAGAATGCCAACAGACTTCGCACCCGGGCACATGAATGACAAGATGTCCCAACCACCGAAAACTCTCCCAAGACCATTTCACAGGGCAGGTCAAGAAGCGGAAGTGAAGACACCGGAGACCTCCATTATCCCCAACCATTGACAAAACTGTAAGGCTTCGTCCTTCATGGAAAGTACCAACGATTCCAGAGGTAAAGACTAAGAGAACTGTGATTCCTTTTCTAATTTAAGGGGGTATGTGATGTTGAGAGTGAGCACGTCATGCCGCTTAGGTCATGATGTGATGTAAGTGTTTCTAGGAGAATAAAAAGGGAGCACAAGCCCAGGGACGAGGTCAGTGCCAGTTACTCACTGGAGTGTCTTAGTCTACTTATTATTGTACTGGAGCTTAGAAATCTACACTAGGCCTGCACCATTGCCAGAGCGACAAGTGGACGAGCGGATGCATGCAACCGTTTCCCCTCTCACCTTGAAAATCAGCCAATGTGACACTGCTGAGCAGCTCGGCCAGAACGCTATTATTTTCCCTGGTGGTGAACAGGAAGTGAAACTGCCTCAGGGAAATGTCTTGACAGGCGTTGCACTTAGTTAGCGTGATGTGCCACAGCCATCCGCAGTTGGGCCTCGGCGGTGAGACTCTTCAGAAATAGGATGTCAGTGCGCCCAGCTGGTGCTCCGGAACTCTGAGAGGAACAACCACGGAATACAGGTCAGACTGGCTACATGAGGGCTCCAAGGAACCTGATCTACTGCACATCCTCAAGGGGATTCTGTTCAAGACCCTTTGTATTACCACAGAACCGTTCATGGGCATGGTTGTTATCAATCGATTCTATTTCATGGAAAACCAGATGTTTGCCTCTGCAGTGTTCCACTTACAAGACCTTCAGGCAACACATCTCCCACGTATTGTCCGTTCTTAGCTTAGGGGATGATGGCTCCACGAAGGGAGAGGCCCACACGCTGAACGCAGAGTCTACCTGGAGAGCACAGCAGTGTTTCGATGCCCTGTTTGTTTCTTTTTGAGGGGCACTAATGGGAAGAACCCATCTATGGCAACTCTCAGTCATTGGTTCATGGTTGTCATCTGCATTTTTGGAGAGAAACTAAAGATGTCTGTCCCGGGGACAGAGCAGGGTCGCTCCACCAGAGGAATGGGGGCCTCCCGGTCAGAGGCACAAGGGGTGTAAATTCAGGACATCTGTATATGCAGGTTCCTGGTCCTCTGACACCTTTATCCGGCATTATAGAATGATGGTGGGGGTACACTTTCAGCTGAGTTTGGCACAGCTGTTATCTACGCTGCTTCAGTCTGACGCCAATAAACAGGGTGCAAGCACATCTTCTGCTGTCTGTTTTTTCCTGTCTCAATGGCGCATGTATTGATACTTCTTGTGAGATCCTCATAAAGTTAGGGCTGTGACGATGGGGGGGGAATGGGCACTAATGCCAGATTATGCAGGATAATCGCCATTACGCATAGTTCCCCCAAAGCATTACAGTCTTTAGGACTTCCTCCCTCTCTTCCTTTCCACAAACACAGGAAGGACTGTTGGTGGGAGGGCCTATATTTCTTAAAGAATACAAAAAAGGCGTGTTTGGAAAGGTGTCTGTCTGGGAAGGCGACAGACATTCATAAAGTAAGGACTGCGACGATTCGGGGGAGCTAGCCCTACAACGATTACCCTGCATAATCTGGCATAACTATTAATAACAACCCTACATCCGCATAGCCAGTGTAAGACAGTGCTGGACACTCAACCTGGGTAGGAACCAGGCTACAATTGCAAATTCAGATTCTGGGGATTTGAGCCTAATGCCGGCAAGGGGACATGCCGGGTGCTGGTTATGATGGGGTGAAGGATGTACCTTATCTTTGATATGTTTTCGTGTGAGGAAGGGTCCTCTGGTCCTCCTTTGTGTTAGCCAGATTTGGCTAAAGGGTAATTCTGGGTCAGCAAGCACTGGCAGGCAGGCTTAAGCTGAGCTGAGGGAGTGGTGCAGGACAGTCCTGGTTCTGGGGTTCCAGGTTGAGTGAGGTCCACGTGGGTCTCAGGCCAAGGGATGGTTCTGGAGTGCAGTCCCCACCCCTGCACTCACCTTGCACATGATGGCCAAACCTCATCTCTCGTGACCACCCCCTGGCCTTAAACACAATGAGGTTGGTTCAGCAAGCGATTACCCTCACCCATTGTTTTAAATGGGTTAAGAAATCGAGGAAGGGGGGATAAGGGGTCGGGAAAAATATTTGGGGTCATGAGCTAAGAATTATAATTATCTAAGAACGTCATACATGTGGCCTATGTAATTAAATGAGTGGCCTAGCAGGTAAATGGTTGATTATTAATCACCAGCATGGAAGGCGATACAATCTATTTCAAAAGGTGTGCTAAAAATAAGCTGTCAAAACTCAATTTAAATAAAAGTTTCAAACATAAAAACGAAGTCAAATCAAACAGGCCAGGGCAGGTGTTAAACCCTCAGGAAATCCATGATTCCTGTGGGTTAATTTTATTTAAACATAACAGATACATGTTTGATTATTAATCATCAGCATGGAAGGCGATCCAATATATTTCAAAAGTTGTGATAAATCTAATCTGTCAAAACTCAATTTAAATAAAAGTTTCAAACATAAAAACGAAGTCAAATCAAACAGGCCAGGGCAGGTGTTAAACCCTCAGGAAATCCATGATTCCTGTGGGTTAATTTTATTTAAACATAACAGATACATGTTTGATTATTAATCATCAGCATGGAAGGCGATCCAATATATTTCAAAAGTTGTGATAAATCTAATCTGTCAAAACTCAATTTAAATAAAAGTTTCAAACATAAAAACGAAGTCAAATCAAACAAGCAATGTTGGTTTTAATCCCTCGGGAAATCCATGATTCCTATGGGTTAATTTTATTTAAACATCCTAATGCCTTAACTACAATAGGCTAATGTTTCAAAAATCAAACAATGTACTATCTCTGTTATATGTTCTGTTCAGAGTATTATTAAACAAATAATCTAACCCTAAATTTTTGAAATTAATGGTCTGGTTCTTGATGTCTTATTGGGGCTGGGAACTCAGTTTTGGGGGCCCCTACAAAGCCCGAGCTCCTGGGAAGGCTTCTGCATCCCAGCAAGACCCGGCCACTTAAAGCCCTTACACTACCACAGTCTGGGGGAGGCAAGGACACAGGAGTTCGACGACAAAACCCCCCTCTTGCCAAGGACGAGTATGCGCGTCCTTTTTGCATAGACTTGCATAATAGCCTGGCAGTTAAGGGGTTAATGCCTCCAGTCAGTCATGTGATCTCACCTTTTATTCAAGGCATGGGGTACATAGAAAAACACTGAATCCCAGTGATCCCAATTCACACGGAATCTGCGCAGTCCCTAGTGTGGCCATTCTAGCTACAGTGAATCCTCATAACACAGTTCAGCCACTCATGAACATGGCAGATGTAGCTAAACTGGCCCATTCACTCTGTTGAGGCACCGCCCCGTCCCTAATGTATCACCTGACTCTACTAAGGGCAGTGGACATCTAAGTCTTCAGGGAGCCCTTGAATTCTTTTGTGGCACAAATATGACAATGTCTCATGACCTCTTCTTCAGTAAAATAATAATAATAACGTTTTTAGATAGAGCTTTATGGAAGATTTCTCACACTTCTGGGAGCTGTATGTCATGTTTACCCAGTATAATAGTACCCAACGTATCTAATTATCTCAGACTAATGAAGAGTTGAGTCGCCGGTGATGGGATTGGGAGCCAGGACCGCAAATTGGATTGGACATAGATCGCTAAAGAAAGAACTTACTTTGCTGAGCTATTTCTCATGTATTGAAGTCTGCTAATACTAATCAGCTATCACAGCGCTCAGAAGAGGGATGATCTGTTCATGAAGCGCTATATTAATCTTGTGATATTATTTTCACTAAATGTACATGTGGGTTTGGCGTCATTGGCCATGGTGTTCTGGCAGGTTTAATACTTTTACCACTCTCTCTTCAGTGGCAACATATTTACCCACCCTTTCAAATAATTTCCGCTCAGCTGTTCTGCCTTAGAATTCGCCAGTTGCTAATGATGTGTGTGATCTTTCTGTCATCCCTTAATATTGACAGGCCAGTTTCACTTTTTAAAGCACTCACCCAGATCTGGAAAGAAAAAGCACAGACATAAAGATGCCAAATAAGACATACAGAAAAGATTGTAATGAAAATGAGAAATGACTTTGTGTGTTGGAGCAGTGTTGGTGATATGCTGAGCAATAAGCAGATTCGTTGCATGCACTTACATGTTTGGGCTGCAGGTGGAGATATTGCAATTCCCAAGAATTTGCTTTTAAACATCTGATATTTGTCCTATTACCTTCTCGGTTCAAGCGGACTGAATCATATTGCAAAGTTTAAAAAAAAATCGTGGAAAATAACTGGCAATGTTATATAATTACTTTTTTTCTATTGGGTTCTAGACATAATGCAGGAACAATTCATAAAAAAAAAAACCTATAAACGAAACATGACATAAATTACAGTGGCTTATCTCCAGCAAACATATTCGTGCAGCGTTGACTGCAAACAAACGGGGATACAAATGGCTGAAAACATTGAAAGAACCCAGGCTCCTGAGTGGAAAAAGAGAGATCTACATTTATTTTCTCCCGCTTACTGTGCCTTCACTTTCACGTTCGTTCTCTCTCTCTCTCCCTCTCTCTCTCTCTCCATCTCTCTCTCTCTCTCTGACACTCTTTATCTATCACTCTGTTTCTCCATTTTATGGTCTCAACCTCCGTCTTTTTATCCATTGCAGCCTGTTTCTGCCCCTGTTGCTCTCCATGTTTGCCGCCATTCTCTCCCCTCTCTCCCATCTTTCTTTCTTTCTTTCTTTCTTTCTTTCTTTCTTTCTTTCTTTCTTTCTTTCTTTCTTTCTTTCTTTCTTTCTTTCTTTCTTTCTTTCTTTCTCTTTCTTTCTTTCTTTCTTTCTTTCTTTCTTTCTTTCTTTCTTCCTCTTTTCTTTCTTTCTTTCTTTCTTTCTTTCTTTCTTTCTTTCTTTCTTTCTTTCTTTCTTTCTTTCTTTCTTTCTTTCTTTCTTTCTTTCTTCTCCTGCTCTCACTTTCTCTCTTTTCTCCATTGCTCTATGTCCTCCCTTCGCGGTCTCACTGTTGGTTTCCTCCTCCTTTCCCTGTCACTTCATCTCTGTTACCATCTGCCCTCTTTTTCCTGGACTTTCCCTCTGATTCCTTTATCAGTCTCTTTCCAGCTCTCCCTGCCCTGTCCCTCTCTCATTCTTGGCCCCTTCCTATGCCTCGCCTGCCATTAATTAGGTCATGTTCTCTTCCTCACTCTCTCCCATACCTCTTACACCTATGTTATTCTGGTCTCGCGTAATCATAGTCTCTATGTCTGCATCTCTCTTTAGCCCGCAGTAGTCATTCATGCAACGTGTGAGAGCATCCCATCTGGCCATTTACATCGTTGCTGTATTTCCTGCCGTGAAGACCTGCCTCCTGTACCTCTATCCCTTTGTCTCCAGCACTGTGTCCACGCATTTTGTCCCTACCAGTGAGCCTGGCTTGCTGTTGGGCCTTTGCTTTTGACAGGCGCTAGCCCTTACCTGTGTTCTGCCTGTAGCGGACGCCATTGGAGGTGTGGTTTAGGTTGCAGGGTCACGTGGATGCCATTGGAGGTGTTGAGTAGGTTACAGGGTCACGTGGATGCCATTGGAGGTGTTGATTGGGTTCCAGGGTCACGTGGGCAGGCGTGGAGCAAGGGCCTCTTCTCTGTTGCTCGGCAAGCAGTGGCACAGCCAGCCCATGGCCAGGAAAGGTTTAAGTCCTCCAAATTTGAGGGATGGGAAATGGGTAGCACAGCAAAAGCCTCTGAAATTTTTCACCTGGGAGAGCAGAGTCTTTACGTTCACACAATCATTAACTTGGCAGGAATAGCGCACGCACCGTAGCAGAGGAGAAAAGCCTACCCTGGCAATGTCAATATACCCCATACATGAAGCCAAAGACCTAGCTGCTTAGTTCCGCTTTCGGATCGCTCACACCTCCGGAAGACTGCCATATTTCTGTGAAACTAAATATCCTCGGAATTGGGAATTGAATATACATCTCATGGGTCAAAGGGTGGTGTAATAGTATTCAGGCTCCTGGGCTCAGAGGAAGGCTGGCAGGGGGTTGACGGCCTAATGGGTTAATGGCTCTACTCATGAAAAGCTTGTAAGACTGTTATCCACCCCCCAAATCTTGAGGCTGTATCAGCCTGTCTTCCGGTGTACCTTGCCGATCCCACTTGACCCTCTTACGTTGCTGTCGTCACTGAGGCTGTGGAGACCTGCAACCCACGCCCCACTCACTGCATCTACAGCTCCTCGTGAAGGTGTCTTGCCCTGAATTGTGTGCCTAGCTTACTGTTAGGATTTTGCTTTTGACTGACCCCTGTTACATCATGGGCAATGTTTTTGAGGCCATGTTATTCCATTTCTGCGCTCTGCTGGTTACCACTGCCACTTCCCTAGGCAGTGGAGGCATATATTGGCCTGCCATTGCTGTAACTTCATGGACCCACTATACTTCCTCTGCCTGTTTACCTCCCTGTTCTTGCCTCCTTGTGCTCCGAATCTCGTATCAGCGCCATCTTCCCTCCTTGTGGTATTCTAGTGAAAGTATACGCTCTCACACTAAGGGAGAAAGCAAATAAAATCTGCTCTCTGGATGTAATGCTATACTAAAAAATGCATTTTTCAAGTCGATTACCTAAAAATATTCTGCAAATGGTGGTATCATGGTAAGAATGGCAGGAATGGCTGAAACTATTGGAAACTGAGGTACTACAATCTTATGAATCGTTCTTAAATCATTAACAAGACAATGTGGTAGACCTGTGTCCCCTTTTTTAAAAAACAGGTCAATTTGGGCTATTGCACACACTCCCCGCTATTTCTTCTATGATCCCTTGTCCTACTACGTCTGAGACAATTATTTCAAGAGCTGAATAACCTTCAGGCGATACTTTGTACTGAGGATTATGCAAATAAATTGCTCCCTGTCATATTTGCATTTTTACTGGGCAATATCCACAAGACCAACGTCATTGTCTGATACTGCCCATAAGGTATCAGGGATGTTATCAAACTCGGGTAGCAAAGGTTGTGCTAAAAGCGGATTCAATTTCGACGGACATACTGTAATGTGCACTCCATCTGGTGTACAATAAATAGTAGCACACAACTTTTTCAACAAATTTAACCCAAACAAATTTTCTCCAAACTGTGCAGTAAATAATAACGGTATCTCACTGGCTGCTGGTCCTAAAAGGACAGGTACTGCGGCTGATTCTTTACTAACTACATGTGTTCCGGCAAACCCTACTGAAATATTAGCATGCCCACTCAAAGGAATATCTGGAACCTTAGCATGATCGGGGGTAAGCAAATGTGATGAGCAAAAGGGTTTCCTCAATTTTTCATGGGGGCTGTGGTATGTGAGGAAATATACAGCAGAGAAAAACGTAAATATACCACTAGCTACCCACCTCCAGCACACCAAAGGAAGGCTACTTGTCAGAAATTAACCTCACAGTAGGAATTTCATAAGATTATATCTCCCATCAGAGACAGAATGATGTATTTAGCATATTTTAATCATTATATCAAACACAACATAATAACATGACATAAAAAACCTATTTCCAGCGTTCGTCATTTGTAGAAACAAAAATGAGCGAGAAAAGCAAACACCAAGACATTTGCAGTATACAATTTGCGTGATGTTAGTAATGGTGTGTTTTGATCGCATTTCAATTATACAACAACATGGTATAATAGCGTCAACACTTAAATATGTTTCTGGGGAGAAGGACAACACTGTTGCAGTTTAAAGCTCATCAGTCAAGTCCCAAGCCCCGTCTTCAGGACGCGATAGGTTAAAGAAACAAGTTACTCTGGCAACATGGCACCTATGTGTCAGTGTAAAGACCTAAAAAGATAAATGAAACATGTTTTACTCAAATTGATATAAACTGTGATGATGGTGTGTATATGCATAACAAACAAGTAGCCAAGTTGCTAACCTTAAAATGTTTCTTGTGGTGTGATGTGCAAAACAATTGCGTGAATCTATTTAGTTGAGGCGGCAAACCAGTCCGTCTTAAGAATTCAGGCTGTAAATCAATACGTGAATTATTTAGGTTTTTGTTGAAACAAGTAACATATTGAGCCAACAATAGTCACATCTGGGTGTATGAATAAATCATATTTATCATTTAATGTATAAGGCAAGGATTTTAGTTTCAAGTCCTGCAAAAAATATCAATAGTGAACCGAATTTCTATGATATTCTGGACACTACATGCCCCATAATGCATCATGGAATCTACAAACAATGCAAAGAGCCTTTCAATTTTACATGGTTTCACATGCTTTTCATTTCTTTCAAGCATATACATGGCAATGAGTAACACTTACTTTGCCATGATGATCCCAAAGGCTGTCTTGTATTAATGTATATTGGATTAGTTATTTGGAACCGCTCGCGTGTGCCACGTGTCAGTGAATAGCTCTGTGTGGGGGGTAAAGACACCAGAGAGTGCAATTAAACTCTCGATTTGTTTTTAGACAGCGTTCGAATGTGGCATGCAATAAAAGGCAGGCTTACCTGTCGGATGCACGCTCGCCTTCACAGAATTGCTTTACACCGTGGTTTCAATAGTGAAATGCCGGTATTAGTGACTTGATTTTTGTTTCAAGTCCTGCAGAGGAATATCAGTAGTGAACCGAATTTCTATGGTATTCAGGGCACTACATGTCCCATAATGCATCATGGAATCTACAAACAATGCAAAAAAGCCTTTCAGATTCCCATGGTTTTACATGGTTTTCGTTTCTTTCAGGCATATAAATGGCAGAGAGTAACACTTACTTGGTCATCATGATCCCAAGATCTGTCTTGTATTTATATATCTTGGGTTAGTTATTTTGAACCGCTTGCGTATGCCGCGTGTCAGCAAATAGCTCTGTGCGGGGGGCAAAGACACCAGAGAGTACAATTAGACTCTCTGCTCGTTTTTAGGCAGCAGCCAAGTGTGGCATAAAGTATAAACCAGGCTTACCTATCGTGTGCACGCTCGCCTTCACAGGATCGCTTTACACCGTGGTTTCAGTGGTGTAATACCAGTATAAGTAAAATGTCATTCATTGACATCAACAGAGGACTACCAAGTCCAGTCCTTCAGTGTATCTAATAGAAGAAGGACTTTCCTCGATGTAGGATAAGGATCGGCCATTCTTAAGTGTATAGATGTATAGATGCTAGATACATCATTCTGTCTCTGATGGGAGATATAATCTTATGAAATTCCTACTGTGAGGTTAATTTCTGACAAGTAGCCTTCCTTTGGTGTGCTAGAGGTGGGTAGCTAGTGGTATATGTACGTTTTTTCTCTGCTGTACCTTAGCATGATCTACAGAGCTCTTTTCCGCCCCTGTGTCTACTAGAAATCGATGCTCCTGTCTCCCAACTCTCATGTGAACGCAGGGAACTGACTGATCCACAGGGATGGGGATTGGTTCCATTTTCATTTGAGGGCTGTCCTATTCTGAGAAATCCCAAGAGAAATCCTCAATATTGTATTGATTAGTGGCAAAAGGCTTGCTTGGATTATCGAAAACATTGGAGTTAATAGGGACTGTAGTAGTTGCTGCAGGGCCAATTGCCGGCCCAGGTGGTACCCATTCAACCCCTACTTCCTACCTGTCCTCCCTGACGTCCGCTTCCCCTATTCAACAAGGCTGGACTCTGTGCCCTCTAGTGGCCCTCCTGTCTGCAATATGCACACTGATTAGGCCCTGGCGGTGAAAATGGTACAAATGACCAATACCTCTTCCTCTTGAGCCAATAAGCGGCCCTAGTTCCCTGTTGTACTTGCTGTATTAACACTCTTGTTTTAAGATCCACTCTCTTATTTTCTGCTTTCTCTTTCTCAACATTTACTCTATTTTCATAATATTGAGCCATATGCAAAATGTCGGACAGGGTTTTAGTCTGCCAAGCACTCTCTGATTGCATTATAAGAACACTAATTTCAGGTGTCAATTGTTGGACAAATGTATCTACAAATAATAGTTTCCCTGCCGGCGCAGTCATTTCTTGTCCTGAAAAATCAATAAATACTTGCTCAAACTTATTAAAATATTCAGTTACCCCTTCAGTTTTTTTCTGGACACATGAGGCCAGCCTATCCCAATTAATCTTTTTCTCGGGTACCATCCATTTGAGATGTGCAACTATCGTAGTGGAAAGATTAAGTACTGCGGGAGCAGGCCTTTCGCCAGCTGTCCCGTTAGCGTCATGCTGAAAAAGTGCGTCCCATGTCCTCCCCAAAGTCACAGGGTCAGTGATATTTCTAATTGATGGTAAAATTACTGGGAATAGAATTTCCAAATGATAGAAGTATTCAAAAAGGCCTCTAATTCTTTTTACAGTCCCGTAGGATATTTCCTAATGTCAGGAATTGTTTGTTTTAATGCTTTCAATTCTTCCCTAGAAAAGGGTATGTGAACAAATTGGGCATCATATTTAGTGGGATGCATAATTGGTTTCCCTTGATTTTCAAGGACGGGGTCTCCTTGAGCATCAAGCGTAGCAGGTTGTGGGATAGAAACATGCAGCACTTCCCTCATAGGCAGCTGACAACTAAGTGGTTTTCGTAATTTTAAAAGTGTCGTTAGATGGATGTGTTGCTCTGAGATACTCAACATGGATGCACTATCTATTATTAGCGTCACGTGTTGTAACTCTGCAGAATTCTCTAACTCGCCTTCCTCTTTTTGTTGCATAATTGCATCCAACATTACTTTCATAGCATGCATCTGCATCTGGGGGGCATGGTATGCACCTCTCCCTCTGCCTTTTTTCCCTGGAATAGAGATCATTACTTGCCCAAAAATGTATCTCCAATTTCCCGGTAGCAGCATGATGCACTGTAGTCCTGCCTTCACCCTCAGTGACTGGCTGCCTTGGACGCTGCTCCGAGACATGTCTGAAAAACCTGGGACCTTCAGGGCCCAAACCATTAAACAAGGCTGCTTCCTTCTGACCATCAGTGAAAGGACGGACTCCTTCAGTGTGCAGGTACATTTTAATTTGCATCCACCCACTGCTCCTATGCTAATGGCAGTTCCGTCGGTGTGAACAGGAAATTGAGAGGAGATCAACCCCAAGTTTTATATTGTCCCGTGCCACCTCATCAAGAAACATAACACCACAATATATTGGCACCACTCAACCCAAAATGCCAAATATGTACATGTAGGTAAACCAGAACGCACGGTAATGTAGACCGTGGATGGAAAGATAAATTATATTGCGGCGGTAAACAATATGTGTCAGTGATTAAATGTCACTGGGCACACTTAAAATAAAATAATTAGCGTTCTACTGAGGAAGAGTTTCCCTCTTTTTTTCACAATTTTAAACTGGCTGTCACAGACCTATGGCTGAATAGATGCATATGACTCCCATCCTGTGCGAATGGG
Source organism: Ambystoma mexicanum (assembly GCF_040938575.1). NCBI lineage: Eukaryota > Metazoa > Chordata > Amphibia > Caudata > Ambystomatidae > Ambystoma > Ambystoma mexicanum. The sequence continues at coordinate 898,939,987 of NC_090925.1, forward strand.
GGGACTATGGCAATCCGGGACACCCCAGGGAGCATGCTGGTCAAGAGGAGGAATCCTTGCGCTCTGCATCAGTCCTATCACCTAGGTGATTCCGCACCCTTCTGTAGCGCAATGGATTGCTGCAAGGGGTTTCCACACACCATGCACGGGTCTTGGAAGCAAGACCATGCTGAGCAAACGCAGGTTCGAATCCCGGACCCACGCTTGAAGAAAACAAAAAAAGAGAGTGTTATACATTTATAAATAACCTCCAGCGAAACTAGCGCCTAGATACCTATGGGTTGTTTGTGCTGTAAATAGACAAATAAATACATGCCAGTGAGAGCACCTAAACAGACCATCCCCAAACTACAGCTCCTCGTCTCCCGAGAATGGTGGCCCCACGGTCCAGGCACAAGAGTGCGAGCAGTCAAAGATGCTTGAGGCCAAGTACTCAAGCAAACACACCAGAAAAAGAGTGGGAACATTCCTTAGCCCACCTCAATACACACCTATGGGGCGGGGCAAAGAGGGGTAAAACACCAATCCAGCCTCTTACTATCTCCAACCCTCACACAACTCTGTTAACACATTGTCCCCTTGCAGAAACAGCAATCTATTTTGTTTTTCTTTTATATATGTTCAGTGAGTTTCATTGTAATGATTGCACTGAAAAATATATGTGCGAGGAATATTCTGCAATGAAATCACTGGATACCAACAAACACAGACACCTAATGGGGTGTGTAGTTGACATAAAGGCACCTCCTTTTTTATAATCACTCAACAGATCAACATCAAAAATTTAAAAAATGAAAGGTTGGGGAGTTAAATTCTAAGGTAACTTCTGCTTCGGTATACTGACTACATGTAACAGCACTATGTGGCAGTTCTCAAAATTGGGACAAGAACCGATTTCTGCCACTTGCCCACAGTAGCCAGATGCAGTGCATTGGAAGTACGAGTCCATGGCACTCAGGAACTGCATGAAGGGAATAAGATCCCACGCCTTCAGGCACAGAGCAGTCCGCTCCCACCCACCTGCCACCTGCTGCATGCCCTCTTTCCTGAAGCCACCAGCAACAAGACAGGGGCCAGCTGTGGAGTGTGCACTGTCACCATCTCATTGCCAGGTAATTTACCATGGACACAGTGAGAGGGGGTTATGTAGAGCCACTGCCACTCTGTCTCTTACCTCGCAGAGTTCCATGGACACCTGGCACCGCACAACAAGCTCAAAAAATACGGTAGTACAGTGCACACCTTATATACATCAATTTGAAGTGGCCCTTTTAGGTGCAATGATGGTCAAATGACTCAAATTTAAGTTGGTCCTAGCACATGGACCAAATAACGATAGGAAGTAGTCAAAGTTTCCAAGATTTGTATTTGTATGTATTGAATTTTATATATCGCTTTAAGACAAAGCACTTTACATGAAACAACAGGTAATACATAAGAAGCAAGTTAATACAAGTCATCAGTCAAATAACCGACAACAATATGCAGAACAATTTGCAGGATCATAAAGTAAACATGGGCAGGATTGAACGGTTGGAGGAAATAGTAGAGAACTGTCAGGTAGGAGATTGAAGTAGGTGAAATTTTAAAGAGGTGCGGAAGGATGAATATGAGGTGATGGAGCGGATAGGGAGTCGGATAGAGTTCCATTTGTGTGGGGCAAGGAGCTGGAAGGAGCAGAAGCGGGGTGATCAACAGGGTGCAGGTGGAACAGTGAGTAGGACGTGATCAGCTGAACAGAGCGAGCGAGAGGGAGAGTAGAACGAGAGGAGGGAGGAAAGGTAGGGTGGGGTGTCATGCCTCACTCGCCGCACTCATCACACTCATCTTCCTCCTATGGTAAACAGAACCAATACGCATTTAGAACGGCAGCAAAGCCGTTCCACACTAGATGGAGGTTCTTCAATACCTTCCGGGGAAAGTCACGTGACTATATGGAAGTATTTAGGTGCTTTTCTTTAACCGCACGCCGCTTCTGATTGTTGCTATTCATGTTTGTTTCCTAACGCCGCAGTGAACTTTCCTAAACTTGACCGCCGTTGTTAGACAACCGTGTCCTTACGACCTTAAAGGTTGCTCACCCTTTCCAGGACTCATATCCCGAGTCGGTTCCTTTCTAATAACGGTTCGTGAGGCGTGTTGTGTGAATGTGTTTCTTTCCTGGCGTGCTCTCTACAGGGACGAATGCGAGGCCTTCGGCGTTCTATGGAAGCAATTGAAGACGGAACAAGGCGGTAAGCTTCCCAACCCTGGAAAAAGCCAGGTGAAAGCCTTCATAGCGGTTTATTCGCTACCACGTTACTGGATACTTGTACCTAGAGTTCATCAAGTGATTTTCCCTAACAATCACTGAATCAAGCGTGACCTCCCAGTTACGGGAGTTGGGCAATTTGGAACTTTCAGGCGCTTGATTCCAGCCATTTATTGTGCATACATCATTTCTTTACAAGACTATTTGGTACTACATCCCAGAGAGGATAAACTTGTTTCGAAGGGCAAACGTCATTGCCAGTGCTTTGAAGGGCTAATTTGGTTCTACATCCCAGAGAGTAGAACTGTTGGTTTTGGACATTTTAAGAAGATGTAAAATGTATGTTGTGTTATCATTTGTGCACAGAACTAGTGGACGCTCTCCAGAGTGCACCTACCCGACCCCAGTTCGACCCTCGTTCCGTTCGGGATTAGCTCCCTACTAACATACCTTTCCTTGTTGTTGTTTTCTTCTTGTGGACTACTACTCTGGACTACTGCACTGGACTTTTGCTTTCTTCAAAGACTCCTAATCAGGTTAGTGGGACAAACTAGTGATAGAAATTTTGAAACAACTTCATTAGATATATACTTACCTTGTTGTTTCTCTTGCACAGATTGGAGAGTGTTTTTCTGTTCTTTGCTCTTTCAATTGATTCCCCGCTCTGTTCGTGGTTTTCTAGTAGGCAGAGGGTGCAATCAATAGAAAGGGTTTTTCCTTGAGGACTCAGCTGTGAAATCTGGGAGGAAAGACATCAGCAGGTTCCTATTGTATCCTTTTATGGTTACACTATACTTGTATCCTTTTTTGGTCTAATTGCATGTTTGTCAACTGTTAATATATTGGGGAAGCATGTCAGAATCAGAAGCCATAGCAATGGAGGTTGTGGATCCCTTGGAAGCCCTCCCACGTCTAATAGCAGATTTACGAAACAAAATGATTTCTGCCCAGGATACCTTACGTCATCGCATGGACGTTTTACAAGACACAATGCGCTCCTCACCTCAGGGAGGTGAAATCCCTGCCGCCATCGCCTCCTGTTCTGGTTAACTTCTACTTCCACGTGAATCAGTACAGGTGGTTATGCCTACCCAGTTCCCTCTGGCTCGTCCTGAGAGTTTCACTGGCGATCCCAAGGCCTATCGTACTTTTGTTAATCAGTGCCGCTTACCTTTTCTTTGTCGACTGAGTTCCTTTCCGGACTTGACTACCAAATCAGCTTTTGTTCTGTCTCATCTGGGTGGCACTGCGGCTGCCTGGGCCAACCCGTTATTAATAACAACAGTCCGTTACTCTATGACTGTGATGCTTCATTGGATGCTATGAGCAAGGTGTTCGACATGTGATATGCTACCCAAGCCACAGATCTGGAGTTGTTAAGTCTTCAGCAAGGAAGCCAACCATTGCTGGCTTATTTAGCTAAATTTAATCAGCTAACTGCAGAGACGAGTTGGCCTGAGGAAAAAAAGGCTGCAGTTTTTTATAAAGGCCTGTCCGAGGAACTCAAAGATGCCCTCTCTACTGTTCCAGTGGTACCTGCAGGATTTACAGAACTACTAGATCTCATCCTGCAATTAGATGCTCAGAGATCTGCCAGAAAAGGAGAAAAGAGACCATGCATGCCCTCAATGGTATGCTCAGAGCCTCCGGTGGTGTCTTCCAGTGACCCAAAACCCATGCAGATAGGGGCCATATGTGGTCGTCTATCAAACGCAGAGAGAGAAAATAGACGCAAAAACAATCTCAGTACGTATTGTGGGTCTGTGGAGCATTTACTAGTTTCCTGTCCCAAGAAACCAAACAAGCGTCCGGGAAACGCCAAAACTAGACATCAGTAGGAGTCCCTGTGCCGAGTTCCAAAATTGACTCCTGTTCAGTAAAACCTTCCACTCCAGTCACCATTTCAGTGGAATTATGTTTTCACGATCCCAGAATCCAGACCAAGGCGATGCTTGATTCAGGCGCTACTAACAATTACATTGATCTCTCTTTTTTTGCAAGCAGCTGCTATACCCACTGTGACAAAAAAGATTCCCGAAACAGTCAACACTGTTGATGGTTCCATCCCCACATTTGGTTTGGTTACTAAGGAAACCATTCCGATTACAGTGGTTCAATCTAATGGACACACTGAGGAAGTTGTTTTTGATGTAATCACAGCACCTCAGTACAAATTGATTTTGGGTATATCCTGGCTTGCTTTACACAATCCATTCATTGACTGGACAACCGGACAAATACAATACCCCTCGCCTTATTGCAATGAACATTGATTTAAGGAGCTAGAGGTGGTCAGGGACTCCTCTGTTACGTCTTTGCTTGAGACGGCATCAACCATAGGAGCTGTTCAATCTCCTAGCGTCCAGGTACAACAGGAATCCAAAAGTTTTGCTGATGTATTTGACAAAGGTATGGCAGAACATCTACTACCTGTTCGTCCATACGATTGTCCTATAGAACTATTATCTGGATCCAAAATACCAACGGGTCGAGTATATTCCCTAACCCAACAGGAAGATGCAGTTCTTAAGGACTACATTGACAAGGTGCTGAAAATGGGTTTTATTCGCCCTTCACAGTCCCCTGCAGTGTCCCCACTGTTCTTTGTTCCGAAGAAGGAGGGTGACCTGAGGCCTTGTATTGATTACAGGGCTCTCAACGCTATAACGGTGAAGAACCAGTATCCATTACCATTAATCACAGTGCTGTTGGACCAATTGGGCTCATCGGTCATATATACAAAACTTGATCTCAGGGTGGCATGCAATTTGGTCCGCATACGCGAAGGGGATGAATGGAAAACAGCCTACAAGACACGATACGGTCTTTATGAGTATCTTGTTATGCCGTTCGGCCTATGCAATGCCCCCGCAACTTTTCAGTTCTTTATGAATGACATATTTAGGGACATCCTGGACCAATTCATTCTCATTTATTTGGACGATATCCTGATATATTCATCTTCATATCAAGAGCATGTCATTCACGTTTCTAAAGTACTACAAAGGTTAAGAGACCACAAGTTATTCGTAAAAGCGGAAAAGTGTGTTTTCCACACTCAGGAGATAGAATTTTTGAGATATGACATTATGAGTACTAGGGTACGGATGAGTGGATCTAAAGTCAAGGCCATCATGAATTGGCCAATACCCAACAGTACAAAGGCTCTGCAATCCTTTTTAGGGTTCGCCAACTTTTACCGTTGTTTCATTAAGTCTTTTTCACAGACGGTAGCTTCTTTGACATCTCTGACTAGTTCCAAGGTTTCCTTTTGTTGGAACAAGGAAGCTCAGAGGTCTTTTGATACTCTAAAAGAAGCTTTTATCACTGCGCCTGTTCTGCAGCACCCAGATATTGACTTTCCGTTAATTGTGGAAGCTGATGCCTCTAATGTTGCAATCGGTGCCATTCTATCCCAGACATGTCCAGACAATAGTGAGGAGCATCCTGTTGCCTTTTTCTCTCATAAACTAACATCATACGAACGTAACTATACCGTCACATAAAGGGAACTGTTAGCGATTAAAGATGCACTGTTAGAATGGCACCATCATCTACTAGGGGCAAAACACCCTGTGACTGTGTATTCAGATCATCGCAATCTGCAAGCATTCAAAACAATGAAATGCCTCACCACGCGTCAAGCCAGATGGCCCGCATTCTTTACTCAGTTTGATTTCAGATCACCTACCGGCCATCACGTGATATTATCAAAGCCAATGCATTATCACGTATCGGTGGTGATAAATTTGAGGACACTACAGAACCTCACTCTCTTGTGGCAAAACATGTAATTTGCAGTTGCTCTGCTCAGTCTTCCCTTAAACAGGAGTTTCAGGAGTGGGTGTCTGGCAATCCACAAGAGGTAGCTACACTCAATTTGAATATCCAGAAAGGCCTGCCGTTTATACAAGGGGTTTTATACCTGCCTACAGAAAGTACTTGCTCCAGAGCTATGCGATGGGGACATGATTCAGTAATGGCGGCTCATCCAGGCCAAAAGAAGACATTGGAACTACTCAGACGGTGGTGTTAGTGGTCCTCCATGTCCAGAGATGTAATAGATTATGTTAATTCTTGTTCTATCTGCGCCCAATGCAAGACACAGCCTGGTAAACCAATGGGCTTGCTGCAGCCTTTACCTGTACCACATAAGCCCTGGTATATGATATCTATGGATTTTGTGGTCGAATTACCATTAGAACAGGGCTTTTACATGATATGGGTGGTTGTCGATTACTTTTCTAAGGTTGCACTATTCATACCTTGCAAGGGGCTACGCACAGCTTTTGTTCTGGCAGGACTTTTTCTACGACATGTATTTCATTTTTTTGGACTACCTACTGTCATCATCACAGACAGAGGTTCTCAGTTTGCCTCACATTTCTGGAAGGCTCTCACTTCAGCTCTCCTAATAGATGACAGAATGTCTAGTTCTTTCCATCCACAGACAGATGGGCAAACCAAAAGGACAAATGGTACTATGGAGCAATATGTGAGATGTCTATGCCTACAGTACCAGTCTACCTGATTGTCTATGTTGCCATCCGTGGAGTTTGCGAACAACAATTCTCTTCATTCTTCTATTGGTACCACTCCATTTTATGCTCTGTATGGTCAACATGCTAGGTCCATTCCTTTGGATCCGGATCTTTCATCGGACAATCCAACATCAAATGCCACTCTAAGAGACATGTCGATGTTACATAAGCAAATGCAAAAAAAACTTGTTCGGGCTCAGTTTACTTCCAAACGATATACAGATGCCAAGAGAGTAACTGCTCCGGAGTATCGGGTTGGAATGAAGGTTTGGCTTTCAACCAAGAACTTGAGGATACCGGGAAAAAAGAAGCTTCTCCCTCGGTTCATTGGTCCTTTTGTGATTACAAGACTTATCAATCCCACAGCTGTCCGCCTGGAATTGCCTGCTCGTTGGAGGGTGCATCCGGTGTTTCATGTTTCTTTGATTAAACCATGCAATCCGGATACACGTTTACCTGTCAGACCTTTGGCGGTGAAGGTCAGAGGTTCTGAGGAATATGAGGTGAAAGCTATATTAGACATGAAGTTGTGTGCGGGCAAGCCATATTATTTGGTTGACTGGAAGGGGTACGGTCCCAAGGATCGGTCTTGTGAGCCTCTTGCTAACATTCATGCCCCTGTCGTACTCCGCAAGTTTCATGCCAGGAGGGGTGTGGTGGTGCCTTTGGGGGATGGTACTCTCATGCCTCGCTCGCCGCACTCATCGCACTCCCCTTCCTCCTATGGTAAACAGAACCAATACGCATTTAGAATGGCAGAAAAGCCGTTCTACACTAGATGGAGGTTCTTCAATACCCTCCTGGGAAAGCGACGTTGAATTCAAACAGCACCTAATACTACGTGATGATGTTAATCATGTGACTATATGGAAGTATTTAGGTGCTTTTCTTTAACCGCACGCCGCTGCTGATTGTTACTATTCATGTTTGTTTCCTGAAGCCGCGGTGAAGTTTCCTAACCTTGACCGTAGTTGTTAGACAACTGTGTCCTTACGACCTTAACGGTTGCTCACCCTTTCCAGGACTCGTATCCCGAGTCGGTTCCTTTCTAATAACGGTTTGTGAGGTGGAGCCGTTTCATGTGTTTCTTTCCTGGCGTGCTCTCTACAGGGACAAACGCAAGACCTTTGGCGTTCTATGGAAGCAATCGAAGACGGAACAAGGCAGTAATCTTCCCAACCCTGCAAAAAGCCAGGTGAAAGCCTTCATAGCGGTTTATTCGCTACCACATTACTGGATACTTGTACCTAGAGTTCATCAAGTGATTTTCCCTAACAATCACTGAATCAAGCGTGAATTCTCAGTTACGGGAGTTGGGAAATTTGGAACTTTCAGGCGCTTGATTTCAGCCATTTGTTGTGCATACATCATTTCTTTACAAGACTATTTGGTACTACATCCCAGAGAGGATAAACTTGTTTTGAAGTGCAAACAGCATTGCCAGTGCTTTGAAGGGCTAATTTGGTAATTTGGTTCTACATCCCAGAGAGGAGAACTGTTGGTTTTGGACATTTTAAGAAGATGTAGAATGTGTGTTTTGTTATCATTTTTGCACAGAACTAGTGGACGCTCTCCAGAGTGCACCTACTCGACCCTGGTTCGACCCTCGTTCCCTTCGGGATTAGATCCCTACTAACATCCATTTCCTTGTTGTTGTTTTCTTCTTGTGGACTACTACACTGGATTACTGCACTGGACTTTTGCTTTCTTCAAAGACTCCTAATCAGGTTAGTGGGAAAAACTAGTGATAGAAATTTAGAAACAACTTCATTAGATATATACTTACCTTGTTGTTTCTCTTGCACAGATTGGAGAGTGTTTTTCTGTTCTTTGCCCTTTCAATTGATTCCTCGCTCTGTCCGTGGTTTTCTAGTAGGCAGAAGGTGCAGTCAATAGAAAGGGTTTTTCCTTGAGGACTCAGCTGTGACATCTGGAAGGAAAGGCATCAGCAGGTTCCTATTGTATCAGTTTATGGTTACACTATACTTGTATCCTTTTTTGGTCTAATTGCACGTTTGTCAACTGTTAATATATCGGGGAAGCATGTCATGGGGCAAGATCGTAAGGAGATTTGAAGACGATACAGAGGAAGTTGAATTTGAGTTGAGAGTGAAATGAGAGCCAGCCTAGAGAGGAGAGAGAATATGAAATAGAATCATGAGGAGAGAGAAGGCAGAGAGAATGGATCGCAGAATGGTAGAGGGATTTAAGGGGGGCTAGATGTGAGGCAGGGAGGCCAAAGAGGAGAGTCGAGCAGTAGAAGAGTCGAGAAAAGATTAGAGAAGATAGTAAAAGTTTAGTGGCATAAAAGGTAAGGAAGGATCGGATTTTGCGAATGTTAAAGAGGTGGAAGCGACAGGCACGGGAGGTAAAAGAAATATGGTGAGAAAAAGAGAGGTTAGAGTCAAAGTGGAGGCCGAGGTTGCGGGCGGAGGAGGAGATGGGGAGCTGTGAGGGGGGAAAGAGAATGGAAGGAGGGGGAAAGGGGGAGGTAGGGTGTTGGCAGGAAGGAATCAAACTTCAGTTTTGTCAAGGTTTAGGGTGAGAAAGTCGGAGGACATCCAGGATTTGATAGCAGTGAGACAAGACAAGAGTATAAGGTAGATGTCGGTGGTGAAGGAAGAGAAGGAGAGGAAGAGTTGGGTGTCATCGGTGTAGAAGTGGTGAGAGACACCAAAGGAAGAGATGATTGGAGCAAGGAGGGCGGTATATAGCGAGAAGAGAAAAGGGCCGAGCACAGAAATTTGAGGGATGCCAAAGTCGAGGGAGTGGGTAGGGGAGATGCGGCCACTCCATGAGGCCGTCCCCTGCACACTATCACGGGCATATAAATAGCCAAGTACTTACAAGTGAATCTTCAAGAGGTTATACATTTGATTAACTTTCAGTATAAAATCTATCTTAAGCAACGTTTCCTTGTTTAATCTTTCAAGGTCAATTCATATATTACAATGGATATTTGTATTTTAGTAAAATATAAACCTTTATTCACATTGTGGCCCAACACGTTTCGAAAAGTCTTCTCTGAATCAGGGGTCTTGATGCTATTTTATAATCTACAAGTGATTAGAGACAAAAATAATCTGCAATCAGTATTGTTGAAAGCATAGCCTTAAATAAAAACCCAAAGTAATCATAGATATAGCGAATAGGTAAAAAACCATGGTTCCAAAATGTTAATATTTCTTCCAACAAGAGTGTCAACAAGATAACACCTCCCACCTCCAAAAGCAACATTATGGTCCTTTCCATATTGCCAGAATTCTACATAGCAATATAAACAAATGTGTAACTTTAATGTGTCCACGATACTTTAATTACTTGAATAATTGGCATGAACACATACAATTCACACTAGAGATAGGGGACTCCAGCCTACATTTTATAGATGTCTTGATAACCTACGCAGGAGGAGAACTGTTGACTAACATATACAGAAAACCAACAGATGTGAATAACACATTGAATTTTAAGAGCTTCCATCCAAAACATTTAAAAGAGAGTTTTCGATATAGTCAGTTCTTGAGACTTAAAAGAATAGTTTCCAATGTAGACACCTTACCAAGAGAATATGACAATATGGCAGAGAGGTTCAAAGATCGAGGTTATAACATTGACATACTCGGGAAGGCGATTTTAGAACAGAAATGCACAGAAGAGAACACCTGTTGATACAGGGACACAAAGAGGATAAAACACACTTTACATTTCTCGGCACAAAGCCATCAGGTCGGTAGAATAATCAAAAATAATTGCAACCTAATAAAACTTGATCCCATTCTAAATCGCTTATTCCCGGAACCACCTATGATGGCATATAAAAGGTGAAGGAAGTTGAGAGACTCTCGTTAGAGCAGAATGACCAAACAATCTACACAAAGGGTACTTCGAAAACAAAGGGCTGGCACATATCCCTCCCTTAATTGTCAACACTGTTCAAGTGATATTAAGGGGGATCAGAACAGACACCCGCACACAGGTAATAAGATTAAACTCCATGATTTTGCAACATCGAGAAGGCGATTTTAAGAACAGAAATGCACAGAAGAGAACACCTGTTGATACTGGGACGCAAAGAGGATATAACACACTTTACATTTCTCGGCACAAAGCCATCAAGATTAAACTCCATGATTTTGCAACATGCAATAGCAAAAGTTTCATCTATGCATTACGATGCCCCTGCAGAAAGTACTTTGTGGGACAGACAATACGGAAAGTAAAAGACAGAAGGAACACAGGTCCAATATAAGAATAGCAAATGATAAATCACCTGTTTATAGACACTTTCGTGACAAACACCACGCCATAGCACACATGAGATGGGTAGTTCTGGAACTAGTGTACCCACTAACTCTTGGAGGGGACATGACAAAGAAAACTAGCACAACTAGCATTGGCTTTACCATCTAGATGCAGTGCCCCCTTTTGGCATGAACTAAGAATTTTATGTGGGTCTATAACCCTAGACATGAGAGCATTTCCATTAAACTGTGAACTAGGGTTTAATACCAGATAACTGTAACTACCACACTACTGGTTATACTTTGACATCATTGTATATACACTAAAGTCTGGTGCAGACTGACAGATTTGACACTCATATGAGGTATTTTGTATCTGCTTGTCAGCCCCAAAATGAAGATCTGATGTATTATGAGACTACTTAGAAACCAGGATTGTTACCCTTTTAAGGGGATAAGGAGACCACTAATTATATTGTGGAGATGATTATATTCTGCACAGATCAGCAGATTGTACACTCCTAGCCTTTTATCGTGATTATGTTGTGTTGTAAGGATTTACCTATGTCTTTGTATTACGGAATGTATACCCTAGTCATTAGGGAATAGACCACGACAATGAATTGATTGATCTTATTCTCAATTCACACCCAACTTATAGATCAACAGGCCCATTGTATAGAGAATTGTAAAACACTGCATAATTGAACTATGGTTACATCTTTCTTAGTTTGCTTCTCTTTTACCCTCTGCTTAGACTAACACTTTCTAGAAGTACTGTACAACATAATATCAGGCATTGGTTGCCGCACATTGAGGGACGCATCAGATACCCTTTCTATTGGGCTTGTTATCACAATTCATTTAGTCATTTTACTATTTCCATTGCGTACTTGCTTTGCATTAGGCTGCAATGACTACAATTACCAGAATATGCGGGTATCACGTTTTGCGCCCTGCATTGTGTTGACATTCATGACGTCATGTCCGTCATCACGCAAAAGAAATGCTCTGATACTTTAAGCGGCTATGATTTCACACACTGCAAACAAACGATTGAGGATTTACACGGCAGGCGATTGCAGCGTCTTTTTGCATCTATGGCTAAATTTAATATAATGGTTAAATTTTTAGCTTTATGTAAAACAACTTGGCCTGGTTGAAATTATAGATGAGTCCTTCCTTTTTTAAGGAATCTCAAAACAAATTTTTATCTAAAATAGCTGTTTTTCACTCTTTAGAAGTAGCATGAGGAATATCCCTCAGGGACATTTCCTACACATTCCTAATTGAACATCAGATATACCTCAGTTGAGGTGAGTGTATTTATCTTGTATATTAGAATATACATTTTGGAATTAGTATGGGAATATTTTAACCTGATCCATAGTGTTACACCTCAATGGCAAACGTCTTATTTTGCAGACAGACGTTAGGTCTACCCAGAGTCCCCCAGTGATCGTCTATCGATTCCGTTGGTAATTTTGGAGCTCACATTCTCACCTCCAGGAGGCGAGGTGAGCACAGATGAATTCATTTACATCATTAATCTATTATCATACTTACACATTTGGCAGGGTGTCCTCACACTTCATGATATTGTCATAATTATTTTAATTGTCAAAATGACACACTGAAAATACATCTTACCTTGTACTATGTAGATAATTGAGGCCACAGGATCATGGACACATTAAAGTTACACATTGTTTACATTGAGATGAAGAATGCCACCAATATAGGGAACACTTTAATGTTGCTTTCGGAGGTGGGAGGTGTTATCTTGTTGAGACTCTTGTTGGAAGAAATATTAACATTTTGTAACCATGACTTTTAACTATTAGCTATATCTATGATTACTTTGGGTTGTTATTTAAGGTAATACTTTCAACAATACTGATAGAAGATTATTGTTGTCTCTAACCACTTGTAGATTATAAAATTGCATCAAGACCCCTCATGAAGAGAAGATTTCTTGAAACACGTTGTGTCACAATATGAATAAAGATGTATGTTGTACTAAAATACTAATGTCCATTGTAATATATGAATTGACATTGAAAGATTACACAAGGAAAAGCAACGTTATATTGAATTTATACCCAAAGTTAATCAAATGTTTAACCTCTTGAAGATTTACTTCTAAGTATTTGGCTTTTCATAGGTCAGTGATAGTGTGCAGGGGATGTGAGTTCCCCTATCTTGGCAACTTTTACTATATCCCACAACAGGCTGACATGCCAACATTCTTTTGTGGTTTTTAATGTTCCTTTTATTTAGATCCAAGGTAGTACACAACATATCAAAGATACATATGTATATCAATATACAATAGCACATGTTTCAAATGATTATGCATGGCATGGATAATTGTAAACAATATTCTCAAAATCGTTTTAAAGCAAGAACAATATAGACTTGAGCACAAGAAAAATTAAATGTATTTTAAGTTTATTTAATAGGCACAATCAAGTCAAACTTAACATATGTATTGATATTAACATCTTATAAATATAAAGCTAATAAAATATATAAGATAAAGGGCCATAAGATAACAACAGACAAAAAACAATGGGGAAAAACATAGATTAAAGCATAAATCATTGGTGTATATAAAATTCATATAGACATGTAACTGAATTCAATTTCACAAGTGTTGACTGCAATCGACTTATTCAGTCTGTACTTTGAATTAATTAAGGGTTGATGTCATTCAAATAGTAGAGACACCATTTTTTCTCATGCTTAATAAAGAGAAATGCTGTATTAGCATTGCATTTCTCCATTCTATGAATATCACAGCTGTTGTTCCACCATCCTTTTATGGACGCATTTCTAAAGTCTTTTCAATTAGATGTTATCAAACGTATTGCAATAAGAATGAAAAAATCAAAGACAATAAAGGATGACTTAATTTTCCCTGCCTTAATGGCTAGACTTCTTATTAACACGCTGGACAAGGTTAAAGGGATTGATACTTTAAAAATATATTGAAGAAATGTCCAGCAATGGTACAAACACTTTTCCAATATTGAGCCCTCATAAACTATATTTGTTTAAAAGAGACAGTTTCCACCAAAACAACCAACAAAAGTCATCATTAGAGAGCTTGCAACTGATTAATTTCAAAGGAGTTAGAAAGTCTCTATGAGTAAAATAATAAAGAGTTTGCGCTATTGTTTGCTGAAACTGAAACCTTCTTAATCTTGGACCAAATCATGGACCACGTCTCCTCATCAAACTGTATCCCTCAATCTTCCTCCCAAAGTAATTCTGAGAACCACGTAAAAACCCTGAAAAAATAAAGGGATTCCATGTATCGAAATCTTACTGGGTCCATAATTAGTTTATTGGTATCATTCCCAATCATGGAATGCATGCAAGCGTTCATCAAATTGAGATTTTAGATGTCAAACCAGGGATAGAGAATTTAGTTGCAAACTCCTCTGAAGTAAGAATGTTAGTTCCTGTTATAATTTGATTACTGAATCGTATTCCTTTTTTTAACAATGTTTTCCATAGAAATGGCCTATTGTCATTAATAAACATTTATTTTGAATTTATTCAGCATGAAGCCAGCCATAAAAGTACAACCAAAGAGACAGCAAAATTCAAGTTAATAATGATACAAGATAAATACTAAATTCATTATAAGAGTACATGTATTAGAATGTATAAAAATACATTATAATCCAGATGTAAACAATGCGCCTTTACTTTATAAAATGTCCCAACCTTTGTGCTCAAAAGAGAAGACAAGGGAGAGTATCGCAGCCCCCTACAATAGTTGTAATTTAAAAATTCTGGGGTCGGATCGGCATACAAATTATTTAACTGTTATCCTTGGTTTGGCCTTAAAGGCAGCATAACCCCATTATTTACGAACAGGCTAAAGGGGGAAGGGTGCTCCCAACCACCAAAGACGAATCCTCTAAGAAACATCTTGCAAGATAGGCTGTATTACTTCTGTAACTTTTTTGGACCTTACTAGCCATGCTCGCTGGATGTATTTGGACACTCTGAAAACTATGTCCATGTCATCCGATCTTTTACACAGGTCTAAAACTTTGAGTGTGGGATGCATACCTGCTGTTCTTAAGAAGGGTTCAAGATAGAGTGTTCTAAGCCCTCGAGTCGCTTTAGATAAAAACATAAAATGGGCAACTGTATCCTCACAAGTACTACAATGTGGACAAATCCCTGAGTTCCCTCTTCCCCACAACGTTGTAAATGTGTCTAACTTCTATGTGCCCAGGCAAAAGTTAATAAGCAGTGCACATGCGAATGGTGGATTGATAAAATCGAGATATTTCTCAAAGACAAATTCTCTTTTGATCCTTAATTCGCTGGAGGCTGATTTCAATTTGCTATAAACATGCCAACATATTCTCTCTATACTGGTAAACATGAAACTACTTTTTAATTCTAGTAAGGACAGTTTTATTGATCGGAGCTGGACATGACCACAACTCCTGCTCATTCAAATAATTCAGGCCTTTTTAAACATGAGCAATCCATAGCAGATTCATGCTGCCTTCCAGACTCAGTAGATGTATTAATATTAGTTATATTTTTATTACACCATATGAAAGGAGGCAATGCTTTTGATGGAAAAGGAAATCCCTCAAGCAGGATATAGTGAGATATATATATAAGCTGTGTGACAGCGCCGATATTATAAAATCACTTTGTGCACGATATACCAAAAGCCTTATTAGAAATTCATAACTGTCCACCAAAGATAGGCTCCGCTCACTGTCCAGTTCTCGCTTATGCTGACGATTTAGTCATCATGGACCATACTATCAGTGGTCTTCGAAAATCAGCAGAGGCATTATGGAGTTATGCCTCCAGAAACGGCCTTGCGATTAATCTGGACAAAACCCAGATGATGGTCCTTAGCAACAAGAAGATTGCACGAGTGAGTCTTCAAATTCAAGGGTCTACAATACAATATACACCCTATTATAGATACCTGGGAATTGAGATAGAGCCCAAGGGCCAATACACTATGTGTAAGCAAGCCCGTATTACGCGAGCAACTCAAATCAGTGCCCTGATATATCGTTTTTCCATCACCCATTGCAGATACACAGTCTGGGCTTCTAGTCAATTATATCAACAGGTCTTAACCCCCATGACTACCTATGGACTAGAAGCCTTGCAGTTGATGGATTTGGGCTGGCTCCAGATATTAGAGTGGAAATTCTGGAAGAAAATACTCAGACTTCCTAACTGCATTCCAATGTCTATCATCAGACTGGAACTGGGTCTCATCTCCCTGAAAGCGCAAGTATTCAGAAAAAGGGCTGAACTCTACCTAAAGATGTCTTCGCAAACAGAAAATCTTCTTCTGAACGCAATGCATAACGAAATCAATAAATCTTCTACATACTCTTACATGAAAAAACAGATGGTTGACTATCTGAATAAGATTGGCTGGACAATCAGGCCCAACGGAATTCAATCCACTACAATGCATGCTTTGTCTAAAAAATCTGAATTAGACGATTGGATTGAAAATGACGCACACTTGGAAGAGTTGCAACGTTATAAATGTGTTCATCATATGAGATATACTTTTAAAAGACCAGTACCCTACTTATCTCTGTGTCCTTCACCATGGCTGAGACGCTTTATTTTATTGCTGAGGATCGATCAACTACCGGTACTGGCGATTAGCGGGGTTATGAGCAATCTTCCCAAGACAGACCGTTTCTGTCGACTATGTATGAATAGAACTGCCACTGAATCGGGTAAGCACGTATTAACTAGATGTCCTGCTATGCTAAAAACCTATGCAATATGGTATGGGGACTTTGTCCACCGAATGGACTACATTAGCAGTGACAATTTCTGGCTAAGGGCGCTGAATGCGACAGGAATGAAGCTTTACATGGCATTATATAACGTGTGGCTGACAATTGAGAAACTATTGGTTATATCTATATAAAGACTTTGTTCCTATGAATTATCGATGGGACTAAATTTACTCAATTGGATGACAGCACTACCAAACGCCTGTACTAGTTTGATGATATGCAAGTATTATACAGTCTCAATGTGAATCCTACATAAATGTACTGTATATAGACGTTCAAAGTATAAATGTTAGGGACTGTTGAATTGTAATATAGAGGAAATTTTAAACTCAAATTTACTTTTGATACTTAACACTATCCTGGCATAAAATCATTTATTTTGCTTACTTACTAATTTAACACAGATAGGTTTTTTTTGTTTTTTATTTTATTTTATTTTATTTTACATTTTACATTTCCTTGATCAATGTATAATATTAAATGTTGTCTCTTTACTATGAATATGTTTAAAGAAATTATAATAGTATTTTATTCTGTAACTGTTTTATTGATTAATATGTGAAAAGCTTATGTTAAGCTATAACACATTAATAAATAAATTAAATTAAATATTGTTTTTAATAAACCTGCTTTAGATCCATAACATATTTATTGTATCTTTTATATCAAAGGGTACGACTAGATCCTTTTGTAACATCAGCCATCTGGATTCATTTTCTAAGGATAATGGCCCTGTGGTAACCCCTGAAATGAAAGCCTATCCCTCCACCATCGTATGTATTTTTTAACGTACTCAATGCAAATTATTTTCTTTTTCTTATGACCCCAGTAACCTAATAAAATGTTATTGATAGATTTAAAAAAAGAAGCTGGTAAAGAATTATTTATTAATGGCTTAAAATCTTCCCCACCATGACAAAAACAGCTGGGACCATGAAGCAAATGATACATGTAGTTTCGACAACAGGGATTGTAAATTTATCTTTATTATTTCAGCTTATGAGGGAGCAATTGCAATTCCCAAATATTTAATGAAACTGGACACTACTTCAGACCGGAATTAACAAAATCTTGCTTAATACATAGCCCATTAAGTGCTAGCATCTCTGATATATCCTTATTTAATGTACACCCTGCGAAAGTCAAATATCTTTTAATAGTTTCTAATGGGTTAGGAAGTGTTATACTCAGATTCTTTAAAAAGATCAATATGTTGTCTGAATGTGTAGCAATTTTTATATCAGATTTGCCACATTTAATACCTGGAATATCATTGCTTATACGTATTTGCCCCTACAAGTGTTCTAAGCCTAAAACAAATAGAATTGGCGATAGGGGACAACCCTGTCTGGTTCCACTCGGTAGTGAGAAAAGGGCAGAGAAGTGACCATTAATGAAAATAGAGGTCTTTGGGTCAGAATATAGAGGTTTTACTAGTAGAATATAGCCGTTTCCAATACCATGCCATTTCAGCGCCTCAAAAAGATAATCCCATTCTACTCTGTTGAATGCTTTTTCGGCATCAAGCGCTAATGCCATTTAACTATCTAATTATTGATTCTTTTTTTTAAATAATATGAAGCATATTCATAAACAATCTTGCATTGGTGGAAATATTCCTTCCCTTAACAAAACCTACCTGATCTGGCTTGATTAATTTGTGAGTAAAGAATTTTATTCGATTGGCTAGAATGTTTGCAAAGATTTTGCAATCCAAATGAATTAATGAAATTGGTCTATAGTTTTGGGTAAATTCTTATCTTTGTCATGTATGGACAACAGGATCAGAATAGCTTGGGTAAATTTACCGGATGCTCTACAAATTTCGTAGAAGTATCTATGTAAGGAATTCAATTTTGGTGTCAGGGTGGAAGAAAATTGTGCAAAGAAGTCAATAGAAAAGCCATCTGGAGGGGTCGCTTTACCTTTCTTAAGATCTTTTATGGCTTTCGATATTTTGTTTACATGTATAGGATCAATGATTGGCTCTGTGTGTTTCGAGGAATATAGTTTCTTGTAAAACCTGGCAAATACCACGACTCCCAAATAATTTTTGATACTTGAGATTTTAGATCTTTCCTTTCTTATTTTGAAATATGAAGCAAGAGCCTTAACTGCTTTGTTGGACGTTTGATAGATTTTAGATTTATATTTTATTACAACTCCACAAGCTTATTCTGAAAGTTTGTTATTAATATTAAAGCATAGAGAATGAATCTTCCTAAGGAGGTTATAATTCACCCTGAAATTCTATCTTTTCTCTAGTTCACGCAAAATAATATAGAGATTATCTCATTCTGTTTTAACCTCCTTTTTCTTTTTAGCTACAAATTATATAATATCTCCACGTAAAGCAGCCTCATACGCATCACAGTTGTTAACCTGAGACGTATAATTACCTTTATTTTTTTGAAAGAAGAACTGATAAAACCTGGGAAAGGATTTTTCAAATTTACAATATTCTAATAATGAATTGTGGAAGTTCCATCTATTAGCACCTTTCCCAATATTGCTCAGTTTCAAATTTGGGATCACAGTGTCATGATGCGATATAACCAGGCATTGTATATTGGAATTCTTTAGAGCTCCGGCCAAGAACTTGGAAATGCATACATAATCAATATGAGATAATAGATTCTGTGGGAGGGAATGAAATGTCTGTAGGGTGTGCTAGTCTGCAGTAATCAACCAAACCTATTTCTGGCAAACATCTCATGAATTCGGCATGTGTTTTACTTTTCCTAAACTGACATGTAGGTCTTCTATCCAAGAATGGATCTATAATGTTATTAAAGTCTCCACATACTACTAAATTGGGAAGATCAGAATGTAATAGGTTTTGTTTCAAGTTGACCCAAAAGATAGGGCGTGGATTAGTGGGCCTATAAACATTAATGATAGAGAAGATCTTAGAGCTTACTAGTAGTTTAACTAAGACCCATCTTCCTTTAGTATCCGTTTCTTTATGCACAAGTGTATAGTTCATAGCCTTCTTCATCAATATTGCAACACCATTGTGTTTACTATCTGCTTGACTAGCAACCACATCCCCACCCCAGACCCTTTTCAATGTCATAGATCTTGGGCAGGCAAGTATGTTTCCTGTAAACAAGCGATAGATGGTTTAAATTAAAATAGGCCAGGAACTTTTGTCTCTTTATTAGATTATTTAGTCCCTTAACATTCAATGAAATACATCTGAAAGTCATAATCTATAGGAAGAATGTATTTCATTATTATTTATTTATTAAAAATTCTTGTACACAGCGCTGCATACTCATGGGCCTTAAAGCGTGCACATATAACAGACGGACATAGCATAACAAGATGGCAGTAAATCTGAAGACAAGTAGAGAGGAGATAAAGAGGTAGAGCAGTTAGTAGGGGGTAAATTAAAAAGAAGAGTTTTCAGCTTTTTCTTAAACTCTGGCGTTGTCGGGGTGGCTCTGAGACATCATGGCAATACATTCCAAGCATTGGGACTCTGAAAATTAAAGCTGCGTGCACCCGCCTTAGTAAGTTTAATTCTGGCCTGTGCAAGCTTAAGAGGGTTCTGTGACCTGAGCGTACGAGCCATAGAAAATAGTTGAAGACAGGCAACAAGATATTTGGGGTCAGATAGAGGAGACATTTGTGGGTTAGGATAAGAATGTTATGTGTTATTCTGTGCTTCACTGGCCACCAATGCAGATCCTGCCTGAACACAGTCAAATGGGCTCATCTTGACAGACCAAGGACAGCACAAATTGCTCCATTCTGCGTAACCTGGGGAGGATATATTAGACAGCGAGCAACCACTGGGGAGGCTGTTGCAGTAGCCCAATTGAGAATTAATGAGGACAGTGGCAAGTGTTGCTGCATTTTCATGGGACAGAAACGGTTGAATGTTGGATAGAAGTTTATTAATCAAGCCACATGAAGATCTGATCTGGGCGACATGCTGATTCATGGAGAGCTCGGCATCCAAGATGACACCCAGAGTCTTGACCTTCTTAGCCACGAAAATCGTGGTGCCATGAATGAGAAAGCTCTTATATTCAGGTGAGAGAGATTTCAATTTAGAGCTTGAGGCTGCAATCATCACCTCGGCCTTCTTGGCATTCAATGCGAGTGAATTAATGGCCATCCAAGCATGGATTGAGGCGTAGATAGAATTGAGATTGGCCAGGTCATCAAAGTAGGAGCCAGAACATTTTTTACGACAACCTGGGTGTCATCAGCATAATTTGCATACTAGACACCCAGACTGTCAAGGATTATTAGAAAAGGGATGATATAAACATTGAACATAGACGGGGAGAGGCATAACCCCTGCTGAACACCACACATAATCGGGGTAGGCTTGGAGAAGGCCTCACCAACGCTCACTCTGGCATTCCGAGGGTTTAAAAAAGAAGAGATCCATTGAGTTGCCTCGGAGGAGCATCCAACTATGGAGCGAAGTCTATCCTCTAACAGTACATGATCAACAAGATCAAAAGCAGAGGATAGGCCCAGCAGCATCAAGACTGCTGGTTGCCCAAGATCAATACTCTGTAGAAGGTTTGCCTTTAGGTCTAGCATGGCGGTTTCGGTGTCCATGCCCATTCTGAATTCCGATTGGTCTGCCAGGAGAATGTCACTCCCTTCGACAAAGTTCTGGAATTGAGTATAGGCCACTTTACCCAAAGTTTTTAAAAGAAAGGGAACATTTGTGATAGGGTGATAGTTATTCACCGAAAGGGGATCGAGATTCTCCTTTTTTCAAAGTGGGGTGGCCCAAGCCTCTTTCAGAAATAGTGGGACACATCCCTGGTGGTTTCAGAGCAGGGGATGAAGGAAAATGGAGTAGTGGTAGGTGTGGGGAGTTCAAACTAAAAAGAAGAATCAGAACATAGTCTGATCCTAGGTGTGCTCACTCCCAGCTCTCCTAGTTGGAGTTGCTCAAATTGTGAATATCTTCAGTAATGGTCACATCAAAATAGATATTGAATTCTCAGTTTATGTAAAATTATGAAGATTCTTGTCTTCCACTTTATTTATAAGGCATAGACGTTCCTCAATTTCATAGTGCTAACAGATTTCTTTGCCAATGCATTTCGGACATATGTCCGTCTTCAGGGCTCCTAAGCTCTACATGTTTATCCCATTATATCAGTCAAACAATAGTAAATGTTCAGCATCATAAATCAAACAATTCATACATTTCATGTCAAAAGGGGAGTCACAACGTGATGTGATTCCCCTATTTTTCATATTAGGCCACAATAAATGTTTTTTACCAAAATCAATATGCAAAGATCCATTCAATAAATGTAGTAACATACCGTTTCATGTCGGTATCCAGTTTGTCTAAATTCAAGAAAATAGACAAACATAAACAGATGAAAATAAATAATAAGTAGTCCATTTGCTCAGTAACGTAACAATATGTAATCAGGTTTCAACTTAGTTCATAGTGTGTGTTCCGTGTACCTGTATTCCAAAGGGGCACTGTCTGTATCCTACATGATATCACTGAGCTAAGCCTCCATTCACTCTAGTCACCGTGGTATATTAGAGAAATCTGTTAGTTAAATCAAAATAACCCAAATGTGTTTACTGCCGCTTGTCGCCTCACTGTATGCTATTACATTTACTAACTAACTTGCCTACCTTAGCTCTCCCCCTGGCTTACCTTTTTCGCTCCATATTCCGTGATGAATCTCCCAACGAAGAACCGTCGTCTATCGCAGACGCTGGTTTTCTAACTTGTTGCCTTCCGTTAGTTGTAAACGGAAAGTTACTTTCACTTTCTTCCCACTTAGCGCGTGACACGTACACTATGAACCATATCTTTGTGGGTGTTTCTGTGACCGTGTGTTGTTCCCCCATTAATCACGTGTGTGTTGGTTGTTATGAATATAATTCACCATTTTGCTCATGTATTTAAATGTAAAGGTGGAATGCATACTCCCCTAAATATTAGGCAATCGCTATAACATACTCCACACTTAAACTAAATCCATATCATCAATCTTAATCAATATACATTAGCATGTGAGTATACAAACACTCCTGATATCCTATGAAAGTCTGCTTCACTGTGAGGGGTGTGTTATGGCAGGAGCTCTAGCTACTGCCTTAGGTCCCGCTGGGACCGAAGTTCCTCATGGGAAAACACCCCCGCAGTATGTTCAAACAGTATATTTAAATCAATCTCTTTAGAAACATAGAAATGTGGCATTCTTCCTCTACATGTGTACATCCTTCACAGAAAGCACACATAGTTCGTCTCTTCATTGATTCCGCCTGGTTTTAACAAGTTCAATCTGTCTATCCAGTAGGTCTCTTGTTGGTTAAACCTTCTGGTCAGGTCCTCATATTTGTCTCTCGGTGTTACCACTTCTAGGACCTGGATCCTGATCTGGTTTATGTTGTGCTTCTTCATTTCCCAATGTCTTGGTACTGCAGAGTTCTTGTTATTTGTGCGAATATACGGTCTATGTTCGTTCCAACGGATCCTCCCTGTCCTTGTTGATTTCCCAACGTAGTAAATTACACAGGGGCATTTGATAGCATATATTATATTGGTTGTATCTCATGTTGCATAGCTCCTTAATTTAATCTTTTCTCCTTTCCGGGGGTGATTGATTGTATCACCCTTGATGATGAAGCTGCAGTTACTACAATGTAGACATGGGTAAGTTCCCGTTCTCTGTGTTACAGGTGGTTGGGCTGGTGGTCTTGTCTTCACTAGTCTGTCTCTTAGATTTCTGCTCCTTTTGTACGCAAAAATAGAATTATCTTTGAATAAATGTTCCACTCTTGTGTCATTCCTTAATATCTGCCAGTTTTGCAGTAGGGTCGCTTTTATGTGACTGCTTTGTGGCGAATAACATGACACAAAAACCATAGGGGTATTTGATTTCTGAGGTTTTTCTTTCCTTTGTGTTCCAATTGTCTGTGGTGATAAGCGCTCTTTTGCTGTTGTGATTTCTTCTTGTTTGTATCCTCTGGCTTCAAAGTTTCTCCCCATGATCTCAATCTCCTTGTTGCACATCACCGGATCATTTACAATTCTTTTCACTCGCATCATTTGGCTGTATGGTAGATTCCTAAGTAGGCTTGGGAAACTGAGTCGGTGTAAGAGGTTATTGCAATCTGTTTCCTTCCGATAGATGTTTGTCTCATATCTCCCTTCTTTAACATGTATAGCCACATCTAGAAAATGAATATCTGTTGTGGAACTCTCATGGGTGAACTGTATGCATGGATCTATTGTATTTAGATATGTAAAGAACTGTTGTAATGTTTCCGATGTTCTTATCCATATGCCAAATATGTCATCTATATACCTTGTTCACAATGATATGTTGTCCTTCCAATGTGCTTGTGATAGAACATGTTCTTTCTCGAATTTATACATGACATAGTTTGCATAATCCGGGGCCATCGTGGCTCCCATCGATGTCCCAGATGTCTGGAGAAAAAATGTATTCCTCTATTGGAAGTATGAGTTCTCTGGGATGAATTCAAGTAGCACTAGGATAAATTCTTTAACTGCTTTCATTTCACCTTCATTCATAAGAAATCAATCAATGGCTTCTTGACCCATATCGTGAGGTATAGACGTATAAAGACTCTTGACGTAAATCGTAAACATGATTGAACCCTCCATGTAGCCAATGTCTTCCAGGCGATTCAGAAAGTGTGTGGTATCTTTAGTGTATGTACATGTTTTTTGTACTAAGGGTTGGAGAAAGAAGTCTATATATTGTCCAAGTGGTTGTAATACACTGTCTATGCCAGACACTATTGGTCTGCCAGGGGGTAACGTTGGGTGCTTGTGTACTTTTGGAAGTGTGTAAAAATGTGGTTCCCGAGTGTGTTTGTTTAGCAAAAATGCTTTGGTCTTATCGTTGATCCACTCAAGCTCTTCTGCTTTGTTAAGTAATTTCTCCAGATGCCGCATGATTTCCATTGTTGGGTCCCCATCTAATATGGGTTAGGTGTTGGTGTCACTAAGTTGTTTCTCACACTCATTATAATAATCCATGCTATTCATGCTGACTAGGGTGCCCCCTTTGTCCGCTGGTTTTATGGTAATCTCATCATCTCCAAATAGATCCCTTAATATGCCAAACTCATTGCGTTTCAAATTGCTATATATAGGACGTTTGTAGGATATTTCTTAAGGTCATTTAAAGTTTGTCTTTGAAAAATATCGACCGAAGGAATTTTCACCGGTGGCATGAAGTTGCTTTTCTTCCTAAATTCCTGTAGAATTTCTTCCTTGGGGTCCTTACTAGTCAAGGGTTCTAGTTCTTCAAAGAAAACTTTAACTTTGAGTTTTCTCACCAGTTTGAAGAGATCTATTTTGCTCTCAAAGAAAGTTGTGCTGTGCGTTGGTACAAAACTCAAGCCTTTCTGTAATACTTCCATCTTCGCTTGATTGAGTATCCTAGATGATAAGTTGATCACTAGGTTTTCTTTTGTTGTTGGCGTGCTGCTCTGGTCTCCACTCTTGTATCTCTTTTTCCCTCGCCTTGTCTTCTTTCTTCTCTCGGTCGTCCTAAAAAAGGTTGTGCTGATGTTGTTGCATTTGCTGGTGTGGGAAAATTATCTGTTTGTGTTGTCGTTGTGGTTCCTTCCTCTGGAGGTCTGTGTCTACTATCTCTGTCTTCTGAATCTGTGCTTGAAGAGTTGTCTGTGCTGCCTCTATTGGGCTTCATCTGTGGTGGTAGTGTGTATTTGTCCATCCACGTACAGACCTTAACATTCAAATAATCATATGTGTCTCGCCGGAATTTCCTCACCTTCTTCCCCTCTATTTTGGTTTTATATGTCTCCAACTTCAAATTGATATTGTTGATTATCTACTTCAGCTCTTCTTTGCCTAATCTTGTGCTCAATTCTTTCTCGATCTCCTCTATTGCCGCATTCAGAGTTGTTACGTTTTTGGTTAATTCTTGTATCATCAATAAAATTAAGTCCAGGGAGCATTTATTCAAAATTGCCTCCCATTTGCAGATGAATTCTTTGTTTTCTTTACAAAGTGTCGGTTTTAAGTTAATCCTTAACCCACACAGTATTCTTTGATTTTTATAATAACGTCCCAATGTCACAGCATGTAATTTGCGATTTATCTCCTTACGGATTAGGTATTCTAATTGTTTGATTCTTCTCACTGGATCGATGGCATTGTCCTTTTTGCTTGACCATGAAGAGTCACTTATCCTTGTTAGGATGGCATCCGCTGTGAAACCTAAAGTTTCGGCTCTCACCACATCTGTTAATGATTCTATATCTTCAAAGGACATTTTTGTTGCGTGCCTCCACCCTGTGTGTGTGCCACAAGAAAATATGAATTGTATCGTTCAGATTAGGCGTAGCTCTACCATGGGCGGCCTTCTGGTTAACTGAATGTTAATTTGATGTGTGTTAACCTTGTTAATAAAGGAGTCATGTATAGTTTGACACCATTCTTTGTTTTTCACTGGGACCTGCACAGAACATGGCTTACCCTTGAATTTGCTTAAATTGCAAAGAATTCCTTAGCACTAGATTTTGCATTCAAAATCCTGTGATTATATAGGGAGGATTTAGCCGTAATAATAGCATCCTTATATTGCTTGACTAGAACTTTGCAATTGGTCAGAGTAGTTGCTGAGGGATTTTTTCATGAGCAACGATCGGCAGTCCTTTTCTTGACCATGAGTTATATTACGTAACCAGCCTTTGTGGATGGATTCATTTTTAATGCACCGATCTTTTAGGAGGAGCTAACTGATTAGTATCTTCCTCAAGAATATTTGTAATATGACAGTCTCGCTCGTCAGCGTTTCCGAAGTCCTCAAAAGCACTGAGCTTCTCACGAAGCAAGGGAGAGAACTTTTTGGGAGTTAAGGACTTCTGGTCATGCATGAGCACGCTGGATCTAGTATTGGAGTCGAGTCTAGCAGGGGGGTCTGGAAGAATAATGTTGTATGACAGTAGAGAGTAGTCAGACCAGAACCCTATAGTATCAATAGCACACATCAGAGAGACGATGGCAGTGTTGGGAAGAGCATCGAACCAGTGATTAAAGTCACCCATCACCAAGACTGGTGTCTGGGACTTGGTGACATTGTTTAGTCGGTTTAAAACTGCTCTTCAAAGGAATGAAGAGCCCTCGGGGGTCTGTGGATAACAATGATGGTAAGTAAGGTATTGTTAGAAATGTTCAGTTTGACCAGTAGAGATTCACAATCCATGAAGGATTCATGCGAGATAGAGTGAAACTGGAGAGTGTTTTTTAAAAATAGTGCTACTCCACCACCCCTGCCGCCAATGCGGTCTGCGCGGAGAAGAGAGTAGCTGTTAGGATTGGCAAGGAGTGCTTCTGACGGTGTGGCTTCGTCAAGCCAAGACTCAGTTATAGCGAGTAAATCAGGACTGGTAGACATCAGTAAATCCGCAATCTCCATGCCGTAGAGACGCATGGTGCGGGTATTTAGAAGTGCGGCTTGAAGAACAGAAGTACCATTGGCGAGGTCGGTAAGTGAGGTAGTAGACAGAAATGTTTGAGAGGGTACATCCACCTTAGTTTCGAGGAGTTTGCCAGGTTCATTACGGGAAGTGCACAAAAGTTTCATAGCAGTGATCATTGGGGGGAGCTGGTTAGTTGCACAAATCTGAGCTTTGTCAAAGGTCTCAGAGTTGACATCGAGGTGAGCGTTTACGGTGCACCCATCAGGTCCGGTGGAAATAAGGAGCTGGGGGGCATGTAAATCAGTGGCCTGGTGATTGTCATGCATTTGCGCAGCCAGCCTGACTTGTCTATTCTTCTGAATGTTCCTAATTAAGTCTGCATGAGACATTGGGCCTCATTACACGGATGGCGGTGGACCAAGGTGCTACTAGCACCTTGGTCCATGCCGGTAAAATACCGGCACCGCCTTGGTGGAAAGGGGAATTACCGCCCTATTCCAAGGTTGGTGGGGCGGTAATTCCCCCTTCCCCCATTGCTCTTCCCCATTCCCATTTTTGCCCCATAGGGCATAATGGGAATGGGGAAGTTGCTAATTACGGCACCGCAAATTGCGGTACCGTAATTAGCTCCCTGGTCCCTTTGCGGGTTGGTTTTTGACGCCTGCAAAAAGCAGGCGTTAAATTCCCCAACCCGCAAAGGGACCTCGTAGTAAGGCGGTAAGGTTTTACCGGTACTGGTAAAATACCGGTACCGGTAAATCCTTATCGCCGTCCGTGTAATGAGGCCATTGTGTAGGTAGAAAAAAAAATGCAGGTTTTTAGAATCTACCGTTGGTAAAAAGACACCCAGGAGGCCAAGGAAAGTCCAACGCAACCGACACACACAGGCACCAACTGGAACTGACCCGACAGTTGTGCCGGCGAAGCCGTGCCTGGAGGCGGGATAGATACTTTGTGAAACTACAGTATTGCTGGGAGATGTGGTCCCAGATGAGCGTGCAGCACACGAACGCTGATTCAAATCGCTCAGAACCTGCAATATGGTACAACTCGATTCTACAGTTACAGTGAATAGGAATAGAGCTAAATAAAAGCAATAAGTGGCTAAGTTAAAAAATATACAAAACCAGGTTGGAATTCACGATCTGAAAAGCAAAATAAAAACAGTAAGGCAGCTACAATTTACATAAAATGCACGCAAGAGAACAAAGTATTCTCCCATAATGCCTAATATCCTGCATCCAAACAGAGTAACTGGTAATTTATTTTAAATACACCAAAAATGTACTAATCTCTACTAAATCGAGTATTTTTAGACAAAACAAAAAAGATGCAAAAGGAAAGATCGAGGGAAAGGGGAAGAAACATTGCAAAACTTGGCACAAGGGTGTTGATAATCTGATACCCTTGCACTTCTATAGCTGAGGAAAAAACATCCATAACATATAGGAAGTAGAAACAGAACAATTTCAGGGAAAGTCAAGAATGCAACCCAGTGTTTGAATCGGGGACTTCATTTAGCCTTCACCCTTGCGACCTCTAGAAAAAAAAAGAAAAAAAAGGGGTTTTTTTGGTAATGCAAGCTCATGGGCTGTAGCCAGCACCATGGGGCTCTTTAGTTCTCCAGTGGCTGGCTTTCTTGTTAAAACCCCTTAAAAAAAAGAAGAAAAAGAAGAACAGGAGTGACACAAGTGTAA
The DNA here is from genome assembly GCF_040938575.1 of Ambystoma mexicanum. Lineage (NCBI taxonomy): Eukaryota > Metazoa > Chordata > Amphibia > Caudata > Ambystomatidae > Ambystoma > Ambystoma mexicanum. The sequence goes on from NC_090925.1 coordinate 898,968,973, forward strand.
GACTTTCAGCACTGACCCTAAATAAGAAAGATTAGGAATACCAAATAATGTGTCTTTCTGGAATTCTATACAATAATTGCTAGACTCTTTTAAGGTTTATTTCAGGAACACTCCAGGGGTGAGTCACTGATTTAGTCTGTTCTAGAACGCCTCAACTCAGCATTTCGTCCTTCTGAGGTCGATAAATGAGTACCAACACAGGTTGGGTGATATTGGGTGTATATTTTTTCATATAATAACACATCATTATCATTTGGTCATGGACGTCTGCTTGCATTCACAGTAATTTGGTAATATGGGCCTATACACACTGATCTTAACGATACATATGGTGATCCATTCTTGTATGAAATGTACATCACATTATAGTGATATTGTAACTATGTTTTTTGTAGTGTACAATGCTATGTGATAGTACTTCCTGTTTTGTCAATGGGTGAAAGGTCGCATTCCATCGCATCCCGCGATTTCAATTCGGGGTGGGGGTCAAATGACATCACTTCCTGTGATGTCACCAGGGGTCAAGAGTCGTGTGATGTCACTTCCGCTACCCCTGGCATTTTGGTGAAATGACGTCCCTGGTTGGAATGTGAAGCAACGTTTGAATGTGGAGTCTGGAAGCATCGCAACAATGGCAAAATAGCAGTCCCCACTCATCCCAGGCCTGCCCCTTATTCTTTTTTATTTTTTATTTTTTTATTTTTTATAATACCGCCTAAATCAAAGGCTTTTTATAAAACTGTCTAGGTCACGTTAGTGATTGATGAAATAGTAATACCCCAGGTTTTCACACCCTCCCCCTTCCATCCAGCATATCGTTCAGGATGCAACATTCCAAATAGTAGTGCCCTCGGTATAAACTCAGGATGAATGCACTGCACAATTCACAGTAGCTGTTGCAATATGCTACTCAAAATCCCCATCCATGCTACAAGCAACGTCTTGATTTTCCTCCACAATCCTGTCACATGTCAGGGGCATGTTGTTGCCTTCCATTAACTACTGCCAAAGCTCCTCATCATTAACCTGCAGACATCTTCCCGTTGCCAACAATGCCTACTGTCTGTCCAGCCGAAATGGCGTTCAGTACCAAAGTAGGTGTTTAGCAGATTCAATGGTGTTATTCCAATCCCATTGTTCACCATGGGAATTTTGTAGTAGTTCGCCTGTTGTTTAATCAATGTATACCTGAGCTAGTAATCGATTAGTGACAATCCAAAAGGTGTGTATGGTGTAGTCTAACCCATATCAACATATCCTCTTGTGACATGTATTGGGAACTTTTAGTAAGTCCTTTTATGTGGTACTGATATACCATTTTAGTCATTTGAAAATTGATGATGATGTTGATGAGATTGTGAACTATATTATGGAAAAGTATTCTGAATTATGAATTAAGTATGAATTCAAATATTAATAAATTGTTATCCTAATTGTAATAAGCAAGATGGATTGATGTTGATAACTTGTGCATTTAATATGAAGTTTATTTATGTAAATTGTAAAAGTTGTAAAAGTTTGTAATGAACTATAAACAACTATACTAATAAATAAATAAATACATCAAAACCAAACTGGTAGAGTCTATGTTATGTTCACTGCAGATGAATTCTACTGAAGTAGTTACGGGTAGATGTAACAACGATCCAAGGCAGCCATTCTCCAGCCTCTTTATGATTTTCTCTGTTTTCCAACCCAAAGCTACACTTGGGACTACATCAATTTTGGCCGAATGTCCATGTTTTTGACAGTCGTGCTGCACGCATGTAACCGTAATGAGATTGCGCGAAGCTGTTTACTGCCCCCAGCTGTTGACGCAATTCTCTTTCCAGATGCCTTGTGCGTGCCGATCAATTTAGCTGCGTTTTGCAAATGACACCCAGATATTGATATTCGCTGACTTCTTCAGTGTGCGTTCCAAGTCCACCTATACTTGTTCTGTCTCCTACTCTTGGGCTCTGGAAACATCATTTAGTTTGATTTAAATTCATACCCAACTCATGTGCAGTGGCGAATATTAACAGTGAGTTCAGTAACTCTTGTAGCCCAGCTGGAGTGAGAATTAACACCGCCTAGTCGTCCGCATACCCGATCCAGTGAAGAGAATAGTTCCCAACTTGGGGAGATACGTGAGATTCCTTGTCAGCATAAGCGGGAGGTCAGCCACATATAAGTTGAATAGCAAGTGTGCTAGAACACATCCCTGTATTCTTGTTTTAGTCCAGTAGTGTTTTAATAGAGGATGCCCTTGCTATTAGTTCATACTTTGGCTGTTGTCTCCCAATATAAACAACTGATGATGTTGAGTAACGCCCTCAGTAAGCCCCAGATTTCTGACTTCTTCCACAATGTAGCTCCACACACTGGTAGCTGATTACAATGTTGCTGGAAAACCCACTGGTACATTGCTACCGACACCCTAATTTCCAGAGAACCATACTCGGAATGAGGGGCACTGTGTCGAACACAGCGCTGAAATGCACGAAGGCCCAAGACACAGATTGATTGTGTGATTCCAAAGAAGCTTCTATCAGTGTGGGCAGCAACATGAGATTGTCGACTGAGGAGCATGATTTTCGAAATCCTAATTGATTAAATGGTAGGATCTGTTTCTCTTCCACCCATTCCTCAAGTTCAGTCAGCAACACCGGTGCAAACCTTTTTGCAGGGTCATCCACCATGACAAGCACTCAGTAGCTAGCAGGCTCTGAGTGCGGTCCACGCTTCTGCACTGGGACGATGATCCTCTGCTTCCACATTGCAGGTAACTGGCCTGTGCGGCTTATAGCCTCAAAGAGTTGATTTAATGCTTCTGCACATTTACCTTGGCTAAGTTTCAGCAGAGCTGTGCATATCCCCTTAGGACCCGGCGCACTTCATCCCTTTCTGTTGCTAATCAGTTTGGTCACCTGACTAACACTGCCATTATAAGGTCATTTGACAGAGGCCCGCGGCTCCTCTGTCTCCGGGCTGGTATCGCTGTCCAAGGTATTCGTGATGTGTGTGGTCCAAAACTCTACCGATGCACCTTCCATCTTACAGGGTGCGTGCTTCGTGGTACTGACAATCTTCCAAAAAGATCTTGAATCATTAGACTTGACCGTCTTTAGTTTTCAATTTTCTTTTCTTTTCTATGTTGTCTGAGCCAGGTGTGATAGGTTCTTTTTAGTACCTTACAAATATGAGCAATTATTGCCAGATCCTTCTTGGCTTTTATGGCCTTAGGAAGATTTGCTTCTCAGTGGACGTTTCTTATCTTTGATCATTGCACTATACTGCTTTTTATCAGGGCAATTTCTCAGATTCACAGCATATCAATCATGTTAACATATTTTCAACAGTAGGTATGTGCATTTTCTATGATCCTCAAGGATATGATCCCAGATTCCAGTGTAGGTTTTATCAGCCCCAGATGCCTGCCTCGGAATGGATCTATGTAAGATTTTCAAAAAAGAATTCTGTGGCCAAAAATACTGATACATTTCTTTCCACACATTTCGACGCACTTATACTCGGAGGGAGACCCCCTGCAGCCCCATCATTCCCCCTTACAATATTTATTACCCCAACCCACCCGCCACATATAAAGGAGTTGAGATGTGCATTTTGAATTGCTGTATTTTCGGCCACGATATTTTGGGGAGATACCAACACTTCTTCGCTTACTGGGCTAAAGCGTCTGGCCACTTTCTCTAGAATTGGTGGTTGCCATTGTATTCTATCGCCCCCTTCATTGCTGGGGATGCTCCCCGTATAGTCAGTGCAGTCTTTGTTTCTATTTGTGGCGGTGTATGTCAGTATTTATGGGGCGAGTGATTACTTTAGTCCCTTGAACCTATTTCTACACTCAGGACCAATTTAAAGTAGCAGGCTTGAATGAAGCAATAATCAATGGTAGTGCCACTCTGCAACGTGACTCTGGTGTAGTCCCCAGGGATATCCCCCAGGCATCTGCCATTAATCATTACAAAGCCATGTTCCACTAAAAAGCCAGCCTATTTGATGTCCTTGGCATTGCATATGTTTTGTTTGATATATGTAGGTGGAATTCCAAGAGCTAGTTCCATCTCTGACTCAGCTTCTGCTGGTATTTTAGCATTGAAATCCCTCATGATTAGTGCAGGGATATGTTTGATGTTATATCTCCCAATTATATCCCCGATCTGTGTCAAGATTTCACCGGTGATTGCCGTTCCTGGTGGATCGTAGATATTAATGGCTATTGCCTCCTCAAAGTCACTGAGCCATGAGCCTTTTACGATGGCTGCCAGCACGTTTGTCTTATCCATGATGGTCTGACTGTATAAGGTGTTCGTGACTCTTTGGGCGGCCTAACATCCCTTGATGTATAAAACTCTGACAATTGTTTCTGTCATCTCTAATTAGGAAGTCAACCGCCCATGTCTCTTGTAACATCACAATATCGTAATTATGAAGCTGATCCCAAAGGCCCTCAGAGTCAGTATAATGTGAGTGCCCTCTGGTGTTTCAAGAGATCACTCTCGTCTCACTATTAGGGTATTGTGAGATTTTTGGACTGGATCACCCTGCCAACCATGCCCACTTATCACTGGTGGCCACAAGTTGTACAGCCCTACTGGGCTTTTTATAGCGGATAGTTCTCTTCCCATTGTTAGTGACCTTCACCATCAAGCAACCCTCCTTCCAACCCGTTGTTTTATAATGGGTATCAGCGTGTGGCCCTGGTAGATGAAGTCGCCTCTCATCTGTTGTAACTTGACTGCAGTCAAAGCCCATTTTATGAAACCCCCCTCTATAGATTAGTACCATGTTTTTTACAGATTCAGAAAAGAAGTACACACTGGACTCAGCCATGTGCTCTTCTTCAAGCGTTGCTACAATTCTGATGTCTCCTGTGTTAATCAGTCTAAGTCGGTATAACAGATATAAGATATGATATTGATATTGATATTGATATTTTATTTCTATCACGCTCGTACACAAGTGTTTCAGAGCGCGACAAGGCAAGGGAGGGGAACAGGGGAGAGCAAAACAGCGATCTTACTAGGCCCAGTGACATTGAGAACGCGCAAGTGCATGGGGGAGGGAAAGGGGAAAAGTGCATGGAAGCACTTGTGAGACTAGAACCCTACGATTAAGGGTGCACTGACAGGCTTTGCACACAAGGCTATTTATATGCAGCCCCAATTCAGCACCCATGCTTTGCTGTGCCCTGTTATGCAGCCTGGATAGATGTCCACCCTTGGCTCTATGTGGGTTTATTGCACTCCTCCCCCCCTCCACTCACAAGGATTTGTGTCCGAATACCAATGGGCACTTCCTTCCGAGCATTCTGCTGTATGGGTTTATTCAGAACCACAGGAGTGATCCTATTAGCACCAGTGGCTTCATCAAACAATATGTGAAGTCCATCCAACATACTTAGATTTTCCTCAGTGTGATTTCCAGGTGCCATAGCTAGGGGCGGGTCTTCTATCTGAGATTGTTGATTGGGCTGTGTCTCCTCTAGAGTCAGAAAGTACTCTCTTATATCGTTAGTTGCTCTATTGTGTACACCTTCACTTAAGCTAACCCTGGCCTAGTCTGACTTATGCATCTTCCTGTCTGTCGGAGGGCTTGCTGTATAATTACTTTTGGTAGTTTTCTCTTTGTTTGTTGTTATTTTAACCTTATTCTTTGTCAGGTGTGATGATTCACTAGATGTCGTCATATCTTCCCATGGCGGAGCCCTTTTTCATGGGACCAGGGAGGTGAGACTGCCACCCGATAGTCCCCCTGGGGGTGGTATAATGTGGGAGGATCTCATGGAGAGGGATTCCCCGTCTAGGGATAAAGACGTCCATCTAGGGTACCTACCTTATAAGAACATCACACTCCCACACTCCAGCCTCTCCTTCCTCTGCTAACCGCTTTGTAGACAGTAGACCTATGTACTGTTAAAAGGCAGAGTACCTCAAGGATCTTGGAAATATGAAATGAACAAGAACAACAGGAACATAGGCCATCCAAGTACTGGGACCAGCTTTCCCCGCAGAGCAATGAAGATGAAACCTATGAAAGAGGCAAAGGACTTGTACAATGGGCCCAGACACTGCTGGCAACATTGTATATAAATCGTCAGTGAACTAAACCTGTGGTTTCAGGCACCTGTGGAAGTCTGTAGGTGTGCTGCACGCTGAACACGGGAGATGAAAACCTGCGTCAATGATCCGGAGGGAGAGAGTTCCAAGGACACTGGTAGTCTGCTGTGTCTGATGATCAGAAGGTCTGCAGGAGCAGCCAGTGCCCACCAATTTCAAGAGGAGGTCGGAACATTGACGCAACCTTGAACGCCATTGTATAGCCAGAGGGAAAGCAAAGATACTGGAGAAGCCAAAGCAAAGGTCCGCCATCCCAGGAAGCTCCAGCGATGTGCTGAAACCCCCAACAAGGTAAAGGGTGGCACGGGAGACCCGGAGGGGATGCGGGGCAACTTACCAAGAGGGGGCATGCAGTTGTGCTTAGGCCCCTTTGCAACCATACTGCTCAGGTGGCAGGGCAGGGGCAGAAAACCTACACACCTTCTCCACCTCATTGCAGTGGTGGAACAAAGCCTTTTGACCATCAGGAAGGGTTGAGGTCCCTGAGAACTATAAAGAGAACTTGGGAGGTGGAGTCCCTCACAACAGTGGTGGGGGTAAACCCACTGACAGAGAAACCAGGGCCTGGGACTCAAAGACAGAAAGTATTCAAGTCATCTTCCTCGTGGCAGTCTTTGGCACGGATGCAAGCAAAGTGGACTAGTTCAAAGAAGAAGAGAAATGAGGGTCTGGGACCAAAACAAGAAAGTAATATGAGTCATCTGCCTCGTGGCAGTACTTGGCAGGGAAGTGAACCAAGTGGGCCAGTTCAAAAAGGAAGAGAAATGAGGGTCTGGGACCCAAAGCAAGAAAATAATGTGAATCATCTTCCTCATGGGAGTCCTTGGAATGGAAGTGAAACAAGTGGATCAGTTCAAAGAAGAGAAACCAGGGTTTCTTCTGCCTCGTGCTTCTCCGGAGCCTCTCCGGTTTTCCCTCTGCACTGGTCTGCCCGCTTTCCTTGTTCTTGTTTTCCTTCCCTGCCTTTTGCTATTGCTGTTCCTTGCTCTGCAATTCCTTACCGTCCATTTGCTGCCCTGTGGCTTTCTGTTCCTGCGGCTGCCAACATTTGGACTTCACTCTTCAACTTCTGTTCATACAGATTCTGCTGGATTACCATCTTCAGTGGAGCATCGACTACAGCCTGCTATCTCGACCCAGGGGTTTTTTATGGCTAGAATCGACTTTTCCCCCTGATTGGCTGTATCAGTGCGGTCACATTGCCCTTTCTGTATCTGCTCAAGTGGGCACTGTGGCAGCCTTCGGAGACAGACCTTGTCTCTTTGAGGGTCGTCGAGCCGAACGAAAGAAGTCTTCTCCTGTACCTTGCCAATGAAGCGCCTCTGACACATATTCTGCAGATTCAGGTGAGCGCGGAAGTACTACTTGAGTACTTGGCAGGGAAGTGAAACAAGTGGGCCAGTTCAAAGAAGAAGAGCAGCCAGGGTTGCGGAACTTCCTAATACTCAGACTTGGGTTTTGTATGTGTGAAGCCTAATGAAAAGAAGACAAGGGGAAGGGAGTAATTATCACTGTTGTAAGGAACTGATAAAACAGATACCAGGGAAGGGATTCATTCTCCTGGTAACCCGTACTGGCAGGCAGGTCCAAAATGGCCAGAGGAAGCCAGTCAATACCTCGGTTAATTAGAGACGGGACATCAGGAGAGACATTCTCCTGGCCCACCAAGAAAATATGGTTTGTAACTTTACTATCAGGGGAAGGGTGTCATTCACCCTGACAACCTGTTCAAGTGGGCACTGTGGCATCCTTCCGAGAAAGACCTTATCTATTTGAGGGTCGTCAAACTGAACAAAAGAAGTCTTCTCCTGCACCTTGCCAAAGAAGCGACTCTGACACATAGTTTGCAGATTCAGGTGAGCTGCCGGAAGCACTACTTGAGAACTTGGCACAGAAATTAACCAAGTGGGCCAGTTCAAAGAAGAAGAGAAGTCATGGTCTGGGACCAAAAGCAAGAAAGTAATACAAGTCATCTTCCTCATGGCAGTACTTGGCAGGGAAGTGTACCAAGTAGGTCAATTCAAAGAAGAAGAGAAATGAGGGTCTGGACCCAAAACAAGAAAGTAATACAAGTCATCTTCCTCGTGGCAGTACTTGGCAGGGAAGTGAACCAAGTGGGCCAGTTCAAAAAGGAAGAGAAATGAGGTTCTGGGACCCAAAGAAGAGAAAATAATATGAGTCATTTTCCTCATGGGAGTCCTTGGCATGGTAGTGAAACAAGTGGACCAGTTCAAAGAAGAGAAACCAGGATTTCTTCTGCCTCCTGCTTCTCCGGAGCCTCTCTGGTTAACCTCGGCACTGGTCCGCCTGCTTTCCTTGTTTTTGTTTTCCTTCCCTGCCTTTTGCTATTGCTGTTCCGTGCTCTGCAATTCCTTACCATCCATTTGCTGCACTGTAGCTTTCTGTTCCTACAGCTGCCAACATTTGGACTTTACCCTCCACCTTCTGTTCATATGGATTCTGCTGGATTACCATCTTCAGTGGAGCATCGACTACAGCCTGCTATCTTGACCCAGGGTTTGTTTATGCCTAGAATCGACTTTTCCCCCTTATTACCTGTATCAGTGGGGTCACATTGCCCTTTCTGTATCTGTTCAAGTGGGCACTGTGGCAGCCTTCCCAGACAGACCTTGGGCCTCATTCCGAGGTGGGTGGTAAGGGGTTAATGGTGCCGGTAAGGGTGTTGGTGCCGTTAACCCCTTAACGCCGCATTACAAGGTCCTTTAGCGGGTCCTGCTAAGGGCGGCTGGTTTTACCAGGCGCCCTTAGTGGGAGCCGCTAAAGGACCAGCATGCTAACAACGGGCCCATTATTAACGGGCCCGTTGTTAGCATGGTACCCATTCCCATTGAGTCCTATGGGGGCTCGAATGGGAATGGGGATGGGTTCCCTGAATGGGGAAATACCGGGTCCTCCAAGGTTGGAATGGCCCGGTAATTCCCCATTCAGGGAACCCGGACCCGGTATCGGTCTGAGTCATTACCCCGGTTAATCAGAGACGGGACATCAGGAGAGACATTCTCCTGGCCCACCAAGAAAATAGGGTTTGGAACTTTACTATCAGGGGAAGCGTGTCATTCACCCTGAAAACCTGTTCAAGTGGGCACTGTGGCATTCTTCCAAGACAGACCTTATCTCTTTGAGGGTCGCCGAACCGAACAAAAGATGTCTTTTCCTGTACCTTGCCAAAGAAGCGCCTCTGACACATATTTTGCAGATTCAGGTGAGCAGGGGGAAGCACTACTTGAGAAATTGGCACGGAAGTGAACCAAGTGGGACAGTTCAAAGAAAGTAATACAAGTCATCTTCCTCATGGCAGTACTCGGCATGGAAGTGAACCAATTGGGCTGGATCAAAGAAGAAGAGAAGCCAGGGTCGCGGACCTTCCTAATACTCAGACTTGGGCGTTGTACGTGTGAAGCCTAATGAAAACAGAAAAACCTATCCAAGAAAAGCCCAGAAATCCCATAGAGAAGAACACCAACCCATTTCCCCATGGGTCAGATCTCTCAAATAAGTTAGAGGAGGAATTATTACAGGAGGAAAGATCAGAGCACCTGTGAGGTTGACCTGGAACGCCTAGCGATTACTCGGACATGTTTGAAGCAGACCAAGAGGTCAAAGGGAATACTGAGGACTGGGAAGAAATAACTTCTGAGACTTACCTAGAATTGAAGTCAGAAAGAGACGAGGGAATCCCTCAAGTTCCAGGCTCACAATTTGTTCATGGTAGCAGGCCACATCTGAAGTTATGACTTTTATCCCTAGATGACTGACAATAGTGTTTAAAATCTCAATGTGTGTTGTTACCTCATTATGCATATTTTTTCAGTGATTCACCAAAGACGTCAGCAAGAAATCCAGTGCCAGCAATTTCATGGTCGAGGATAAAGAAGTACATGAGTTGTGCATTATTGCATGGTTGAAATCAGGCCATGAATATTGATCCGTATGCTACTATTTCTCGGCCGCTTTCCATTTTCGTTATGTTTATACGGCTTTGCACTTAGTTCCTCAATAGCAAGGCTTGTTTCCAAACCAACGTTATTCTCGTCGACAAACACACCTGTCGAATTCTTCACAGGTAACACAGGAAAACAGTTCGGGCTATTCTCCATAATGACGCATTTGACCAGACCGGTGGCAGCGACTTATATATCTGTCACTCAAATCCAGTTCCCCTTTGATGACACTCTTCCCCTCCTTCCCACTTAGTTGATGTGCAGCAGCAAAGCTGGTAGATGTATGGGTCATGGATGGGGCACAGGTGAACTCCTCCAGTGCAATAACTATGGATTCAGTCATGTGAGTAGCCGGGACATTATTAATGTGCATCGCCAGCTCAGGTATGCCCATACCATCACATTTAGTGGGAAAATATTATTGTTATTTTACAGTTGTTGTTCAATTTGGCCAAAAGGAGATTCTCACCTCCAGTCTTTGGTGCAAGCAGCTTCTTCCCCGTGGTCACTCCCACCACGCTGGATTGTGAACAATTCTCCTCCAGGAAGAGAAGTGTCACAACCCGTGTGATCGGGTCGCGGTTATCGTTCGAGATGTAGAACAAGTATTCAATCCATCCTTCACTCCTTCCGCCATTCTGCCAGTCGACAGCGTGACCTCTCTGTGCTTTGCATGCTAGGCATGTGCCGCTTCATCACAAGGAGGGATTGTTGTAGCCCCAGGCACCAGCTGTAATGGGAGGCTCCTCTCGGTCACACCTCCTTGCATTACTGGGATTCTGGACGCCATAGTTCTCTGGATCGCTCAGTAAGTCTCACTCACTGATTTCACAATGTTCGCTTAGAGTATTTAGCATTACCAGAGAGGCTCCTGGTCCTGGTTAAAAATATGATTTTAGGTATAATCACATAGGTGAAGGGTGTTGATCTTGATTAGGATTTTTAGTGTCCATTTCTTCCATCTTGCATAGTCTTATGAAGTTTTTAAGATCCACCGGATCATCGAAGGAGGACATCTTTCCTTTAATGGTTACCTTGAAAGTACATGGGTGTGCCAGACCATGGGCATCATCACGGCCTTGACGGTATTCCAGCGGCAATACTGCCGGAATACTGCCAATGCAAATAGTGTTACTGCTACTCGGTCCGGCGCTATTAGCGCCGGATTACGAGTAGCGGTATGGCGGTAAATCCTCAGTCCCCATTAGAACATTGGACCCAAAGGGGTTTTTCAGCGCTATTAGTGCTGGCACAATTAGAGTTGTGCTAACAGGTCTGAAAACGGGTGGGACGTTGAGATTTTTACCTCCAGCAAAAAGCTGAAGGTAAAACTCCAACTTTTCGCCCGACTCATTTTTGGGCCAAACCTTAAATGCATCTCTAATAGCGTTACCGGTGCATTTAAGGGCTACCGCCCAACTCGTGATGAGGCCTCATATCTGGCATTCAATCCATTGAGCTGTTGCTTCGGACACATCCTGCGATATAAAAATTCTGTGGCCGGCCAAACCAAATGCTGCTCTATTTCCTTTGCCTTATTCATAATCGGCTGGAGCTGTGTGTATTCAAGGAACAGAACAATTATTGTCATCAGGGTGGATTTCTTGTGAGTGTAAAAGTGCAGCAGTAGGAGTCTGAAACAATGGTGGCATGGTGATTGACAAAGACATTTATTCTGGCAAAAATAAAGAGGAACATGTTGAGAGGCAGAGGAACACCTCATCCATAGTTACAGCCCCTGCCCCGTCCCAATAGAGCCCAGGTGAGAAATGTTACTCACTAAGGCAACCGCACCACCATTATCCCATACAGGCACAGAAAAATATGGACAAGATTTAAGCTAAAATTGGCAACAATAAACAAACTTACAATGAAACAAAACATATGAATGCATTAGACATGAAGCAAATGTGCACGCAACACGAAGAAGGGAAACACTAGGTCAAATATGCATTTATACATTAAGAATATTAACATGGCATCCATAAGACATGAAGAATACTAACACAAGCAATATATAAGCTAAAGTCAACATGAACAACATGCGTATATAGCTCACTAACTTAAAAACGCAACAGTAATGGGCAGCTTTTTTTCCAAAATGGAAACCGTAATACGCTTTCAAGTAAATGAAAGGCCTCAAAGCTTCACAAGAACTCAAATTTCAGAATTTACTGAAATGCAGATCAGTGCAGAGCCCAGGCAGTAGCTATGAAGACCAAACCAAGGTAACTGAGAAATTAAGCAGGGTCTGAACGTCTCAGAGAGAACACGAGATAACAAATCCCAATGTGCAAGCCATATATTGTTAGAATAATTAGAAGAACAACCACCCTTACTAAGCCACATGCAGGATAATCATAAGCCCAAAGCCTCCATAGGGAATGGATCAAGGTGGTAGAGAAAACCATTAACACTTGCACTAATAGTAGCTAAAATCGCAATAAATGCAAGGTGAAATAATTCCAAATGCGGTCTCATCGCATGTCACCCATAAGTGAAGAACACTGTCTATTCATTAGCAATGGACACAGATAGGACATCCCCCTCACTCCTTACGCATATTACCAGACACGATACGCTGCACAAGGCCAACTACAGAGGAATCACCGTAGCTCATAGCCTAGGAATATGAAATGGTATATACTTTAATTGGAAGGAAAGCAGTCTGTGGACCTCTCTGCCCCTACTCCTCTTTGGCTCATGTCTTGACAACCTGTCAGTTGGCCAAGCTTGGTCAGTATAAAGCCAACCAATCAAAAAACCCCATGCTAGGCCACCAAGTACGTGTTATGCCAACCAAAAGGGTATTGTAGAGATAATGTGTATTTACTATTATCAATTTAGAGGTGATCTCAGGAGGAGCCATCAAATTGTTGTTACCCAATCAGAAGTTTAACCCCTAAAGAATACATACATAATATGATATATGATATGATAATTCATTTATAACGCGCCTGTACACAAGTGTTTCTAGGTTCTCCTTACAAGTGTTTCATAGTTCTCCTTATTAACCAATACTCTCACCCTGTAGGTTTTGGTAACTAAGATTGTAGTTTGATGTTAGTTATGACGATTGTTCAACTTAAAATTTGTTGTTTTGGATAGGAGCTCTGAGAGTGACAATATTTTTGCTTGTATGCTGTCCCTGCTTTATCTGGATGTTAATAAAGCTGTGTTTTGCCTTTCACTTCGTCTACTTCAATTTTTGAGGCCATTTTTTCTGACTCCTGATCCTCTGTGTAATTTTGGGGGTTTCTGAAACCTTCATTACAGATGGCAGCAGTGGTGATGGTTCGTTAGAGTCCTCAGATTGTTCAGAGCTCCCCACCGTGGTGACCCGAAGACTACGGAGGTGAACTGTGGAGAGTGGAGTATCACGCGTAACAGAGATAGGTTGACAGGAGCCCCTTTGGAAGAAATTCCTCTCCGGTCCCAGTGGGATGGCCGATAGGGTAAACAGTAGCTGGCTGTTGGGCGAGGCACGATAGCGAAGACCAGCAAGAGATCCACGAATGTAAGTATTGACATAGGCCTGGCAAAACGTGAGGGGATTGTTTTGTATATTGGGGAAGTGTGATGATGAAGTGAAAAGATTGGAGATGAAAAGATAGCTTCTGGGAAAGCCCAGGAAGCATCACGTGCTACACCTCATTACATGGAGAAGTATAGGAGTTGCAGGATGGCCAAAGTGTATTTATTTGTGCAGTAGTTGCTGGCACAAGCCTTGTGTTGTAAGGTAGGTTAGGATTTATGAAAAGGGAATTTTTTGTGTATATTGGTGTTTATTCGGAAGGACGTGAAGTTGTGGTGTGGATCAAGGAGTGTGGTCCAGTTTGTGAGCAGTGAAGTGGGGCTGCTCGGGGTGAGTTGCAATTGGGGTGTCACTCTGAAGATTTGGAGGGAACAGCGAGGTGGGGCTGCTTGGAGCGAGTGGCACTTGTGGTATTGTTTTGGAGTACTGGGTGACGCAGGAGGCGTGGTCTCACAGAGAGATGCATAAGAGAATTATTGTTGGGGAAGGGTGTGAAAAGGGAGGTAAAAAGAGGGTCATCAATAAGTTATATAAAAACGTGGTAAGTATTGTTAAGTTAAACTGTGACATGGTATCATGGGAGACACTCCCACCATTCATTTGTGTAAAGCATTACCTTGTTATAGGGTCAAAATAGTTAAGTACCACACTCAGTGGGTGCGGGGCACTGCGGGCAAAATGTTTATGCCCTGGCCGCAAGAAGGCACTCACTCCAAGTCAGTACGGCAACACATCTGAACATATTTAGATGCCGTGTATGAAGAAAAACAGTTGCAGAATCGACTAGCCATTCTGGAACTGTGGAAAATGTATGGGAAGAGGTGGATGAGCCACCTGTGAAATAATGGTTACTTAACCAGCATGGCCAAGGGCTCCTCCGCCTCATCCCCAGAGCGGCGATCCACCCTTAGAAGAGCAAAAATTATATCCATTATGTGCATTAAAAGCAGCGGCTTGGTACACTAATCCCATTTATGCGCCACCCGCATATACTAGTGAAGACATTATAAGTGGTGAAAAAATAAGTTAGCAAAGACCAGTGGCAGACATGTGAAATATGACGAGTGCTGCAATTTACAGCAACATTGACAGAAGCTGATGAGAACGAGAGACAAGCAGAGCGACAGAGATGAGACCGCGATTGTGCCAAAATAATGGGGTGGAGGATAGATAATGCTCAAATTACATGGAAAGGGCATGGACGATTTTAAAGGAAGAGAAAGAGAAGTCAGAGAAAGGCAAGAGAAAGAAGAACAGAAAAAGGAACAAGGCGAAAGAGAAAGAGAGTGAGAAAGAGAGATGAGAAAGAAGGAAAGGAAGAATGATGAACAATGAGAGAGAAGAGGCGAGAGGCAGACAGAGAAAGGGAGAGATTAAGAGATGCAGAAAGGGAAAGAGAAAGACAAAAGGAGGAAGAGGGGGACAGAGAAAGACAAAGAGAAATAGAAAGAAGCAGACAAAGATGAATAGAAGAAGCCAATGATATTATCAGGGGACATACGTTCCCAGACAAAGAGAGTGACCAGAGACAGGAGCAGCGAGAAAGAGAGAGAAGTTTAGAAAGACGCTGCAAGGAAGTAGATGAGATTCTTAAAAAGTACGCCCTTCCAAATGAAGGAGCGGAAGGGGTTACATGGAGGATGGTTGGTAACTTGTACCGGAGCAGGAGGGATGGCACCAGCAGCATGTTGGGGAGCACAAACGGGTCTCTGCAAGATGTAGGGAGGAAGTGATGAGCGGTACATATATAACCAGTCCACTTGAGAGACTAGACTTTGAAGACAGAGAAGATGATGAAGGGGATGAAAGTGACAATACTATGTTTGAAGATGAAGAGAGAGAGAGAGAAGTGGAGAAGAGGAGGCCACACAAGCCCCTTCTACAAGCATGGGGCTATGGAAGAGATAGCGTGGTTAGACTTGAAAGAACCAGTGAGGATGCCAGAGATCAGTCAATGACCTAAGCCCCCAAAAAGTGATCAAGAAGTTTAGAGGATAAAATACCATATGTAAATAGGTTGAGAAGTTTACCGGGACGGAAGAGAATTAGTAAGACAGATGCTGTGACAAACACGAAGGGCGCTGCTGCGCTCGGACAGGGTGCTGGGGTTATACAGTTCCTCTTATCAGGGAAAGGGTGAGGACTGGTGAAATATATACCGTGGCCACAAATAGACAAAAATAATTTGGTTTGCAAATTGCCGACACTGACATCAGGGGTGGGAAAATGGTTTTATGAATTGGAGAGAATAACACCTGGGATGACCTTAGCAATAGTTCACATGAAAAGCTTGTTTGTTCCCATATTAGGAGAGCGGTCAGATGACATTTGGACGCAAGCAGGTTACCCTAGAGTCTTGGTACAAAATACTGACCATGACCGAGTAACCTTTAATAACTGTCGAACTAACGTATGGAGAGCACTTAGGGTTCAGTTCCCAGACTCATCAGACATGAGCACTATTATGACTCATAAAATGAGACTGGACAAAGATCTGACGATACATATTTAGGAAATCCAGGAAAAATGGATGCTAGAAACTAAAGAACCGTGGGGAAAAAAACATGATGATCTTTTATCACATTTTATGCCACGGGCATCCCGAGTAAATGCAAAGACAATTGAAAAAGATTGAAGAGGGATGGGGAAGCCTACCTCGTCCTGCTGTGAAATACATGACATGGAAGAAGACCAGGAAACATCACAATCACCCATTCTATTTCGGACGAATTTCCCAACAGACCTATGGATGACAAATATGGCAGGAGTTACCCCCTCATCCAGCCCTACAGGCCAGATGTGGTACAAATCTACACCAGAGTGGTTGAGAAGTGCCAGGCCACAACCAAAGACACTGCAATCATCAGTATCAATTAAAGCACCAAGAAGCCACGTTGCTGATGTCGTTAGAAACACCACGATTTAGCAAAGTTAGACACGAAGCTCACGTGCCATCTGCACTCGGGGACATAAACACACACTGAAATAAACAAAGAACACGAACATACAGTTCTATAGATAGAAGACAGATACATATGTACATCAGCAACATCTGTAACAACAGTATCATGTTTTGTAGTATTCAAAATGTGTCAACGACTGCGACCATTCCTGTATCTTTGTAACTAAGCTCTTGCAAGCAACAGCGCCTCAATGCCCCTGGGCTGTTTGCGTGCTATATAAATATAAATAAATAAATAAACAAAATATACATATTGTCATTGCTTTTATTATTTTGCCATTAGCTAAACGTAGAAACCGCAAGAAGCAAGAGATCCTGAGCAAAGTATGCAGATGCTTACGTGTGAATAACCTTAAAGAACTGCAGGAGCCCCTGTGGGACCTGACAGAACCAAGTGTGACTAATCTATGGAGAATGTAGAATAGCACGAACACTGTAGAAACCACATTATAATGGTTTTGGAAAATTACAGCAGGCCACAGGCCTCTCAGCCAGAGCCAAGCTTAGCTGAATTCAGCCCGGACAAAGAACAAAACGTGTGAGACACGACCCGCAGCCAAGGTCACAATATACGGATGACGTTCCATTCCCTGAACGACAGTAGCAACAGCTGCAATAAATACAAACAATTCCTCATAATTCAGAGCTACACAGTTCCAAATCATGGCCTCCGAACACGTGACCTGGCCAACGCAGGCAATAGACAGCAACCAGTGCTGGGGAAGAGAGACGATCTCACGCTACGAGGACCGTAAAAAAGATGTTACAATGTGACACAAGTGTTACACAGAGCGAACAAGCACTCTCATAGCCTAAGGTGGTACACACAAGTTACAATGCAGACACATGGTCATTCTTATTACCTTGAAAAGGTACACCAAGAGCTGAGAACCTTTTGCAGATCCATGGCCTGGGGACGTCAGCTCTAACCAATCACAGTTTAGTATCCTAAGGGTGGATAGCAATGGGCAAGAACCAATGGTTAGACCCTCATACTGCAACATTGTTATAGTGACTTGGGGATGTACCAGGCCAGCCATCTGACATGGGAGAGCCAGTAGAATAACACATATAGGCGACCATATAGGTCATTAGGCTCATGACGGCCAATCCAGTGGTCCGATAGGTTTTCTGGAGAAGGGCCCAGGTTGTAACATCACTCTGACGTCATTAAGTTACAAAACTGGCCTGCGAGCAAGGAGAAGTTGAGATGTGCATGGATTTCTTCTGTCCCTGTGCTGATCCCTGTTGGTTTTGTCTGTAATAAACCACAGTTTGAACTTGCCGCTGATTGAGTCCTCCGTTTGTCCTGTGGAAGGTGTTGGGCCTTCCGAGAGTCCGCAAACTCCTAGTGGCCCTCTGGCATACCTGGAAGTTTGTCCCAACAAGATTGTGTGGATGGGAACGAAGCTGCGGGCGGAGATTCAATTGACTATTGTTCACCGCTGTTATATTCAGGTATGAGAGATACTCAGGTAGGCCGCAGGTATGTTCATCAGGATATTTTAATTATGTTACAAGGTTCATCAGGTGACATCGGGTACATCAGGAGAAGGGAAGTACAGAGTGGAGCTCACCTGCTTCCACCACCCAGGCTACATCTTCCAACTGACCTGGGTGGAATCTCATTCAACGCCAAACATTCCAGGCACTCACATAACATTCCATTCATGACATCACACCCTGCATTCACACACCATGCATTCAGGGAACAGGGACCAAGCAGGAGAATCAGTCATAACACACTTCCTTCCATTACACCACAACAACACTCAAACCTTTACAACAAGACAGCATGGCACCCACACGCAATCACATGCACACCTGACCCATGCACATATGGTCGACCAGAAAGGACACATGGTTGCCCAACCAGGCGTAACTAACTTTCATGCAGTGGCACCACACCAACATTACAACATTCACAACCACCAAGTCAACACGCAACACCTTCCACCCACCACTGCCACTGGTGGTTCTCCAGCCTGCCACACTGGAGCACTGCCTGCCCCACAATTGGCCAACAAAACTACATCTAGCACCCTCTAAGAAAACCAAACACCTCTGTCACATCTTCCCACAGCACCTCAGGACTGCCACCCCTGAGAACAAAACTGCCCCTCACTGGGCTGGCATGTGAGCCACAACCCCTCTTAAGAACATAACTAATCCTCATCACAGACCATTCCAACCAGGTGGCACACAAGCAGGAAGCTTAACTAACCCCATCAGCACAAGGAAAACATTCTCACATGACATACACTCAACACACACCACACAGCTTTGCAACTAAACTGCACAGCAGTAGCAGCATGGTTAACAATCGTCCAACCAAACCAGAATCCCAGAGTGTTGGCCAGACACTCTGAGCCACCTACATTAAACCCAAGCTGAGAAGACTGCCCACAACCAGGCCAGCTGAACTACCGGCAGCGAGGTGGGAAGAGTTGCCACGAAGATTTCAAAAAGGGAAAAAGAACTGAAGAAAAGAATTTCCGGATAGACTATAACAATCCTAGATGGGGTTCACACCGATACAACATCTTTCCACACTTTCAACTTCCACACAGGAAGATATGAGCCCCCATCTATGTACAAAATCTAAGACTAGAAAATGACTCCACCCAGTACCGCCCTCGCTACTGGATACTTAATTTACCACACATTGGAGCCATTCACTACCAGCAAACTACAAATGCAGCCTTTCTCCACTGGTCACTATGCTATACAGAGGCAAAACACAACAACCAACAAAACACAAAAATGCATCCTTTTCCCACTGTTCACGATGTCATACACAGACAAAACAACAATCACTCAACCATCACTACCTCACACTATCCAGCAAGCACTGCAGTCTCCTTTTTCCACTGGATACATCATATAACACACAGTGTGGGACCATACCATACAACACAAACATATTCAGACAACAGGTGTGGGCAGGGCCCTACCCACACCCATTGTAAAATCCTAGAAACAACATAATTTCTTGACACCACAACTCATCCATGCCCTAAACTCAACAGGATGCGCTGCCCAAATAATGAGATTCCATTTCGTTCTCCCATAACATTACGGACATAACACAACCATATAAATAGTTGGAAACTGCCATATTACACCCAAATAACATTGGTGCATGCTAAAATCCCATTACATACACATTGTGATAGTAACATCACAAACTTAAAATACACATTAGGATGCTAAAAGTCCATGTTGTAAATTTGAGCAACTCTAAAGCTGAAAGCCCTCAAATGTTTAAATCTAAATAATCCATCTTAAACATCCAACATGAGCATACCTCACTGAGCACAGTCACCCACAGCCTCTACTTCGAAATGCTGAGCGAATTGTCCATGTTGCATTTTACAGAGGTTGCTGCTTAAGAGCTGAAATTCCTCAAAAATGTTATTCTAACATTTCTCTAAAACTTCACAGCCCTGATGTGAAGTTTTAGAGAAATGTTACAATAACATTCATATATCACCTCAACACATCCCGTGCAAACACAGCATTATAACCAGCGTTCTGCAACACATCTCAATTGCTACATTACCATCCTACACAGTCTTCATTTCCAAACCACTCTGCTACCATTACACGCTGCCGCCATGTTCAATTTAAACTGAACCTTTGGTAGCTCACAAATACTCAGCAAGCACCTTCCTGTTTACTTTTTCTTTTTTTAAAAATCTTTTTGCCAATGATCAGTTGCGCAATGCAGCCTGTGACCTTTAACAACCAGCTCCCAACAGAGCCTTCACTCTGTGTTATTATGACACCAACATGGCTCACCGTAATCATAGGCAGTATATTCCAGGTGACAGGAACAATAGGGGCCACACAGCCCCGGCCTACAAGTACTTATGTTCACAATGAAGGAAACGGGCAAGGAAACGATGAATGGTCCTTTTTTCTCTGCAAACCATCAGTCTCAGGCTAGCACTGGATCCCGCGATGGCGACGCACCAGAGTGTTGGTGTAGCATTCCATCCCTTGCCATCACCCACACCACTGCTGTGACCTCACCAGTAGTGATGAAGGCACAGAGAAAAGCAGCGCTCCGCTAAGCAACTGTCCCAACCGTTACCCTGAGGGCCCAGTGCCCAGTGAGTACGATTTTGCAGCCGGAAAGATTCAAATCTCTTTATTTATTTTATTTTGCTTCATGTCGCACACCAGCGCTAGCATCAGATACACATCACCAGCACAACCACAGCCACAATATTCAACTGCCTCCAAATGCAGCAGGATCACCCCAATGTTGCACTGCACTCCTTGCCTTCTCACTTGTTTTTTTGTTGTTATTGCAGTTTCTCTTCTGCTCCTTCGCCAACCCATCAGCCTGGCCACTAAACAAGACTCTGCTAACTCCCCTTTCATAGCACAGTGTTTCTTTCTTGCCCTGCGTGTAATTTAAAAAAACTGTGATCAGGCTGTATGACTGCCATAACCCTTCTGGCACCCATTCTATCCCGGTTAAAGCTAGAGAAAGGGCAAAAGAAAATTGAGGACAGTAAGATTGAGAAAGCAAGACTAGTTCAGAAGAAACTGTTGAAATTCTCAGCGGAAGGGGCAGTATTGACAAGCGGAGGGGACGTTTTCAACACACAAGAGGCGTAGCAGACACAGCCAGCAGCTAACGGGAATTTTGCAGGAAGGGGAGAGTATTATTATTTTCAACGAGGGCGAGGGTTCGCACTCAGGGGCAGAGGGTTTGGATTTCAAGCTCCAGAAGGAGGAAGGTATAATGGGGGGCAACCCAGATTTGGGGGATAGACACAGCAATGTTGCACATGTGGGAAGATGGGGCAAATTTCATGTCAATGCCGAAGCAGGGGAGGGATACAACAGAACTGGCAAGCAGCTGATCCAAGAGGGGGAACAGCGTACCCTTCACCATATATTATGTACAAGATCACACGCAGTATCAGACACAAGTGCCAGCAATACAGCAGATGCAGCGAGGGATGCCACCCCAAACACAGCAAGCATCAATGCATACACAGCAAGCCCTGATGCAGATACAGCAGGAACCTGCTCAGACACTAGCACAACAGAAAGCAGTCACGCCATGGATCGCGAACATATTGCCACAGGCACCTAAACCTAGACTAAAAGGGGTGACAGTAGTGCGAGGGAGTCCTCTCACTGGCACAGGACTGGACATGTACCCACAATAGCACAGCCTACAGGAAGACTTGATGTGTTCCATCCTATCAATCACACCAGACCCACAAGAGGAACCCCGGATCGGGGTCACCATAGATGACAACACATTTCGTTCTTAGTAGATACGAGGGCAACTCGATCTGTGTTAACGAGTGGATATCGGATTTTCTGAGGGGACAACTACAGTTCCTTTTACAGTCTCTTTTCCTATCACTATTGGAGAACACAACTTCTCCATGCCATTATTAAATTCCTGCAAGACCCCAGTTAACATATTGGGGAGAGCCTTGATGAGCAAATTAAACATGAAAATATCATTTACTGACCAAGAGAAAATGGACCGCATCAAAAGTTGGGTGGAGCATTAAAAATGCAGTGGCAACACTATTACCGCTGCATTACCACTCCAGCCACTACACAATATGCGGGAACCTCCGAGCATTCAGCTCCAGCTCTGAGTTGGAGGTGAATGTGCCATCTTTCCCCCCATTTTCGGTGTAATTACTGTGGCACATTTACCGCCACAGTAATTCCACAAACAATGACCCATTGAGTCAAAGGAAATGGGGGCTTACCCCGCCATCGCAACTTGTGATCCGGTGCTAATAGCACTGGACCAAGTTGTGGTAATGCTAATTGCGTCAGGCGGTATCCCAGCTGATTTACTGATGAGGCCCAATATGTTCTATCCCTGAGATTCATTATGTAAATGCACAAGAATTCATAAGAGCATTTTATGACTAGAAAGCACAAAGGGGCATGCCATTAGGCCCAGAGGTATTCATTTATGGAGTACAAATATTGTTAGCATGGCTTCCAAGAATAAAGGGCAGACTATTGTGGTTACCCACAGAATGTTTGTTTCGACCAGAAGTAACCACAGACGTGGAGGAAGGGCAATAATTACAATTGAATTGGAAGCAACAATATTGAGGGAAGACAGAGTGATCTTACACAGAGTTGACGAGGAAGGAGCTAATTGGAGAATAGTGATAGCTCTTGAAGAACGACCCCGACTGACTGACCTTAACAAGTGGAGACTTGTTAACAGATTACTGTTTAGATGACCAGGTGATGTTTAACATAAGTCTCACATATCAGTGGGAAATTAAAAACAGGGAGATACTCCAGAGAATGTCACTAGTGAAAAAGGTACCATCCTTTCTCCAGGAGATTTGGCACAAGTACCAGGCACATTGTGGACCATCACTCTATACCACTTTGGTGTATTAAAAGGAGTACGGGCAGTCAAAATTAAATTGAAGCAAGGAGCTTTTTACCTCAAGTGAGAGAATACCCCATGTCAGAAGATGCGGATGAAGGTATTTATGACACAATTGCCATTGTAATGCGGCAGGAATACTAGTACTGCCAGAATCCCCATGCAACACGGCTGTGTACTGTGAGGGGTCAGAAATGAGAGGCAGACACAAAGTTGTGATGTTTTCAACATTAGTAATTTTATTAAAATAGAAGGGGTTTGGTTAAAGGCCTATCTGTCCCTATCCTAAAGAGAGTTTCCCTGCCTGGAAAACTAAAACTAAAGCAACCTGACCGTGCGTCCAAAATATATCTGACCCTCACACTAAAACATACCATCAAAAGGTGCAAGGTAAAAGTCTCTGTTTTAAATTCAGCCAAAAGTGTGCATGCAAAAAACAAATAGTAAATCCAACAAAACAATCCTTGTATCCAGGGGTTGATTCCCTTCCCCTGAACTGTCTCGCTCTTAAGGATGATGTAAAGTGTCCTTTCCAGTCAATGGTATTGGTAAGGATGACAAAACTGTCTTTTTCCAACAATGGTGTTGAAAGGATGGGAAAAGTGTTTTTTCACAAAAATGCTGTTGGAAAGGATGGCAATAATGGCTTTTCCCAGCAATGGTGTTTTAAAGGATGGCAAAAGTGTTTCTTCTACACAGCAACTTATAAAAGATGGTTTCCTGGTATACTTTCCTGCCAGGAACCTTTTCACAATGTCTTTTCTTTTCACATACTCTAGACGGATTGCCTGATGCACTCCCCTGCCAGGAATCCTCCTCTGGGTTTTATAGATTCCCTGGTGTACTATCCTGCCATCTGGTTCTGCGTCCCGCTTTTACCACTCTGCATCTCTCTTCTCCTCCTCGCTCTTCAATTAGAAAAGGCACACCATTTTGAAGTGTTCTGCACAGCTGATTGGTATTACAACATGTGTTTTCTGCTCCACATGAACTCCCTTCTCCTCTTCCTCGTCCCACTACTGGAGGGTCTATGGGATTTGGAGTGCATAGGCGTTGCACTCCACCTTTTAAAAGATGGTCTCCTGGTATACTCTTCTGCCAGGAACCTTTATACATGTCTTTTCTTTTCACATACTCTAGACGGATTACCTGGGACACTCCCATGCCAGGAATCCCCCTCTGGGTTTTGTAGATTCCTTGATTTACTCTCCTGCCAGGTATCTATTGCCCAAAGGCTCACTGCCTGATGTACTTCCTTCACCCGGTCCTCTCATAACTTTCTCTTTATCTTTCAGTCGCGTTCTCTTTAAATATAACGCAGTTGTACTTCTTCACTGTTTGTACTTTATTTGCTCCAGCTATTGCTTGTTCCAACATTCCCCATATAAGCATTCCATATATGGAGACTTGTTCAAGTTTTCTTCATTATTAGTGTTCATTGGTCTGAGGCAATACTTATTCCACTCTTCCCCATATGAAGATTTGTACAAATCTTGCCTTTCAATAACTTCCTTAATGTTCACTTCCTTTTGACTACATTTACTGCAGCTTTCTCCATATCAACCTCTCATTTATGGAGATATGTGTAAATTATGTCTTTCTATATCATTTGTTGATATTCAAAATAAGTTTCCAATTGATTGCACACCTGTCGGTATGCCCCAGGGTTCCCAATGCTACTAGACATACTCACTGGGGTTTGCTGGCGTTCCTTTCCTGTGGAATACAGCTGTGGTGAAGTCAGTACTTCGAGGAAGCATGTTCTGCTCTGCAGACCCTCCTATGATTCTCCCACCGGCTTATCCTGCTTCCACCAGTGGAACTGCTGCTCTTCACGGTGTCCATGTCCCTGACAGCCTCTACACTGCTGCAAGCTCATCAGTGGCTCACCTCCAACACCCAATGTGCTTCTCCCAGTCTCTCAAGTTGCTGATATGAAACGCCTGCCTCTCTCCACACAGCTCACTCTTGAGTGTCTGCCTCAGGTTCTGCTTCCAGCTTTTTCCACTGTGCATCTCCCTTCTCCTTCTCCTCGCTCTTCAATTAGAAAAGGCACACCATTTTGAAATGTCCCACACAGCTGATCGGCATTACAACAACTAGTCTGCACATTTAGCTTGATGTGATTTCTTCTTCACATGAACTCTAGACGGATTACCTGGTAAACTCCCCTGCCATGAATCCCCCTCTGGGTTTTGTAGATGTCCTGATGTACTCGCCTGCCAGGTATCTTTCCCCTGAGGGTCACTGTGCGATGTACTTCCTTCACCAGGTCTTCTTATAACTTTCTCTTTATCTTTCAGTCTCTTTCTCTTTAAATATAACGCAGTTGTACGTCTTCACTGTTTATACTATATTTGTTCCAGCTATCACTTGTTTCAACATTCCACACATAAGCATTCCATATATGGAGACTCGTTAAAGCTTTCTTTGTTAACTTCATTATTAGTGTTCACTGGTTTGTGGTAATACTTGTTCCACTCTTCCCCATATTGACTTTTCACATATGAAGATGTGTACACATCTTGCCTTTCAATGACTTCCTTAATGTTCACTGGCTTTTGACAACATTTACTCCAGCTTTGCCCATATTGACATCTCATTTATGGAGATATGTGTAAATTCTGTCTTTCTATATCATTTGGTTGATATTCAAAATAGGTTTCCAATTGATTGCATGCCTGTCGGTATGCCTCGGGGTTCCCAGGGCTTCTTGACAGACTCACTGGTGTTTTCTGACGTTCCTGAACTGTGGCGTACAGCTGTGGTGAAGTCCATATTTTGTGAAAGCATTTCCCACTCTGCAGACCCTCCTACGATTCTCACACCGGCTTATGCTGCTTCTGCCAGTGGAACCGCTGCTCTTCACAGTGTCTGCATCCCCAACAGCCTCTACTCTGCTGCCAGCTCTTCAGCAGCTCACCTGCAACACCCACTGTACTTCTCCCGGTCTCTCGCCTTGCTGATATGAAACGCCTGCCTCTCTCCACACAGCTCACTCTTGAATGTCTGCCTCTGGTTCTGCTTCCCGCTTTATCCACTCTGCATCGCTCTTCTCCTTCTCCTCCCTCTTCAATTAGAAAAGGCACACCATTTTGAAATGTCCATTACAACAACTACTCTGCACATTTAGCTTGATGTGTTTTCTGCTCCACATTAACTCCTTTCTCCTCTTCCTCATCCCAGTACTAGAGGGTTTATGGGATTCGGAGTAAATAGGACTTTTAGACTTTTCAAAGCTACATTGTTTTGACTCAAAATTATTCTGAACAGGAGATGTTAAATGGGCCTTATGTGTCATGGTTTTTTGTTTGGGACCCTTAGAATAAAACCATCAGAGACAAAGGATGTTAAATGTGAGACCTGCGTACCTGACTGAGGTATGAATATTATTCTGTCTATAGTGTTTTGTTGAAAGGGGTCTTTGGGTCCTACATTGGGAGGGACTTATAAAATGACAACATGCCATTAGGAATTTAGGAATCATAGGGTCTTCTTCATTATTAAGAGCGTGATACTGCATCTCTGCTGATGGTGTCACCACATCTCCCTGATAGTCATCTCCTCCCATGTGATCCTCCCTTATAAGAACATCCCCAGAGTCAAGATCAGGTAGCGGCTGCCTTCCCGTGGCCACATGGGAGGAGATTGTAGGCTGGTGATCAGTAATGACTCCACAGGATTCATCACAGTATCCAGTAAAAAAGGCAACAGGGGATTGTGGAGATTTATTCAGGACCTACCCCCCTGAACAATATTGTCAAGGCAGAGTTTCCATTGGTCCCAAACCCAGCCACACAATTATGTAACATTCCCTCTGAGGCTAGAGACTTCACTGTTTTGATTTAAAGAATGCTTTCTCTTCCATCCTCTTGCATGAAGTGTCCCAGTATTTGACCTTGTTCTCCTATCGTAGTATTAAACTAAAACATACTTGATTACCTCAGGGGTACTGTGAGTCCCCTTCAGTCTTCAACTGGGTGCTTCAGATGTATTTGGGAAACATTCGACTTGACAGCCAATAATACAATATCTTGGTGACATCTTAGTGTGCAGCAGCACAGAAGAAAGGTTCAGGAAAGACTCAGTAAAACTGAAGTTCTGGCGGAGAAGGGGTATAAGGTTGACAAAGAGAACATGCCATATTGCCAGGAAGAAGTACTATACATAAGTCAGCTAATATCAAAAGAAGGAAGGAAAGTTACAACTGAAAGAGCAAAAGCAATACTGAAAACATCCAGACCAGACGCAGTGAAAGGATTTAGTAATTATAGTAATTTCTAGGCCTTTGAAATTACTACAGGACGTGGATCTTTAATTACAGTACATATGTAAGGCTGCTTCTAAAAGGACTCAAAGAGGCACAGAAAGAAAGCAGTGATATAGACTGGACAGGCGAGATGATAGACGCCTTTGATGAATTGAAGTTAGCAATTAGCACAGCTCTTGTGTTAGGGATCCCTGATTTCAATTATAATTGTTCTTTTATACCACCCTTAATACCAGAGACTGATTTCAAAGCACAGGATCGGGATTCAAACCTGTGTTGCGTTGTCTTGCTTCTGAGACAAATGCTTTACCCCTGAGCTATCCTCCTCGCAATACAGAATTATTTTTATTTTACCATTCAAATGGAGTTGTGGCGACAGCTGTCCTTGCACAGAGACCCACCCACAGCACAGATAACTGAATTGCAGGGAAGAGCAGCACCAGTAGAGTAAGAGTTATAGAAACAAAGAGGGTGTTCATTGTCCCCACAGAAGCAATGTGGTGACAAGACAGTACAGGGAAACCAGTCATGGATCCAGCACATACATCAAGAGGGTGTCTTGCAGTAATGATCTCAGAGTATTGATCTTTTCCTGAATTTGGCAGAACATGTCGCAGATTTCATTGAAAATTGCCTGATGTGCCAGAAATGTACAGCTGCCCATACTTTGTGAACAATGAAAGGAGCAATACTCTGTGCTACTGGACCATTTGAATATTTCCATATCGACTATGCCCCAAATGTGTAATGGCTACAAGTGCATGCTAGTAGTCATTTGTCCCTTTTCCCAATGAATTGAATCAGGTCCATGCACACATCCAGATGCAACATGTGCTCCGAAGTTCCTCATATATGAGGTCTTCCCAAGGTGGGACTTGTGCGAAGTGCTCTGATATGCCAATCAACCACATTTTGTAAATGAAGTATTTGAGCACATCACTATTCATTTGGGTATTAAGCATACATTTTCGCCTGCTTACCAACCACAATCAAACAGTATTTGTGCATGCCTGAATGGCCTCCTAAAAGCTAAAAGTGAAAAAAGTTCGCATCCATTGCCTTCCTTTAGCGTTATTTACATTACGCAACCAGCCGGCTCTGACCATCACCTTATGTCACATGAGCTAGTGACGGGAACCCGAATGCACACAGCCCTTGCTACTCCCACTCAAGATCACACTGATGCAAAGAAAGTAGCTACTGTGTTAAGGCAAGAAATGCATGATTATTTGATG
The DNA here is from genome assembly GCF_040938575.1 of Ambystoma mexicanum. Classification (NCBI taxonomy): domain Eukaryota; kingdom Metazoa; phylum Chordata; class Amphibia; order Caudata; family Ambystomatidae; genus Ambystoma; species Ambystoma mexicanum. The sequence continues at coordinate 898,997,459 of NC_090925.1, forward strand.
GCTATGACAGAGAGTGTTAAATGTATGTCTCGACAGCTTTGAGCACGGCAGGGGGAATCGAATAACACTGATTAAGTAAACAAACAAGTTGATCTGGAAACACTACTGAATCCATTAGTATTGTTCTCAGGTGATAAAGTCCTATGTAGATGTTTTTCCAGACAATCTCACAAGCCATGTTTTGTGGAACCACACATAGTTGAGGCAGTCACACCAAAAGCAGATAAATCACAAGAAAGGTGGGCCTGGCTTTGCCCCTGTGACATCAAAATATACAAAGGAGAGATGCATCCTGCCTGTCAACCCAGAGCGTGAAGGTGAAGAAGTGCTGAGAAGAGTCCAGATGAGGCCCACAATGAGAGTCAATCAGCAGCAAGAAAAGTAAAGATATTAATTCTATAGAGATTCAGCTTCTCCCCCCCTTTGGTAAACGGGTAGGTAACTAAGCCATTCAGGGGCTGTGTCCCGCTCCCTGGTCCAATAGTGCAAATATGAGAAGAATTGTGCACTCAGACAACTGTACTATGCCTACCCTATGAGGGGACAGTTAGAACAAACATGATGTGGACCAAGGATGATAGAAGGGATCTCATTTTACCTATGGCATCATATAGTTGCATAAGAGACAGGGTAAACATGCATTTATTATAGAATAGCACAGACATTAGGCCACACTATGTTTAGCCACGAAGGATGTTATTCACACTCAATAGACATTAGAACACTGGTAACACTCAAATATATGCAGCAAAGTAGTTCCCTGACAACAGAAATATGACCGCAGCAGACATCAATTATTTTAAAATGGACTCCACAGTTTGCCTTGCAAATAAATAAAAGCTTCAAGTCTGATAGAAGTTTACAAGTGTTTAAAACTGCTGGAAGCACACAAATGATGATGTGTGCAGAAAATGGAGTATGCTGGGCAGAAATCCAAGATACAGTGAGATGGCAGAAACAAATAGTAGAATATGTGATGTTCACTGGTGTGACTCATAAAACGAAACTGGCATACATGCAGAAAAAGACAAGGTAGAGAAATTGACCAATGAAAAACTAGACAGTCTATTTCTGTCCTGAACACAGTGTACTAGAAAGTCTGATGACGTACGTCATTCCTAGAACTTGTTTTTGTCCAGCTTTCAGGTTGCAACATATGTCAATGATTGAGAACATGTGGCAAACTACCTAGTCTTGCTAAATAAGTCATGTGTTTCAGAAAATGTTTATGTCCAACAGAATTCAGGTGTATTTGACCTATAACTAAATTAGCCTATTAGAAAATAAGGTTCAGATTAGCATAACATTATTGTGCAATGCTATATTTTCTATAAAAGTGTGTTAAAAATGGACAGGCTTTGAGTCCTTGCTTGCTAATTGACAAACCATGGCATGTGTAACTGCTACCAGCCGGCCCGCCTGAAAATAAAACCTTTTCTGTTTGCACAATTCCATCTCTGGAAGGGCGTTTATTGAATTATGATTGGGGTAGGGCCTCCTTTACAATTCTTCTATAGATACACCGACAATTAAGTGAACATTTGTATTGCTACTTGCATGAAACAAAGTGTGACACTTAAGCAGCCTTAAAAAGAGTATCAAATGTTCACTATGATAATTATATTTTTGATTGCTGTATTATTGTTCAATATAACATCTTACCTTATTTGTTAAAGAAACTTTCTCTCAGTATTAGCACGTTTTTTTTCTGCTAACCCCTATTCATTGCAGATTAAGAGGACTTTCTTTTGGTGAAAACAATGGCATTTTATTAATACTGTTAGATATTTGCTTTTGGCGCTTGGAAAAAATACACGTCTAATTATTTGCAAAATGTAGACACATCAGCAATTATGCTCATAGCAACATTTGTTTACATTTTGTAGCCTTTATTTTATTATTCTCATGGCATTAAGAGAATTGGTCCTTTATAATGTCACCCGACCAGTATACAGAAATGTAACTTCTGTCACAATGAAAGATGAAATTGTAGCATAAGAAATCCCTGTAGTAGCTACACAGATGAAGAGACTAAATGAAAGGGTGCTAGATGACTTAGGGCACATGAACAAATGTATTATTGATTCCGCTCAAGTCACTAATAATTTGTGGTATCAGCACATGAGCAGAGTAGGGAGAGGTCTGGAAAGAGGTGTTACGTGTGTTCCCTTGTCCCCAACGCCATGAGCGCTTCCAGAGTGTTTATTGCAACAGAAGTACCTACAGACAATTGCCTAACACATTTTGCACTTTGAATGATTAGAGGACAATTCCAGTGTCAGGCGGCTTCACTAGAGTGGGTGAACAAAGCGAAGTCCCCACGGGAGGATAATTACATGAAAGAGTTGAAAACTATGATAAAGACTGGAACACATCACAAGTTTTCCGAGACATTTTGGGCCTGGAGGACGCAGTCGAGGTTAAAATAGATAGGGTCTGTCGGGTGGGCCCCAAGAGAACAGGCGAACTGGGGGAGCGCCCCAGGGATGTGTTGGTGGCAATGTCCTCGTACCCGCAGAAGGAGGAGATCTTAAGGAATGCCAGGAGGATGGATCACATAAAGATGAACGGAGTGGAAATATATTTGTTCCAAACCCTGCCCAGGTGACTCTTCAGAAGAGGAGGGCGATGGCCCCGGTGGTTAAGGAGTTGGTCCAGAAGAAGATTAGGTACAAGTGGACATTCCCTTTTGGTCTGTTGTTTTCCTGGGAGGGAAAGCAGAGGAGGATCACGTCATGCGAAGAAGGGCTGCAGGTGATGGGCCTTCAGGAGGATGATGGAACCGACAAGAGACAGAGATCCAGAGAAGAACCACGCAGGAAGCCCTGGGAATGGAAAGAAGTTGGTAAAAAGAGGAAGTAACAGGGAGGGGGCTCAGGACTGTTGGCTGCGGGAGCAGGACCAACTTGATCTCTTGAGGCCCAACTGGGGATGACGGCTGTTTACGGCCTGATATGAGCAAGGTTTTTGGGGTGCTCCAATGATCATAAAGACTGCGGCCTGGTGGGGGCTTCTCCAGCGGAATCACCGGAGAATAACGGTAATGCAGGGTTTAGGATCCCCCGCGCGGTTAATCCTGAGTTTTCCGAGGGTCAGGTGCGATGGGCTTTGCACCCTAGAAATCATAGGTCCCTGCTCCCTCCTCGGGACAGTTGTTGTTGGTTGGTTGGGGGGAAGTCAAGTTTTGGGGGGGGGCGAGTTGGGGTAAGGGTGGGGGGATGGGGACGGGAGTGGGATGGGACAGGGGTGGGGTTCCGGAAGGAAATCAAGCTGCTGGCTCCAGTCGAGTCATAAGAGTCTGGTGGGCTAACAGGGCATGGGTAAGATAAACCTACTCACTTTTAATGTGAGGGAGTTAAATTCACCAGTGAAAAGAAAGAAAGTGGAGAGTTTGATAAGAAAGGAAGGGGGGGACATTATTCTATTACAAGAGACCCATATCATGTCCCAGGACAAGGCGAAGTGGCATCTCAGAGGCTTCAAACAGGTAGTACAGTCTAATGCCCAGGATAAAAAGGCGGGGACCCTTATAGCTGTCAAAGATGGTCTGAACTTCCAGATACATGACTCCAAGGCGGACAAGCGAGGACGTTATGTCTTCGTTATAGGGTCACTGGATGGGTTCCAATTAACTGTGGCCTCTATCTATGTGCCGAACATGGGACAAGATGGATTTTTAAGGGAGACAATGGGGAAATTGGAAGAATTTGCTAAGGGCGAGATCATCCTGGGTGGGGATCTAAATTTGGCATGGCAACCTTCACTTGATAGGAGCTCCGGAGGGTCCCTTGGTCATGGAGCACCTTCTAAGGGGCTTCGTCAAAAAATGGATCATTTAGCGTTGTGTGATGTGTGGCAGGTTCTCAAAGGGCAGCAAAAGGGTTTCACACAATTCTCCCACGCTCATAACTCAATGTCAAGGATTGACTACTTTTGGATTTCCGAGGGGCTACGGGGGGAAGTCCAAGGGATGCATATTGGTCCTATCACGATGTCTGATCACGCCCCTCTTTGGATGGACCTCATAACTCCAGGAGAAAGGGGAGGTCTGTGGAGATGGAAGCTCCCACAAGAAGTGCTGCAAGATCCTACGTTAGGGGACACGATTAGGGTAAAGATCGAGGAGTATTTTGCCCTTAATGATACGGGTGATGTTAGGCTGGGAACAATCTGGGAGGCATTCAAGGCGGTCATGAGAGGTCACCTGATTGCCATGAAGGCGGCAAAAGATAAAATGAGAGTTCAATGGGAGAAGGAGTTGGAGCAGAAGATTACGGAGGCTCAGAGGGAACTCATGCGACAGCCCTCTGTGGGCCTGAAAAGGGCATTGAGGCACCTCCAGGGTCAGTTAGATGTTTTTAGAACAAAAAAAGCAGAGAGAAGCCTCTTATACCTTAGGCATTGGTATTATACCAAGGCTAACAAAGCTGACAAACTGCTGGCTAGACAATTGAGGCCCAAGCAGCAGGCTTATGTGGTCAGGAACATATGTAATGAACAAGGTGAGCTGCTAACCAGAACTAAAGATATCGGGGAGGTCTTCAGGAGATTTTATCAAGGGCTGTACGCAACAGACAACCCAAGTAGCTCTCAACAGGATACATACTTCAAAACTCTAAAAATTCCTCAGATTTCGGAAGATGATAGAGTACTCTTAGATCGGAAAATTGGGGAAGAAGAAGTCAAGAGGGCAATAGATGGTCTCCAGTTAAATAAGGCTGCAGGCCCCGACGGGTTTACGGCTTTGTTCTATAAGAAATACACATCCAGTTTGACCCCCTTTTTAACAAGATTGTTTAACTCTTTTAAGGAAGAAGGCAATGTGACCCCCTCGATGAATGAAGCCAAAGTTCTAGTTTTCCAAAAAGCAGGGAAGGATCAGTCACTACCTGGGTCGTGTCGTCCAATAGCCCTCATTAACGTTGACACCAAGCTCTATAGAAAAATACTAGCAACTAGACTCTCACCTCTTCTCCCCAAATTGATCAATGCGGATCAGTCTGGTTTCATTCCAGGTCGACAAACCCATGATAATCTGAGACGAATAATACATCTTATTGAGAAGACTGGTATCACGCAGGCCCAGGCAGTACTTTTGGCGCTGGATGATGTGAAAGCTTTCAACCGGGTGGATTGGTCGCAGCTGTTTCTAACGCTAATATATATGGGGTTTGGAAATCAGTTTGTAAATATGGTCAAGGCAAACTACAATACACTATCCATTAGGATAGCTGTTGACGGCGGAATCTCAGGCAGAGTTGAAGTTACTAGGGGCACCAAACAAGGCTGCCCGCTGTCCCCCCTATTGTACGCCATATTTTTTAGAACCGCTGCTCATCAGAATAAGAGACTCGCCCTCAATAATAGGAATTAGAATGGCGGGGATTCACCATAAGGTTATTGCGTATGCGGATGACATGTTAATCGCCCTTGCAAATCCGACGTGCTCCATTCCAGAAGTGATTCAAGAATTAGACAAGTTTGGAGCTATTTCAGGGTTGAAAATAAACTGAAATAAGTCAGTAATATTAATTCTAGCAGGGGAGAAAGGGGAAATTAAGGATAAGGCGCAGTCCCTAAATCTGAAGATCACAGAAAAGGGGATCAAATATTTGGGTATAACCCTCACGGATAGAATAGGTCTCTCATATGGGGAGAATTATCCGAAACTACTGGAGAAAATTAAATTGGACGTGCAGCGGTGGAAACCCCTAATGATATCTTGGTGGGGGCGTATGGTAACGGTAAAGATGGTGGTGTTGCCGAAACTGGTGTACTATTTTCAGGGTATTCCGATAAGAGTCCCCAAGTCGTTTTTCAAGTCTCTGACAAAGGTTATAATCTCATTTATTTGGCGGAAGAAACCCGTGAGGATAGCCAGAGGTGTATTGACGGCTCAAACCCGCGAGGGAGGGATGTCTCTTCCTCATTTTCATAAATACTATCAAGCGGCACAACTTGGCGTAATGAGGGAATGGATGGGAGGAGGTCAGGGGAAAGTCTGGGCGGCTCAGGATAGGGCGGTGGCCAGGTCGCCACTCGAGGGGACTTTATGGTTAAATAAACATCATAGGCACCCTAATTTCAGGATCAGCGAAGTTATGAGAGCTCCATTTGAGGCATGGGATGATTTAGTAGAAGAGGGTATCTTGTCGGAAGAATTGGCTCCCTTTACCCCTATGTCTGGGAACCGGGAATTCCCACCTCGGATGGAAAGAGGGGCATATAGCAAATGGGAAGCGGCGGGCTATGTGAAAATAGGGGAAATGTTCCATGACCAAGAAATTAGACCATTTCAGGCCTGTGCTTCTCTTATGAATCTTCAAAAATCTGACAGGTACAAAATGAGCAACTGCGGCACTGGCGTGTGACCCCGTCCATTTAAAAAGCAGCAACGGGGGATCTTACCCCATTTGAAAAATTCACGCTGACAAACTCAGGGACCAAACAATTGGTCTCCTCTTTATACAAGTTTATCAACGTGCAGAAAGAGGTCATGAAGTGGAGTTATATGGGAAAATGGGAGAAAACTCTGGGTGTGCCCATTAATAAGCAGCAATGGGAGTAACTATGGTAGGGTATCTCCATGCTGACCCGCGCAGTGCAGGTGAAAGAAATGTGGGTAAAAAGAGTAATGCAGTGGCACTACACGTCAGAGAGGCTAAACTCCATGTACCCGCACGCCTCCAAACTGTGCTGGTGGTGTGGCTTGGGGGAAGGCAACTGGAGACACATTTGGTGGGATTGCCAGGGAATTCAAAGGTTCTGGGTAGAAGTTCAGAAGCACGTACAGTGGATTTATCCAGCTGTGGGCACGATGGGTGAGGGGGTGTGGTTATGTGGGATTAAGGACCAGGAATCAAAGAAGCTTTCGAAAGTGCAATGGAGGACCTTCATATGTTTGGTGATTCCTGCAGGGGCAGCTATAGCCCATAACTGGAGACAAAGGGACCCCCCGTTGGTATTTGGTTAGTTACAGAAGTTGTGGAACATGGCGACCATGGAAAAAATTACCCATAACTGGCAGGGGGCTTGCGGGTCCTTCATGAAGGAGTGGGGTGGGGTCTTGGACTACCTCCAATCAGACTACATGGAGCAGTGGTGTCCCACAAAATAAGGATTTTGGACCTTTTTTCAGCATAATGAATCCAGAGAATAGGCATTGGACATTGACTTCCGGAGGGCGGTGGAAGGGGAGGGGTAGGGGGAGTTATATTGGTTCTGTATGTTATGTTATAAGTTAATAAAAATAAATGTGAAAAAAAAAGAAGAACAACCAGCGTTTGTAAGCCAGGTGCAGGACAATCGTAAGCCAAAAGCCTCCATAGTGAATGGATCAAGAGTGTCCTCAGTGGTAGTGAAATCCATAACACACTCACTTATATTAGCTAAAATCCCAAGGCAACCTACAGAAGAATCTAGGAATAAGACATGATGGGCCTCATTACAGCTATGTCGGTCTGGAAACAACGGTGCCGGTAAGCTTACCGGCACAGTTTTTTCTGCACCAGCATATTAAAACTCTACGGTAGGTGCCATCCCACCCGGCAGGTCAGACCTGCCGTGTGATACGGCTTTCGCCCGCAGAGTTTTCATGGAAGCACCGGCACCATTATTAATGGTGCCGGTGCTTCCGTGGTCCCCACTCCATAGAGTCTTATAGGACTCTATAGGAATGGAGACTTACAATTTACCGGCACCTGACTTCCCGGTCCGCCGGGGTTGTTATACCCCAGTGCTACTGTGAAGTCAGGTACCGGTAAAACATTACGGGTCTGGTGGCACCGACATGGTTACCACCGGACCTGTAATGAGGCCCCTTATCTTCTTTAATTGAAAGGAAAGCAGTGCATGGACCTCTCTCCCTCTGCTCCTGTCTGGCTCATGTCTTGATGACCTGTCAGTTGTCCACGGTTGGACAGTAGAAAGCCAACCAATCAAAACCCCCATGCTAGGCCGCCCAGTAAGTGTTATGCCAACCAATAGGGTATTGTAGAGATGATGTGTATTCACTATTATCAATTTATTGGTGGTCTCAGGCGGAGCCATAAGATTGATTTTACCCAATCAGAAGTTTAACCCATAAAGAATACATATGTAGTTATCCTTACTAACCAATCCCCTCACCCCTTTTTTGGTAACTAAGATTGTAGTGTGATGTTAGTTATGACGATTGTTCAACTTAAAAAGCTGTTGTTTTGTATGGAGGCTCTGAGAGCAACAGCATTTTTGCTTATTTGGATGTTATTAAAGCTGGGTTCTGCCTTTCACTTTGTTTACTTCTATAATTGAGTTCGTTTTTTCTGACTCCTGAACCTCTGTGTAATTTTGGGGTTTTCGCAGACCATCATTACAAAACCTATCTCTCCCTAACTCTCAGATGGGTTTCCCTCCCTCTAAGAAGGAACTAAGGAATCGGTCAGAATGTCCAAGTGAATAAAAAAGAGTCCACTGTCATGTCAAAATGCCTACTTCTATACCACTCGCTTGTAAGTAATAAGAAAAGGGTAGTGGATCTTCTTGGTCCAAAAGAATTATTTCCTTCTTCTGGACAACAAGCCACAGTTCCATTTGTAGGGGGAATTTCACCCCGGGTCGTCTTACATTTGGCTTCACAGTTCACAATCTTCACTATTTGGGGTCCTGGAGAATGCCTCCCTTCTGCAGGTATTTTATTCTCAATGTTCTCACATTGCCAAGGGAATTACTCCCGTCCCCGGCCCTTTCTTCTGATTGGCTTCATGATACACTGGGGCTAATTCATGGAATTTGTGCGCCAAAAAACAGGGATTTGTGCGCCATTCTGCCCGCAAATCCCCATTTGTTAAACAGGGATTTGCGGGGAGAATGGCGCACAAATCCCTGTTTTTCAGCGCACAAATTCCATGAATCAGCGTGACTATCTTTGGGAAAAACACCATGAGGTATTGTTTCCTTCTCCTGAGGTCTCTTGGTTTCAAAGTTCACAAGGACTGGACGGAATGCCTCCCTTCCCTCAAGCCCCTCTTAGACTTTAGTAAAAAGTTCACATTGCCAGCAAGAATGCCTCCCTTCCCCTGACTTCTTTGCCCCTTTTGCTGTCACAATTCAAAGTTCAATATTACCAGGGAGAATGCCTCCCTTCCCCTGGATTTCTTTGCACTTCAGAAGGTCACAATTCACATGAGCTCCCAATCTTATGGGTGCGGGTCCCAGACCTGTGTATTCCTCTTGTCTTTGTGCAGTAGTCCTGAATAACTATCCTGCGAGGTACTGTGACTATGAAGATGATTTGGGTTGTTCTTCATAAAAGGCTGCGGGTCCCACACCCGTGGGATTCTCCCCTTTTGGTGCAGCAGACCTGGTTTACTATCCTGGCAGGCACTGTGACTATGGAGGTGACTTAGTTTACTCTTCATAAAAGGTTGCGTGTCCCTGGCCCATGGCTGGATACCGGTCAGACCTTCTGGAAGCCCACCACCCATCCCAGCAACCCAGATGCCTGAAAGGGGCTTGCCTGTGTCCTTTTGGCCCTCTCATGACCCCTGCTGCCTTCAGGTGTTCTGCGGCAGCAATGCAGCGTTTGGTTCCTCAAAAGCATGTGCATCTCCTGTCGACCGCCTGATTCTCCACGGCTCCAGTTGGTTTCTCCATGGTGGACCAGATAGGGACAGCTCCGCCTGCAGGGCAGCGTCCCCGGCAATGACTTCCTCTGTTCTCCACTCTGGTCTGATTCCCATCTCACGGTTTCTCCAGGGAGGGCTTCTCTCCCATCCTAGTTTCCCTCTTCAGTTTTGAATGGGCTTTGCCCAATCAGATTTTGAGAAAAACTAGACCGTTCATTCACGTTCTCATAAGCGGTCTGTATGCTTCCACACTTCTTCTTCATCCCAGTACTGATCTGGAGGTCTTCCATGGAGTCAATTGGTCTCTTGCTCATTTCAGTACTTAAGGGATACATGTCCCTTGAGGAGTCTACACTCTTCCTCGTCCCAGTGCTTCCTATATTGATGGTATGGCAAAAACATATAAGAACACTAGCAAAAGTTTTGGTGAGAGGGGGGTAGGAAGGTGTGTCAGGGTCAGGTTGATCAAAGCACATCATGTCAAAATATCAGGAATACATCGGGCCGTCTGATCATACAACATCCAACAGATTAGGGAACGGCTGGGCCAAATTATTAAAGGCACATAATATGAGCGTGTTGAATGGCAACTGCGAAAGTGACGCAAATAGAGGCACCACTTGAGTGAGTGGAAAAAGGATATCCAGTATCGACTATATAGTAGTCAATGAAAGAGCTTGTGAGCATGTGATGGACATGATGGTTGGTATACGTGAGGAGAGTGACCATCCCCCCTCTACCTGCTGCTCTCGAAGAAGGAAAACAACATTGACTAGAAAAGTGACTATGAATTGAACGCTAACATCTTTGTAAGCAATGGAAAAATAGGATTAAATGGAATCCCAATAAACTGGAAAAAGGTAGAGGGATAGCAGAGATGGTTCTGCTGCCATTCACAATGAAAATTAGTGAATTGAAAGATATAGTCGAGCCTCTAGCTCTAAAAAGATTTTGAATGTGTACTTACAGACATTAAGCATTAAGGCTGCTACCAGTAACAAAAGATCATACACGAGTGTGAGCGAAAGGTGGAATAAAGCCCATAATAATGGTACACACATGAAAGAGCCATTTGCGAAGCTAAGAAAAAACTAAGAATTAAAATTGGGTTGAAAGAGATGGTGGATGGGCAGACGCAGCCTCTAAAATCCAGACGGCAAAGAGTAACTATCGGAAGTGGCTACGTCAACATAGAACCAACACCTCTAATGAGGTCTGGCGGTTACTAGCAAGCTATGCTAGAGATAATAATAACACAGGTGTTTGGGCACTAGTAAATGGCACCAAAAAACAAAATCTACCAATCAACAGTGTAGGTGGACTTGGGTGGATATCCCATGTGCAAAGGACGTTTAGGGCCCAGGATATGATTGATGAACTGCAATAGAGGAAGAATGGGTTGGCCAACACTCCGTTGTTGAACTCGCTAATATGACCATAGCACTTCCTGCCTCTCGTGCGGTGGGACCGGATGGAACCTGCAATGCACTACTTAAGTTATTCCCGGTCCTCTGGGCACAGGCATTGCATTTACTTTTTCAATGGATTGGTAAACATGGGCGTGTCCCCGACTCTTGGACGGAAAGTTCTATTGTGTCCATACATCAAAAAGGGTGTTGGAAAGATCCGACCAACTACCGCATGGTAGCCATGCTAGACATCCTGGCAAAAGTTTTTGCCGAGGTTCTATTAAAGGAGATTAATCAGTGGGTTACTGAAAAACACATTATTCCTCCATACCAATCGGGCTTCCCAGCTAAGTTTTCCACAGTACACAACCTTACCACCCGTGTCTCAGTTATTGAGTATGTGTGGGATAGGCGACAGCTCCATGTGTATGGAGCCTTTATAGAGTTCAGTGCCGCAAAAGTATTGGTGAGGGGGGGTAGGAAGATGAGTCAGGGTTAGGTGGGCTATGGGGATCCCATGTTCTCCCCAAGTCGTCGCTGATCACATGGGGGGCTTCCCTGCCCATGAGATCCACCCAGTGAGTACCGCCCCCAGGGGGACTATCGGGTAATGGCTTCACCTCCCTGGCCTCATGATAAGGGGCTCCCTCTAGGGGAGAAGTGACGACATCTGGGCATTCATCACACAAAGCTTTAACTTTTTAAACCCAATTCGGTGCAGCCTTTGTATATTAAGGGCAGTAGATTAGTGTCATTTAAGAACGTTGAGCAGAATTCTTTTAAGAAAAGGTGCAACATCATCCCCTTCAACTCCTTCAGGGAGATAAAAAATGCTAGGATGCCTATTTACCAAATCTTCATTTTGTTTCTGAAGGGCAAGCATGGATTCTTCCAGATGAACTACTCAGGAAGTAACATCTTTGACTTCACTGATTCCTCTCTCATTCTCCTCAATTCTAGTTTCAAAATTTGACCACCGGTCATCCAACTGTTGGAGATTAATGTGTGTAGCTTCCATGAAGGGCTTTAATACCCTTATTTCTAATAAAACGGTCTCCATGCTAGCCTCCATCAAGACGTGAGCAGGAGGGGGAGAAGCTTTAAAATAGATGTTGCCATAACAGATGATTCTTTATTCCCCAAGCCTTTTGCAGGGACCTTTTGAGAAGACATTATATAAAATAATTCATTTTAAGTTAATATTTCAACTGCCTCTCTATTAGCACTCCACAAAACTTCCTGCTGCATCATAGTAAATAACGTTTCTTTACAATTTGCCGTTAGTGGCTGTCGTATAGTCTGTACCCAGACAGATCACATACAATGAAATACGTTTAAGGCTTTCTCTTTCCTTCAGCTCCTTACATTTCATACCCACGATAAAAGACGATCTTGTGGCATTAGTGTTAGTTCTAAAAATATAGTTAAGCAACTGAAAACAATACTTATTTCCTGTCCTCCGCAGCCCTTAAAATACAAATGCAGCTTGTGTCCAAATCCACGCACTAAGCGCGCAGTTGCTGCTGACTGGAAACGCGGCCACACAGTCACGGGACACCGCTCCACTAGGCCTCAGCTCCGTCGTCTCAGGAAATCCACAGATGGATAACACAGTCGTATGGTTTTATAAACTGTTTTATTCTTAAATGTACACTATGGTCTTTGATACCACTGCAGGTGTGACCTTATAATTGATAGATGTTGGGTAGTTGAAGAATTTTAAATTCAGTGGGTGCATTGTCTTCAGCACCCCATCAAGTGGCTGGTTTATTTTTCCAATCGTGCCAAATGTTTGAGGGCCTTTTTATGTGCCTTCTTCGGATGTTCATTAGCCTTGTATATGGGATCATTGATTATTTATTTATTTATTGTGCATTTGTAAGGCGCTTATACAGTAAGTTGTGTTTCAAAGCACCAACAGGGTGGGAACATGGGAGTGAAAGGCAAATATAAAAATGAAAGAGAGAGGCTGTACGACTAGGCCTTGTGAGCATTCAGAGCCTGCAAGTGCAGAGAGAGAGGGAGAGTGTTGTGGTGGGGGCAAGTGCTAGGAGTAACAAGTAGGGAGGTGCCAGGGAGTAAGTTGCAAACTGTTAAGCGACTGGCAGAGATCACTTGGTGATAGGGGCCAAAAGAGATGTGCTGAGAGTGGTAGTTACTAAGGTACCCACTGTGACATCATTCAGTGTTTTGATGTGCCATGATAGCAGTATTTTTCACTTGCACATGTTCAACCATGTGAGGGAATGCTATTATTATCGGTACTATTAGTGCGTCTGGCTCACGGTTTTCGGTTATGTGCACCAACATGTGTGCACTCTTTGCTGCGTGGTGTTATAACCCAACCTGAAAGTGCAGGTTGTTAAAGCCATTGCTTTGCTTGTCTCTGCTGTGCAAGTTTGGGTGCCGCGGTTGTGTTGGGGGTTTCCTTATTTCTCATTAGGATGGGTGCCGGGTAGTGAGTATGGCTCGATTAAATTGAGTGTTTACCCTCTTGCCTGTGGGTGGTTGCTCATTGATATCCTAGTGATTGTGAGGAGGATGTTGACAGTCCTAAGAATATATTTTCTGCATTTTTAGGAACAAGCAGTTAGTGGTCCATGTCTGAGAGTTGAATGGTGAACTGTTTTGATCGGTTCTATCTAGTGGTCTTTTGTTTAGATGCCAATTGTGTCTAATTGGTTTCCTGTTATTATTATGTTTGATTGTTTGCATCTGTTTGCACACCCACATTTGATTATACAAAGGTTTTATTCCTCAATAGGCGTCATCTATGATGTCATCCTACGTGACAAACTGTAAAAACCTATTGATGGGAGTGATTGGTTAAGGGAACATATATACCTATATGTCATGTACGTATTAACAATATTAATGGATGACCCTTATCTGGTAGGCACGCCTTGAACCACCTCTAAATACGTATGAAACAACAAAACTCAGATCAAAGTACATGAAGTACTTCTCAGCTGACCCCTCGTTAGAGAATGAAACCTGTTGGTGGTCTAGAATGATAAGCGGAAATCGATCCACCTGGCTAATGGCAACGTCTAAAATACTCCAACATCTAATGACCACGCTGGAAAACCTGCCTGCTTCGACTCCGGAAACTGCTGGGGCCAGTAAGACCTAATCCTTCAGATATTCTGACCCAATTTGTCGATATGACACTTATCAAAAGTGAAACAGAGAAAAGGGGCCAACAAATGGCTGAAACAAACTTCTGACGAAACAGAGAAAAGGGGCCAACAAGTGGCCGAAATAAACTTTCGACAATGACTTTGTTAAAATCAATTAATTTGATTAATACAAATAAAATAAAAATACGTATAATACTGATTATACCAGAATAAATGACACCGGATTGTAAAGCATGCTAGTACATAGAACACAAAGAGGGTTATCATCCATCTACTCACCTAGCACCACCGATTAGAAACATCAATTATCCCACTATGTTTTCTGGTTCAGCTAACAGTTGTCCCACATTGGATACCCAAGCTTTTAGGGCTGCTGCCTCATGTAACCCTACGCCCGGCGGCAATCCACCTCTGACACTCACTTGGGAACACAGAATTATTCCCCTCACCCCGTCACCAATTAACCAGGAGATGGCTATCCAAGCTATTGATGCTGAACCGCTTGAGGAATCCGGCTATCAGTCTAAGCTCAGTCATCACCTACCTCTGTCACAAACAAATACTCATATTAAAGCTAAGACTACGGATTACCAAATTCGTCAGGCTTCTCTCCTTAACAAAAGATCATTGAACGCCCATGTCATTGATGTACATGATTATATCTTAGAACACATGCTAGATTTTTTATGCCTCACAGAAACATGGCTGCAGGACTTTAATGGTGCCACACTCCATCATGCAGTACCAGATAACTATGTATTATTTTCCAAAATTGCTTGGTTGGTAAAGGAGGTGGAGTGGCAATTGTTGCCAAAAAAGAGTTACATCTTTATGAAACCCCTCTGACCTACCCTGGATGTGAGATTATACACCTTAAATGCACCCCTACCCGCCCCTCTTGTATCAATATCTTTCTCATGTACTGACCATGAAGAAAAATGCCCAACTTTAATGAGGACCTCATCCAAATACTTTCACCGCTCAACAAACCAGGCAGTGCCACTCTAGCTATTGTTGCCCTCCTGGGCTTAAAAAAATACTGTGTGTGCCTTTATTTGTTGTGTTCCTGCCCGTTGTCCCCTGCTTCTCCCGCTTCCCCTTCCCCGTTGTTCTCCTCCTCCCCACCCGCGTCCCATCCCTCCCACACCCCTCTGATTGGCTCTCTGGGGCCGTGTGTTTGCTGGGTACGGCAGCGCTGCTCGCCACGCTTGCCATTTTCACCAGGCTGAGCGGGTGAGTGCAGCGTGATAAGATCTGCCATTGTTGCCCTCCTGGACTTTGAAAATACTGTGTGTGCCTTTATTTGTTATGTTCCTGCCCGTTGTCCCCTGCTTCTCCCGCTTCCCCTTCCCCGTTGTTCTCTTCCTCCCGCCCGCCTCCCATCCCACCCACACCCCCTCTGATTGGCTCATCCTCCCTTATCACTGACATTCCCTGGGCAGCCCCTGCCCGGCAGCCCCACGACTAAGGGCCCCTTGGTCAAGAGCGGCTCCGGCTTGGTGGCTTCCTGTTGGTGACTGCAGGTGTCCGCAGGGGACACCAGTTGCCAGTCACCTCCCTTCTGACCGCCCTGTTTACCCCCGCCCCCTCCACTTACCAGCGGTTTCCCCTGCTGTTTTTAAACTGTATAACTTGCCTGTATCAGTACCACATAACTTGCAGTGTGAAACCTACGCCTTTTCTCCCTCTTTAGGATTCTCAAACGTAGGTGGCCTTCCACTGGTTGTTTTAATATTTGCCTGTATCAGTACCACATAACTTGGGGTGTGAAACCTTGGCCTTTTCTCCCTCTTTAGGATTCTCAAACTTAGGTGGCCTTCCACTGGTTTTTAATATTTGCCTGTATCAGTACCACATAACTTGCAGTGTGAAACGTAGGCCTTTTCTCGCTCTTTTGGATCTCAAGCTTGGGTGTGTCTTCTCCCCTGTCTTAGAATGCGCATTTTCTGAGCTCTCATCCTGAGTGCCTTCGTCTTGTCCCATAGCTCTACTCACTTGCCTCTCGCTGTCTTGTCTGTCTACCCTAGGGTCCCCCGTCCCTCCCACCCCCTGCTCTTCCACCTACTCTATGGTGCTCTCTGTCTCTCCTATCTTTTCAAACTGCTTCTCTATTGACTAACCTGCTCTCCTCACTATGTCGGGCAGGAAGAAGTTTAAAAAGGACATCCTGGACTCCAACCCAGGCCTCCCTATCGCTGACACCTACGCCAGCACCTCCTCCAAGGAAACTCTCACCAACATCCTCTTTGTTGTTCCTTCACCAGACCTATGGACCCCTCATATGGTCTCTGTGCTCGCTCCTTTTTCCTCTTCTCCCATTAATGGTGGCACCCGTTGGGATTCCCTCCTGGCCTCCTTCCATTCCTCTAAGGTCATCATTAATGTCTACTCTAATGGGACCGTCTTGGTCCAAGGCCCTCAGGCCAACCTTCATCTCTTTGATAGACGCTCCCCGCACCTCATCAACTTCCTTTCTTCTCCTGCTGTCTCCTCCCGCCTTTCCCTAACTACCTCGCCTCCCCCTTCTGCCTCCTCCTTGGCTACCTTGCCTCCTCCTTCCCTTTCTGCCCCCTCTCGGGCTACCGCTACACCTCCGAAGGGCGTACCTATGATCTGTATCCCTCCCCGGAAGTCCTTCAAAGATGACAACCTTCTCCATATTGCCACACTAAATTCTCGCTCTGCTGTCAAACACGCCTCTGATATCTGCCGCCTTCTGGAAGAACTTGACATTGATGTCCTCGGTCTCACCGAGACATGGTTCACGGCCGGCTCTGTCACTAGCTTTGACATTCTGCTACCTGACGTCTACAAGATCCTCTCCGTGCCCAGGTCCAACCGCTCTGGTGGTGGGGTAGCCCTGGATCTTCCCCGAGTGGATTCCTGCCACTGTCACTCCTACGCAGGCCTATTCCTCGTTTGAATGCCCCGTCTGCAGGCTCTCTCTCTCCCCCAGCCACTCCCTTACTGTGGCTACTATCTATCGGCAACCTGGTCAGATTTCTTTCTTCCCCTGTGAGTGGGCAGACCTCTCCTCCTCACTCCTGGCCTCTACCACTCAATTCCTCCTTCTTAGAGACTTCAACATCCACCTGGATGCCTCCTGTCCTCCCTCTGTACTCTTTCGCGACCTCTGCTATTCTCTCTCACTCACTATTCTCCCTTCTGGCACGACTCACTCTGCAGAGCACATTCTCGATGTTCTGATCTCCTCAGACCTTCCCCAATCTGTCCCTCTCTCCACTCCTCTCTCCTGGAGTGATCACTTTCTCCTATCCTCCCACCTTACCCTCCCTACCCCTCAGGCCAAGCCACCTCCATCACTGCCACCCACCTTCTCTGTCATCCGACCCATGAAGCGTGTGTCAGTTGAGGCTTTTTCACCATCACCTTCTTACCCCCTCCTCCCCCTTTGGCTGACACTCACCCTGACACAGCCCTCTCCACGCTCCACTCTTCTATATCTGATATTCTTTATATCCTTGCCCCTGTCATGAGAATCTGCCTGAAGCCCAAAGCCAAGTGTAACTCTTGGTATGACTCAGACCTCGTCACCCAGTGAGTGCAGGGTGGCCGAGAGGAAATGGCGTGCTTCATGTTCATCCTCTGACAAACTGGCCTGCCACCTGCTGCAAAGGCAATACCGGCTCTCCGTCCTCACCAAGAAGAGAGCTCACATCCAAGCCTGCGTCTCTGCGGCATCTAACAACTCGGCTGAACTCTTTAAAATCTGCAAGGAATTGGCCAATCCTAATTCAGTCTCTACCTCTCCTGTCCTTTCCCAGGACCTCTGCACGGCATTGGCTTCTCAATTCATTTCTAAAACTCAGGACATCCTGTCCTCACTCTCCTCCTATCGCCTCCCTCCCTCTATTCCCTCCTCTTCCGCTGGCCCTTCTGCAGCCACCCCCCCCCCTCCTTCTCTGCCTTTCCCCTTTTCTCTGCAGACGAGGTTTCTAGACAAGTCCGATCTATGAAAATCTTGTCGAAACAGGTTCACCCCTGTTCCTCCAAAACTATCAAGGACCACATCCACTCCCTGGCTCCTGCCCTGGCTGATTTCTGCAATCACTCCTTTGCCACTGGAGTCTTCCCATCCCCCCTGAAGCACTCCCTTGTGCACCCTCTTCTTAAGAAACCCTCTGCCTACCCCTCCTGCCCGGCTAACTATCGCCCAACCTCCATCACTCCCTTTCTGGGCAAGCCCCTTGAGAAACTGGCCATCTCCCAGCTTAATCTCCACACTGAATCTGTTGGTTGTCTTCATGACCATCAGTCTGGCCTCAGAGCTGCCAGAAGCACGGAAACTGCTCTCCTGAACATATGTGAAGATCTGCTCTACAACCTTGCATCCTCACCTTCATCTTGCTTGATCTCTCTTCTGCCTTTGAAACTGTCAGTTATGCCATCCTGCTCAACCGTCTTCATGATAACCTGGGTATCACCAGTCAGGCTCTGGCGTGCTGACTTCTTTCCTCTTCGAACCGACCCTCCCAGGTCCAACTTGGGTCCTTCCTCTCCGATATCGTTATCTCTACCTGTGGTGTCCCCCTGGGGTCTAACCTCTCTCCCTGGTTGTTTAACCAATACCTGGCACTTCTTGCCCACTGCATTGCCGCACTTTGCCCCAACTTTCAATGCTATGCAGATGGTGTTTTTCAGGCTACCCTCTGCCTCCTCCTTTCCTTCCCTCATCTCTAACTGTCTGTCTGCCATCCATGAGTAGTGTGCCGCCAATGACCTCTGCCTTAATATCAGTAAGACTGAGATTCTACTCATTGGCACACCCGCTCCCTCCTTCCCTGCAGCTCTCTGGCCGGCCTCTCTTGGCCCTCTTCCTGCTCCCACCTGCAAGGATAAAAAGCTTGGAGTCATCTTCCACTCCACACTCTCCTTCTCTCCTCATATTTCGACGTCTCTAAGAAGTCACACTACCAGCTACACCTCCTCAGAGGTGTCCTTCCTTTCCTCTCCTTCACCCAGAAGCTCACTGTCTCCAGAACCCTGGTTCTCGCTAGGCTGGCCTATTGTAACAGCCTCTATCTAAATCTTCCTGCCTCTACTCTCCGCCCTTTGCAACTTATCCAGAACAGGACTGCGAGATTGTCCTTGGCCTCAAGCCCAGGGATCGTATCTCTCCAGGACTGAAATCCCTTCACTGGCTCCCAGTGGCTGCGAGGATTAAGTTCAAAACCCTTTGCATTGTCCACAAGGCCTTCTGGGGCCTGGGGCCAAAATACCTTCAACTCTCTCTTCCTAAATATCTTCCTTCTCGAGCTCTTCGCTCATCCGCATCCAACTCCCTCAGGGTCAGTCACTTCTCCAAGCAACGAGTTGGTGGTAGATCTCTCTCTTCGGCAGGGGCCTCCCTCTGGAACAGCCTTCCTGTCTCCCTGAAACTTGAGGAGGACCATCTCCGGTTCCGGAAGCACCTCAAAACCTTCCTCTTTGCCTCTGCTTTCTCTCCCCCTCTCCCCTGTTAAATTCCTGTCAGGAACAGCACTGGTTACCTGGCCACCCTTTCTGATTCTCGGGCCCAGGCCCACCAATTGCCCACCTGCACTGCCTCCCTGGCAACCCCTGCACCCGGCAACTGTTTTTCTGCATCCCTACAGTCCCCCTACCAGCACTTATGTCAGCACTCATACCTTGCCACCAGTGGCCATTTTTATTTAGCTTATTTATTCTACTATCCCATGTACTGCACTTTCCCCTCTCATTCCCCCACGCACTTTTCCCTTGTCCCCCTCCCCATGCACTTGCGCGATCTGAATGATACCTGGCCTAGTAGGATTGCTGTTCTGTCTTCCCTTGTTCCCCCTCCCTTGCCTCGTCGCACCTTGAAACACTTGTGTATAGACGCGTTATAAATGCTAAATCATATAATATCATATCATAGCCCTGGGAGATTTAAATAGATGGTATGGTGATATCCTAGACCCTGAAGCCATCAGCCTGGAAATGAGCTTAAACAACTGTGACCTACGTGTACTGAATCAAGAACCAACACACAGTAAGGGAATAACCCTGGATTGGGTGATTGGTCATAACTTGGACATTAGAATAACAGGAACCAGGTCTTGTATCTGGTCTGATAAATCTTTGTTGAATTTCACATTCACACCCTACAGTCCATAAAAAAACAGTCTAAACCACTTAAGAAAGTTAGTTTACTGCCCTGCTCGAGGAACTAAAAAAGAAAAAAAGTCAAGCAGAGCGCACTTGGTCTAAATCCAAGCCACAACCCTGAGAAAGAAATCTGGAAGGCCCTGACGAAAGCCTACAAAATCTCTGTCTTCGATACCAAGGACATTTTTATTCAAACCAACAAATAATGGACGCTAATAACTGTCCCAAACAACTTTTTTAAATATTGACAGCCCTAGAAAAGCCAAAAATTCTGCCCCAGCCATTTCAGTTGACTTAAGAGGACTGTTCCAAAATACAGCTCGCTTTCTCTGATAAAATCTCAGTAGCATGGGAGAAACTCAGATCCCTTGCCCTCACTAACCCCATATCCACCCCCAGCGGCTAACCAGTAGGTAATACCACCTTAGGAAACTTGAACTTGACAGAAGAACACCCAACCTTCTCTTTCAAAGCCATTTCTACCTCAGAGCTAGCAGATGCTCTCGTCACCATGCACCCAACCTCCTGCCCAGGACATGCGCTCCCCTCCAAGATCATCCTTGATCATAAACCACTCTTTATCCCTCCACTCTTTATCCCTTTTCTTACTCACTTGGTTACCTCTTCCTTCAAGCACAACATTGTTTCAGACAGCATTAAAAAAATCACTGTGACACTACTAGTCAAGAAGTCAGGTCATAATCCTGCTGATCCCACTAATCTCAGACCCATTACCAATTCTTTCTTTCTCCTCAAAATAGTTGACAAAATGGCTACCATACAATTTCAGGAGGTCCTGGACCTACTTTCCATTCTTCTTACTAGATAATCTAGATTCAGGGCCCATCATAGCATTGAGAGTGCTCTTCTAGACCTTCAAAATAACATGATGCTTGACATGGTAGACAAAAATCAATGCAGCCTGCTGATGCTCTTGGACCTGCCCGCAGTGTTTGATTTATTAGACCAGAACATCCTGCAAAGAACACTCCAGCTAGCTGCTCCCATCAGGCCCTATCATGGTTCCAATCCTTCCTGTCCGGCAGAGTCCCGGCAGTGATTTCGGCCGGTTTCTGCTCCCATCAGCAACCATCTGTTATGGGGTCCCCCAGGGAGTCAGCTTGTCCACAAAACATTTCAGTGTTTATATCAGGCCACTATGCAACAAATTGGATACAGAAAATATGTTATTTTCCAATTATGCCAATGACACGCCGCAACTTCTGCTTACCCTGAGCGGCAACCACAACTTTGATTCCTCAAAACTCGATAACATCTTCTACACAATCACACAGTGGATAACAAAACCATCAAATTTGCCTTAACAACTCCAAGACAGAGCTTCTACTCTTTGGCCCACAACTAGTTAGGCCCAAATTAGACCTGCAGTATTCCCACTTTGAGATTGATGGCTGCCATATCCCTGCCCTGAGCAAAGTTAAACATTTGGGAACCTACTTAGATTGTTCCTTGAGCTGTGATTCTTCAGTAAACAATTTAGTGAAAACTACATATCATCTTAATCTGCTCAGGCAAATCAATCCTTTAATCTCGGAAAAGAACAGTGAAACTCTAGCCAGAGCTACCATCCGTTCACGGCTTGATTATTTCAACGCACTTCTAGGTGGCGCATCGAAAGGCAATCTGAACAATTTGCAGAAAATTCAAAATTATGCTGTTTGCATTATCAAGAACACAAGCGGGGCGAACACATCTCGGAGCACAGAAAAAAACTTAACTGGCTCCCTATTCGCTCGAGAATTTACTTCAAGGCCCGTGTGTTGACACATACATGTGTCTATGGCAACACCCCCTCTTATCTGAGAGAAAAACTTAAGAGTTACCACCAGCAGAGAACCCTGAGATCCAGTAACCAACAACTACTAGTGTGTCCCAAGCCCAGTTGCACCTGAGGCAATGGAAAATCTTTTACCTTCCTTGCCACTAATGCTTGGAACTCCCTCCCTCTGGCACTTCGACAGGAAGAATCCCTGCAGCTCTTCTGTAAGCAATTGAAAACCATCTTATTTGAATAACTCTTCTCCTGTCCTCCAGCCCGTCCTACTCCTGTCCCATCTCCTTGTTGTCCCTGCATGTTTTTGTTAAGCACGCTGATGCCTATAGGTTCTGGGGTTATAGAAATAAATATATAAATAATTGGAGGTTGGCATACTTTCCCAACCTTCAACTTTCGGCTCATTAGCAGCATGTAAGCAAAATAGAACCCGGGTGCAGAGAGTAACGTCAGTCTACTCCCCACATTCCCAATTAGTCCATCATCTCTCATCCATCCGGCCCTAAGCCAAGGCTTCTCCTTTGTAGTTGACCTTGCAGCCTGTTCAATAGTCTGGAACTTTTAAGGGTGTGTAGGTACACCATTATCTTCGCCTGGAGCTTAATGAATAGCCCTTGTTTTTGATGTCTGAATCACGTCTGAGGAGACCACAAATGTGTCAATTTCGACCTTCTATTTACTGCTATTTGATTCAATCGTGCCTGGTGTCATTACTCCTCTCGGCCTCTAGAGACTTGCTCACTCGACATTGCATAGGCTTTTTGCATCTTTAATTGTCCAATACTTGATTTTTGCAGATGTTTTCCTCTTTACTTAATCCAAAAGAAATATGTCTAACGTACAGCGCTTATCCTTTTGACTCCCCTTGTGCCTTGCAATTATTCCTTGACATAGCATCCTTGACCCCAGGCCAATAGAATCCTCTTTATTCCTCCATTTTATTTTTACAGCGTCTCCTGAACCTGCAGCCCTGGTCTGTCTCTGAGGTTGCTTGATTGGTGTCAATATGAATCCAACGTCCATCTTTCCATCATGGCCGTCCTAACCACGTTATGTTTTCTTCTGCTACAAGCCTCTATGTAACTCATCTACCTTGCGGTTCTGTGTATATACACTTATTAGTCAGCAGGTTACTTTATCTTAATTGCATATATTATTTCTTCATATTTGATTACATGTTTCTCTTTGTACGAGTATTTACTAACCACAAGACGCATTTTAAGTAGAGAACCTTTTTTGCAGTTAACATTATTAACATAAGGTTAGAAACGACAACCTGTCTGACACAGAGAAGTTGATTACTATGCTGAGACAATTATTTTTAAAATGGAGACAGTACTAGTTTATCCGTTATGATTTGATAATAATAAATTATCAATTATAGGTGGGATTATAACCCGTGACATTTGCAGCAAACAGAGTATTATAGCCTCTTATTACCAGACCGGGTAGATTACTTCTTTTTCCCTCAGTAACAATTCACTTTTGTGAGATTTATACAACATAGTGTCAATAGTTTGACGAATCATTTGATCTTAAAGCACAGTTTAATGTACACTTGAAAGAGCCTCTAATCAGATAATATGAGATATCATAGCATTGAATCAACTGTTTAGAACTATAAACATTCTCATGAAAATGTTTGTCCAACAAGCAATGGAAATGACTTATGATTAACCAGTTATAACCACTATACTATACCCATCTGTTTCTATGTACCCTTTTCTTGTTTTTTTGTTACCAATTGATCCAACCCTCTCCTCCTCCTTTTCTTTCTGTCTCTATGTATGCAAATAACCATGTGCATTCATGCATGGTCCTATTTTATTGTGTGAACTCGTGTGTAGAATTGTTATTTGAATGAATGCCCTAGTATTTGAAAAAGGCTCTTGTGTAGCCGAAACATGTATCATGCAAAGGGCACTTGAGTACTTATGCCTAATTTCTCAAAATACAAATTCTTCAACATGAATACTGTGTGGCGCAGTTATTATGTGTGAAAACAAGAATCTCTTTACTTATCCACGGAGGTAGGGGTTTTGGGTCCTCCGTACTCCTCTTTCACACTAACGTGACTCGTCTGAACAAGAAGGTTAAATTGGTTGCAAGGCATAAGGAGTTACAGTAAAACCCCTCATAAGAGTTTCTAGTACAATAGAGGAGCAGGAGTAACATCCGTACAGCTTCTCCCCCACTGCTTAAGCTAGTGTCAGTTTTACAATTCCTTGGTACTGGCACCTTCCAGCACTCCGTGGCCATGATGCACGGCATGGCGCAGCCCACATTCTGTCCAGTTCTTGCCCAGGTGCTGAATGCCCTCCTGTGGCATGTGCAACACCACATTGCACTGCCCACCACCCATCCCAGGTCAATGCTATGATTCACAGTTCTATGCAGTTGCCCAATTTCCTAATGTGATTGCAGCACTGGACTTCACCCATGTTGCGTTGGTGGCCCCTTTAGGAACCACCTGGGGTCTTCACGGCACGTCCAGACTAGACTTTAGACAGCCACGCATGGCTCCATCTTGTATCTAATCTATCGTGATTGTCTCCTTTAACTGACCAGCTCTCCATTGAAGGCACGAGCCGTCACTTGGGATTCATGTCCCGGCAGGTAAAATAATGGCCGGTGACTAGAGTTGTAATGTTTAGCACCAATGCTTAGTAGTTAAAGGCATTGATTGAGGGGTCCCACTCACAGTGTTTTTATGTACTTTCTCACAGGGTCTACAATTTGACACCCTGATGAAGGCGGCCTAAACAATTTCTGTGACCGCCGAAACGTGAAGAGTGCAGGGAACCAGAATTCACCACATGGGACCCTGTCCCTTTAAATTTTGTTCGTCATTTATTATCACGTTGGCAAAGATATCTTTTACCCTAAGACCCTGACATAGGATTCACGCAGCCACAGGAATAGGAGGACAACTTTGTAAATCCTCTAACTACTAATGAGCATTCCATGCACTGGAACAGTCCTTGTAACTGTTGAATTATTGATTCTGTCACCTTTAAGCATCAAATTGATGGACTGCTGGATATAAGAAATAAATATGATTACATAAATTAATCACCCAGCTATATACCACTTTTTACTTTGAATTCAGACATGAATTATCAGGAACATCAATGAATCTTAACTGATGGGATACCTTTGACATTGATTTATGTTGTGTTGTGCATTGATATTTGATTTATATTTAACCTCTAATGTCTTTCTTTGTTTTCGTTTGATATTGCATTTCGAACAAGTTGTGTATTTTGTACTTTTTATTCTTTAAAACAAAAAAACCTTTGAACCGCATGAAAAATTAAAGATTATATTACCCTTCATTGGATTTCTTCCATTTTGACCTTCAATGTTTGTACATTTAAAGTTATGTGAGTTTCCTCCTTCAGATTAATCATCCAAAGACCTCCACAAATAAGGAGCCTGGACAATGGGAAATTAAATCAGACATCCATAGTATTCTGGATTGTCTTTACTAAGCTTTTTCCATTTGAGACACAGGCAGGGGCACACTAATATTTGTAAACACACCCCCAGGCCCGCAAAGCAGTGTACTGAAATCACAAGCACTACCTCTCCCTCAATGTGCAGTTGCAAATACTGCTGACTGTAAATTCATCCGGCGCTATTACAGCCGACGGTGTCTGCACCGGCAACTCCAAGGGCAATCACAGCCGCATCACAAGTCCATGTGTAGCAGTATTAGTGCCAGAAACCGGCACTAATACTGCTGAAAACACGGCACAATTCCCTCCAGCTGGAGGTAAATGGACACAGGTGTCAGAAATGAAGCCACAGGTGGTCCCAATACACTCCAGAGAGCTTCATAAAACACACCCCTACCGCAAACACTGTTCCCAACACCATGCTGCCATTATCCACCGTGAGCTGGGACAGGCAGCTCCTCATGCTGCGCCTGGAAGTGGAGATGAAGGACAACCAGGCCAGTGCACAGGGAGCATGAGGGGAGGAGGAGAAGGACGAGGAAAGACCAAGTAAAACGTGCATCCATCCCCAGGGTCAGGCCCTCACATTGGACCCTCACTGACACCCAGTTGGTGACCTTGTACCGCCGCAAGAGGGAAACCATTACTGAGCTGCACAGTACAATACAGGATGACATAGGGTGCAGGAGTAGCATCTGCAGAACTGTGCCCCCACTGCTTAAGCTAGTGTCAGTATTACAATTCCTGGGTACTGCCACCTTCCAGCACTCCATGGCCATGAAGCACGGCAGGGCACAGCCCTCATTCTGCGCCATTCATGCCCAGGTGCTGGGTGTCCTCCTATGGCATGTGCAACACCACATTGCACTGCCTACCGCCCCAGCACAGGTCAATGCCATGAAGGCACATTTCTATGCTGTTGCCCAATTCCCAAATGTGATTGCAGCCCTGGACTGCGCCCATGTTGCTTTGGTGGCCCCCCAGGCCCACAAAGGAGTGTACCGAATTTGTAAGCAGTATCACTCCCTCAATGTGCAGGTGACCTGCAAACCCAACCTCATCATCACCCACTGCTGTGCCCACTACCCAGGTTCAACCCATGACTCCATGGTCCTATGGAACAGCACACTGCCATTATATATGGAGAGGCACAGAGGACAATGGGTGTGGATAGCGAGTGCGTAAATCTGCCTGAAGCACCTGACCAAATTGGGGGCAGGGGTGAACAACGACACAAAGTATGGCATGAGAAGTAAATGCAAAAGCAGTATCCGACCAGCTCCCGCACCTACGACAGAGTACAGCCGAGGGAGCATGCACATGTGGGACACATGTGGACGGACATGCTGACAAACACATCCAGAAGCAATTCTAACCACACACATACCACAATGCATCATGCATGATCCAAAACAATTACTAACAAAGTGCCACATTGCAGCACACAACAGCAGCCCTGCCAGTGCCACAGCTATGTACCCATGTACACCCACCACTCAATGCTGACCCACTTCCCCCAGAGGTATAGGAAAGGCTGATAGGCAACCCAACATGCCACATGCAAGAGAGAAATACACATCCACACGACAGCCACCAGGAACACAAGTCACTGACAGACACATCACAAAACATCTGTTGCAATGTATAAGAGAGCATGCGAAGTCAAAACAATGTATGATAGCAGTGACACAACATGCACAGACGTTGCAAAGGCACATGCCATGGGATGAAGCCCATATGCATGCACATGATGTCTATTGCCCTAATGCTGTGTAAGTCCACCCCCACACATTTCACAGTGACTAATGGCTGTGCTTCTCCCCATTCAGGTGACTCCGAGGACGTCCACGATTGATCACCAACGAGCAGCGCGAAGGCCAAAGCTGCCTTCTTGACAACATTGTTCACCTTTTTCTTCGAGGAATCTACCTATTCGAATCTACCATCCATATACCTGTACTCCGAATACCTGCAGCTGGCTTGGCTAATGACCCCTGTGCATGATCCACGAACGCTGCACGGCATAGCCCACAAGCACACACACAGCAGGACCTGTGTTTGCATTGAGCGCACCTATGGACTCCTGAAGGCATGTTTTCGCTGCCTAGATCATACAGGCAGAGCCCTTATGTATGCTCCAGAGAAAGTTGGAAGAATAGTGCTTGTGTGTGCCATGCTACACAACATACACAACATCTGCATAAGGAGGAATGTACTCCTACCCCCGATAATGATGATGAAGTGCCTGAGAGATGAGGGGAGGGATGGGAGACTGGTTCGCCAGACACTGATTATCTTTTTTTAAGACATTTCCCAGGCACAATCCATGCACCACTGTGTGACAGTCACTTATGTAAATAAACTCCACAATGACACTATCAGGAATGTCCATGCATACAGTTTTTATTATATGATGTGCCCCAGCTATCCCCCCTTGCACCTCCCATCACCAACTCCCCAGCACACAATGCCCCATCCCGCAACCCACCACCAACTCCCCAGGACACTATCCCCCTCCCTACTCCCACCACCAACTCCCCAGCACACTATCCCTCTCCCTCCTCCCACCACCAACTCCCCAGCAAGGCCACTCAGGGCAATAAGTGTATCAATGTTGTTCCCAACCATGGCCTCTTTCCCCACTGCCACACTCCAGTGATCTTGGGCACAGATGGCGCTGGGACTGACGCCTGGTGTGCTCTGATGAGACTCCTCTGTGGGAGTCATATAACTGGAAGGGATGGAGCCTGGCCCCTGGATCTGCTGGTGTGTGAACTTGTTGCTCTGGCGGATGGCCTCTGCCAGTACAGAGACACATTCGGTCATCTCCCTGATCCTCTGGGCGTATTGTGTCAGGGCGGCCATACTGGCAGTTGTCTCGGCCGGTTCTTTGCAATGGCCAGCCCATTCCTACGGGTGGCCCCTGGTAGGCTGTCACATATGGCCTGCAGGTGTTCAGAGTGTGTGTGCCCTATTGCTCCATATCCCTCTGTCTCCGCTGCATTTCATTCAGCCTCTGCAGCACTGTGCTGCTTGTTGGTGTGTGCCATATGGCAGGGGGCGTGCAGTTGCACTGGGCTGCTGTCAGGGGAACCATATCAAGGAGTGTCAATGTCCAGCTCAGGTGTTTGAGTATGTCGACGGCAGGAAGGGGTTTCTGGGTACTGGACACGCTTGCAGCAGTGAGGGCTTTCAGGTGTTGGTGTTGAAGGCTGGCGGCAATGAGGGCTTTCAGGTGTGGTTTACGCTGGCAGCGGTGAGTGTGCCCAGGGGTTTGTGACCTTTCTGTATGTGGTGACACTGGGCTGCTGCCCCCTGTGTTTCCACGGTCACCCTGTCTGGAGATGTGGCCTCCGTGTGAGACCCTCCAGCAGTGGGAGTGTGTGCGGTAGCCCTTGCAGTGGGTCTGGTGGGCTGTGGAGTGGACGTCGGCCTGTCTGCACCTTTGCAGGGTGGTGGTGGTGATGGTCTGGGGAGATTGCATGTGGACCCATCATGATGGGGATGGTTGCAGCAGTGAGTGTGTGACACATGGCTAGGTGGTCTTTGGACTGTGTGTGGGGAGGGAAGGGTGTCCATGCTGGGGCAGCTGATGTTTGGCATGCATGCTTGTGGTCTTTAAAGCACCCACTTCCCTTCCCCAGTTTGGCACTCAGCGTGTTGGCGTCGGTGTGGCGGCTAACTCCATGGCTCTTTGGGGCACTGCTGTGCAGCCAGCAGGGATGCACTGTGGTGTAGAGTGATTGGCTAGCTGAGTCCATGTGGTTGTAGGCGGACTTGTACTTCCCTGTGTCTTGTCTGGCATCCCAGCATGGGGCAGGATAACTGGACCCACAACATTCTGGTGTGATTGCTGCACAGTGTTGTGGTTGCTTACCCACCACAATCCCGCTGGCACAGGGTGTATCAGCAGGGATATGGTGTGCATGGCCCTTGGATAGGTCACTTGCCACCCCTTCCCACTGCTCTGACACACAGGGGTGCCCTTCAGGGGTACCCATGGTGCCCTGCCACATGGCTGCTGTGGAGGGTGGCTGATGTGTAACCCCCTCACTCCCCCTGTTGGCAAGCCCAGCTTCTGGGTCTGCTGACATATGTACTGGTCCACTGGGACATTTTATGCTAGACTTTCATTTGTACATGCACTTGTACTGGGGTGGGTTGACTCATCTCCTGCCTCCTGATTGCTGCCACTGGCCTCCGCACCTCCAACTCCCTCTATTCCCTCCATATCCAGCACCATGCTGCACTTTCCTTACCAGGTCGTGAGGACCAGTGGCTCCACAGATCCTCCTCCTGTCGCCAGTAACTATGGCAGTGTTGGGACCGCAGCCCACGCACCATGACCCTGAGGTTGTTCCAGCATTTATGACAGTCCTCCCCATCACGGGCTATGCGGGCCACAGCTGTCACTTCCTCACTGATGGAGTGCCAGATGGCTGTCCTGTGCTGTGTGGATGTTTTGTGTTGCCTGGTGCCATATAGCTCATCACTGTGAGCAACAACCTCATCGGTCAGTAGCACACGCTCCCTCTTACTAAACTTAGGTTCCCTAAGTCGTTTTTCAGCCACCTTGCCTCTGATCCTCTCCTGAGAAATTCTGCCGTGGTTCCAGGACCGGATGGATGGCTGTAGGAAGTGGAGATATTTGATGGATTGTGTTTTTCAAAATGGCTGCCACAATGCTTCCTGTTCCAGCGATAACGCAATTTCCGCTGGCGCTAATAGCACCAGAGTCGGCGGCAGTAGCGCTATTAGCACTGATATTTTTTAGATAACCCTTTTTGCAGTGCAATTACCGCCAGGTCTTAATAGTGTTACGGCCAGAGTCATGTGCGCGTTTACGCCAGGTTGTGATGCAACGCTAAAACCGCTGCACGACCCGGTGGTGGCACTTTTTTTGCTCACTGGTAATTGTACCGGATTACTGCCAAACTTGTGATGAAGCCCAAAGTGTCTTAATGCTATAATATTAAGAAAGAACAGACAAATCATAATGCAGAATGAAATCACAATTACTATTTCAGAAAAACTCATTGATTTTCTTGATGGTAATGTATCTCTAATATTTTGGAAGCTCCACGACTTGTTTTAAGCCATGTCATTTTGTTACCATTTATAAATCACACTTTTCTATAAAAAACTGCAAAATAATTGCCACAATGATTCTGAAAATAATATGATTGTTTTTCGGATTGTCAAGAAATGTTATAATATCCACAGGTCATCTCATCAGAGCTAGGTAAGACTGCAATATATAGGCAAAAAGAGCATACAAGATTGTGTGCAATGCTATTACGATGGGTAGCATAGAAGATGCAGTGTGCTCCTTTTCTTTTGGCTCCGGTATATCAACACATTGTTCCTTGTTCCTATCTAAAAAAGTTCCATGATAGCTGCAAGTCCATTAATTCCTCATTAGATTTAAGAAATGTCAATTTTATATTTGAAGGGTTTGTTTCTTTTTCTTTACTCTTGGTTGCTGATCTTGTCTCTATGCGTAGATCTTCTTCTCTTGCTTCACTGTCAGTAGATGCAGGAGGGGTAGAGGTTTCTCCTTTGTATGGTTTGATGTCGTGCAGATGCAGCCAGGCTCGCCTTCCTTGTAACTTGACAGCTCTGGCAGTAACTTCTTCCACCTCGTAGGGTCCCTCGAAAAGGGGTTTATTCAAAGTGCGGACAAATTCGTGTATCAGCACCTGGTCCCCTGGATACATAGATTGTTTCAATAGGCTATCTGGATCAGTTGGCTTGCTTTCTTCTTCAATCCTCTTTGATCCCTCCCTGCGGTTCTTGATCTATTAAGAAATAAAAGAAACACTAGCAGTCATAGTTGTCAAATAATCGTGCATCTCATCACCTAATGTCTTCAATACACTGTGGCCACCAGTTTCTAACATAGTTGGAGGAGCAAGAGGTGTTCTCATTCAGCATCCAGTCACTAACTCGTGAGGAGTTAAGTGGTGATCTGAGCCAGGTTGATTTTACAACGCATATAGTCTGAGGGGCAGGCAATGTAGCTTTCCTTTCTTTAAAGTAATTTTAATCTTACTTATCCTCTCTTTAAGTAATCCATTTAAACGTTCAGAAATCCCATTCACCTGTGGGTCATAGGCAGAAGAGAACTTGTGTGTTATCCCTAATAAAAGAGTGACCTGCTCAAATAAGTCTTTTACAAAATGTGGTCCATTGTCAGATCGCAGGACCTCACACACATCCCATCTCGGGAACACCTCATGCATAAGGAACTTGGCAGTGCATGTGGCATTGTGGTGAGTACATGGACCTGCCTCATCCATCTAGAAAAGGGACAGATAACTATAGCTGTTGCATGTCTGCAGCATATATACATAATCTATATGTAGATGCTGAAATGGGCCATTGGGTCTCTGGATTTCTCCTCTTACTGTCCGCAAAGTGTGCCCTGCAGTAAATTCCTGGTTCACAATGCAATTCACAGTGAATTGTGCCACATGTTCTATTAAATTTGGTGAAAACCAATCTTCTGGAATTGCAGCAGCAAGACTCTCTCGAGTCGTATGCACAGGATAGTGAAGCTGCCGCAGCGCCACCCTCAATGATGCTAGAGGCATAACTGGCTTTCCAGTGCTATCCTGATTGGCTCAATGAGGGATAAAGAACACCCCCGTTTTCTCCATACGTTTTGCTCCTCCTGTGAGGCTCAACCTTGTATCTAAATTAATTGAACAATAGACAGCATGTTAAAACCCTCATTTACCACCATACAATATACTGTCATCTGTTTAGCACTCCTTATTCTGAAATCAGAAATATTTGGGAAATATGCTGTCTTTTTGGCTTCGAAATCTGCAGTTCGTTCCCATGAGAAATCCTGACTGTTCTTTTAGTATACACTGCACATTTTACGACTGCGATAGTCAGTGGGAGTCTTAATTCCTCAATGAGCTTATCCAATGTTGCATGTTGAACTGGAATGCCGCCTGCGTGGAGGAAGCCCCTCCTTTTCCATTGTGATAAACCTGCATGTACAGTTGACATCACATAGGTGGAGTCAGTGTACACCATCACTTCCTCATCCTCGTATATTTGAAGTACGGCAATAAGCAGCACTAATTCTGCAGCCTGTGCTGAACAATGTGAAGGCAATCTCAGGATTGCAACTACTTCAAATTCACCCTCTCAGTTCAGCTTTACTACTGTTGTTTGGTCAATTTTTGAAGAGCCGTCAATAAAGAGAACTTTCCCCCCTCCTAGGCCTTGGTCGAAAAGTGCAAGGTCGATTCTCTCCTTGTCACCCTCTCGGTCTGCACCGTCATTCTCCTCCTCTTGAACTGCCTTGCTGAGTTAGCTCTCATGTCGTGCGGTCTGCCTTGCTCGTCCTGTGCTCTTGTGCTCCATCTTTTATCCCTGTGGGGAAGGGAAATGGCCATCAGGGGTGTGTGATTCTGGTTAATTGCCTGACTTTACTTGACCCTTGCATTGGGACATGTCAGGTAAACGGCTCTGGTGTTAGTCCGTTGTCTTCCCTGTTGTGTGAAAGGGTTTGTGTGGGAAAAGGGTGGGCAGGGGCAGTGTTTTGGAATATACTACGTGGTAGGATGGGGAAAAGGTGTTGAAAGAAGAGGGATACCGAATCTCACCCGTCAGTGCCCCACTCACACTCCCCAAGGACCCTCCATCCAGGTGATTTTCCCTCACTAGTCCACCCCCAGGAACTGGATCCAATAGCGATGGCCATGTCCTGGCCACCTGGATGACAGATCCCTGGAGACTAGCCAGGGAGACACCGTCAGGTTTCTCACAAAATATATTTACAATACAGTCTCTGCCCCTATTTTTGCCACTTTCGAAGTTCTACTTACATGCTTGGCTCAGCTTGAGTCCTTCAGCATCAACTGTTCCTCAATCGACCAGTTCACCTTCAGTCCGTGGGGGAACCAGCAGAGCCCGGACAGGAATTTCTTCAAAGGGGCACCTGCCAAATGATTCTTCTCACACGTGTGTTTTTGCATTCCGATCCCCACAGAAAGCTCCACACTCTTCTGGCTAGTGGCGAAAGCAATCGAGAGTCCAAGAGTCTAGATATGGACCTAGGTCGATTAGACCAGAACTATCTGCACTGCTACCAAAATGTGCTCTAGCACCTTGAAGCATCTTGTGTGCTACATGAAATGACCAATAACGATCTCGGACCCAAATAACCTGACAGACTCAAAGAATATGGCAAAGTACTACTTTATTATCAGCATAAAATAAAGTAGGGTGATCCATCGAACAACAATCTGTAGTCCATACACTCACACCAAAATTTGATTATACAAAGATTTTATACCTCGATATGGGCAATCTATGACGTCATCCTACGTGGAAAACTGTGAAACCTATTGAAGGGAGGGATTGGTTAAGGGAACATATATACCTATATATCATGTAAGTATTAACAATATTACTGGATGCCACTTATCTGGTGGGAACTCCTTGAACCACCTCTAAATACGTATGATACTGATTATAGCAGAATAAATGACAACGGATTGGTCTTTGCAACATTGTATGGCATGTTGTTACATAGACCCTCTGATTGGTTGGCATACTTTCCCAACATTGGACTTTCAGCTCCTTAGCAGCACGTAAGCCAAATGGAACCCAGGTGCCGAGAGTAACGTCAGACTTCGCCCCACTTTCCAAATTAGTCCATCATCACTCATCGGTCCGGCCCTAAGCCAAGGCTTCTCCTTTGTAGTTGAACTTGCACCCTGTTCTCTATTCTGGAAATTTTAAGGGAGTGTAGGTGCACCATTACCTTTGTCTGGAACGTAATGAATTGCCCTTGTTTTTGACTTCTGGATCACGTGTGTGGAGACCAACATTTTGTCCATTTTGATCTTATATTTACCGCTACTTGATTCAATTGTGCAGGGTGTCATTTCTCCTCTCAGCCTCTATAGACTTGCTCACTCCATCTTGCATAGTATTTTTGCATCTTTAATTGTCCAATACTTGGCTCTTGCAGATGTTTTGCTCTTTACTTAATCTAAGGGAAAAATGTCTTTCATACATGGCTTATCCTTTTGACTCCCTTTGTGCCTTTCAATTATTCCTTGAAGTAGCATCCTTGATCCCAGGCCAATAATGTCCTCTTTATTCCTCATATGAAGCTGTTTTTCCAGCATCTCCTGACTCTGCAGCCCTGGTCTGTCTCTGAGGTAGCTTGATTGGTTCCAATATGAGTCCAATGTCCATCTTTCCACCATGGCCACCCTAACCACATTAAGTTTTCTTCTGCAGGAAGCGTCTATGTAACTCATCTACCTTGCGTTTCTGTGTATATGCACCTATTCGCTTGTTACTTTATCTCCTTTGTATATATGATCATGTTTGATTACATGTTTCTCTTGTTACTTCAGTTACATCTTTATTCTTTAAGTATTTGCATATCGTGTCATTACATCTCAGTATCTTTCCTTCATGACGTCACTCCGCCCTTGTCAGTTCATCTCTCACACACTCAATGTGGTTTTGGGGTGATACCTTGTGTCCCACATAGGGCTCTTCTCCTGCTATTTCAGTATGCCGGAGGTGATGGGGCAGGTGGTAGGGATGACACGTCTACCTGCTCCTCTACAACAGTGTACACAATCATCTGCTGGCCCCATCTACAGCCCCAGAGCACAAGCTGAGACATCACGTGGAGGAGTTGCAACAGGTGATGCAGCTGCACTCAGCGCCTACTGTAACATTGCCATTCCATCAGAGTATGGAATGGGCTCTATACTGCCTTCCCGG
The DNA here is from genome assembly GCF_040938575.1 of Ambystoma mexicanum. Taxonomy (NCBI): domain Eukaryota; kingdom Metazoa; phylum Chordata; class Amphibia; order Caudata; family Ambystomatidae; genus Ambystoma; species Ambystoma mexicanum. The sequence goes on from NC_090925.1 coordinate 899,032,763, forward strand.
GAGAGAGCATACCTGATCTTCTGATGCACTGAGGAGCCAAAGCAGCCCTGAGAGTACCGGTACGACGTTCTTTTATCGCCAGGCCTTCTAACGCCAGGATTTTAAACGTGGAAAGAATAACAAAACATTTCATCACATTTTTTTTGGGGGGTGGGCAAGGGCAGATAAGGAGTTGGGGGTCAGGAATAGTTAAAAGGGGGTGGGTAAAGGGCAGGGCTTGGGTGTGGAACTGCCCCCAAAAAAAAAACATTCGATGAACGTTATCGTTGTTCTTTCCACGTTTAAACAGCAGGCATTAGAAAGCCTGACAATGAAAGAACATGGAACCAGAGTAAACGATGAGCCACACTGCTCCAGCCCTGCCAGCTCTGTTATAGGTCCATGAGGGTCACACACTCTATATATGGATGAACCCAGAATATTACACCCAAGTCACTGAGGGTTTACAGTTCTTGACAACCCCAAAACACGCTATGCTGGAAAATACAAGTTAGATTACGGAAGAGGAGTACTTGATATGATATGATATGATATGGCATTTGTAACGCGCCTATACACAAGTGTTTCAAGGCGCGACGAGGCAGGGGGGGGAACAAGGGGAGACAGATAACGATCCTACTAGGCCAGGTGTCATTCAGACCGCGCAATTGCAAGGGTAGAGGGGAATGGGAAAAGTGCAAGGGGAAGGGGAGAGGGGAAAGTGCAGTACATGGTTAGTAGAATACAAGATAAATAATAGGGCCAGCTGGTGGCAAGTGCAAGGTAAGTGCCGGGAGAAGGGGCTGTATGAAACAGAGACAGTCCCGTAGTGCAGGTAGGCAGTGCAGGGAGGAGTGGCTGGGCCAAGGACTGAGATCGGTGAGTGGCCCAGTTGCAGATTCAGTGCAGGTTCAGTGATTTTAGCAGGGGAGAGAGGGAGAGAAAGCAGAGGCAAAAAGGAAGGTTTTGAGGTGCTTCCGGAACCAGAGATGGTTCTCCTCAAGTTTCAGGGAGGCAGGAAGGCTGTTCCAGAGGGAGGCTCCTGCTGCGGAGAGAGATCTACCCCCAACTCGTTGCTTGGAGAAGCGGCTGACCCTGAGGTAGTTGGAGGTGGGTGAGCGAAGAGCTCGAGAAGGAAGATATTTAGGAAGAGAGAGTTGAAGGTATTTTGGCCCAAGGCCCCAGAAGGCCTTGTGGACAATGCAGAGGGTTTTGAACTTAATCCTCGTAGCCACTGGGAGCCAGTGTAATGATTTCAGTCCTGGAGAGATACGGTCCCTGGGCTTGAGGCCAAGGACAAGTCTCGCAGTCCTGTTCTGGATGAGTTGTAAAGGGCAGGGAGTAGAGGCAGGAAGATTTAGATAGAGGCTGTTACAGTAGTCCAGCTTCGAGAGAACCAGGGCTCTGGAGACAGTGAGCTTCTGGGGGAAGGAGAGGAAAGGAAGGATACCTCTGAGGAGGTGTAGCTGGCAGTGTGACTTCTTGGAGACGTCAGAGATGTGAGGAGAGACAGAGAGTGTGGAGTCGAAGATGACCCCGAGGTTTTTTGCCTTGCAGGTAGGAGCAGGAAGAGGGCCAGGGGAGGCTGGCCAGAGAGCTGCAGGGAAGGAGGGAGTGGGTGTGCCGATGAGTAGAATCTCATACTTACTGGCATTAAGGCAGAGGTCGTTGGCGGCACACCATTCCTGGATAGCAGAAAGACAGTCAGAGATGAGGGAAGGGGAAGAGGAGGCCGAGGGTAGCCTGAAAATGAGTTGGGTATCATCCGCATAGCACTGGAAGTTGGGACAGAGAGCAGCAATGCGGTGAGCAAGAAGTGCCAGATACTGGTTGAACAACCAGGGGGAGAGGTTAGATCCCTGGGGGACACCACAGGTAGAGAAAAAGATGTCAGAGAGGAAGGAACCCAGTTGGACCAGGGAGGGTCGATTGGAGAGGAAGGAGGTCAGCCATGCCAGAGCCTGACCAGTGATACCCAGGTTATCATGGAGACGATTGAGCAGGATGGTGTGGTTGACAGTGTCAAAGGCAGAAGAGAGGTCGAGCAAAATGAGAACACAAGGAGTGTTAGAGTCAAGGTTTGAGAGCAGGTCCTCACGGATGTTCAGGAGAGCAGTTTCCGTGCTTCTGGCAGCTATGAAGCCAGACTGATGGTCATGAAGACTACCAACAGACTCAGCATAGAGATTAAGCTGGGAGATGGCCAGTTTCTCCAGGAGCTTACCCAGGAAGGGAGTGATAGAGTTTGGGCGATAGTTAGCTGGGCAGGAGGGGTCGGAAGAGGGTTTCTTAAGAAGGGGGTGCACAAGGGAGTGCTTGAGGGGGGATGGGAAGACTCCAGAGGCGAAGGAGTGATTGCAGAAGTCTGCCCGGTCAGGAGCCAAGGAGTCGATGTGGTCCTTGATAGTTTTGGAGGAACAGGGGTGCACCTGTTTTGACAAGACTTTCATAGATCGGACTTCTCTCGAAACCTCGTCAGCAGAAAAAAGGGGAAAGGCAGAGAAGGAGGGAGAGGGGTGGCTGCAGAAGGGCCAGAGGAAGAGCAGGGAATAGAGGGGGGGAGGTGATAGGAGGAGAGTGAGAACAGGATGTCCTGAGTTTTTGAAATGAAGTGAGAGGCCAGTGCCGTAGAGAGGGCCTGGGAGGGGACAGGAGAGGTAGAGACTGCAGCAGGGTTGGCCAGCTCCTTGCAGATTTTAAAGAGTTTGGCCGAATTGTTAGATGCCGCAGAGATGCGGGCTTGGATAAGGGCTCTCTTCTTGGTGAGAACGGAGAGCCGGTATTGCCTTTGGAGCAGGCGGCAGGCCAGTTTGTCAGAGGATGAACATGAAGCATGCCATTTCCTCTCTGCCACCCTGCACTTGCGTTTAAGGGTGACGAGATCTGAGTCATACCAGGAGTTACATTTGGCTTTGGGCTTCAGGTGAATTCTCATGACAGGGGCAAGGATATCAAGGGTATCAGATATAGCAGCATAGAGAGTGGAGAGGGCTGTGTCAGGGTGGGAGTCAGCCGAAGGGGAGGGCGAGAAGGTGGTAGCGAAAGCCTCAACTGACACGCGCTTCATGGGTCGGATGACCGCGAAGGTGGGTGGCAGTGATGAGGGTGGCTTTGCCTGTGGGGAAGGGACGGTGAGGTGGGAGGATAGGAGAAAGTGATCACTCCAGGAGAGAGGAGTGGAGAGAGGGACAGAGAGGGGAAGGTCAGAAGAGAACAGAGCATCAAGACTTCGATCGTCATCAGTACTATCCTCCAACTAAAGCGAGAGGAGACAGCAAGTGTCCACCACCAGACGGGTCCAAAGCTGTGGAGTGAAGAACATGCAACACCATTGGTTATAGAAATCAACTCTTTGATGTTCTAAACACTAGCTGCAGTATGCCAGGAAATGCCTGGAGTGTGATAAGCCATCAGGCTGTTCATGCACCCCATGTGCCAGCAGGCATACCTACAGAGAAGGATTATTGTCAGGGCACCTCCTGATGGACCTATTGGAGATGTTTGCACCACCTGTTTCATGCACATGGCTATCCTGACTCACAACACCATGATGGTTCCTAGCTGAGTGTTGCTTGGTAGCTCCCATGGGTTTTACTGGTATGGTGGACCCTGGCAATGATGGAAGGCACAGGCCTGAAGATCATCAACTATCCTTTGAATGTGATCAATCGAACTGTCTGTGTGACGAAATGACTACTGCTGTACTGGAGTACAGTGTGGAGTAATGGCTAAACTGCCTACTCAGCCCCACACGACTACTAAACCAGCACTGATCCTAATCACAAAGGTAAAACAGTCACAGCGTGATGGGTATACCTCCTTTACCTTTTGTGGTAACATGGGCTTAGGGCAGGCTATACTCTCAGGACGGGCGTGTGGTGATAACAGTAGCAACCCAAACAAAATAGCACAAAGACTCCATAATAAGAGAATATCCAATCAAGGTCTATACACTTTTCCACTTTTGCCTAAACAATTTAAATGCAAATAACTTTCTAAAACCTCAAGTAAAAACCCCACCCCTGTAAGAGTGAACACAGAAGATGCAGGTAGCAATATATGTCACTCTGGGTACTTTGGTAGAGTTGTTCATGAAAGAAATTGCAGGAATGTCATTGTTAAAAATGATATGTGATGTTAAGTTAAGTTATTTGCTATTTGTATCGTGCCTGCTGCCATTGGTATGGCCGCTTAGTGCTGTGGGGATGAATGCCCTTCAGAAGACTGTAGTCAGAGTTTTGAGAAGTGATGAAAGAAGTTTTAAAATGTATGTGTGAATTTTTAGCCAGCACGAAGGAAGGGAGGGAGAGGCTCGGTCACTAACAGCAGACTATAATTATCAGGTGAGAGGATGGGTGCCGAAACAAATTGTTAAAAGAGTCAGGAAAGTCAAAAGAGTCAACAGAGTCAGAATTATGTGAACAGATGGACCGACTTTTTGCGTGGGACTCAGTTGTATTCTATTGGAGGTGGCACTCGGGCCGAGGGTGATGTGTGTTTTCGGTGGGTGTAGTCGCACAGTGTTTATTGCAGATGTATGGAGATGTGAAGGCTGTGCCCTTTGTGGGATACAGTTATATTTCATGAGATGGAGTGCATGACGTTCTGCTGAAGAAAGAATGACACATAGTTAGATATGGTCTTGCAGAGCATATCATAAAGGCCTGGCTGATTTACAGTCTCCTCACACCTCGGGGGCCTTCGAATTCCCATGGGCGCAGTGCACAAGATGGGCTAAGTCTGTGAAAGTGCTCATGGGAAGAGCTAGGTTTTGAGAGCCTTCCTGAAGACAAGGCGATCTTCTATGCAGTGGATGCTTAATAGGATTGAGTTCTATATGGTGGGTGCATACACCGAGAAAGAAGAACCCCCCATTTTGGTTGATTGGGCTGATTTTGTCACTGGGATCAGGAGGAGAAGTGCTGCACCTTATCTGAGATTTCTGTTAGGCATGTAATGTGTACATTTATACTGCAAGCATTCCGGTCCTATGTTGTGAAGAGCACAATGGTTGATGCACATTGCCTTGAAGGTGGATCGTCACCCAATTGGAAGCCAGTGTAGGACATGGAGAGTGTTTTGTACATGTTGGAGTACGCGTGAAAGAATGATAGCAACGATCCCAGAGACTATGTGTGGGAAGGTCAGGTCAAGTATTGGTTAGACAGTGACCTGTCTGTTGGGAACAATGAAGTAAGTGGCAAAATAATGTGTGGTTACTCCACATTAATTGATTGACAGGCTGCGGGCAAGCGGTGGCAGGTAGATGCTAGTTGTATACTGTTCTGTTGGTGAGGTAGTGTAGCACTAGATGGTGATTTCCAGGCTCCAATTGTTAGTAATCTGTGCTCTTCCTGCTTGCTCCAACCCTTTGGTCCAGTAAGGGATGGTGTGAAGAATTGACTTCTGCCCTAAAGGAGTATAAGGGGGAGGAGAGGCTAAAGCACTTACTCAGCCCTCACACTTCTACAAACCAAGAGCCAATCCAATCATATCTGTGAAAGAACAGTTAAGAGATATACCTCCTTTGCCTTTGGTGGTGACGTGGCTGAGAGAAGGCTGTAAACTCTCAAAAGGGGTGTGAATGTGAAAGAGTAGCAACCCAAATGGTAACTTTCCAAAATATAGCAATGTCCAATCAAGGTTCAAGAAATATATATATGTGTATATATATACATACTTTATTTAAACACACCATTTAATAGCTAAATAGAAAACAATACAAAAACCCACTCCTGTAGAAAAACACAGACTATGCAAGTTATGCGTGTAAATCATGTGCTTGCATTACATCAACATTATGTATCCAGGAATGATACAGGAAAAGACAGTGGGCCTCATTACGGGTTCGGCGGTAACCGTGTCGGTGCCGGCAATGATTTATGGCACCTGACTTCCCGGCGGTCCAGGAAGTCAGGCGCTGGCAAATTGTAAGTCCCCATTCCCATAGATTCCAGTGGGAATGGGGACCACGGAAGCACCGGCACTGTTAATAACAGTGCCGGTGCTTTCGTGAAAACTCTGTGGGCGGGTGCTGGTCCGCCCAGCAGGTCTGACCTGCCGGGCGGGACGGCACCCGCCCGCAGAGTTGTAATATGCCCATCCGGAAACAACAGTGCTGGTAAGCTTACCGGCACCGTCGTTTCTGGACCAGCATAGTTGTAATGAGGCCCAGTGTGTTATCGGTTGCTATGACATCCATGGGTAACATTGTGATGCCCAGAAAAAGGGCGTTATATGACAGTTTTATCACCCAAAAAATTCTCATAAAAAAACTTTGAAAGAGATATTTCCGTGACAATGGGCCTCATTACACGGTAGGCGGTGAGCCATGGCACCGCCTTGGCAGTAAGGGGATTTACCGCCCCATCCCAAGGTTGGAGGGGCGGTAAATCCCCCTTCCGCCATTGCCCTTCCCCATTCCCATTTCTGCCCCATAGGGCTCAATGGGAATGGGGAAGGCGCTAATTACGGCACCGCAATTTAGCGGTGCCGTAATTAGCTCCGAGGTCCCTTAGCGGGTTTGTATTTAACGCCTGCAAAAAGCAGGCGTTAAAACTCCAACCCGCTAAGGGACCTCGTAGTAAGGCGGCAGGGATTTACCGGCACCGGTATTTTACCGGTACCGGTAAATCCCTACCGCCTACCGTGTAATGAGGCCCAATGTTTTCGTTCATTTCAGGGCAACACTACACCATTACAATTCTTGTGTACGGTTTCCTTTCAATTGCAGAGAACTAATTACATATCTTCATATATTTTAAATAATCTTATTCGGATGAAGCTTTCTGCGACTTCATGGTGAACGCCTATGTGAATCGCAGTGCATGTTGCAACGAGCTATCATTTGGAGTTACAACATATGATTCATGGAAGTGTTCTACAGTGGCCCAATCCCATAGGAAAACGTTCTGTGAATCAGGCCCCATGTGACACATGATTCTACTTGGTCTCTTCGGGTTTTGCAACTGGAATTCATGTGTTATTTGTACCTCACAGAAAACATATAATGTGGGCTAACATTGAGTGATCCTGGCATGGGACGCTGCAGGCCCTGCACTTTGTTTTGCAGTAGGAAACGCACAAGGCCAAGGGGAATCTGCCCCGGGCGCCATGTTGGCTTTGCTTTTCCCTGTCATGCTTACTTTGCATATTTAGTTTCCTTTCTGGTGAGTTCTGTAGCATCAGCTAAAGCGAGCCCTAGAATTCAGAGGGAATTGTGTGGAGATGCGTATCCTAGTAACACGCCAGGCCCTCATTGTCTGCTCGCCTGAAGGCATTGCAGCCATGAACATCCAGGCTCGCAGTGCTTTCAACAATCTTTTCAGCGCTTTTGTCTCCTTTACTTTTTGTGCTGGTATTGTTCACGGTTTCTTTGTGCCGCAGTTCACAAAACCGCGCTCCAGAGTCACGTAAGAGTTAGTATATCATTGTTCTTAAAGTTCACGAAATGCAATAAAAAAAAAAACATACTTCTGGAATGTGACGCTCCAGTGCAGTGTGTTGCTTGTGCAGGATGTGTGTGCCCTGCTGGAGAATTCCACATCGGGATGCTGGGAATAAGGGCATTGGCTACATTACTTTCAAAAGCTTTCTATGTTTCACGGAAATGGCGGAAGTGGAATATAGCACAGGATTCTGCAAAACCCTAATCAGAATTTTGCAAAACATCACACACAGAATTCTTTAAATAAAATGCATCTAGTGCCCGAAAGATTCCATGCCTTTACAAAGACACCCAAAATAACCACATACTTTAAAAACGACACCTAAATAACGAAAAAAGTCGAAGTTTCTTTTTTTAATTGTTTTTTTTTATTTGGGGTCCCTCCTCAAGCACCCCATGTCTACTGTCTTTTTACCCTCCCTCCTACTACCCGCACCCCTTTTAGTCCCTCAACCCACCCCCCATATATACTTTGGACCTCATTACGAGGCTGCCGCCGGTATGCATTTTTTTCCAGCACCCGCGAATGGGCAATTACCGGGTCATGCCAAGTATGGCGGACCCGATAATTGCCCATTCGCGGGTGCCGGTAATGAGGGACTCCCCATCCCATTCGGCCCCATAGGGCTGAATGGGAATGGGACGTTGGATGCACCGGCACCATTCAGAGTGGTGCCGGTGCATCCGACTTGCTGTGCTCGCGGGTGCCACTCTGCCCGCCAGTCTGACAGGCGTCCGCGAGCACAGCTCGTCATATGGCGGTCCGGGAACTACGGTACAGGCATGCTTACCGGTACCGTAGTTCCAGGACAGCCATGCTTGTAATGAGGCCCTTTTACTTTATAATGTTTGTTATTTAGGTGTCGTTTAAAAGGTATGTGGTTATTTCTTTTTTTCGTTATAAACACTGGATACCTGCCGGAAATAGTAAGCAATGCTTCAAGCAACCCAGAGTACCCTTTGAAAGCACAGTGAAAACTCGGCTAAATTCACAGAGAATTATACTGGGGCAAATGATGAAAAATCTGCCAGCGTTTCAGATTTGCACCGCGTGACCTTATATTTGATTCACAGAGCTCATCTTTCAGATGCCCGTAGGCAATCCTCACCTCCAGATTCACGCCCGAATTTTGGTTTTGCCACATAAGGTCGCGCTTTAGTGCCACCTCATAGCAAAAGAAAGATACAGAGAAGAGATACAAAGGATGGGTGTTGATGAGCAGACTTTTTGGTTGGCATGCCAACTGGAAATGCTATTAGTATGCATTGTTATTCTTTGTGTCCTGCCGCTCATCTTGCTTTCTTCTGGCAGCATGTCTTGGCGCAGACAAGAGTAAATAAAATCACAGTCCTTGTCCTCATCACGCTCCCTATCTTCATCATCATCTCAGACCTCATCAGAGTCCTACATCCACTTCTTGTCACAGTCATGCTCCTTTATGCACTTCTACTCATCATCACCATCGTCGCCCGTGGCACAAACCTCATCACAATCGTATTCCTCAATATTGTTCTAGCCTTAGTACTCATCAACATTCTAGTCCTAATAGTAGTCCTCTTTAGTCTTAGTGCTCGTCACAGTCCTAGTGCTCATCACAGTCCTAGCCCTCATCACAATCTTGTTTGTAGAATTTGTCACGGTCCTAGTTATTGTCATACCTCACCCTCATCTCAGTCATAGTCCTTTCCACAGTCCTAGTCCTCCTCAGGGTCCTCATCACATTCTAGTTCACATCTAGTCATAGTTCTCATTAACAACCCTAGACCTAATCCTTATCACAGTCCTAGACCTGATCCTCGTCACAGTCCTAGGCTTCATAAAAATCCTAGTCTTCATGACAGTCCTTGACCTAGTCGTAATCCCAGTGGTCGCCACAGTCCTAGTCCTCATCATAGACTTAGTCCTAGTTACAGTCCTAGTCACATATCACAGCCCTAGTCCTCCTCAGGGCCCTCATCACATTCTAGTCCACATCCCACTCATAGTTCTCATTAACAGCCAGAGTACTCATCTGTGTCACAGTCCTAGGCACAGTTCTACTCCTTGTCATATTCCTAGACCTAATCCTCATCACAGTCCTAGACCTGATCCTCATCACAGCCCTAGGCTACGTAAAAATCCTGATCTTCATCACAGTCCTTGACCTAGTCATATTCCCAGTGGTCGCCACAGTCCTAGTCCTCATCATAGACTTAGTCCTAGTTTCAGTCCTAATCCTAATCACAAACCTAGTCCATATCACAGTCCTAGACCTCTTCACATTTATCAGTCCTCATCAGAGTCCTGGTCCTCTTTACTGTACTTATCTCAGTCCGTATCCTCATCACATTCCAAGCCCTTTTAGTCCTCACAGTCTTCACATCATTGATAGTCCTTTCCCCATTCCTAGTCACAATCCTCATCAAAGTCCCAATCCTTGTCAAAGTCCTTCACATTCCTAGCCCCCTCCACAGCCATATTCTCTCTCTCACAGTTATTCACAGTCAGTTTTACATCCATAGTCTCAGTCTCAGTCAGTCTCTTAGACATCATTATTTAATCAGTCGCTCTGCCTCTGACTGTTTCTCTCTCTCTTTCTCTCTCCCTGGCCCTCTTTCAGACTCTCAGTTTCAGTCGGTCTGTTTCTCTTGTTTACCTTCTTCTCCTTAGAGATCCCATCATGTATCTTTCCCCTCTCCACATGTCCCACTTTGACACTTTCTCTCTCTGTCTCTCTTGCTTGCTCTTTCGTTCTTTTTTGCCCCCTTCCTCTCACTGGTGACTATGGTGCTGATCGGTGTGGACATTTCACAAGAGAAGGTGAAGAAAGAAACACAGCCTTCATTGATTGTAAGGTGTCTAGACCCTGGATGCAGAAATGGTGCTATCATTTATAATAATTCAACTCTTTTAGGCTTAGAGAACTACTGCCAATGCACACATATGGATCTGTGTGCAGTATATCTACATTTTGCAACTATGGGACAATGTAGTTGGTGGGTCTGAGGTATGCATAGAACTTGACCTCTGTTACTAAGCATGAAAGATGCAGCTAAAAGTAGAGCTGCCACTCCAGTTGTCCCTAAGGTAAATGGTAAGAGGTGAATGCTTCCCAAATATATCTAGGTCAGGGATGGGTAAATGACATTTACACCATCAGATCTGCCTTGCATTTGTTGTAACTAGCATGTTTACATGAATGTTAAGCCCGGCCATTGCTGGAAACCCAGAGCTGGGACTTGGTACATCTATGATTTCCCATCTTCCTGGAAACAACATTTATCAAGCAGTGCATGCCATCCAACAAATGGTCATGTATATGATATATGTATGTATTCTATCTCTTAGTGGTCTGAAACTCCTTTTGTGAGGGGTTAAACCATTATGTTGGACAGTGTACATGGCCTTGGATAATTCTGAATTAAATGTGTGTTTTAACATTATTAATGATGCCATGCCACATGGTTCATATTCACAAACATGTTCTGGGCCTCCACAGCAGCTTTTGTAAGATGCATGCTTCAGACCTCAGTTGCTGATGTAAAATATTAGAAGTATTTAATCAGCCAGAAGATGCTAACAGCTCATGTAATAATAATTAAGTGAAAACTAGCCTCCCAACCTGGAAGTTCTGTGAGCAAGAACAGTTCTTCAGGCGTCAACCAAATGTAGAAAAAAATGAACAACTGTAAACACCAAAACTATTAATTTTGGCCATACTTGTTTGCTTTGTTCATTAGCTATGGGATAGAGTGTGCAAATCTAAGATGCTGATAAATCGTTGTAAATCAGGACCTCTATTGCTGATTCTTCGGAACAGTCCTTGTGCATCTCTCTATTGATTGCTGTTGGTTAGTTCTAGGAAAAAATAGCATTGTTACAAAATTGTCAATGTGTGCCCACAGGTATGGTAACAGATAATATTTGTCCATCAGTCGTAGGATATTTATCAGAAACAGGTATGTGAAAGTTAAGCGTCTCTTATAATATGATAGTAACAGTATTATGTTTTCATTTTCAGGCTCATGTTTGGAAGTGAAATGACAAGGAAGGTACAGCAGAATCATTGCACTGTACTGTCTTACACCATTTGCTTGGCCCCACACCAGGAATAAGAAAATTGTGGTAAGAAGAACATTAATTCAAACATTGTCAAAGCTGACCTAATTTAGGAATATTACTAAATCGTCGCGGGAGGATAGCTCAGGGGAAACGCTCTCGCCTTGGAAGCAAGACGATGCGGAGCAACAGAGGATCAATCGCCGGGTCCGTGCTTAGAAACCTCTGGGTATTAAGCGCATTATAAATAACCAATCATAATTATAAAATATTAATCAAGTATATCTGATAAGAATCACGGTGTGTAGGTGTTGTGCAGGTTTACTCTGTATGGGATGATAATCATTACCTCCTTTTCCTTGAAATTATTGGGCTGAATTCCGAATCATCCGTTTTTATTTATATGTCGGAGCCACCAAATTTGACAGATTTTGGGTAGCCAGCTACGCCTTCATTGGTTTTCAAATAATTTGGTGTATTCAATGTTACCAAGGAGGATAGCTCAGGGGCAACGGGCTCGCCTTGGAAGCAAGACGACACGAGCAACACAGCTTGATCTCGGGTCCACACTTGCGTTATAAATAACCAATCATATTATATCATACCACCATCCCAGTGTTTTAACATACTCATTTGCTGATATTGTCTCTACCTACTATATATCTCCCTGAAGCACCCTGAAGCACCCTTGAATCGTAGACAAGCCGTAAAACCCCAGCTCCATTGGAAATGGAAAGAGTAATACCCAGATGTAGCAGGGAATTAATGAGCATCTTGGTAATATTCTTACAAAAGAAGAGCATAACATGCCCAGTAAATACATGTTTAAATAGAGATTAACCAAGGATGTCCTGTTTCAAAATAAATTGTAGGCCTGTGAAATCCACCATGGCCCTTGTATCTAAACAGATTGACCAGAACGATGTATTAGAAGGAATCAAACTTGCTGGCATATGAAATGATTAACAAAGAACCACAAACATATGCACATTATGAGCAACATTGCATACTATTATTGGTAATTAACAGAGAGGTGGATTTCAGAAGCTTAAGGGATCTTTTAATGAGGAAAGTTTGGTCGGCCCCGAATGTGACATCACAGCAAATACTAGGTTGTGTCACTTCACCATGCTACATACAGTTAATCGTGAACACCAAGAAACGTATTTATGGATCAGTGCTTAAGTAATCAATATGGAGATGTACGAACACCTATACCGGTTTACTTTGGGAAATGTTTTGACAGCCATAAAAGAGCAAACATAAAGGTTTTTCGCTGGGTTTTTTACTGCAAATTATTTATCGAAAAATCCCATAAAAAATGTTTACATTTATTTTGGCGGGGTCCTCCCCCAAGCCCCCATTCCCTTTCAGTTTTGATCTATGACCAAAAACCCACATCCCATATATATATTTTTTTAACCCCCCCAAAAAAGATTTGACAGGTTTTTTCGATAAAAAATTTGCTGTAAATAACCCTGCGAAAAAACGTCCCGCGGTGAAAGGACGTTGTACCAACATAAAGAGCTTGGCCCAGACAGGATTTTCATAAAGAGCGAGCCCATGATATGGGGCTCTGTCTTCCAGCATCTGACAAACTTAATACTTGCGGGTGGCGAAGAAACTAGTTCTTGGCTAGGTGCACAAAGCACACTTTTATAGAAGAGGAGAGACTGTTTACAACTGGAAATGTCTGCCCGATATCTCTAATTGATTCAACGACAAAGATACATGGGAACATCTCCTAGGCCGATTACAATGCAGCTAGATGAAAATAATATATTCTCCCAGGCCCAAGCCGGTTTCCGGAAGGGGGCAGAGCACAATTGAATCATCCACGAGATTAAGATTTATTACAGAAGAATACCCTATCCTTCATATGGATGGCAATAAATCATAATACACTCTGGCAAACCTTGACTGAGATAAAAGCTAATTAGCATAAAATAACATAGGCAAGAACCACTCACTAGTTATAGAAATCAAATGACTGCATACCTATGACTATGCTCAAATTAGATTTGGGCCTACGTGGAAGGACACTATCACTTTTGAAGTAAAAGCAAGCATGAGACAGGGTTGTGCACTGGCTTTCACACTTTCTAACTACTTTATTAATGATCTTGAGTTTTTTTTAAAGCGGTGCGGGCTGATTCACCAAGGATACAAAATGCAAATATTCCTGTCTTACTTTACATCGATGATGCGGCCACCATTGCTAGAACCACAATACACTTATACAAACTGCTACTTAGACTGGAGGTTTACTGTAAGTATATATCCTTAATCCTCAACTCTACCAGGTCCAAAGTTATCAATTTCAGCAAAAGATGTGCAACACAGCTATTTATTTGAGGAAGGTGCGGAATTAGAACGGGTGGATACATTTGTTTATTTTGGTAGAAGATTTTCCAGAAATCTCAGTTGGGCATTTCAGATAGAGAAAAGTAAAACAATATTTTTTTTAAATGACAGAGCTATTAATAGTTTTGGAATGCATTTGACGAGGAAAAATATCATGGTTTCATTATAGGTTTTGGAAAAGTTTGCTGTATCTGTCAGCGAGTACAGACTCTGTTTTAGTACATACTGAATTTGGGATAGACTCTAATGACATTGAGGCCACGAATACACCATTGCTTGTTTGGCTAGAGTAACAATGAAGCAACCTATTACAAGGGTACACTTGCAGAGGTATGTGATTGCGACCTGGATCACAGATAAAGATAGTTAATGCTCATTAGAAATATGTTTTGTAAGTTAGACCTTACTGAATTTTGGCATTCACCAACATCATTCACCAAACTAAGCTCTAAGCTCATAGAAGAATATGTTGGTGAATGCATGACAACTACAATATAGAATAATGTGCCACATAGTTTAATGGTTTCAAGTTATTTACAAAATACAAAGACATGGGCATTGGAAGATATCTTGTACTTGAACCATACAATACCTCTGTGAACCTATATCTGAAGGTTTGCCTGGGAATGCTGCCTATTGCAGTTTACACAGCCAATTGGGCACGTGGTCGCTCTGACAATTGCCAAAGTAGCAACCAGGAAGTAGACAGTAGCTCATTTTTTTACCATTTTCGTTATTTTGCTTTGACTATGCAGATGCCCCCCCAATTGTCTACAAACTCATGAATAATGCAATATTAAACGTAACATACCTGAATGCCTGGCTCACACGTGGACTACTGGATGACTGTCAACTGACTTAAGCCCAACCCATCCAAAAACGAACTTGTGATCAGCGGTACTACACAGTATCTGACACACTTCATTTGCCTACTGTGAGAGATCTAAGAGTCACAATGGCCTCATGCTGGTACCACAGATAAAATGCATCATAAAGGGATCATTTATACAACTCCACACCCCACGATGCATCATTCCCTACATGACAATGGAAGTCATCTCCTTGGTACTATCAAGACTTGATTATGTCAACAACCTCTAACTGGACTACCAAACTATCTACTTAACAGACTCCCAAGAGTCCAGACTGTGGCAGCAAGATTAGACACACACACATATCCCCATCAATTGTACACAGCATGGGTGGCCAATTAAAAACAAGATCCACTTCAAACCCTATCGATTGGCCACTGCACCTACAATGACAAAGGCCCAGAATACATCAGAAGGAACTATATATATATGCAATACATAACCTCAGGACCACTAAGATCTGTCAGCAATGCATTTATAATAATACGTAATTTCAACAGGAAGCAAAATGGATGCTCCACGTTCTCCTTCCTAGCAACCAAAATGTAGAATTCAATAGCACAGACCTCTGCACAGTAAAAGACAGCTTTCAGAAAGCAGCTAAAAACATGGCTTTTTAAACTGATTAACCCATAAAATAGTAGACCCCTCTTTCCCCACACTAGCCAACCTACTACAAAGGATTTACGAGGATCAGATTCCACACAACCAAAAAGGAAAGTAACAATTACACCTGGAATCTGGCAACAAACAGCCAACTTAATCGACCGGCAGGAGTATATTACAACAGATACTACCCCAGGTCAATGTTTACTTCTTCCCTTACCCTTCCTGCCACTCTTTCCCCATATATGCAGCCCCAACCCCACTAAATCTCACTCTGTATGTTCATATCTAACTAACCAACTTCCCTCAAAAACGTACCCTATGCCAGAACATACCCCTCCCACCCCCCCCCATTGACATCAATCATGGGCCTAGTAATACACCATAAGAATACCACCAAACGTGCGAACAGCCACTCGTCCTTTCGGTTCTACCTCACACCCCCCCACATAAGTGGGAAACACTGCCCTAAAGCATTCCTTACACTTTCAGCCTTTGGGAGCACATTTTGCCATAACAAATCCCCAAATGACTGCACTAAATACTTAGAAAGCAAAGTGTCGCACAAGATACTTCTGAACAGGACATTGCCACTCCTGCTATCCTACTAACAACCCCATGCTCTTTTCCTGCAGAGCCATATACAGCAAGACCAACAAAATGGCAGAAGGGTGCATAACAAGACCATTTATTATCAATATTTATAGTTGATAAACATATCAGAAGCAAATAGTTCATGCTTATTGTCCAACCTCTACAAATAAGAACAGTAAAGGACGCAAATTTGTTATGCCTAGCTTCATAAATGATTGTACATCATGTTATGACAAAATACATATATGCTGGACATAGGATAAGGTTGCAAATCATTGCCAAACCTTAAAGGAATGGTCAACCTGTGTGTGTGTTTTTCTCTAATCGTCGTGACACCACCTCTGCACCACATATCAATGTATTAAAAATGTAATTATTGATGGAACATCACTTACATTTCGCAGTACTTATCACTGAGACCTGCACTAATCATTATAACAAGTGCATTACAATAAAGCACCAGTGAACCAGTCAGAATAAAATCAAACAATCATTCAACAGTTTTTCCTGATGGGTAGCGCAGTTCTCAAGAAAGAGAGCAGGGTCCAAGAGGTAAAAGTCATTCCTAGGTAATCATGTGAACCAGCTAGATTTAGTTTAATACCCTCAACAAAAAAGGAAGGAGAAGATCCAGCTCACCTGTTGGGATGATTGTTCTGACATATCATCACAGCCATTAACTAACATTAATTTCCATCTCCAAACCACTCACAAACTCAGTGTAAACGAGCTTTTGTAGAGCATGCATAGACATGACTATCAACACAGTATCATTGGCATAGGCCAGGATGCAGACTGATAAATTGACGAAGTATGGTACATCTGCGTGACAAGCTTGAAGCCTAGGCATGAGCCTGATGGCATATAATGAGAACAGTGTCGGGCCATAATACAACCCTGCTTCACACCAGTTTCAATAGGGAGTCACTCAGTACAGTTCCCATTCTTACCTCTTTTGACACAAGCTTTAAGGTCGTGATGAATAAGAATCAATATTTGGATAAGGTCTTCCAGAGAATTATACTCCCTCAAGCAGTGCCATAACATGTCCCTATTGACTTTGGCATATGCTGTTTTGAGGTCCATAAGGGCAAGATAGATCCCCTTCCTCGTCAACCATAATGAATTTGCCACCACCACGTACAGATTCAAGGTCTGTTCAGTGGTCCCAAGACCGTGTCTACATCCCAGTTGGAATTTTGATAGACTAATGTTACTTTTTTTTTTTTATTGTTGTTTTAGTCAGAGGTTAATCTAACCTTTCAACATATACATACAAAAAGAAGAAAGGGTTAGTTTAAAACATTTACAAGAGTAAAAATACCAGATATTTACTGAACTATATCATATGCGTTCTTCACATTCAAGTTATTTCTATTTACATTTGAAACATAATGAACATATAATGACATACATAATAATTTTTTAATAATTTTTGAATATTTCATTATATGCAGATGAAAAAGGTATTAATTCATATTTGATGCACCCTTGATATTTCATCTACTCCAAGTTTACTAGTTGGCTTAGGCATCAATTGATTAAGATATTTTACAATAGCATATCTTAGGGATTTAGAATTTCCCACGAACAATCTTATCCATAGTTCATCCATATCTAGTGTATGGTTAATATCAAATAAATGTTTAAAATAGAATATTCGTACAGGCAATAGGGCTTCACATTCCACTACTAAATGTTTCAAAGTCTCATTACCCTTCATACAAAAGCGATATTCGATACTTTCCTTTGAGATTTTACCCCATTTTACCATTATTTCCTTCGTAGGCCATATGTTTAACCTGAATCTCAAAAAATCCGAGCGCTGATACGGGTTCGGGGATTGAATCAAATATTTTTCAATTTGACCGAGACATTTATGATCAAATGGATTTTGGGTGAATTTTTGCAATGTCAAACAAGCCATTCTTGTTTTAATCCAATCGTTCTTCCAAAATTTGGATTTTGCTTTATCAACTAATAATTCATAAGATATATTAGCATCATTCAGAATTTTATAAGCAAAAGTACGCTAGCTCTTTGGAAATGTATCATTAGAGTATAGAAAATAATTAGACAGCATGAAGAGTAAACCATTCCTGTTCTCTTTCATTATGCATTTCCTGAACAGTTGACAAACTTTCCACTTGTATATTGCATAAATTGAGAGCAATCCCAACTCATGCCTGATGACACACATGGATTCAGACATGGGCAACATCAGAGATTTTTTCCAGTAGATGCTTTCAAATTTTAACCAATAAGAATAAGTTTGACATTTTTTAGTTTCTGATCCATACAATGTAGTGGGTATATATTTTTGTTTGAAGTAAACAATTAAGGGATTAATTGAAAGTTTACAATACTTTTTGCGAATCAAGGACATCTGAGACAAGGCTATTTTTTGTTTTATCAGGAGATGTTCCTCATATGGTTTGTCTGTGATGTCGTCGTTGACGCAAATACCCAGATATATGTAAGAATGTACAATCTTCAATGGAACTTTTTGCAGGCACCATTGTTTACTTTTTTGGCTCTTTCTTTCCCCAAATTGGATGACTTGAGTCTTCACAGGATTAATGCTAATACAATTTTTGCTAGCATAAATATCTAGAACGTTTAGCATATTGCGCAGACCAATCTGTGTTTGAGAAATAAGAACCATGTCATCCGCATAAAGGAGCCAGTTTATTCTCGATCCTTGAAGTTTCACTGGATCGGTGATGACATTAGAAAACCCAATTCCAATATCCCAGATGAAGAAGTTGAATAAGGCAGATGCCAAGAGGCACCCCTGCTTCAAGCCGCGAGCCATTCTTATTGGTGTGGACAATAGGCCAAGATTGTTTTGCCTAATTTGTATGGATGTGTTAGAGTGAAACTCCACAATCCATTTTAATATGTACCAAGGACATTTTAGGTCTAATAACTTCTTAAAAAGCAATTCTCTTGGAACCAGGTCGAAAGCAGACCTGAAGTCAACAAAAGCGGCATACGTTGTTTTTTTCATTTCTTTTCCATGCATAATAAAGGCATGCAGAGTCATTAGATTAATGGCAGTGCCTAGTCCCGTAATGAAGCTTGTCTGACAAGGATCAAAGTAATTTAAACTGTCTAGCCATTTGTTGAATTCTTTCAGAACTAACCGAGCAAAACATTTTCCTGGACAATCTAATAAGGTGATTGGTCTATAGGATGAAGGGTTTGTTCGATCTCCTTTTTTAAATATGGGGAGAATCACGGATGTTTGCCAGGATAAAGGCAATTTCCCCGATCTCATGATCTCTTTAAAAATAAGATGTAATATTTCAGACCATATATTCTTGTCCTATTTGATTTGTACAGTATGTAGGCAATCTGGCCCTGCTGCTCTAGACGTACTTAATTTGGCTATACAATGTAAAATATCTTCTTGATTTTATTCCACTCCAAACCAACATCAAGCAAAGGGGAGTTGTAAATATTAAAGAAGTACTCTTCCCAGTTGCTTTCAGAAATGGAATTAATTTGAAGTGTGATTTGATTTTGATGACATGCAGAATTCAGGAGTGCCCATATGCCCCCTGAGGATTTTAAAATAATTTTCCTCAACATAGCTTCGCCGTCACGCTGATATTGAAGCGCTCGACGATTAAGTAACCATCTTTTGTAACGAGATTTTAATCATTTTATTTCTTCATGGTTAGTTGCAAGAAGTTCTACCAAGCCTTTTAGTAGACTTTTCACTTGCCTTCTTAATTCACGCTTCTTATCTTTTACCTCAATGTCAAAGGTATGCAGATGTTTTGCGTGAAAACCCTGGACATTTGAGGAACCAGATGAGAAAAGTTGCATAGCATGTATATAACAAGGGTTGTCTTCTCCCGTAGAAACACTATATGCATTGTGCAGCTCTCTCTTAAGACAAAGCAATTTGGTTTTAGACCACTTCATGCGATTTCCCGAGGTGTTAACGTGAAGGTTCGTAAGATTTAAGTTATGAGTTCTAGAAATCAAAGTCGGCCATCTACAAGTTACAACTAACTGACTATGATCGCTCATTTTTGTTTGTCTGATTTCTAGAGAGATGATGTTAGAGAGAAGTTGATCGTTGACATATATATATAATCCAAGGTGGAATAACTACCCTCATTATGCCAGCTGGCTCTGTGAGGAACATCACCTGGAATTGTACCATTTAACATTGAAAAGTTCCTATTTTGCATTAGCATTAACCAATGATGTTCATCAGTTGTCTGAGTAGATACATATGTTGAGCCAGACAGTAAGTGCATATTTAAGTCACCCATTATGAACATTTCCAGAATAGATGCATCTTGTGAAAGTTGGTCTAAAATATTATTGAGATTGTTAAAGAATTCATCCGATGTTAGATGTTTTTTTCCCCAGTAGATGTTAATAATTGCACAAGCAATTGCATTCTTTTTGAATTTTATAATTTGGAAACAAGGTGACAGAGACTGGTGCGAAATAATTGCAAAGTCTCGATCTTTTCGAAAAGCAGTTACGAGGCCCACCATAGGTCTACCAATATCAAGATTACTGCTATTGATAAGATGTTTAAAACCCCTGGTATTCCAGGCAAGCAGGCTAATATGTTCGTCTGACTGGAATTGTTACGATGATTGATTACAATCTTGGTCCACCCATGCTTTATAAGAATTTAATTCTGAACTCACTTGAGCAGAGGTTTTATCACCATATATTCTTGACTGCGGCATGGTGGATGTAGTCATAGTCTGGGTCTTGTTCGAAGAGTCCTGGCTGAGGATGAAACCTAAGTTGTAAAAAGCTGTTCGGGCTAGCCATAGAGTGTTAAGTATGACACCCGACCGAATGTACAGTCGTGCCTCAAAAAGGTCTGGACGGTTAGTAAACTCAACAAGGTCAATGTCAGTAAAGGTTAAATCTTCCAAAGCTGTAATCTCTGCACAAATGTTCAAAAAGCTTGCACGATTCAAATCGTACTTATTAAAGCGAGCACCTCTGCATTTGATTAGCAAACGATGATGTTTTTTAAATTGCGCTTTGTTCTTAGATATAATAGTGGAAGGTCTAGACTCATTATGAAAAGCTGGGTCCAGACCTTCAACTAGTGGTTTATGTAGGCTAGGAAACTCAGTTTTTTTATCTCGACCTTGCAAGATTGGACCCTTCAAAAGTTGTTTAACATTTGGATATTTACTTTGCATCGAATTTGGGGAGTCATTAACCACACCAGAACATGATTGCAGCATCAGCTGCTTGATGTTTTCATTTTCTCTTTCATAGTTTGCAAATGATGTTCGTATTTCATTGCGGAGTTCCTGGAGGGTAAACTCTGTGTCAGAAGGTGTTGCAACTTGCACTGAGCGACTACCCACAGGCAAATCAAGTCCTTGGCATTGAGTGCTATTTGCAATATCAGCTAATGGGGGTAGTCCTGCAAAACTCATGGGATGAATTATATTCATCATTGCTTTAGACGACACCATATTTTTCAAAGTTTGATTGTGAATAAGGTTTGCGGCTTTTGCCGATGCCATTGAGGCAGAGGCCACCAAGAGATCATCCAAGGGCTTATAAGGTGTAGGTTCTTTTATTTGACGCTCCCCAACTTGTTTAAGTTGTAGTTGTCTCTTTTTCTTTGCTGCCTTGATTAGTCTTGCAACCTTTTTATGTTTGATGTTAGAAGGTAGCCTATCAAGAGATTGAGCTGATTTCGATAACAAGGTATCATTTGCAAGGTTCGAGACTGTATGTTTAGAGCTGAGAAACATAGGAGCTATATTGGTTGGCAATTTCTGCTCCAAACAAACATCCACGTTTGACCTAGGGGCTTGTTGAGAATCACAAACAACAACAACTTCAGAAACAAGAGCGGATGATGCAGGTTTTACAAAAGCATCAACTTCAGCATTCACAGGTTGCCTAGAGGCTTGTTGAGAATCATACACAACAATAGCTTCAGAGACATGGGCAGAAAAGGCAGATTTTCCAGGAGCATCAACAATCACATTAGCAGAGCGCGATGTAAGAGGCGCAGGCACGGTTGGTACCAGGGACTTTAAATGGGCTTTATCTATGGCAATGGTTTGAGTACCTTGATCATCATGAGTCGTATGGTGCTTAACATCTATTTGTGTCTTTAAACCAATCTCACGGATTATGTAATCATGTGATTGTAACAGACGGTCAGTGTGGTGTTGTATTTTGCCATCTAGAGATTCATAAAGCTTGGCCAGTGATAATAAAGCTGTGTTCATAGCAATTATGGTGTTATTGAGTGCTGGGGCTTCCGGGAAAGAAAATCTGTTATTTCTATTCAAGGTTTGTGGATCTTGTATAAAATATGGATGACCACCAGCATTTTCCTGAAATTGGAACGTCTAGGGGTAGGGGCTACAAAGGATGAAGATTGATTAGAAGCACCGAAGGATTTATCAAACATAGCTGGAGATTTATACAATTCCTGTTTGTCACTGTCCTCCGGCTTATTTTGAAAAACAGAAGCTGATAGAATGGTCGGAGAAGCAGGAACCGCTAAAACAGTCGGAGGACTAGATCTACCTGGTCTGTCAATTAATTGTATTAAGTCGCCAGTGTTTGAGCAGATGTATTGCACGTCAGTGTTACTAGTATCATGTGGAGGAGAGGAATTAAAAAATTCAAGACTCTCAACATCTGTTTCACCTGCAAGAGTATATTTTTCGTATTCCTTTCTTAGCAAGTGTTGGGCCTGAACCGAACATAGTGGTGGGTTTGTCGGTATTGAATCCACTGATGTTTGGAAATTAGTTCAAGGTACTTGGGACACATGTATTTCACCAGATTTGCATGCTAAAACAATAGAGGTGTCAGCAATTTCCGTATTCATCACAGTTTCAGAAGATGTGTATGGCACATTAATTTCACTCTGCACTATTACTTCACTCTGTATTACAGCAGCAGACGGTGGACACGGTGAGTTTATTATTGGCGTGTTGTTTGCGGTGTTGCAGAGTGATTTCTGAAACCTTGCACCTTCACTTTGACAAAAGGAGCGAATATCAATGGTCAAAGATATCGACCTTTTTTTCTTTTCCTGGTTCTCTTTGAGTCTTTTAGCTAAGAAGGTTTTTCGAGATTCCAAAGGAGGTATGTCATATGGACCGTTTCCAATCTTAGGCATTCCTGACATTAAAGACATTTTTGATTTGAGTGTCTCGGAAAGAGGCCATAAATATAAATCAAAAATCATGTACCCGATGGATTAAAAATCGGGTGACTATTGGATATTTATCAAGGCAAGGTTTCAGGTGATGCACAGTATCCCTTGGAGCTTTTAGACACCAGTGACTAAGTCGCTCCAGACAAAATCATTTCAGGTAAAAAAGCAAATCAAAATAGAAACAAAAATAAAATTATAATGGCCTGCAACTCGCGCCGTGCACCGCGAACAGCAAACAGTACTTAATGGTACTTAGTGCAAGGCGCGAGTGCGCCAAGACAACAGTATTGGTAGAAATGAAAGAGGGACCACCAGGATGCTTGTCACGCAATCGGCGTGGGCGGGACCTCCTTCAGGAAGTGCTTTAAACAAAAAAAAGAAACAAATACACACTTTGTAAAGATAAGGTTTGTGAAACCAAGACGAATATAACTAAACATAAGTCCAAAAATGTCCAAAGCAAAGTTCAAATAGTCCAAATAGATTCGAGACAAGCAAGGCCAAATAAATTCAAGACAAGCGATCACCTTGTTGGTAGGAAGTCAGGCGAAGTCGGTGCCGCCTGTATAGACGTCCTCCTGGACGAATTAATCTATGTTTGCACGGCAAAGCAGCAGACTCAATGGAAGTCTTGTGGCAGTTTTCTCCTGCAAATGCAGCGGATCCAGCAAAACAGCAAACAGTACTTAATGGTACTTAGTGCGCGGCGCGATTGCGCCAAGACAACAGTATTTGTAGAAATGAAAGAGGGACCACCAGGATGCGTGTCACGCAATCGGCGTGGGCGGGACCTCCTTCAGGAAGTGCTTGTTGGTAGGAAGTCAGGCGAAGTCGGTGCCGCCTGTATAGACGTCCTCCTGGACAAATGAATCTATGTTTGCACTGCAAAGCAGCAGACTCAGTGGAAGTCTTGTGGCAGTTTTCTCCTGCAAATGCAGCGGATCCAGCAAAACAGCAAACAGTACTATTTACCCATGCTTGTAATATGGCCAAGATTACTCTACCAAAGATTTTAAATTGAGAAGAGAAATGGGCCTATATGAATTACGGAGGACGCTGAGTCCCATCTCATGTATAGGGAACAGCTCGGCAGGCTGCAAGCTATCCCAGAAACTTTATGATTCAGGAATACATTCAAGAACATTGTAGGAACAGGTTCCCAGAAGTCCGGCGGATTTTAAAAAAGATCAACAGGTATACCATCAGATCCAGGGCTGCGACCCATAGTTTTTTTTTTTAAAGCAACTCTTACTGGATCTACGTGAGAAAATTGCATCTGTTACTGCGAATGAGAAATTGTCAAGTTTTAACAACAAGTCTATGTGAAAAGAAATGCGGGGTGAGAACACCTGTAGCCCCTCCCACATCCCCCACTTTAATGAGTACCCTAACCCCAGCCCATCTATAGAAGGACAAACACCTCCAAAACAGCTCTCAATATAACACTCCACAGCACTTCCATCATGATACAGTGTACAGTGCTGTGCAACAAATACCTTTGCTGATGCATAATTATCATCTTCTGTAGGTCTGGTATCCCACTGGTGTGGTAGTATACATGCCATTAATGTAATTACATAATGCAATACCCAGAACCAAACACTCTCTCAGCTTGAAACCCAATTCTGAGCTAATGCATGACGTTATTCCAGGTACAGTATTCCTACTCCCTATGGAATCGTATAGCAGGTACAGCAAGCGAAGCAGCTCAGCTAATGAGTTGCAATGCATGATGGATAACTCCAAGGAGGTTTTCAGAAAGGGGACCTTTAAATGAGGTAGAGCTGTAGGAGGAGCGGCACAGACGATGTGTAAAAGTCTTCAGATTATTATTTTCCTTGTGCAACATTTTAAGTACTACCATTAAGGCTTAGTGCCTTAACTCAGGGTGTATAGAAATTGTGTATCCTAGGTAGACAGAAATCGCCTGTGTGAAAGGCACCTCATACTTGTTTGCACTGTTAAGAGCGCACAGATCCATCCCTCAACCATTTTAGCAATTACGTTAATTGCAGCTATCCACAACTATGACAACATTATAGAATGAAGAAGTTTTGCACATGTTTCAATACATAGTTCGTTCGTTTGTACTTTATTTCGGATAAAATTCCATCAAAGTCGACAAATAAATGCACATCAAAAATACACCACAATAGACAGGTCAAACATAGTTACAAATCAGTACTAATCAATAACAATACAAGTCTGAGCTTGAAATACACAATTTGGATCATACAATGGTGTTCTTGAGTCATGCAAATATGCATTCACTTCTGCCAGTTAATTAGCGCTCCGAGGATCTGTGTTGCACCACAAAGGCCAATCAAATTTATCAGACAGTCAACCCTCTTCTAGACAATGGGCCTCATTACAAGTTTGGCGGTCCAGTAATAACGATACCGGTAAGGCAATACCGGCATCAATTACCGGACCAGTGTATTATGACCCTTGATGCCAGTGCTACCGGCATCACCAGGGACCCGTTGTGACCGGGTAGCACCAACCCGGAATGAGCGCGGGCATGCGGCAGATGTGCCAGTAACAACAGCATGCCGGAAAGTAGTGCACATTACGAGTAGACTGGACAGGCACTTACCGGCATCCAGATGCCGGTAAGAAGTGCTACCCCAATGCCGGTAACACTGGCATCGCAGGGCAGCCATTAACAGCAATGTGTTGTGTCCAGCCCTGCCACGGGTGCACACAATAATCACAGGTCGAGGCAATGGAGTCTGTCCAGCACAAAAGGAGCACACCCACACACCACACCCCTTCCAAGTTCAAAATGATACCACTAGCAATTGCTATACAGGAGCTGGAGGACATGCCTGCACTGCTACTCACTGCTACTCCTTGAGCAGGCAGTAAACCATGCAATGCAGAGGAGGCGCAGGAGGAGAAGGAGGGTGAGACTGGGACAGCACATACCACCAGTGCAGGCAGTGGTACCCTACAGGCAGCCACCAATCCCACGCATTTAGGGCCAGTACATTAGACTTAACCCCTGCACAGATCCACACCCTGTACCGCCTGGACAGGGACACCATCACCACCATAGTGGACCTCGCCCAAGATGACCTGGTCAGCCTGATCAACATCCGCACCGCCATCCCCCCTCTGATGAAGGTAGTGTCTGGGTTCCACTTCCTGGCCACAGGCACCTACCAGCACACAGCGGGTCAGCTGCATGGTATCTCACAACTATGTTTCTCACGTGTGCTGAACCAGGTGCTGGATGCACTCCTGAAGCATGCAAGGGCCCCCATATCCCTGCCAAGGACTGCAGAAGAGGTCAATGCCACCAAAATTGCATTCTATGGACTGGCAGGCATGCCAAGCGCCATTGGCGTCCTCGACTGCACACATGTGGAGCTGGTAGTCTAACATGCCGTGGAGGTGTTCTACCGTAACCTGAAGCTATACCACTCCCTCAACGTCCAGATGGTGTGTGATGCAAGCAAGATAATTACGCATTGCTGTGCTAGATACCCAGGATCCACACATGATGCAATGGTGCTGCGAAACTCCACACTTCCCAGTTACATGGAACGACACATTGCACAACGTGCCTGGCTGCTCGGTAAGTCTGACCAAACGGCCATGCGGGTTATTGTTGGGGGGTGTGGGCCACAAAAATTTGCAATCTGCCTTTTGTCTGGGCCATGGGGGATGTTGCTGGGTGGGAACACCGTCCTGGGTGGCAAACACCACTCTGACCCAAATGAATTCAACAGAATGCATGAGACTGACAATGGATGCAGATGTGCCATGGCTGCACAACAATGTGTAAATGGTAGCTACACACACAGCGCCCACCCCTGCACATGCACATGGTACATCATCAGACCAGAGCCACAGGTACCACAATGCAACAACCTGCAGTCAGAAGGCAGAATTCACATGAGCGCACCAAAACACATCACAGCCATGACTGCGCAAAATAACAATGCCTCTCAGGGAATCCCCTGTCACTGCCCCTGCCCGACAGGAACACCGCAGACCATCATGCAATTACGTGCAGCTGAAGGGACCCCTATTAATCCCATGACACATCTATGTATAAAACATATTCCATCAAGTAGACAACATCACCAACATATGTGCCAGTGGAGCATGGACAATATACAGTACCTCAGTTCCACCATGCCAGTTGACACCCTGCATCATCAAAGGAACGTATCCCTACACTGGCAGACCATACCACCAATTCCATCGTGCCATGATGACATGGGTGAAGGTGTTGAGGGAGATGTGCACAGCGTCATCATATAGTGGAAATCCTGATAGGCAAATCTACGTCCATCATGTTGGGCATCCGGCTAATGCATCATACAGTGCTGAACATGCATTCTGAATCTTCCTCTGCCACACACCCATCACATGTGAGTACATCATGGACTTTCTGACCTCATCTGTGTGAGTGCTGTATCAGATGTCTAGGTCCCTAAGTTGCGTACGTCACCCATGCCCCCCACCATGGATAGACAAATAGTGCGCCAACCTGATAAGTGCACAGATGAAATGGCGAAATCTGGCAGTGTAAACCCTTTGCATTTGAACATGAACAATGTACAGCCAGTGCACACAGGGTATGGCAAAAATGCTCACACCCAAATTACTTTTGCTCCCATGCAGGTGATGCTGGGTATCCCCTGCAACTGTGGCTCCTCACCACTGTCAGGCATCCACTGAACAGGCATGAAGAGGATTACAATCGTGCACATGCACACACTCGTGTGATGATTGAGCAGACTTTTGGCCTGTTGAAGGCACGATTTCGTTGCCTCAGAAGGTCTGCTGGTGCACTCATTTACGGGCCTGAGAAAGTGGGCAAGATTGCATTGGCATGTGCCATGCTGCACAACATGTGCATCCGGCGCAACGTACCCCTGCCCCCTGACATGGACCAAATACCACCAGATGAGGAGGAGGATGATGAGGACGATGCTGCACATCGGCCACGTCACGATGTGCGTGAAGGACGTGCTGTATGCCAATCTTTGATTGCACAATATTTTTGATGTACTGGGTTACAGAAGGTGCTGTGAACATGGGACATGGGGCACTGGGATTGGGGACACTGGGCACTGTGATTGGGGGACACTGGGCACTTGGTACTGTTGAGCAATGAATAAACACACACTCAAGAAGCAATGTTCAGTCATGTGTTTTTTTTGCACACCAGGTTTATTGATGAAATTAAACTATGTACACGATTAAACATTGCCTTCCACCCTCGATACAGCACATTCCACCCTTCCACTCCCCGCCCCTCATTCCCCAAAAACCCCACACACCCACGCCCCCGGCTGCCATGCCATGCCCTCATGCACCCGCCTGGCCACGTGGTATACGGCACAGGTAATTGCCTGTGTGTTTTCCTGGTTAGCCCGCCATGTGGCTTCCCCTTCGGCCAAGTACTGTTTTACCATATCATGCATGGCCTGCTGCTGCCCCTCCATATAGCTTAGCCATCCCGGAAGGTCCTGTATGGATGACCCACCTGTTGGTTGCACAGAAGTTGGCGTGTTACTCCTCACAGGGCTGAGCACTTGTTGGTGTATCTCCTCCCCAGTACTGTGTCCATCAGATCCCTGTCCAAGAGAGTACTGTGGTCCGTCCTGCACGCCCTCTGGCAAGCATGGTCCTGCTGTGTCTGCGTCATCCAGCCCCTCGCCCTCCTCTGCGCTGTGCAGATGCTGCCGCCTCACCCATTTCACTTGTCGCTGTTGAGTGCGGCCCCTCAACATCACTGGCCGCTGTGCATACATCCTCGTCGACTTGAGGTGTCTGCTGGGGGGCCAGAGTTTCCCTTGGTCTGACCTGTTTGGCCGGTGTGTCTTTTTGCAAGTGTGCCTTCATGGCACCGATTTGTCTGGCCTGGGGCTCCTGGCTCTCTGTCGCATCGGGCTGCTCATCCTGGTCTCCAGCCTGTGCGCCCTGTTGGAGACTGGTCTGTGGTCTTGGAGTGCTGGTTTTGCTTGGGCCGGCCCTAGACGTAGAAGGCCTGATGGCATCATTGTGCGTGCAGGTGTTTCCTTCTGTGATGCGGCATGGTCTGCAATGCTGTCTGAATCTGTGCCTGTGGGGGATGGAGAGACAGGGCATCAGTGATGGCTGAATTTACATCCTGCATACATTGATGTTGGTACAATTTCAGTCATGTGCATTGTTGTGTGCATATTGGAAGGGCGGCCATGGTACTTGCAGGAGTTGGGGTGGGGGTGTTCTTGTTTTGGCATCCTTCTGGTGCAGCTATGCTGTCCATGGTGTCTGTTGGGTGGCCTACAGGTGTGTCATGCCTTGTGTGCTGTAGCCATGGATCAGGGGCTGTGTGAGATGTGCTGTTTGGTTGTGTCTACAGTGTGTAATCGGTACTGGATATGTGTGCACCATGCATTGAAATGGGACAGTGGTGAGGCTGGCATCTCGATGGTGATGTGTGTGTGTGCATGCATATGTTGTTTGTGTGTACAATTGTGGGCTCATGTAGTTAGTGGCATTGGGGTTTGTTGTGTGTTATCGTGGCAGACATGTGGCATTACTGTTAGGGCTGATCACACGTGGGGGTGATGGGCCATTTGCTTTCATCTACTTGCCATCTGAGATACATCATTGTACTTGGGACATCAGGTGTGTGTGGTGGCTTTTGTATTGCGCAAAGGGTCACTCACCGTTATCGGCCGATGATGGGACTCCTGTCTCTGCATGCCCGACTACCTCTATAGCCTCCATGTCGATAATGGAGCTACAGGTCTCCTCCAACCGGGCCAACTTGATGGGTGAGGAGGACCCCCCACCTGTTGCTTGGCCCTGGCTGCGGTTGGCGGATAAGATGTTACGCACACGCTGCCGCAGATCATCCCATCTCTTGTGGCAGTCTTTCACACTGCGTGGGGTTGTCCTCACTGCAGACACCTTCTGGGCCCCTTCCTCCCAGATGTTCTTCTTCTTGATTTATGCTGCACGCTGCAGGTCGGAGCAAAAAACTACATTGGCATGCTCAACAAGGCTGTCAGCAAGCATGTTTAGTTCCTCGTCACTAAACCGGGACTTGCACAAGCGAGGTCTCTCTTTTCGGGTGGCCTTCGACATTGTCTAGATGGCGGTGTACAGAGCTCTCAGATCACGGTCCTGTATGCTGAGGATTGCAATGGATTGTGTTTTTCAAGAGGGCCGCCGGTGCAAATCCCTTCCGACGCGATGACGTTACTTCCTTTTCTGGTTTTAGGGGTACCGCTATTGGCTGTGCTGGTGTGATCGGTGCCGGTGTGCACGTTGCCGTTCATAGTGGTATCAGCGATGCCGGTGCCGGTGTCTGTGCATTTGATGATGCCGCTATCAGGCGGTTTGAGGCCTTACCGGCATGCTGGTGCCGCCGTTACTGGCATGCCGGAATGCGTGTGCATGCTGACTCGGAATCTACCCTAGATTCCGGCAGCAATGCTACACGGACACGGACAGGGTAGCTCTGGCATGCCGGTAATGATGGTTTCTTACCGCCAAACTCGTAATGAGGCCCAATATCTAGCTGGCAACAAGACATGGAGTTTGTCGCTCAGGAATTCAAACAGGTGCAGAAAAACATGAGTGGCCTCCTTAAGCTAACTAATAAGTTTCATTCTTCTTCTCCAAGCCCTCAACAAATACCAACCTGTGGCACAGGTTGCAGCCTTATCATTGGCTGCTAAACAAAGGTACAAGGCCTCTTCCACAGTATGTATTCCACAGTTGATCAGGAGTGGCTTTAAGGAGCCTCTACCAAAATCGCCATATTATGGACCAAGGAGAAGAAAATGGGCCATAACTCCAGTAGCAACCAAGCAGAATGGACACGTTGAGATGACATTGTGGTTCCGCTTGATCCTCAATACAGGATTTGCTCCTTGGCTCGCTCCTGACACGAAGCGATGTTAGGCCGGCACCATCAATGTTGCATTGCAGCGCCTTGCGGAACAACTTTAATTAAGCAGCTTGTGAGATCTTCCATAGTCCCACACAGCCCGACCTCAACATGCACAGGTGACGTAGTGAGGTGCTTCCTCCTTCACTTGTAGCATCATCTGATAATGCCCGCCGACAGGGCCCCACTTTACTGCCCTCTGCATTCCTCCTGATCGCCATCCCTACTCGCTGCAAAGCTGATGTCATTGGTATGCTAGCTGCGGAACACGGCGGAGCTCTAAAACACCAACCGCCACCTCTACTCCTTAACTCCACTGCAACCCAAGTAAGTGGGTGGCCGCCACTTACACAGAGGAAGTGGCAGTCTCCCAAGCACATAGGAGTCATCACTGGGAATCAGTCTTCACTTCCCACTCGGGAGCACCATTGACACAGTGCTGGGTCTTTATCCAGGGACAACTCCCCTGGCTTCCCTTTCCTTGGGGAATTTCTCCATACCCTGGGTCTTCCACTGAGTGCAAGCTCCTCTTTCCTAGCCCTGTGTCATATAATGGGGTGCAACTCCCCTTTTTCCTTCCCACTTGGTCATGTGCTAGGACAGCACTTCTTGTTTCCCTGACCCTGGCAAGTTCCTGTTGGCACAGAGTCTTACATTGGGATGCAGCTCCCCTCACTTCTTCTCTTTTCCCTGTGCCATTTAACGGGCCAGCTTCCCCTTTCTTCCCTCTGGGTGACGGGACTTACTTGTGGGGGCAGTGGTTCCTCTTCTTTCATTTCTGCACAGCCCGCAGCAGACTGGTAACCTTGAATTTCTCTTCTAATCATGTAGGTCCATTTTCAGTCTTCCAGGAAGGCCACTTCCTTGCCAGTGAAGTAAAGCAGGATCCTCATGCACATCAGGTAGGTTCCAGCAAGTTACTTTACTACAGTCGTGTTAGTTACATCAAGATAACTCTGTGAGAACACCACTGGCTCCCATCACCCAGGTAGGGGCTCTCCAACTGCCTGTCACTAGAACCTTTGCAAAACACATTCTCTTACACAATAACATTCTCTCAGTCACACCCGACATTCTCTCGGACGTCACTAAGGTCCTGCATCCATCCCAAGCACATTACAACACTTCCCTTGCATATGATCATTTTAGAGCACCCTTGTACTGAATACTGATATAGATGTTGAACCTTTACAGATATGCACTGCTGTTCTAGGTCTGCTGAGGCATTCCATGCCTACGGAAAGCATGTGCCACTCAGTTTTATTTGCGCAAATCATAGAAAAGTATTAGTACTTTTGGATGTGCAAACACCCATTAACCCACAAACTACTCTCATTATGGAAAGGGGCATGCGTATTCTGCCTCAGCAACCAGACAGTTGATCCCATAACTCCCATTATACCATTACCCCTCATCATTGACCATACTGGCTGTGACTGATGGGAGTTGTTGGCCGGGGCATCTGCGGGGTGGGGGGCACTGTTTGCCTGCCCTAGATGTTTATTAATGTCAGGTGACATGATGCATTTTTACTCCGACCCCCAGCTTGCATTCTTGCAGGCAATCAGAGGGCGAACACACATAATTTATGTTTTATTTTGCATATATTACCTTAATATGAATTGTGTTACAAATAGATAAGTAAACAAATTAATAAAGAACTTCACATTCCTGGTGTTGCTCATTTGGGGGTACTATTTTGTGATACCGAAGTAATATCCGGAGGAGGAGTTAAATGTTCGAGACATGTGTGCTGGATAGTGGTGGATGAGACAGCCTTGCCTGGCTAGGAGTGAGGGGTGTGCAGATGCTTGATGAAAGGGAACACATGCATTTGGATATTCCATCTGCAAGAATTTGTTTATCTTATTCTTACAGTGTTCAGTGTGATCCGCAATGGAACTTGTGTGAACCAAGGATAAAACGGTGTCCTTCAGATTAAGAGATGGAGATACCTTGTTGCCTGACTCCCTTAATTTAGCTTTTTTAAACCACTGATGATTTAAACTGACTAAATGATTTTACAGAATGTGAATCATCCCACCCAAGGAGTACTTGTGCATCCTACCCTGTCCTCTATATTAATGAATCGCAATGGCTAGTTGGGCATAAGGACGTCTTCCTTATAACAATGGGGCCAAGTAGAAGCACTTGTGCTACCACAGGCAACAACTGAGACTGGAGTGCATGGAGGGCCGAAAGTTACCAGGGTGCCTATTTCTGGTAGACAGAAGAGTGTTGTGTGTGTAAGCTCCAATGGGCGATGCTGTCAAGGGAAGAGGTGTCTTGGGGCTGAAAAGTCATGTTGGATGGAAAGGGTTTCAAGTGTTAAACAGACAAGGTCCACTAGGTTGTCAGTAGTATTTCAAGAGGCTGGGGTTGAAGACATGAAAGGCTCAGGTAGAAATCATGGGATCCTCCTCCTTTGATTATTCTTAAATGATACAGTATATATCAAAGGGGGGGGGGCTGCTAGTGCCATTTGTGTTTGATCTGTGCAGCTAGTTCCTCATGCCACTTCTGTACACTTAGGGGACCCATGTGCAGATACAGTGGAAGATTTGTGTCATGCTCTTTTGCAGGCACCTAAAAGTCCTTGTTTTTAATTTGCAGTTCTCTCTTTCCTGATTTATGCAAACCCCCTCAATTCCAGCCCTTCGTCTCCAACATCGACTTGGTGAGCAAGTTGTTTTCGGACCCCTGCTCCTTCTCCCACTCAATGGTGTCATCAGTGGCTTTGTATGAAATACCTCTAACAAGATGAGGTCTAGCAGTGGTAGGGGCAGCTAATGTGTTGGCGCTGATAATAACAAACATATTGCTTGTTAATAGCATTGCCAAAGATTCATATATCACATAGAAGAGGTCTGCAGGTGCTAGGCTCTTTGCGCAGGTACCCAAATAGCCTTGGTTTCATTTGAATCTTAAAGATAACTACACCAATGCTTGCACCAAACATAGATTTCTTATAATTTCAAATAAATACTGATACAATTAGAAGATTATTAAAATTCAGACTATCCTATGATTGACAATATTTTTTAATAAGGTCCCAAAATTCGATGTGTTTTAATTTACTTTGTCTGGTAAATTAAGGTGCCCAGAGAACATCTTCTTGTAAAGTCTACCCAAGGCCACAATGTATTTTACTTAGTTATTACTATTCATTTTTTACAAAGCACTGATGTGTTTACTGGATGAACTGTATCGTATGAACTGACAATATTTCAGCATCTTTCCAATTAGATGTTATGGGTCTGATTTCAATTGAGATCATGTATTCAAACATTCGATTTTGGAAACTTGATAATTGCGAGCTAAGGCCCTTTAGATTTAACTTTTCAAAATGTATCAACATCCTTAGGGCCAACCAGGTCAAATATGACATGTTTAGTAACTCTTCAAAGATTTACAATGCAGGAATTTATCAGAATCTCTTAGCTGTGCTTTTAACATTTTTAAGGTATGTCGGAAAATGCTTGTGAAGCAGAAGGATATTGGCTTGATATTATAGATAACAGTAGAAACTCAGAATTCTTTGCACACCAATTTTCCTATGCATTTTGTGTTATTGGTATTTGCAATTCATTGTTCTATTCCAATAATTAAATATGTTTTTATAATATACTTTAGAATGAATATTACCTGAATCATTGTAAATAGTCAAAGATAATTTCCATGTCCAAGTAAAGGTTTCAGGAAAATATTTGAGCTAATAATTACTCAGCAAATTAATTAAAATATAACAAAATTCAGATGGACTCAGAGTTAACTTGAATTTAGCATATTACTGCTGCATGAATAAATACCAGTTACATTTTTCGCAATTGATCCATTTGGTCCAAATCTTGAATGTTTATTGAAATGTAAACAAAGAGCTATTTCATAAAGAATTCTTTTTAGCATGTATATGGAATTTTTAAGGACTTTATCAAGGTCTACCAATGTGCGTTTGTAATTTTAATCAGTGGCGAGAGATTGGTAAATGCAAAATTATTCTGGTTTAGTACTGAAGAAGAGGAAGTTGTGAAAAATCCCTACATGTCGTCACTTCTCCCAGAGGGGGAGCCCCTTCCCATGAGGCCAGGGAGGGGCGGCTGCTACCCTATAGTCCCCCTGGGGGTGGTATAATGCGGGAGGATCAGATGGGGAGGGACACCCCCTTCAGGGATGAGTACAACCATCTAGGTTAGGGCCCTTGTAACATCAACACACACCCACACACTCTAACCTCTCCTTCCTTGAAGAACCTCATTGTAGAGAACTATAGGAAACCTGAAAGTACTGTGACGAAGAAGAGGCATGCATACATGACGATCACCCTTCAGACTAAGAGCAACAGTCTAGTCTCTCATGAGGAAATGAACATTTGAACACTTTAAAAACCAAAGAAGGACAACTGAAAGAGAGTACCTGGCTGGTAAGCCATACAGAGTGGAGACGCTGCGAGACGTGGGAAGTTGGAATCCTGAGACCGGAGGATGCTGGCTGAAAAAGGAGGAAAAGCACGACCGATCCGGGGGAGAAAAAACACGCCCAGTTTTTTCCTCAGAGAGGAACGGTCGCACTGCCCGAGAAGTCTGACTGATGAGTCATTGCCAACTGTTGAGACCATAGTCAGTGGGCTGATGCTGACGCACCAGAAGGGCGGGAGAGAACGGGAAAGACCAGCAAAGCCAACAAGACAAAGCTTCAAGTCCTGGCGAGGTCCAGAGATGTGCCGCTAGTCCCTACAAGGTAACAGGAGGCACGTGTCTGCTGGCGGGGATAGCAGGGAAGTGAGAGGGTCTCTGGGTAGTTGCTGGTGTAATCCATATGACATGAAAATTGTCAATTCAAGAGGACTATTTCTACATCAGAGGAAATCTTCCTCATGTCAGTGGTGGGGTCATAACTACTGACCACCAGAGAGGGTCACGAACCACAAGCGTCAAGAGGACTATTTGTGCATCAGAGGAAATCCTCCTGGTGTCGGTGGTAGAGCCATAACTACTGACCACCAGAGAAGGATCAGGGACCCTGAGACTCCAGAGGGCTATTTGTGCATAAGATGAACTCTTCCTCATGTGATTGGAAAGAACAGAACCACTGATGATCAGAGAAAACGGGGTCGAGAATCCAAGCTCAGATAGAGACAGGAGTCACCTTCCTTGTGGCAGTACTTGGAAGGTTAGTGAACCAGGTCTGACAACTCAGCAAAGAAGAAACCTGGGTCTGGAACCCAAACACAATTGGAACCTTGTGTGGTATTGAACAGAGGAGACACTGGAGTGTCCAGGGGAAGAGAGTTCCCCCTGGGTCTAGTGTAACTGGCACATTATATTGAGAAGCATCAGGAGGAGTGAGTCATCCACCTGATAACAAGTGGAGGAAGTAAGGACAAGCTTCCAGCCAGGGGAAGGGAGTCACTCAGTCTGGTCTTTTGACAACAATGTGTTAAAGGAATCTTTTCAATAAGGGAAAGGGAGGCATCTCCCCTGATACATCAACGACTCGAGACGAGAAGGGTTCTTGGACCTGTTTTCTTTTGTTTGAGCTTTGACACTTGCAAACAGGGGAAGGGAGTAATTACCCTGGTGAACATTGTTTGAATTTTGCTGTGTTGAGAATATGCCAACCAGTGGGAAGGGAGTGTTATGACAGATATCCATACTCTGGTCTGGTGAACAGATGTATAGAAGGTCAACCTGGTGTTGTGACAGGACAACTCTGGGAGCTGTAGCGAAACCAGTTCAAGCTAGCAAGGCGAGAGGTCTAGGCTAAGTCTCAAGAGGCGGTGAGCTTGTAAAAGGTCCACAAGGAGCACACAGAATGAAATAGTCAAGGAACACACTTAGACAAACCGGTATAAAAATACTTCTTTACTTATGGCCAAATAACATATGGAAACATTTCTACTAAAAGGTAATATTATCACTCAATACAAAAAATTAGATACATATATACAATTACTAGAGTAGGGCAAAATACATATCGAACCACTGAAAATGAAGGTACAGATTAGCATTAGCACTACTAGTCGACAGAGATTCAATCCTAACTTTAGAAGTCCAACAAGTCCCATGCACAATGATGCAAAGAGATTAATTTGCCATGGTCCGAATTTCCCTCCTATCTCGGGTCCCCTTGATGCTCAGACTACAAAATGTTGCAGAGGTAAGTCTTGTTACGCAAACTGAGGATCCCCCGATTCCAGGCCTCAACTAGGAACAGCGACATAGCAGCACGGTAACCCAAACTTACAGCTGGTCAGCCACAGGGCGGTCCTGGGGTACTTCTGAAGGCTCTTCTTCGTAGGACGAGAAAAACTGTGTGCCAGTATCAACGCGCTTGTGCAAAGTATAGTTTTTATTAGTTGCGTGTTTCACAAATCATTATAACAGTTTAAACACTGTGAGAGTTTGTCTCATTGTAACAGTTTTATGTTACATCTAGCAGCAAGCGGCAGTCCCCTGCCGCACGATATGCTAAATCACCTGTACGGCATTACTATTCATCCTGTCGACACTTGGGCGCTCCTCTCTGGCAGCGTTGGCGCTTGCCATGGCAACGCGCTATTGCAGTGCATCGCGTGGCGCTGAAACAAAAATCACATCATGTGACCACTCAGCTGACTACGTCCCGAGTCGGGATTGTGATGGACACGCCTCCTTAGTCTGTTTAAAACTGGTGCTTTCGTGCAGAACGCTGCTTCTGTTTATAGCGTTCTCACTTCCAACCATTTCCTGACTCAAAGATTACCTGGTTACCGACTTCGGCTTTCTATCAGATTTTCTTCTGCCTAACGTCTCGGACCCGTTGATTCCTGATAAACCTGACCCAGACTTCATTCTCGGATTGCCTCGCTTTTCGTCTAGTTGACTCTGACCTGCCCGTTGCCGACTTCAGCCTGTCCCCGGACCCCGGAACAGGTTCCCTACTAAGCCGCTGTCTATATTTGTGCATCCCTGCGCACTGAGTGAACTCTATGTTTACTCGCTCTGGTGTTCGACTTTCCTATCAAGTGCCAATACTGTCAGAGATATCAAACAGCCTCTACCTGAAAACTGCGGGTAAGCCTTCTTCCTTTTGTTACAATCCCTTGGGGACTATCGACTAAGGGAAGAGACTTACTTTCTCTTTGGAACTGCTACTTATCTCCGTTCTTCTGCTGGTTACCACTTGCTGTGTTTCTATCTGGCATATCAGTTACTGGGATTGCTCTCAACTAAGTTACCAAGACAGTGCACTCTTTGACGCTTTGCTGTGGTAGTGCACATCCCGTTTCTAGTGCGACCCTCGTGCCGTTCGGGGTTACTTACCTATACTAACTCCCTGTTTTCTATTTTATCCTATCATTGTGTCCTCATCTTCTTGACTGTGTAGAATCCAGTTCATCTTTTTATGGTAAGACTCTGCACTTCCTTGAAACTGTGTACACTACAGATATTTCAATAGCTAGACTTACAGTTCCTTTCTTTTCTTATATGGCAATCCTTCTGCAATTCTATCATTCTAACTCATAAGGTATATCCAGTATAGAATTAGAAATAACTATTGATCACAAATTTTCACCCGTACTAATTTGTTATACTTTCCTCCTACAGCCTGGTGATTTTGCGGTGCGTGGTTTCCCCCGCTCTTTAATTTGATCGATCCCTGTTCCATCCAGCAGAGGGTCATATCATAGTAAAGAGTTCCTCAACCATGGCCTTTCAAGTCCACGGGATTTTGACAGTCATCAGTTCTTCACCAGTTTCGGGTTTCGTGCTCAACGCCCTGGCCTCTGTGGTGAGTACCATTTTACCACTGTAAAAGTTTGCCTTATAACAGTTAATCCACGGTAAATATATGTCTCATTATAACAGTTTCGCCACTGTAAACGACACACTCTTACAGTGGATTAACTGTTAAAAGGCACACTTTTACACTGGTAAAACTGTTACAATGAGACAAACTAATGATTTGTGAAACACACAACTAATAAAAACTATACTTTGCACAAGCTCATTGATACTGGCACACAGTGTTTCTTGTTGTAACTATTCTAGGCAGGGGTTAGCCTAGAAGTGCCAAAATCTGCAGCTGTTTCAATCACCCGCATGTTAGCTAGTATCCATCACTAAACCCAAGCACCCATACTTACCTGGCCATACCCCATGACATAACATTTGTATAACTCTTCTTTGTAGGACTCTGAGCTGATGTCGAGAATGGATGTTCCCTCTACTCCAAGGGTCACAGCCCATTTGCAGAACTGCTGGAGATCTTCCAGCAACCTTGACTCCAGCCTTCCATCTGTCCTCATCCTCCTTGATCTTTCTTCTTCTTTTGACAAAGTCAATCAAGCCATCCTGATCAATTATCTCAGTGAGAACCTGGGCATTAAGGATCAAGACCTGGAGTGGCTGACCTCCTTCCTCCTGGACCGACCCTCCCAGGTCCAACTTGGGTCCTTTCTCTCCACCAGCTCTCTCTCCATATGTGGTGTTCCCCAGGGCTCTAACCTCTCACCCTGGCTCTTCAATCTCTACGTGGCCCCTCTGGCCCACCTAATGTCCACCTTCTGCTCTAACTTTCAGTGTTATGCAGATGACACGCAGCTCTCCTTTCAGCTCCCTACACCTCCTCTCCTCTCTCGCACATTCCAGACTGTCTATCCACAATTCTGGATTGGTGCGCCTCCAATGATCTCTGCCTTAATGCCAGTAAGACAGAGGTCATTCTCATCGGGACCCCTGCTCCCACTTACCCTCTCACACGCTGGCCGCCCTCCATGGGCCCTCTTGCTTTGCCTTTCTGTGAGGCAAAACATCTTGGTGTCATCTTCGACTCCACTCTCTCCTCTCATCATATCATGGACCATTCCAAGAATGCCTACTACCAGCTACACCTCCTCAGGGGTACTCTTCTTTTTCTCACTTTCCACCAGAAGCTCTTTGTGTCCAGCGCCCTGGTTCTCTTTAGGTTGGACCACTTACCAGCCTCTTTCTCAATCTGCCTTCCTCTACTCTCCGCCCTCTGCAACTAATCCAGAACAGGATTGCAGGACTTATCCTTGGCCTCAAGCTCAGGGACCGTATCTCTCCAACCCTGTAATCTCTCCATCGGCTCCCAGTGGCTGCAATGGTCAAGTTCAAGACCCTCTGCATCGTCCACAAGGCTTTCTGTGGCCGGGGCCCGCACTACATTCAACCCTCTCTTCCTAAATACCTTCCTTCTCGAACCCTTCGCCTTGCTGCCTCCAACTCTCTGAAGGGCAGATGTTTCTCCAGTCAGAGAGTAGTGGGCAGATCACTTTCCTCTGCAGGTACCTCCCTCTGGAATTACCTCCCTGCCCCTCTCAAACTTCAGCCGGACCACCTGAAGTTCCATAAGCAGCTCAAAACCGTCCTTTTCTCCTCTGCTTTGTCTCCCTCGCTCCCCTGCTGACCTACCATTCTGTTGCACCAGCTGGTTGCTTCGTTACCCTCAGAGTCTCACTGGGTACCTGGCTCCTCTTGACTGGTGTGCCCCGCACTGCCTTCGGGCCTGTCGTGCACTAGGGCCTGTAACTGTAAGCTGTATAGCCCCCCACCCCTTGCACTTACCCAGAGCTGAGCTGCTCTGGCTGCACTTGCTCAGAGCAATGCTATGCTGATTGCACTTTCCCCTCCCCCTTGCACTTCCCCACCCCCTGCACTTTGTGTTACCGCCCTTGTACGATCTGAATGGCACAAGGCCTAGTAAGATTGCTTGTCTTGTCCTCCCTCCGTACCCTGCCTTGTCTTGTTGCGCATAGAAACACATGTGTAGAGGAGCATTATAAATGACTTATCATATCATATATCATATCAATTATCGTTACCACCACTTGGTCTCACCTCGCAGTATTACCAACGGATTAGAAGTGCTGCTGGCTGTGTAAATCCCCATCTTTTTTTTGTCCATAGGGCTCAATGGGCCTTTACGGCGCAATTACTGCAGCGGTAATTGTGCTGTGGTAATTGCACCGAAAATGGGTGCAAAGTTGGAGCATTTACCTCCAGCTGAGTGCTGCAGGTGAATCTTCCAACTTTTCTGCAAACTCGGGATTGGGCAGTGCGATAATGCAGTGGTCACACTACTACCGCTGCATTTTTACTACACCGCCCAACTTCTGATGAGGCCCTTAAGTAGAAATGTATACGACATGCATTATTATTATTAGTATTATTCTTTATAATGTAATCTATAGGCTTCAGCATCCATTGTTTGCTGATATCTAGCTCAATAATAACTGTGTTCATGCACCATTGTCGCTTAATATGTTTAAAACTAGGCAGATGTAAGTTAAGGAAGATTGAAGCAAGATCAAATTCTGATATAGGTTCGATTTGTTTGGATGAAATTGAGCTACATACATCTTTAGATACTAATTAATTGCCTGATCGAGGGAAGAATTGATGAGCAATAGAGAAGATGAAAGAAAGATAAAGTATTTTTCAGCAGGATGCTCCAATCACAATGGATTTACTAATACAATGTTCTTAAGCAAGGCTTGACAAGCTTTCCGTGCATGGGGCTACTTCGGGGTAGCAGTACACTGTCAGTGAAGCGAGACGTCAACAGTCATAATGAAACTGGCACCCAATATAATCAGTTGGCTGTGTAACAACTTCAATTCAGCAGTACTGATGTTCCAGAGCACTGAGTCCTCTCGACTTTGGAAAACGGTGGGTGTCTCCAAAAGAGACATCATCCATGCTAGAGCACAACACAAGGCAGAAATTGAAAGATGTAAATTAGAACTCCTTGGTCGAAGCTGCCTCTAGCAAGGATTCAAAAATGTGTTGGGAACTTGTTGCATTGGAGCCTCACCATAAGCAGGTGCTTATGGGCACCATAATCCGTTGGACTATATATATTTACTAGATACATAATTCAGTTTTCTATTTTCAGTCTTAACAGTCGATTCCTATCATCATAATGAACATGCTGGTTTAGCATGTGTTAATATTACTAGTAGATTGAGACGACGTGGCATGCAAGAGCTGAAGGAGCGATACACTGGAAAACTGGGAGACATGTTGGTGAAAAGATGAGCCGGGTAGCCCCGACTGGCCACATAGGCTATTGGTGCATCAGAAATGATAGGTAAAGTGAGAGAGAAAAAGGCATGGAAACCAAAAGGCGAGACAGAGACGAGAATGAAGGCCTACAGGAAGCATGCACGTGTTCCGCTGTGACTGGTGTGTGTTTGGAGCCCTGCCCTTAACACCTCAGCTGCAAGCTACCACTGAAAGCTAACATTGAGGTGTGTGTAAATCCCAATGCTAGAATAACAGCAGGTCTGGAGGCCAGAACTGAGGCGCATGTGCCACATTGCTGGACTAGCTGCATTGAATGGTATATCAGTATTTCAGACTTGTAACTGCAGCCATAGACGTTGCATTTACAATTTTTGTTAGGCATGAGCATTACTTGGGGAAGGTGGGGGGCAGAGAGCAGTACACTTGGACATAGTTTAGGAATAGCAAATTTATGCTAGCAGGTCAGCGGGACTGGATGAGTTGTGTGTGGCTTCCCATAGTGGCATGGTGAGGGATGCTCTGAATCAGGATTGAGGTGAATACATGGAGCCGTCTGTGAGCCCCAAGACTGGAATAGTAGGGGTTACTGTGGGCTGAGACTTAGAGTCCAAATACTAAATCAATGTGAGGATCAATGCCAAGCAGACGGATGTCCTATTTCTGCTGACTATTATTATGGTGCATGAGAGGGTGGGCCTTATATCTGACTGTGTCTATATAGAGTTATCAATTCCTTAAAACCACCTAGCCTCAGCAAGAGTACAGGTTTCAGTACTCGTCAGCTCTTTTGATGCAAGCACTCATCACTCTGTGTCGCTGCGCTGTTCATCGGTAGCAAGGGCATTGGTTCCATCACTGCAACTGTTGGACCTTGAAATTATACACATCACTCTATATAATCTGGGCCAGTGCAGCCAAGGTGATAGAAACATAATCTTCAAGCATCTAGCTGGTATTACATGAAATTTCAAGGCTGCTTCTAGAGGTTGTCTAACTTACAAGGAAATCTGCCAATTTCAAGCCAGGTGAGTTCCCCCGAATAACTGAACGGATATAGTCAGCCATTTGTCAAATTAAATGACATTAGAGTGAATCCATCCCCTTCCTGACATCCAGTAGCGTACAGAGCAAGGGGGATTGTGGGGCAGCTTGCCCCAAAGTGACTCTTGTGAGCAGGGACCAGTATATTTGGCATCCTGACCGGCACAATGACTCATTGTCATTGCCCTGCTAGTGGAACACCTTTCCCGTTCGGCACTCTCATTGTCAATGAGGGTGCCGAACAGAAGTGTCCCGCTGGAAGGACAATGAGGGTGCTGCTGAGAAGGAGCACATGGCATCCAGTGTCCATGTCCCGGCCCGCTCTGGGCCACTGCAGTGGCCTGGAGTAGTATGGGCTTTGTCCTTCGCCTCCCGAGCACCTTTACTCCAACTTAAGAAATAAGTCAGGTAATTTCTTTCGGGAATTGCAGTGCATTCGACTCCGGAAAGATTTTTTTTTCTGAAGTCGGAGTGTGTGCACTTAGGAGGCAGACATAAGAAAGTAATGTTCTGGTTACAGCGCGGGCACCTCACTGCAACTCAAATGTTACTTTCTGTCCAACTCCTGCCAGCCCAACTACACATGAAAGTGTTGGGGTGGTTAGGAAAGGTCCAAATAAAGAAGAGGGGTTCACGCTGGGAGTGCCATATTTGTGACTGGGGGTATGGCAAAGTTAGCACGATGGTGCAATTTTATATTTATCCAGTGTAGTTAAATGTGAATGGAAAATTGCCAAA
The DNA here is from genome assembly GCF_040938575.1 of Ambystoma mexicanum. NCBI lineage: Eukaryota > Metazoa > Chordata > Amphibia > Caudata > Ambystomatidae > Ambystoma > Ambystoma mexicanum. The sequence continues at coordinate 899,076,565 of NC_090925.1, forward strand.
TGAAATTTAAACACGATCCAGATATGGTGTGCTACGAAGTGCCTAGAAGCTGGGCCATGAGAAGTTTCATAATGCACATGCGAGGAAGGGAATTTTTCATGAAGCACTCACTGTGAAGAAGGGACAATAGTTATTAAACATGTATGCACACTGATATACATACATAGAGAATTTATAAATCTACATGTAGTGGCCTTTTTTTTACCAACTTTATTTTAAATCGGTTGGAATTTGCATATGAGTTTACTGACATTTCGGTACCAGATAGACAAACAAGAACAAAAGGACATATCATAACACCTTCAATCTGTTCCACCCTGCCCGCCCATCATTGTTCACTCCCTTTCCCTGTGTCGCCCAGGAATTGTGCCACCAAACGCGGCTTGTACACTTGTGTGGGAAAGTGGAGGCCATACTCCAAAAGTGGAGTCCAGATATATTCGTGAACTGGTGTAGTACCCCCTCCTTAGCCACTGTGACCTTCTCTGTCATCAGTGTATCCCAGATTTTTGCCCACCAGTGGGGAAATAGCAGGCCTTCAGGAGCTTTCCAAGTCCAGGTGATCATGATCCTTGCTGCCAAAAGGGGGTGAATAATCAATGTGGCCATCACCCCTCATCTTGTGTATACCCCCGGCACCCCTAATAGAATCATTTTAGCCTCCAAGGGGATGCAGACCTGAGTGATAGCCTTGCTTTTGTGAACCATTTTCTCAGTAGTTTGGGTAGTACCACCAGTATGTTAGTTTAAAGGAACATTCCTTATTGGTCACAAACTTGGAGGAGGAATATTTTCTTGACCAGATGTCCACCCATGTCTGGTCCTTAATGGGGTGGCCTAGATCTGCCTCCCATTGGACCATATAATGGGGTCAGAGTGACCACATGTCCACCTGGAGAAGCCTACACAGGTTGAAAATGGTTCCCCCCTCGTGTGCCCTCGAGTAAGTTCAATGGCTCCTAGCTGCCCTGTCAAACCAATGGATGAACTATCCAGTGTCGAAGTTATTCGTAACTATATCTATCCGCCTCTGACAGTGCAAAACAATCCTTACAGTCCACAAAGGTCAGGGGCGACCCATTCTCAAAAAGTTGGGAAAGGTATTGTAGGCCTCACTGTGCCCATCTTTTAAATTCGGTGGGCTGAAGGCCTGGGGCAAAATTTGGATTGTGGAAGATTTGGATGCGTGGGCTTAGCCCCTCGGGATTCCTGCTTTTTTCAATGCCCAGTCCCATGTTCTCACCATTGTTTTTGTAGAAGAAAGTAGCCCGGTCCAGTGCTTCCCGAGTAGGGGCAGAGATATATGGGAGGAAGCTGAGGGATAAAAGCAGTCTAGATTGTTCTATCTCCACCCATTTTGGGGGGGTCATTGGGCATAAACCAGGTGGACATATGTGAGGGCTGTGCTGCAATATAGTAATTGCGCAAGTTAGGGACCCCCAAGCCTCCTACCTGAGCATTCAATATCATCACCTCCTTTCTCCCCGCCAAATAAACCGAAGAACCTTCCATAGTAAATGAAGGAGGGGTTCCTGCGGGATCTCCGCTGCTAGAGGATTTGTGATAGAAACTTCATTTTAGTGGCCGCGATTCGACCAATTAACGAGATCTCCTGGGACATCCACCTTGGAAAATCAGCCGCCAGGTCTTGGAAGAGTTGAGGGAAATTAGCAGCATATAGAACTTTCGGGTGTGCCGAGATGCAGATCCACAAATACTTTATGGCCTGGACATCCCACAGGATTGGACAGCAGGGCCGGAGGGCCTCTACTGGGCTCTACCTCCTCTGGCATCAAGCCCACCCCAAGGGCCCCTGATTTATTATAATTGACCTCAAAGCCGGCAACATCTTTGAAAGTATCCAACTCTATCGGGATTAATGAAAAGATAAGTGGACATTGGTAGGGTAAGCATCACGTTGTCCGCATATAGGGATAGCTTATAGTGTTTCTAGCCCACCCTAACTCCTTCAATAGTGAGATTGTTGCAGACCTGTTGGGCAAACGGTTCCATTCTCAAAGCAAACATTAATGGGGAGAGGGGGCATCACTGCCTCGTACGACATGTGAGGTATATGGGGTCTGATTGCCTCTGGTTCACCCGCAGAGTGGTTCGGGCGCATTATAATTGGCCAGAAGAATCGCCTGGAAGCACGGCCCAAATTGGAAAGCCTCCATGGTTAATTTCATAAAGGCCCAGTCGACCTTTGTCAAAAGCCTTGGTGGCATCTAGCGGCAGCAGCGCCATCTCATAGCACTCCAAGGTTACTATCTCCATCAAGTTCAGTGTCCGTCGGATGTTATATCCTGTGGTTCTACCCAGCACACACCCCATTTGATCTGCATCGATTATTTTAGGAAGGACTATGGCCAGGCATTTGGCCAGAATTTTAGAATAAATGTTAGCATCAATGTTCAGTAAAGAGATCGGCCTAGGGTCCTTGCCAGGTTTCAGCAGGAGAATGGTGGAGGATTCCTGAAAAGATTCTGTAATGCTTCCAGTCTGCCGAAAGGAGTTAAAAAGGTTAGTTAAGGGTTTCAGGAACTGTGACCGGAAGAGTTTATAGAACCTTGTACTGAAAGGGTCAGTGTCCGGAGCTCTTGGTTTCATAGTTTTAATTACTGATTCCACGCCTTCCACTGTAATTGGCAGGTCTAGGGAATCCCTTTCTACATCAGTAAGGCATGGAAAAGCTGCCTGCTCTATCTATTGCATCTGTTCCGCAAAAACCTGTAGAGTGGCTGACATGGTCTCTATGAGGTGAGAAGTCGCCAGTTACAGTTTGGTGTCTTCTGAGTATTGTATTACCTCCTGTGTGTCCCGTAGGCCCACTATAGTGTTGTGCCGTTTGGTTTGAAGGTCTGGGCCGTTTCCTATGCACAATGTGCTTCTAGTCTATTGCGGGCTATCAGGAGTGATCAATGTGCCCCCTGAGACCAACCCTTTCTGTGCGTCTGCTCTGCCGCAGTGACCTCCCTTTCCAATTGGGCCTTGGTGTCTAAGTGGTGTTTGCGGTAGCCTGCCGCATGGGTTATGATTTCTCTCTAAGAACCGCTTTCATGGCATCACACACTATTGCTATCGAAGTGGGCCCCTGCTCATTCTACCGGAAATAATTTCTAATGGCCATCGCAATCCCATCCCGTAGAGCCATATAATTGAGAATTGTGTCAAACAGGCTCCATGCGGTGGGAGTAGGGTCATGAATTCAGACTGTTAGCAGGACTAGGGTATGACCTGACAGCAGCCTTGTTCCTACGGCTATCTCATCCACATAGGACATTATCTGGGGGTTGGCCAAAATTAGGTCTATGCAAGGTGAAATGCGGCGCATGTGAGAAAAATAATAGTCCCGTTCCCCCCATATGTAGAACACTCCAAACATCAATCACCCCCAAAGACCTCAACAATTGCACCAATCCCAATGCTATTTTAAAGTCTCTCAGTGTGAGCTGGTGTGTTTTATCAATCTGAGGGTCCGGCACCCTGTTAAAGTCTCCCCCATCACCATATGGCCCTCGATCAAGTGGGTCAGCTTGGATTCCAGCTCCTGCAAGAATGTCTCCTGCCTCTCATTTGGGGTGTAAACCAAGATTAAAGTAGAAAGCTGCCCAAATGACATACCTTTGATCCCCATGTTAAGATGGATTTCTGAACTCTGACCTGGAGGGGCAGAGTTTCAGAAGGCCAGCCTAGTTTCTTGGAACAGGGTAACCTCTGGACAAGCCAGACCAATCAGGGTAGCGATGGCGGCGGTCAAGACTAAGGGCCTCATTACATGGAAGGCGGTAACAGTTAACGGTCACCGGTAAGGGTACCGGTGACAGTTAACCCTTACCGCCTTACTACGAGGTCCCTTTGCGGGACCCGACCTTAACGGCTGGTGTAGAACAGCCGTTAAAGTTGGGACCCGCAAAGGGACCTTGGTGCTAATTACAATACCGCAATTTGCGGTACCGTAATTAGCTCCTTCCCCATTCCCATTATGCCCTATGGGGCAAAAATGGGAATGGGGAAGGGCCATGGGAAAGGGGGAATTACCGCCCCGCCAACCTTGGAATGGGGTGGTAATTCCCCTTTCCTCCATGGTGGTACCGGTATGGTATCGGCAGCAAACATGGTGCTAATAGCACCATGGTTTACCGCCTACCGTATAATGAGGCCGTAAGTCTCAAGAGGGGTGAGGGTGACAGAAAGACCTCAATGAGCACACAAAGCAAGGACACTTACAAATTACTCCAGACAGGTGTTATATTAAAAATATAGACACATTTATTACAAGGCCTTTGTAACATCGACCATAGCAAAGAATCACAATAATACTAAAGTAAACCAACACATCACAATCAATACAATATATATACAAGACCGCGGGGTCTAAGGAGTTAGGAGCACGTAATAAGTAGACCACCTAGATGGGGAGGAAAACAGGCAGTGCAAGTAATCATTAGACCCAGTTCGACATCCGAAATACACCTAACTAGGAGGAAGTCCGAGCCCTACGAAGATAGGAGCGTTATGCTCAAAAGTACCTGCATGCACTGGTGTCAATGGACAAAACAGGGCCTCTTCAAGGATATCAGGCAGTTCAGGAAGGTGAATGAAGCGATGCAGAACAAGTCCCCACTACTCAAGCAAGGCCTCCACTTGTGGGCAGAGGCAGGGTGAGAGTGCGGGATAGAGTCGCTATTTCGCAATAGCGGTAGAAAACAAACGGGCTCCTGCGCGAGCGGCCACTGTTTGGGGTATGGACTACTCACCGGTCCCCGAGGCAGGAAGACCTAGACTTCTCCAGTTCAGTTCACGTTGCTGTCAGGTTCAGCTGCGATGATCAGGACGTCTCGACACCGTGTAGATTCTGCGTAGCAGGATGCAGGGTCGAGGGTGTCCCAAATGCAGCAGACGTGCACAGGTTGTTACCACAGCAGGGCAACACGGCAACCGTGTTTACTCTGGTCCGGACGCACTCGTCTCACTTCAGACCTGGGAATGCCAAGTGTACAAAATTCGGTGTGAGGGTGCCGTGGACGCAGAGCAAGCAGTAAACCAAGTTTCGAGGGCTTCCCCGAAACGGCGGCAGTGACAGAGCAAAGCGTCCTGCGTAAACTGGTCAGCCCTCTGGTTGGCCCAGGGACACTTCCGAAGAGGCTTACTTGCAGGGTTTGATGAAGGTGCCGGGAATAGTTGATCCCACTATTGCAATGGGTCGAAGCGCCTTTGCAGACCTTTTAGGACGATCAGATGCAGAGGGGTCTCGCAGGACGACAGCAGACCAGGGTGCCAAACCTTCAGCGGGTCGCAAGCGGTTCCTTGACTCAGCTTCTTGTTGCAGGATACTTGGCTCCTTATCCCTTGTTCGGTGTGAACTCAGGAGATCGACATGGTAGTGGTGTTTTCAGCCTCCTCTTATCCAAAGTTCCATTCGCGCCAAAACGGAGAGGACCCAATGGGAGATCTGCTCACAAACACTCACACCATACGTAGACCTATCACGGACCACAGTGGTCCCAGGCATTCAGGACACTCTAGACTCTCTGACACCCAGGATGTGTATTGGGAACAGACATCCCAGCCCACATCCTGGAGGCACACACAAGGCATGCAGAAGCCCGCGAAAGCGTTGTGTTTCACGGGAAAGTGCATGCCCAAATAAGGACTGCCCCGGGTCGGCTCGACCTGGGAGAAGGTGAAGGGGCAAGACGGTCAGCGGACAGGACAAAGAACCTCGTGGCATGGTAATTTCGTAGCCAGGCTACTCATTTGTGCCAAACGCGGTAAGCGCGGCTAACAAGGCGAAAAAGGGTTCAAAACACAAGAGAAACGATAGCTGCCACCAGTCCCGTCCGTGACACACTTGCACAGTTCATAATAAGTCCAGCCAGAGTTTCTCGGGCCTTTGGAATTACTAGAGACCCAAGAGGGCGGTAATGTAAGTTACGGTGCACTCTTGTTTCATGTTGCACAAAAGCTGCAACATGAGGAAAGGACTAAGGGAAACGAAGTCTCCCAGTACTGACTGTTTTAAGGGCATGTCAGTTTCCCCATAAGAATTGAGCGAAAGCCCAGAGGAGTGCGGCGGAAGGCCGCGCTTCTCTGGCAAAGTCTAGATCAGGGTGTAAAACAACAGCAAAAAGTTTGGGGTTGCCACATGGAGGGAAAATTACATACAATATGAAATCTTTCCTAACACCCCATATATCGGCCCTCTGGGCCATGCCGGGACTCCAGTTCGACAAAGGGGACCCCTCTCATGAGGAGGATCGATGTACCACCCTTCTTAGCGCCACTGAAGGCCAAAAACTGCTTCGGGAAGGGTCAGCTGTGCAAACAGGCGAAGCCTGGAGGGGTCAAAGGAATGCTACTGAACTGTTCAAGTCTAACAGTCTCTGCATGGTTGATTTACGTTTAGTTGGTGAGTTTAAGCCTTTCACATTAAGAGTCAAAAATTTCAGCTTTTGGCAGGGGATAGGTGCTTGTTTTGATTCTAAGTTCTTCGTGGAGGAGTGGGGGATCAAGGAAAATGTCAGCTGCTACCTGGTTCCGCTATCACATCATGTTCCTGGTGCAACCAGGTTTTCAACTTTTCCAACTGAAACTGAATCCGTGCCAACAGGGCACAAACAAAACTGGGCGAACCGCCCAAGTGACCAGTGAGCAAAATTGCTCTGTTGGTCTGGCAAAGTCTTGTGGTCCCCAGGCCAGCCAAACGCAGTAGTCAGCTCGGGTTGGAGCCCATCAACTTCCTATGATATGATATGATATATGATATTTTATTTGTATCGCACTCGTACACAAGTGTTTCAGAGAGAGACTAGGCAAGGGATTGGAACAGGGGAGAACACAACACAACACCTACTAGGCTCAGTGACATTGAGAATGTGCAAGTGCATGGGAAATGGAAAAGGGAAAAGTGCATGGAAGGGGGAGAGTGGAAAGCGCGGAGCAGAGGAGAGCAGGTAAATAATAAAACATAAAAATAAATAAAAAATTGAGGCAATAAACAGTGGTAGTGCAGCCAGAAAGTGGCAAGTGCTGTGTTTAAGGCAGCAGACTGGGAAGTCTGATAAGTGCAGAAAAAGACGAAAAATGGGGGAGGGCTGTACAGATACAGTCCCAGTGCAAGGGGTGGCTACGAGGCAGTGCAGGAGGGTGGCGGGTTGAGCAGGTACCTGGGCCAACGGGACAGAGGGTGGCCAGGTGCGCAGTGCCAAGAGAGAGCAGATCTTCAAGGGAGAGGGGGAGCGAACGCAGAAGCAAAGAGGAAGGTCTTAAGGTGCTTCCGGAACCAGAGATGGCTCTCCTCAAGTTTTAGAGTGGCAGGGAGGCTGTTCCAAAGGGATGCCCCAGCCGAAGATAGAGATCTATCCCCAGCTCGTTTCTTTGAAAAACGATTGACTCGGGCGGAGTTAGAGGTAGAGGAGCAAAGAGCTCCAGAAGGGAGGTATTTGCGGAGGGATAGCTGAAGGTATTTTGGACCCAGGTCCCGGAAAGCCTTGTGAACAATGCAGAGGGTTTTGGATTTAATCCTTGCATCCACTGGGAGCCAATGGAGAGATTTCAGAGCTGGAGAGATATGATCCCAGGGCTTGAGGCCAAGGACAGGTCTCACAGTCCTGTTCTGGACAAGTTGCAGAGGGCAGAGAGTAGAGGCAGGTAGATTTAGAAAGAGGCTGTTACAATAGTCCAACCTAGAGAGAACCAGAGCATGGGAGACAGTAAGCTTCTGAGGGAAGGAAAGGAAAAGCAGAGTACCTCTGAGGAGGTGCAGTAGGAGGTTTGACTTTTTAGAGACCTCAGAGATATGGGCGGAGAAGGAAAGTGTGGAGTCAAAGATGACCCTTCGGTTCTTAGCCTCGCAGGTAGGGGTAGGCAGAGGGCCAAGGGAGGCCGGCCAGAGAGTGAGGGAAAAGGATGGGAATGATGTGCCGATGAGGAGGATCTCAGTCTTGCTGGCATTCAGACAAAGATCATTGGTGGCACACCAATCTTGAATGACAGTTAGGCAGTCAGAGATGAGAGAGGGAGAGTAGGTGGCCGAGGGCAGCCGGAAAATTAGTTGAGTGTCATCAGCGTAGCACTGGAAATTTGAGCAGAAAATGGAAATGCAGTGAGCGAGTGTTGCCAGGTATTGGTTGAAGAGCCAGGGTGAGAGGTTAGAGCCCTGGTGAACCCCACAGGTAGAGAGGAAGATAGATGATGGGAAAGACCCCAGTTGGACCTGGGAGGGTCGATCAGAAAGGAAAGAGGTCAGCCAGGCCAGAGTCTAATCAGTGATACCCAGGTTATCACAGAGACGGTTGAGCAGGATGGTGTGGTTGACCGTGTCGAAGGCAGAAGAGAGATCAATAAGGATGAGGACAGAGGGAATGTTAGAGTCCAGGTTGGAGAGCAGATCTTCACGGATGTTTAGGAGAGCAGTTTCCGTGCTTCTGGCCACTCTGAAGCCAGACTGGTAGTCATGGAGAAAGCCAACAGAATCTGAATGAAGGTTAAGCTGAGAGATGGCCAGCTTTTCCAGGAGATTGTCCAGAAAGGGGGTAATGGAAATTGGGCGATAGTTAGCTGGACAGGAAGAATCAGCTGTGGGTTTCTTGAGAAGAGGATGCACAAGGGAGTGCACCATCTGCCAGAGTGAGGGCAAGGTGCAGGCTCATTTATGTTTCAGGTGAGTGACTGGCTTTCGAGTCTTCCCCACTGCTGACCAAGGGGTTTGCGTGGCTTGGAGTGCCCCCAACTTGCAAGTGCCAGCTGCCACTGAGGAACATCTTTATTTTCAAGAGAGCTGGCTCTCCTGGTCATATTCACTATGGTGAACTGTAGTGTTGCTGGGAAGATCCACCTATGTCAGATCTTTTTGTTTTGGGGGATGGTTGTCAAAGGCCTAGAGCCCTCCTTTTTTGTATGGTAGCCATAGCTAGGTCCTGATAGATCTGGAGGGTTGCCTCCTTGTAGACAATTTCTGCCTGCGACCGGGCTGCTTGCATCATCTACTGTTTAGTAGTAAAGAAAGGCACTCGTGATACATCTGCTGGAGGGTCCGAATGACTCAGCTTCCCTCTCCCTCGCAGTCTATGCGCCCGGTCCAGCAGCAAGGCAGCTTGCATGTGGTGCGGAAGAAGCATTTGGAAGAGATCCATCACATATTCATCTAAATCCCAGTCTGGAACTGAGGATGGGATCCCTTTAATGCAGAGATTATTTCTGAGTGCCCTGTTCTCCAGGTCCTATTGCTTCATGGCCATGGCTTCGCTACCACCTTCCAGGGACTGGACACAGCGCTGCAGTTCCGCAATCACTGCATCATGCTCCATCGACCGGTCCTCAACCTCCCCAGCCTTTGCCCAGCCTCTGTCATCTGGCTATCCATTTGATCCAGCTCAGTCATGCAATTCCGGAATTCCATTTTGTTATCTGCCATAAAAGCTTGGATGTCCTCTTTTGCTGCTAATTGCCCCAGGGCCACAGGAGGCCTTTCTGGGGAATGGACCATAGATCTTATCATTTCTGACTTCTTCCCTTTCTCCTAAGGCTGCAGAAGGGAGGCTATGTCCGCACTCTTGTTTGCTTTTTGCTGCTTGGACATTGTGCCTGGTCTGATACTAGGTCCTTCAATATGCTGGCCTGCTTTGGTTCTGAGGTCTGGTTCTGCAGCAACCTCTTCATGGGGTGGGGGAGGGTAAGGGGACGCAATCTCTCCACCAGCTGAGTTCACTATGTAGATGGTGTGGTCTTGGCTCGCCTAATCTTTCCCGGGGCACAACTGACAGCCCCTTCCAAGCTTACTGAAGTCTCGGCATCTTCTGTCTGCAAGCTGTGCAGCACTAATCGTGGGCTGGCGTCCACCCCTCTCATGCCATCAGGCAGCTTATGCAGAGGGGGGGGGAACAACTGCTCACTCTCCTTGCCGGCAGTGCACTACTCCTTACATCCAGACCTGGTCACAAACACATAACACCTTCTTGCTCCCTAGGGAGTCCTCACACATCCAGGGGGCTGTCCGGCAACTTGCTGTTGTTTATGCAGCCATTTTTACCTTGTTTTTTGTTCTGGCTCCAGACCCCAAGTAGTGCCTCAGAATGCATGACAGCACCCGGAGTGCAGCTTTTTCCTTCACCGTGTCGGGCCACCAATAAAGGGCCTCCCCTGAAGCCGGCCATCAGGCGGGGGGACCCCCAACATGATGGGTCCATTGACGGTGTCCATGTCACCTTTGTTTCCGCACACTCCAGGATGGTCAGCGATGTCAAGTGCCTGTGCAGGGGAGGCTCCCGTTTACCACGCATTGCTGTCTCTCCTCCTGCTCCTCAGCTGCGGTTTACGACCATGGTACGAAAGCCCCCGCCGTTCTTTCGCCAGGCCAAAGCAGCTGTTCTCATAGAGGAATCCTATCTCCTGGGCTCGAGGCAAACAGCTCCACCGGGGGTCACAGAGCCCTTCTCACTCATCACACTGCATTAAGGCTGCAAACGTCTCTTTTCTGCTTATTCTAGGGCATACCCCCTAGGCTGCGCACGGAGGCCATCAAGAGACCGTCCGATTCGGAAGCACTGCAGGCCACCACCATGTAGTGGACTATTTTATAAAATGATTAAATTCTGCAGTCAGGGGTTCGCAAGCTGAATTCTGAACATCTGGGAACAACTGGTTTTGAAGGTTTTCAGAAGCCAGAGGAGAGGTAATGAGTAACTACAACCTTAACAGATTGCAAGCCAACAGGCCGGCCCATGGTTTTTATGTCTTGGCAGTATCGGAAAGGCAGATGTAATCTTTTTAAGTGCATGGGAGCTTGCAGAGGGATCCGGCCATTTGTTTTTGACCAGCAATAAACCTAGAGTGAAGGACGCCGGAAGCCAGAGTTGACCGATACTGCCTGTGTTTCGATTGTTTTCTCAGGATGTGGCCAGAGTACATGAGTGGTGAATTGGTCGTTATTTAGATTAGAATGTTCCAATGATGCCAGCAAGTCAGGGGGATGGGGTGGCTATCAACAATTCAAAAGGAACCTGTTTATTCTGCCCCATCTTGTGTTGTTTGAAGTACTTGTGCAAGCCATGTGCAATTACATTTAGTGTTAGTACACGTAAACTGAAGATAACTGCAACCAATGGTAATGGCAGAATCGGAGAAAGATTGGATTTTTTTGTATAGGTTTTGACCAATCTCATGTGTGGGTGGATTGTAATAAAATAGAGGGGAGTGTTTATCTATTGCAAAAATGTACATAATGTGTCAACTTGTGTGGTTCAAGGAGCCGGTTAGTTTGACTCTGAAGCATCATCTAGTACCTTCCCGGACTATTATCCAATAAACATGCTTTACGTACAAACATGCATTCGCTTTTTAAGTGGTGGCCTACTTTTGGTTAAGGCGATTAATGGCCCATCCACACAAAAGGAAACCAGGTAGCTCTCTCTGCGTCCCTGACTACGCAGTGAAGGTGTTTGTTTGTTTATGCTGGGCCGGCAGCAGAGGTGCTGATTTTGGTGGGTGAAGGGGAGCGGTGGTGTGCCATTATGAAACTGCCACTTTTTTAATGCCCATTCATCCATGATAAACCAAACATTGTATGTGTTATTATTTGGCTAGGCTGGCATTTGGTGGCAGCCACTCTGGCAGCCCCCAAATGCCCCAAATGCCAGTCTAGCCAAGTAATAACACGCTTGCAATGCTTGGTGTATCATGGATGGATGCCCATTAAAGAAGTGGCACTGCAATATGGCACACAGCCATCAGTTTATCATAAATGCCCAGAAATAAATGTCTTGCCACAGTAAAAAAAGGGCTAGGCTGGCTGCCCCCAAATTCCAGTCTAGCAGATTGGTTTAAAGTATGGTATGTGTTATTACTTGACTAGACTTTGGGGAAAGCCAGTCTAGCCCTTTCTTACTGTGGCATGACTTTTTTTCTGGGCATCCTCCCCGGGACATAACTGTTGTGATGCGCTCCTGCTTGGCCTGGCTGACTAGAACAGTCGCCTGGAGCAGGACATGTGCCGCCTTGCTGTGTGCTTCTGCTCTGCACGCTGCATGCACAATGGGGGCATAGCAGGGGCAGGCTCTGTGTCCCACTCCAGGCCAGTGACTGCACTAGAGGCCCAGCAAGGAGCAGAGCCAAATGCAGATCAGGAACACACAACTCCCTGTCCCACTCTGCTCAGAATGTTGCAGGCAGAGGGTTCAGGGTAAAGTCATCTTATGGTGGGTAGGAACAGGAGCAATAGTGTCTCTGGTCCACCTGCTGTGTTTAAATTCAGGCGTGGGAGTGGCTAATCATCACTGTTCACTTTTTCTAAGCAGTGGCAAAGGCAGAGGAGATCAGCCACAATATATATTCTATGACAATTGTGTGTGAGTTTAGCATTAATACCCCTCACTCTTAAAATGCTGGATACTCCCCTGCTAACAGCCTTGCAGAGGCACAAACACTGAGCTTAACTTGACCTCTGCAGGAAATATTGGAGGACCGCACTGGTATTCTAATCTGACAGAGACTGTAGGAGGGTGAACTAGGCAACGCCCTTCATGGATTTCTAAATATGCCTTCTAGAAGTAACCTTTAAAATGACATATAGGTATTTGTAATAAGAGATCTTTTAAAGGATAGTACTGATATTGCTCTTCTGAGACAGCCAAAGAACAGTACAGGACAGGTGACTCACTATTATTAAAACATCGGGAGAGTACAAGTACAAATTTGACGGTACTTTCAGATAATGAGATGTGCAATGTTTCATGCATAGAATGTAAACAAACAACCAAGTCCACCTCCTTAGGGGCTTTCTTTCAGATTGCACATTGTCATTACTACATTAGACAATGAAAAATACAGATTACACTAGCCTTCTCCATATACATACTTCCATATCCTTCCAGCTATTTCGTAGATACGGTTTTATAGTGTCACTCACCCAAGTCACACCCCTGGACCTGCCCCTACAAGGCTGTCATGGATCACATAATATGCTCATATTGGTTAAATTCATTTCTTATTGATAATCAAACTGTTGACATAGCTACCAAAAAGTGTAGCTGCATTTCAGTGGACTTTTTTTAAATTGTGTTTATTGGTTATAAATCCTCAAACACAGTCCAACAATCAGTCATGACAATCACAAAGTTAAAATAGAGCATAAGGTATATAAAAACAGATCATCTAACCATAAGAAATTATAATCTCATACAATATAATAGTGCTACTGATCACGTCAAAACAATTTGTTTAAATAGGCACATAATTAATACAAATATAAATAGTAATATTAAAAGGAGGATTAAGAGAATCACATTTTAAATACCCCTAATTAAGTTGACGCAATCTTCCATATATAGAAAGCCGCATTCACAATTACAATTGATTCAGCTCTTATTGATGTGCTGCAAAACTGATCGCCTTCTCTACTAAACTGGCTGGTAATGCGAATACCCATTTGTAAAGTAAGTGTGCATTTCTGGGCATTGTGTCAAAATATGACAGGCTGACTCAATATCCGTATTACAAAGACGACATTTTCTTCTATATCTGGGTAATTTCTTCCATCTCCCTCTGTGCTCAAGAGTTGGCAGAATACTCATGCGCAAATAAAAAATAAATCTACGCATGCAAATAGAGCAGAGTTTACCTAAGTATGAATGGGGCATCTGTCTAGAGAAACCCTAAGTACTATATTCGGCATAAAACCCCATTGTAGACAGGCGATCAACATTTCTGCAGAGATCAAAGCTTTTAGACTTCCTCTTTAGGATAGAGGTCCAATTAGGGAGAAACTATAAGTCATCCAAAGGAATATTTAGGTCCTCCAACTGGGCATTTAATAACACACAATATTAATCAAAAGCATTTTTTAGAAGTATGCAATGTGCAAATATTAAATGTGTTTATTGTGCCAGTAAATCATGAATCCAAAATGAATTCTTCATAAAATTCCTTTAGTGAAGGAAAAAGAAGAAAGAGAAAGGTTATAGCAAAAGATTAAAGTTAAAAGAACTTCAAACCTAATAGTGTATTCATAAATAGTGAAGCTGATAACCACACAAAAAACCTATTTATTCATGCATTCAGTAGAACATATGACATTGATCACCATTTGAAAGTTCATAAGTTGAATTTAGCAAATTTTTTGATGAGAGGCACTGAAATATTTCCTCACATTAGCATGAATAGCTGAGCATAACGCGTGAGCCCAAAATAATTAAAGATGATTGTGGAGGGGGGTTTCATCCCGAGAATATTTTTTTAAATGATGTGCAGAAATGAATAATTTGGCCACACACATTTTGTGAAAAATGGGATAAAGAGCCACACAATTTTCAAGATAGGTTATTCCCATCTGTGTTACTAATGGTCACTTTAAATCACATACAGTGCAAATGAAGGATCCCAAATTAGTAATTATTCTGTGGTGTGTAGGCCAGTGAATGTCAAGATCATCTAGACAACCAAGGTTCACACCACAGATCAGAACTCGCAGATCTATCGCGACTTGAGCTGAGCTGAGCAATCAAATATTTGATTATAAAACAGTTTTACCTTATCAAAACATTTTACAAATCCAACCAGAGTTGGCATTGTATGTAATGCACAAAATATATTCAACAAAAGAAAGCACATATATGTCACCAAATCAAGAAAAAAGAAAGAAAAAGTGTGTTGTCTAAACAAATAATTCCTTAATACATTCAGCGTACTTTCACCAAATATGAATACATTCCAGCAAAAGAAACAATATGTTGCTTATCACCATCTCAACATGTTTTGGTTCCTAGATGTTAACAATACTGAACCTCCCCAGGTGAACCAACTTAAAGTAATCACCCAATGTAACCTCCATTCTTTAAAAAAAAAAAGAAGAAAACACAGACATGCAGAGTGGGGAACGTTGCCCAGAGCAGTTCCAGTGGTTTAGAATAATTCAAAACCTTCCACACATCACTTTTTTGGTTATAGTTTGTCTCACTATGTGAGAGAGGGTATGCTCAGACGTGGGACCCTTGCTCGCTGTGCCTTAGGAAACCGAGCTGAACCTCACTGATGAGGCCCAACAAGCCCGAAACATGTCTGGGGTTGCTTGTGTTTCCATGGGGAGGGACATTGCCTAGCAGTTCCGGCTGGGCAGCTCCGATTAGTGGCAGTACCTGAGTGATTTGCACGTGGCCGGACACCCTTTGCAATGATTCAGATGAGCTAAAAAACGGTGGTGTGTTAGTTGCCCAGAGTAGTGCTAGTGGTTCAGATTAATTCAAATTCCACCCATCTCTTTTTTGGTTATAGTTTGACAACCTATTTATGCGGTCTCTGCAAGGGATTTACAGTGACAAACCATATAAACACATGCACACACAATCATGCCCAGATACACTTGCAGACACGCCGCTCTGATCCTAACACACATATGCATACAGGCACAGCTACAGACTCATTCAACTAGTCTTACACACACACACACACACACACACACACACACACACACACACACACACACACACACACACACACACACACACACACACACACACACACACACACACACACACACACACACACACACACACACACACACACACACACACACACACACACACACACACACACACACACACACACACACACACACACACACACACACACACACACACACACACACACACACACACACACACACACACACACACACACACACACACACACACACACCCCCCCCCCCCCCCCCCACCCCACCTTCCCCCCCAAACACACACACTTACCTTACGTCTTCTCTTCAGAGGACTAGTGACAGCCAGGCAGCACAGTGGATGAATTCAGGTGCACTGCCAGCACAGCCAGGATCCGTGCTGCTGCCGTACATGCAGCAACGCCAATGTGGTTGTCAATCAACTATATCAGTGCCATTGCATGGCTGCACACATCAGTGCGCCACTCACAGGTTTGTATTTAAATATCAGGGCTGGTGCTCATCAGTGCCAGCCCTGCGGGAGGCATAGGCGGTACACTGGATGATTCCAGGAAGGAGCCAGGATAGCCGACAGACTACCCCAGCCCCTCCCTGCCTCTGCCCCTGAAGTCCTGTGTGTATTCCTAAAAGTAGATTTTTTATTTCAAAGAAAATACCTTGTGCCTCATACTGAAAATAGTGCATGCAGACAAGTGAAAGGAGCTTTGCGTGTTGCATTAAAGGACCATGCGCATCTTTTTTCTGTTTTGTACAACAAGCATCGGCCGCCCCTTCCGTCACATTATGCTCAGATGTTCTGATGTGTAGTTTCTATGTTAGGTGCCCATTATTCACTTAAGGTGGCAGCTCCACGGGTAGCTTCCTTGTATTGCGTCATTGTAGATCCGTCTGTTTACAAGTGAGCAACACCATATCGGTAAGGGCGCAGCCTCACAGAACAAGAGGAGAGGAAGGAACTGTCCAGTTTCAAAACAGACCAACTCCACCATAACACGAAGTTCATAGGACAATATTCCGCTCTTTTTTGCTGTCGAAAGGCACGTTTGCCAAGACTGCCATAATAGTGCAACATTCTGATCTTACGCCACAACAACAAAAAAGTTTATCAAAGCAGGTTGAGAACAGACTCTGTCAGATCATGAAGTGCTCACCCTTTAAAGATCGAAAAGGCTTTTCTGTTTGATGGAAGAAAGAGCAAAGGGTTGATGCCCACAGAGGGACTGGGCAGGCAGAGACGCCACCAACGGGTGGGCAAGAGGGGCCACGGCCATCCTTATAAAACACTAACCACCCCCCACCCCCACTGGCCCGCCTGCCTCCATGTGTTTGTTTCGTGTGGCACCCCAGTGACCTCATCAGGCCACCCCTATGAGAAATGTCTGGGGGCGCCACTGCGGTCAGGATGTGGGATCGCGGCAGATGCAGCCCTGGGTGCTCATAGATGCTGTGGCAGCACAGCTGGTGCATAGGCGAGCCGATGCAGTGGGCGTTTCCCCCACACAGCTGTAACACCAGGAGCGCAATGCGGAATCGGCAGCAGGCGGAACGGAGGAGAACATTATTTCTGCTGCGCACCGCAAGGCAGGTAAGTGAACTCCCCTTGTGCAGAGGCTGCTCTTTGTTCCTTTGAAAGTGAGGTCCAGATCTTTATTCTGTAGATCCACTGCTTGTGCAATAGCAGCAATAAGAAAGTCCAGTGTAAATTCTGACGTGGGGTAGCAGGGAATACTCTTCCTCTGAGTCCCCCTCCCCTAAGCGGGCCAGGTCAGGGATTAGAAGGTCTAGATGGGCTGAGGAGTCCATGGGAAATAGAGGCACACAGGGATCCAGATGGATGAGAGGCACACAAGGTTCCAGGATGACCATCTGGATATGTTCACAGGCTCTCGGCACAAATCAAGCAGAACAAGGACCCTTCCCTTCATCTGCCTAAATCCAAGGCGAAACTGAAGGCTCTTATCGACGCAGCTATACCTGGAACTTAGAGAAAGAAAGGAGCCTTGAGAAGATGAAAGCGACTGCAGAGGACTCTGATCCTTAAGCAAATGGCTGTTATATTTTCAAAGAATTTTGCTCAGGTTTACTGCAACATGTATCATAGACTCTTTACTTTCCAGTACGAAACCTGAAAGAGAAGAGGAAAACTACTTTCTCTGTTGATATGACACATCATCTACATCTAAAGTACCCATGATCAAGACAATTCACAAAGAAATTGCAAGAGAATGGAAGATCCAGAAAAGATTGTTGTTCCAAAGCTTCTTTGTAAGCTTAATCCAGTGAAGGGCAATGACCCAGAGGTTGCAGAAAATAGCCATGTGAATTGCAAGATACTGTATTTGTCAGGCAGGCAGTCTATGGGGGCAGAGGATATGGCGCAATGGGACTCCATGGACAGGAGAGTAGACGCAACCCTCAAGAAGTGGTGCGCAGGTTTCAATCTAATCCTGCATTGTAGAGCAGATATCTCTCAGAAAAAGAAGTGCTGCATCTTCCATTGGGGGGACATTTATTGTTTGGTCAAAATAACTTGAATGCTATGGTGAAAGAGTCTGTTGAGGATCGCACCTACTTTGAACCCCTGCAAAGGAAGTTTCATGAAAAGAAGCACTTTTCCTGACCTCAGTAGAGGTAACTCAAGCAAACCAGGGGTCTCCCGACAGCTAAACCTATGTTCCAGTGGAAGAAGACCACTTGAAACATCTTTGGTTCATTGTAGCCAGGCACTTCTTTCCTTCGGGCTAAAGTCAGATATCAACGTTTTCACTTAGCTAGTCGCACCAGTGATTGCTCTTCTGCACATGGAAAGGATCCAGATTCACCCATAGTTAGACGTCTAGTTGAGCCTAAACAACAACAGGGAACAGACATTGGATTAAATTCAAAGGGTTTGCCAGGTGCTGGCTTAGATAGGGATTTCCGGTCAACCTCAAAAGGTCCCAACAGATCCCAGTTCAGGACCTGTATTTTATCTGTGCTACAATATCAATAGATCTTGGGATGGTGTTGGTACCAGCAGTTGAGACTCTTGCTGGGCAATCTCTTTTCAAGGGACCACATGTCAGCAAAGACTTAATTGGAAGTGCAAGGTCTGGTGGCAGTGACAGTCTTCTTGGTGCATTAATTCCAATATCATCTCAAGAACGTGTGCACTCTTATCGGATCCCACACTCAAACATGCTCGGGGGGTTCATTCAGGTATCTCTAGAGATCAAGGCGTTGCAGGGACAATACATTTGCCAAGGCGTATGTCAACAGGCCACGGAGCACCAATTCAGATTCTCTATCTCTGCTGCCAAAGAAGATTTTCAGCCGGATCAAGGAACACTTGAAGTCCTTAAAAGTGGCCCATATTCAGGGGGTAATAAGTATATGGACCGACGCAGCGAGTAGGAGGTTCCCTATCTTTGCTGATTTGTGGCTGTCCCCCAAGGCCTTCCAGTGGGTGTGTGGGAGGTTTGGAAAGCCCCAGGTGGATATCCTCCCAGATCAATGTTGCAGTGCCCAGGTTTTGCTCTCAAACCCCAGATCCTCAGGTGTGGGGGGAGGATGCATTGCCAAACTGTCAGTAAAGTAGCCCTAGCTTCATGTTTATGCATTTTCACAATTTCCTGTGATTCCCAGGGTTTCAGCGAAAATCACAGTAGAAGCAGTTGAAACTAAAATTATTGTGCGCTATTGGCCCAGGAGGAACTGGTTTCCCCTCCTCCTGGAGCTGTCAACATTCCAGATGCTGAGCCTTCCCCTATGTTCCCCTCCGGTATCTGATTCAGACTGCTATCACCGGGAATTGTCAAGGCTCAAACTCTCTGGCTTGAAGTTGTGTAGACGGGTTGGAAGATCCTGTGAGTATCAGAAGTAACAGTGGTGGTACAGGGCTTTGGGACCCCCTCTATGAATAAGACCTATTTGCACAACTGTGTATCTTTTCAATCCTGGTGTTAGGTTGTATTCCCTGCTCCTCTTATATTGTGAGCCTGCAAAGATTCTATATTTCCTGGTGGATGGGTTTCACATTGATTTTTCAGTGGCCATTTTCAGGGCCCAATAGGTGGCACTGAAGGCCTTCAGAAAGCCATGGCGGACAGAGGGACTCAAAGCCCCAGAAGAGCAGGTGCCCTACTGTTTGAAAGGCTTCATCCAACTGAATAGGTTGGCCCTGCTGTGAGACTTACTGTTAATACTGCAGTCTTTACAGGATGTCCCTTGTGAGCCATTGCAGGAAGTAGTGGTCACTTATAAAACCATATTTCTCATTGCTATCTCTTCAGTGAGATGGATGGGGCTTATCAGGGCTCTGTCTTGTAGATCTCCCTACCTTTGAGTCATTCCGCTGGCTTTGGTTCTTAGTCCATTGTCCAAGCACTTGCCCAAGATCTGTTCTATCTGTCATCATGACCAGAATATTGTTTGGCAAACACTGGCGTCCGCAGAGGGGTCTCAACAAAAGGGAGCATTGACTCTTTTGTATGTGCATAGAGCAGTTCAAGTGCACCTATCCAGGACGGAGACTACGAGTAGCAATGATTATATGTTTGATACCTCAGAAAGATCTAGACAGGGTTGCAAGAATGCTGTTTCACCCCTTCGCAAATGGATCAGGACGGTTGTGATGTAGATATGTGCTTTGGCTAACAGTCCCCTTCCTCCAATCAGTCCCCTTCCTCCAATCAGGCAGGGCAGGCCTACAAAGAGAATATTATCAGCATCCCTTAAGTGACATTTTTAGGGCTGCTACGTGAGCCTCATCCTCGACATTTATGGCGCAACAAGTTCCAAGTTCAAGTTGCTGTTCATGCTAGTGTAGGATCCTCAGTCTTAAAGGCGGTTTGATTAGTTTATATTTCTGCAATGGGTTGTACTTACACATTGAACGTTTTGCATGTGCTTTTTCAACTCAACAATATTCTTTGTTGTGTCTTGGGCATAGCCTCAATATAGATTATTTTTGAAATCCACATTAAAATAGCTCACCTCACATCACCTTACTCAGACCCATCCTCCCAGTATCCCGGAGTAGGTCAAGTTGTGGTGCTTAGGTATGTCGGGAAGGGCTCTGTGAAGAAGAAAGAGAGCGTTCAACCTAGGAATCCTCCCGTCCCCTGCACACTATCCTATGTTGGTGAAAACCAATTACTCAAATGTATAAATAACATATGTACACAGTCTCATATGCATATATAAAGGAAGAATTTTACATAACTCCAGAGTTTATGAAAAAAATGATTATTTGTATTTTTTCATAGTACAATAGTCAAGTACATGTACAGATAGAAACAAACAAACAAAATAGTCAGTTTTCTGTGGTGACCCGTTTCGAGGAATGGGTCCTCTTCATCAAAGGCCTGAACAGACTGTTGAAGGAGATTTAAACAAGAGAAGTTTCTGTAAATCACAGTAGTTTAGGAATATACAAGTACATCCAACTATAGCAGGTGTCTATGTTTTAGTACTTCACATGTTGTTGGCATATCAACAGTTGATTACTTTAGAGAATACATGGTATAACTTGATTGGCTAAACAGAGCTTTTTCAGCCCAGGTGTTTACGAAATGAAATATGGTTCATGCTATATTGTGATACCAGTCTAACATTTAGACAGAGGCTAGAGGCTTCACAGATAGCAGTTCAAAGAACACTCTTCATTGAGTCCTCTTGGTTGGACAGTGTGCAACATGTGGATCCAGTAGAGTTCACTTTGTAGGAGGAGTGAATGACAGTCACCTCCTCTATAGGGACGTTTCACAACCTCAAGAATCTGAAATCAAAATGCCTTGCCACTGGTGAACGGTGGTTATTGCACCGAATGTTAGATTTGTGTTCAGTCAATCTTGTTTTTGCAGGCCTCAAAGTCTGGCCTACATAAGCTTTCCCACAGGGACATTTGATCATGTAAACCACCCCGGTGTGATACAAGTAGCGTAATGTCTGCTGCCAGGCCTGTGTTATACACCAACCATAGGAAGAGGGGTGTCCCAGGGCAGCATAGGGAAGGGTTTTAAGATATGTTTTCCTTCTGCCTTGCCGGGAGGAGAGCTCAATCTAAATATATAAGTAAGGTTGCAAGAGAGGTGAAGTGTTATGATTGGGATTAGCAAACGAGCTATTGGCATTCATGGTAGTGGATGCCCAGTCAGATGATGAAACCCAAAGAAAGGGTAGCATTGAATTCCTAGTTTCATTTTTGCAGTCATCCCCTTAGTTGTCATCGTTTTGAGAACCGCTTTTAAATTTAAACTTCACTGGGTGAGCTTGTTTATGTCACTGAGATGATATTGTGTATATGTATCATTGAGTTGAGCTTAGGTACTTCACTAAGAGGATCGTCCCTGTCTTACTAGGTGGACTTGTGATGTCCATGTTATTCATTTCACCGAAGGTGGATCTTGTTCATCTCACTGAGCAGGAAGTGTATACAGAGCATCCAGTTGCCCATGTTCCTCTCGCTGAAAGGAGATTTAGTCAGATACATCTCTGAGTGAAGCTGCTGTATATCACTGAGGGCTTCCTGTGCTTCATCCACCCACCCATCCATCTGCACAATACCGTATCTCACTACTCCACACACAGGTCAACGCAACAATTTTGAGAAGCGCATTGACAAGTGCTGTCAGCTGCTGGCTCCTGGCTTGACTCGCTGCTCAAATCTGAAAAGGAAATACTTACATGGGCTAATCTAGGCTCAATCTCCTCCCCCTTCCCAGCATCCTTTATAACCACCGGGGCGCGCGCATTTTGCACGCACGCATTTTAGGAAGTGCATTGACAAGTGCTGTCAGCTGCTGGCTCCTGGCTTGACTCCCTGCTCAAATCTGAAAGGGAAATACTTACATGGGCTAATCCAGGCTCAAGCTCCCCCCCCTTCTCAGCATCCTTTATAACCACCAGGGCGCGCGCATTTTGCGCGCATGCATTTTAAGAAGTGCATTGACAAGTGCTGTCAGCTGCTGGCTCCTGGCTTGACTCCCTGCTCAAATCTGCAAAGGAAATACTAACTTGGTATACTAACTTGGTATGGACTATTGTTAAGGACTTCAAATAACTTTACCTATAAGCCCTGACTCTTACCAAAGAAGAATGTATTACTTAATTTTAATTATATCAAGGCTCAAGCTCTCCCCCCCACCCCGCCCCTTTCCCAGCATCCTTTATAACCACCAGGGTGCGCCCATTTTGCGCGCGCGCATTTTGACAAGTGCATTGATAAGTGCTGTTGGCTGTCAGCTGGATGCTGGGAGCGGGTGAGTGAGTTACTTTGTTATTTACTTTTGCCATTTGTGTTAGTTCTTTTATGCTTGTTTAACTGAGATAGCTTTCGTAGTGGGACCATGCATGTGTAAAACATAATTGGTTAATTTGGTCATTTGTGAATGCCAGGAATTTCCACTCTCACGTCTGACATGCCGTCTGCTAAAAAAATCTTTAGTTGGGCATCTGACGTGATGATTACTTTGAAGAGCTCATCGCGACGTACTATTAACCCAACAAGCAGCAGCCATGCTGTTTTAAATGCGCGCTCGATTTCTCTCACTTCCGATATATGGAAATGATATGCCCTTGAAAGCAGGCCCTTTGATCAGACATCATATAGAATCGAGCACCACTCCAGTATTTGTACAGATTCCCTCGTAAAAGTAGGCGTGTGGCTACGATAGTAACGCAGCAGGAAAATATAATCGCTCAAGTACATGTGGTACCTGCGGTCCCGATACGAGCGAAAGATAGATCTATCCCAAGTTCGACCCCGTTCATTTCAGTCACGTGATCTGACTTGATGACGAATTCGACTCGAACTAAAACACTGTTTCAAAAAGATATAGAAACGTGCTGTGAAAAGCAAAGTGACCATCTTCATAACATAAATGACGAGCCTAGGATGAGAGACCTCTCACAATTGCTGGCTATGTTCTCTCCCTCTGCACACAACTCCTCAATTCTCTCTATTTCATACACACAACCAACTCCAAGATGGCAAATAACCTCCCCTGTAAACATTGTCAATGTTGCGGCAATGGAACATGAAGTGGGAGTCGAGACTTCCCTGCGGGCAATGAACACTGCATTGTTTTGGTTGACCAAATTATACGAGACACACTGATAGAATTAAGTGAACAACAATACAAAGCTACTAAACATTCCATAACAAATGAAAACACAATAACTACTGCAGAATCTAAATTAAATACATCCACTCCAAACCTAAAATCCAAAGAATCAATAAGACAAGATGATAAAAAGACCGAATCCATAGAAACTTCTGCTCTTGATCCAAAAGAATTTCTGACTCTCGAACAGAGGAAGGAGCAGACAGCTAAATCGGGGCATTTATACTTTTCTCCATCTAGCTCATCACCATCTATGACTATGCACCAATCTAAAGAACCCGGATCGAAAAAGTATTTACAAGATCTCCCTGATGGTAGGGAAAATAAGAAAGTTCAATTTCAGGCCTCGACATTACTAACTGAGGGGCTTGCCCTGAAAGCAGCCACACAAGATAAGAGATTCTGTCCGCATCCTCCAATCCTACAATGTAGAAGCCATCCTTTTCCCACGTATGATTTGAACAGAACTTGTGTCATGAATATACTAAACTATATACCTGCCCTAGAAGACCTGTGCTCTAATGATATTGAGCAAGTCGAATTTATTCATGACCATGACCTGTCTGTAGCTCTGGATGAGATCAGGCCTTGTGATGAACATGTTGTGGCAAGCTAGAGCTGAGCTATACAACCTGGGTTTCCTTCTAATAAATCGCTCATCCTTTGACCATATACATATTCCCTCCTGTGGGAAAGAATACACATCAAATCAAGATATATATCAAAATAAAAGCCAGACCAACTCGATGTGTGTTCAAAATGGATCTAAAGTAGACTCTGTTACAATTAGAAGAACAGTTTTGAACTCAAATTAACAATCCACCCACCTATCTCAGTGTTCTCCGGTGTCCTGGAACACCAGGGGACACAAACATTTGACTAATACCAAACTAAACCCATTGGCAGATTAC
This sequence comes from Ambystoma mexicanum, assembly GCF_040938575.1. Lineage (NCBI taxonomy): Eukaryota > Metazoa > Chordata > Amphibia > Caudata > Ambystomatidae > Ambystoma > Ambystoma mexicanum. Next base: position 899,101,029 of record NC_090925.1, read on the forward strand.
GATATAATAGCTCTGCAAGAAGTCTGGCTCATTACACTTCCGGTCTGGAAACAACACCTGCTCTCTCTAATTCCAGCTAAGCTACCAAGATGACGTCCTATGGCTGGCCTGATAGTAGCAGTGAAAACAGTGGCAAATCTATCTATAGAACCTCGGCCATCCCCAAATAGTTTTCGCCAACTGGTTAAAATAAAGTCCAATAATAAATCCATTGCATTAGTAAATGTGTATTGGAATCACGTAGGGATACAGGATGACGAGTTTTCCGAAAACCTACAATCCTTGCTGGACCTCATAACTTTGGACCCTTCAAATGACTATACCATCCTAGTAGGGGGTTTGAATATTACCTGCATAAAAAAATCCTCCAAATCCCTTACACCTATAGCTATACCTGCCAACTCACTCATGAAGCAACAACATCTGCTTATGATAAACAGGTGCACTCAAGGGGATATTCTCCCTGCATACACATGGCACAGAGGACAACAGGTTGCACTCATAGATTATGCATATGCAAATTGCGACCTTTTCACCCGCATTTTTCAGTTTCAAATTAAACCCCAAGCTGCCAGCGACCATGATTTGTTAGCTGTTACGTGGAACTGGTCTAATCCTAAAAAAGTTCTGCAACCGTCGTCTGCCTGAGTTATGACAGTCTCGAGTGGAAAAAACAAATTCAGATGGACATCTAAATCATTACTCAACTTGAATGATTAATACGTTCATGTGTTTAATACTCAACAAACAGACATCGCTACCGCTCATGATTCATATGAAGCAGCCAAGCAAATCTTCAAGATCAAAAGGCATCTGATCTCCAAGGCCATCACAAGTAAACTCCACATTTATGACCATGACTTAGCTGTTAGGAAAGCTAAATATACATATGAGAAGAGAACGCTACTATCTCTACCCCCCTCCCAAATGGTACAAAGGTTAAGGACTCTAAAATGTCATTACAAAAACTGGATGAAATCCAGAAGGGCCTCAATGGGCCTCAATGTACCAACGAAGGTTGTTTGATCAGCTATAACAAATAAAAAAAGAAGAAACAAAACCTCAACCATCTACTCATCCACTCACTCATCTGTGCACAACCACAGATACACCTAATCAACCATCCTCAAACTCACCCACGCAGTCACCAATTAATAGAAATAATATAGACACACACACACACCACTCATCCATCCAAGCAAAACACACTAATTTCCCCAACAATGCAGCCATTCTCCCACTGGCACAGCCAACCATTCAGTTTTTGTGGCAGTGAATTATAAAACCACCCGAAAATAAGCAAAGTCGCCTATTACTTCACCTATTCAGTTACTATTAAAAAATGCCATTTTGTTTTGTCAATACTTATTTATTTATTTATTTGAACATTTGTATAGCGCACAAAACCCATAGGCATGCTTGTTACTAATTTTTGATATGGTGATTTTCACCCTTTTGAAAAATCCTGCGACAGATGCAAAATGCTGCAGAGTATTGGCAAAGTCAATAAGTAAGTGTGACATTTCTTTTGTAGTGCATGGATGGATGTATTGGCAGCATGTCGGAGCATATAATTTGATGTGTGTGAGAGTGCATGTGTTTGTGAGTGGATAGGGTGAGTGTATTCAGAAAATATGTTGCATTTGTGTGTGTGTGTTTGTTTCTGTGCATGCTTGGTTATATGTGTGCCGCACTGTGTGTAAATGCCTATTGATATGTGTGTGACAGTTGTGATGAATCCTATGGATCCTTCACTAAAACCCTGCCTAAAGTCTTCTCCCAGGTGATATGATATGGCATTTATTACGCGACTGTACACAAGTACTTTTAGGTGCGACAAGACAAGGAGGGAGAAACAAAGGGAGGACAAAAGAACGATCTTACTAGGCCTTGCGTCATTCAGATCGCGCAAGTGCAGGGAAGACGGAAGGGGAGAAGTGGCTGGGGGGAGGGGAGGGATGAAGTGCAGGTAAATTAATAAGAGCAGCCAGCATGTGGCTCATAAGTGAAGCAAGAAGTGACTGCAGGGTTGCAGGAACAGACACTTAAGTGCTGGGGGAGCCCGGAGTCAGTGCAAGGGCAACTGAACATGCAGGAGCCTGGGCCCAGGTTCAGAGGGTATCAAGGTGACCAGTGCGCGTAGCAGTCAGGTACATCAGCAGTGGAGATGAAGAGAAAAAGCGGAAGCGAAAAGGAAGGTCTTGAGTTGCTCCTGGAACCAGAGGTGGTTCTGCTCAAGTTTGAGAGAGGCAGGGAGGCTGTTCCAGAGGGAGGCCCCAGCCGAGGAGACAGATCTGCCCACAACTCACGTCTTGGAGCAGCGTCTGACCCTCAGAGAGTTGGAGGTGGATGAGTGGAGAGTTCGAGAAGGAAGATGTTTTGGAATAGAAAGTTGGAGGTAGAGTGGTCCGGAGCCCCAGAAAGCCTTGTGAATGATGCAGATGGTCTTTCACATGATCCTTACAGGCCCTGGGAGCAAGTGAAGATATTTCAGTGTTGGAGAGATACAAGGACAAGTCTCGCAGTCCTGTTCTGGATAAGTTGAAAAGGTCGTAGAGTAGAGGCAGATAGATTTAGAAAGAGGCTGTTGCAGTAGTCCAGCCTAGAGAGGATCAAAGCTCTGGAGACAGTGAGCGTCTGTGGGCCAGGGAAAGGCAGACGCTTCCTGGTCCTGTCCTTGGGGGTGGTGTACTGCGGGAGGATCACCTGGGAGGAGACAAGGCCCAGGGTGGTGAGAAGATCCTGTGGGATGAGACACAGTATTTGTCTTTAAAAGAGGAGAACCTTTTTCAGGTAACAATGCATGTAATGACTTGTTGTTATGATGTATCTGAACAGCATGCGTTTTGATGTGGGTAAAGCTGGGGTGAAATCTCCAAACATCCTAGGAAAGACCATTTGAGACTTCTAAGGTTAAATAATGGCTTGAACCAACTACCTTCCCTTTTTCAAGTAAACTCTTGTGATTCTTCCTTAAATGCATTTAAGTGTAGTAAATCTGCATTTAAAAATCGAAATCTGACAAGAAAGCCCAATTTTGTTATTGGAGACTTCAAGTCCCATAATCCCCCAAGTACTGGGTCGAGGAAGATGGCCTAAGAGCAATGTTGTAGAAGTAGTCAACTTGTTAGGCATAATGACCCACACCTGAGGGAAGCATAGAGGCTTAAAAGGCCTCCCAGGTGCAGGCCATTAGAAGGAGCTGGAGTAGGCGCAGGAGCAGCAGGAGCACATATTGTTGGCAGTCCAAGCAGAAGTGGGTGGAAAGTAGGGACGCCAGGACTTTCACCAAGCAGATTTGCCCTGAGAGCATCGTGTTCCCCCTAAATCTGAAGTGCATAGGTTGCGCAGCGGCAGGCGTGAAGGAAGATTGCTTTTCCCCATGTGAACATGATTGCAGAGATTGCTCAGCAAGAAGCGTGCTGCAGACCGTGGCTGAAAGTTGATGTGCAGCTTAGTGTCCCATGAGCGAGGCGAGCTTCTTAAATTGATGACGGGAACAAAGATACCGTCACCGGAAATATGTGTGTGTTCAAACAAAGCCAGAAGCAGTTAAAGTCCTGCAACATGCAAAGGAAGCAAGACCGAAGCCGGTGAGTGTTACCAAGCATTCTGATCCCTTGCGCGAACAAAGGCAGGCAACTGTAACCAAGGACAATCCCTGGCGTGTGAGTGAAAGCAGTATTCAAACCGACCTTTGATTGTCAGACAATGGAAAACCACAAAAGTAGCACTCATGTATGAGTGAACTTCTTTGAAAGCACTTGCATAAGAGTAAAACAATTTGAACCACGTTAATTGAATACAAATACTGCAGAAAACAGATGAAAGACTGGTCACGTGCGCTTAAAAGTGATTCCGAGGTAAAGGTTAACCAAAGAATCAACTGTGAAGCAGTGGGAAATAATGTAGAACTTAAGTTAAGTGACTGAATGATGATAATTGTGAGCTGTAGGAAACAAGCATTGCTCAAGCCAAGAGGGGTACACGTATTGCCAAAGCCTGAAGGGTTGTACAAACATTGTTTAAAGCCAAGAGAGACTAACAACAAGGCATACCATTGAGCTTCCCTGGTTGTCAGGAATTGAAGGGGCGAATGCAAGGTTGTTAAAAGGTGAAGCATGCTGATTGTGACTGTTTCCTAAAAATGTGTATAACTCACAATACCAAAGCCAAAAGGAGGAGAGGTAGAATTACATCCTCCGGTTGTTGATGTTACATAAAGACAACAATGGCTAAGAGGCTGCCCTTCTGGAAAGTAAATGTTCTAAAGAAGAGTGCCTGGCTTACTTGGAAGTGTTGAGAGGCACTAAAGTGAATCTTGTCATTTCTGAAAAGTTGTTAAAAGTCACTAAGGTGCAAACTGCTGAGGTTGTGGCAAATATTGATGTTGCAGAAAGATAAGTGGCAAAGAGGCTGCCCTTCTGAAAGGTGACTGTTCAGAGGAAGAGTGCCTTACCTACATAAAGGTGTTGAGGAGCCTTTAATGTGAATAGTGTATTTTCTGAAAAGTTGCTAAAAGTCACAACATTGCAAACTATTGAAGCTGTGGTAAAATGTTGGTTGTCAGTACATTTAAAACCTCAGAAGCACAGCTGAATGTGGAACATTATCAGACAGGAGAGTAGACCAGCATTGAAGCCCTGCAGATGTTAACCTGGTACAAGAGTTATCCAGGTGAAAGCAGAAGTGCTGGGAAGCCAACCTGACAAAGATACACACTGTGATTTATGATGCTAAAAAGAGAGAATTGAGAAGAGCTAACAAGAAGCCGTTTTGCTTTAACCTTGTCAGAAGTTGTGTTTCTTTGAACCTAAAAAGGAACTGTGTTTCTTCTTTGACATTCATAAATTGTGGCAAAGCATCTTGACACAGAACACCATTGATGCTATTGGATGAAGTGGAAATCTTTCTGCTGGTTGAGCATTGGTGAATAGAACTTTCTTTTGACAAAGTGGAGGAACCAAGAACTGAGTTGGAACTTTGTTGCAAACCTAGATTTCCTTGTTTATTTTTGTTGAACGTTGGAACTGAATCTAAATTGAAACATGGGGAAGGGGAGTTCACGCAAGTTATAAAAAGAGACTGTAAATATATTAGAAATACAATTGTTGATGCTGTTATGAATTTCCATATATTTTCTTGTGTTTTTTACGTTTAAGTGTGAGGGCCAGATATCCTTTGTTCGAGTGTTTCCTTTAGTTTTCGATAGGCAGGGAAATCCTCATCAGGGTAGGGATAGTGAGGCGTTTGTTGAAACGTATAATTTAATAAAATGGCATATTTTGAGAAATCATCCAAAAGTTGTCAGTCTCATATTTCGGACCCCGCACACAGTGTAGATTCATGACTGTCTGTGCGTGTGCGAGAGCCTTCTTTTGTGTGGGGATGTGTGTATGTAGGTGTGTGTTTGTGTGTGCAAGTCTGTGAATGTAACTATGTTGGTTTTAGAGCACATGTTTGTCTGGTTGTCAGGCAGGAGTACATGGCATATTGGCATTTGTGGCATATGAGGGAACAACTATTCTATACAGTGAAAATTCCTGCCTTACGATGGCAATCACTGGCATATAATAGAGGTACCAGGGCATACAAATGTGTAACAGATGTAGGATTATCTGGCCAAATAGTGCATTTACTTCTGAATGGTGCTTAAAACTGGACACACAATGACTACACCCGGATTACAGTGTGAGTGCGTAGACACAACATGCCAGTCACTGGCACATGAAATTAGTAACATGGCATATTATGAAACTCTCTAGACATAGAATTTCAATGCCTGGTACATCCTGATAGTACCCAACTATCTGATAGTAATACTTTATATGGTATATGATGTGGGTAACTGCACAACATTGGCATAGAACCCCAGGTGACGATTCACCAGGTCTCGTCACTTCTCCCCATAGGGGAGCCCTTTCCTATTGGGCTGCGAGGTGAGGCCAATACCCAAAAGTTCCTCTAGGGGTGGCAATGTGCGGGAGGACCTCATAGGGAGGGACTCCCCTCCTGTAGATAAAACCCTGTCACACAACCCCCTACCTTAATGGTCACCCTATTCTTCCACCATTGATAGCGGAACCATGTGGTTTTGTAAAGCCATGACTGTATCAAATGTAAGACATACTGGGAAGAAGAAGAACATGAGAAGCATATGGAATAACCATATGCAAAGCCAGCCAAGTACTGTAACAAAGTGGCTCACTGGAGGCATGAAGAATGCCAAAGAGACTTTCTAAGATGGTGTTCACAGAGTGCCAGGGGGCAGTCAACAGTAGAAAGTAGAAAGCAAGAATGGACAAAAGAGAACCTACCACGGAAGCCAGGAATATCCAAACGAGACCCTGGAAGTTCATGCTTGGAACGCTGCAGCCGAATCAGACCCATCTCTCCAGGAGGGGTACAAGAAGAAGACATTGCTGGAGTATCCTGGGAGTTGTCAGGGAACCGACTCACTTGGTGGTGGCATGACCACAGAAAGGTGGACCATCAAGTCCAGAAGCGACGCTGAGACCACCAACCTGCCACGGAGCTGCACAGGAAGCAAGAAAGAGGAGAGAGGCCCCTGCAACCCTGGGAAGAAAAGGAGCAGTCTCCTAAAGGTACCACAAGTAACGGTAATGGTGGGAAGACCCGGTGGGCTCAGGAAGAGGCCCAACTCAAGCAGAGTGCAACTGGAGTCATCTCCCTCATCAAGTGGTCAGTCTAATACTACTGTTCAAGCAGAGTGTACCAGGTGTCATCTCGCTCGTCGTGGTGGTCAGTCCAATACCACTGCTCTAGCAGAGTGCGTCATCTCCTTCGTCACAGTGGTCAGTCCAATACCACTGCTCAAGCAGAGTGTATGTGGAGTCATCTCCCTTGTCACAGTGGCTAATCCAATACCACCACTCAAGCAGAGTGCATCAGGAATCATCTCACTCATCTCAGTGGTCATCCCAATACCACCAGCCTAGCATATGAGAGTCCTCTCCCTTATTAAAGTGGTTTACCCAAAACCACTGATCAAGCAGACTGTGTTGGGAGCCAACTCCCTCATTTCAGTGGTCCACCTAATACTGCGGCTCAAGCAAATTGGAATGGGAGCCATATCCCTCATTCCATTAATTCATCTAATACATATGAGAAGATCTGGAATGTGTCTAACGATTTCTTTTAAATTTTGTTTACAGGCATTCTCTTCTGTAGTTCTAACTTGCTGACATGTTATCTTTCTGTATATATTGTAAATAAATAAATAAAAATAAAAAAAATCATCTAATACAGCTGTTGAAACAGAGGGCATCAGGAATTTTCTCCCTCGTGGCTGTGGCCCAACACGTGTAATTGGAAAACCCAAGAGCTTTGGGAAACAAACCCCTCAATATGATATAGAAACCAGTAGAGAGACATACAAGAAAGATATAGAAAAGATACAGAGAACCCTGCAAAAGATATCCATCATCAGAGTGTTAAATGGAACCCGAATAAGGCTATGAGTTTTTCTACTTCATGGAAGGAGTTTAAGAGACTAATCCAAATTTTGTGCAAGAGTGCTTAAAGACAACTGTGGAGAACTTTTGTAGAAGGACCAAGAGAAGGGAGTCATTGCCCTGATACCTTGTGATGGGACATTGAAGAAGTTATTTCTACAATAAGACTGAAGAAGTCATTCTCCTGGTGAAGAAAACACAATCTTCACTTTAGTTAAAGACTTGTGTTTTTAGTGTTCGGGTTAAATTAGTTTTCTGATGGAGGACAGAGAACATTTCATTTTGACGCAAATTCTGACAGCTCACTAAAGATTTCCTAGGTTGAGGCAGGGCAATCCCCTTAGAAGTAGGGATAGATAGGTCTGCCCAAGCTACACAATAAAAGTTTATAGCCCACAGAATGACCCATCCTTGTCAGTCACCTTCTTCTACACCATCACACCCAATACATGGCATATGAAACACCCTGTTTTACATTACTTCAATCATACAACGGGTTTGACGTCTAAAAATTAAATGACACGTTACTCAAGTCAAGTTAAGAATGCCTGGAGGATCTCTTGAGTAGATGCTCAGCAATTTCATTTGCAAAATCCTCTTTGAGACCAGGAACTATTTTACTGATTATGCAGTTATGATACGAATGGAGGACTATGCCAAGGGTGCGTTCTTGCGCCTTTCTTGTTCAACTTCTACATAATGGACATGGGTCTATGCTGGGATGCCGTATGTACTAACCCCTCTTGCTTAGGTCAGACTAAGATTCAATACTTAAATTATGCAGATGATGTCATCATATTCGACAAGACGCCAATAGGATATGCAACAGGCCCTAGACAAGTTACATCTCTATTCAGAAAACCTAGACCTCAAATTAAATATCACTAAATCAAAGGTCTTGGTCTTAAACAAAACAAAAGCCAAATGGAGATCCTTCAAATGGTCGATACAGGGGAACTCCCTGGAAGTGGTGAAAAAGTTTACATTTCTGAGAACCGCAGTGACGTCAAACTAGTGTAAAGTGGAAACTTATAGGAAATATAGGTCTTCCTTTCTGGCTTCGGCCTTCTAGCTGTGACTGTTTGACAATAAGTTTGGTAGTTTTTCAACTTTGCTCATATTGAAACTTTACCAGCAAAAAATACTATCAAAACTTGTCTCTGGTGCCGAAAATTTGGGAGTTACTATAGAATGGTGATCTGCAGAGGCCCTGCTGTGTAGAAGGGTCCTTCAACTCCCCAACTCACTTCCTATGGCAGCAATAAGGCATGAATTGGGATTGTTGCCCCTTGGTGCATTAGTCGAATGGAAAGGGTTACAAACATACGCTTTAACATTGGCTCCTCCGCATGCAGCAATGTATCTAAAATTGGGACAAGAACTCAATAATGCTAATTGCAAACCTTTAGGGGTTTGGAAGGGAATTCGCGAGAACATATTGGCGAGGATTGAATCCTTGGGTGTGGAACTCGTAAGTAACCCAAACAAAGTGAAATTTAAGTTACAAACGTAAGAATGGCAAAAGAACAGGGCAGCTCTGATGAATTATTGTTGTTTTAATGATCATTTTGAATATAATATAAAAAGTTGTATTACTTTGTCCACCTATCTGAAAAAGCATCCCTCTAAGGATTTTCGAGCCAAGGCCTTGAGATCAAGATTTAATCTTTACTTAACAAGGGTGATCCAGGGTTCTCAAGAGGGCCTGGAACCTAGTTTCAGAGTTTGTTGCTTCTGTAAAACGGTTCAGGAATCACTTATGTGTGGAGTGCCCTCTGCTTGAACATTTCCGATACGAGATGTTGGGTAAATGCATTTCCAACTTGGGGTTATTCCTGAAGACAACCTGTGGACCCGAATTTTTAATTTGAATGAACAAATTTATTAATTGCAATTTTTGAATCTTTAGAAAGAATGGGTGAATTGTTAATTGGAAAAATGAATTTTAGTATACTTACATTGGGGCTCATTCTAAGCCTGTCGGTCTGGAAACAACCGTGCCGGTAAGCTTACCGGCACCGTTGTTTCCTGACGGCATATTACAGGTCTACATGCCGGAGCCGTTGAGCCTGACAGGTCGGACCCTGCCAGGCACAGCGGCAATGGTATGCCGACCATCACGGAAGCCCTGGCACCGTTATCAATGGTGCCGGTGCTTCCGCGTTCCCCATTCCCTTAGAGTTCTGTCGGACTCTAGGGGAATTACAATTTACCTGCGTCTGACATTCCGGACGGCCGGGCTTGTCATCCCCTGGTGTTACCAGCAAGTCAGGCGCCGGTAAATATTTACGGGTCCGGCGGCAACCTGCCGGTAGTACCGGCACAGTTACTGCCGGACCTGTAATGAGGCCCATTGTGTTTATTATGTGTATTGTTTGTATATGAAATGGCTTGTACCGGTGACCTGTGTGAAAGGTTTTAAACATTAACCAAATGCACAATAAAATACATTAAAAAAATTGAATTATTAATAACATTTGATTCTTCCACCTTTCTACATCAATGTGGCTGGTGTAGGGGGCGTGGCCTGAGCCCAAACGGTAAAGACGTAGCTGTGTGGCGCTTCCTCCGAGATCCTGGCTTGATCCTTATAGCGACTGCTAAAATAACTTACCTTTGCACTAAAATACGCTTTCAAGCAGGGGAAATCAGCGCCCCACCAGTAAGCCTTATCCTGACGAAAATCGGAGCCAATGAAGTAGAACAACTCGCAAAGAAACCAGAGTCCTCTTGCACTCCAAGATGGCAGCCGCTGCGAGGGGGAGTGAAGAACAGCGCAGCTTCTGAATATCACCGGCTTTGACCGCTCATAGGGGTCCAGACCTTCCTCATGGTTTGCAGGCTGTTTGCTCGTTCAACGTGCCCTGACCGTCACCCAGGCAGCGTTGCTGAGACCTGCTGCCGGTCCTCTCACGCAGTGAGGTGAACGAACTAGGACTCGTGTTTTGACCCTGAGTGAGCCAACGAAAGTGCCCGCAGTGCTCAACAGGACACTGCCTGCATGGTATGCCGCCCAGGCCCCATCACTGGGGTGTGGAGACACAGCGGAGTTAGCGAACACAGAGAACTGCCCACAACACCACTTTTTCCAACTGCAGCCTGAGACCTTGCCAGTGAGATGCGAGACCCACGACCCATCGCTTCTTACCACACGGCTGGTACCTTTTGCCTGCTACAGCGCCCCCGGGTCCTCTAATTGCACATAATTACTGATAGCACCAACTAGTGCACCAGACCTCTGAGGAACACATCTTGTGACCAGGCGAGGGATGCCCTAGTGAGGATCTTCACCCCCCTGATCAGCTGCTGCATGCCATCCACCATTGCCTACACCCACAGATTAAGACCCCCTTGACTCTCTGCTTTGGGGGACACTGTCAAAGGGAATCTGACTACTACAGCTGCAGTCCAGCCTCTGCTTTATGTGACTTTTGGCGCCCTTACCTGCCCAAAGCAGACTACCTAGGGCACGGGCAGCCACGCTGGACCCAGACACACAGGATTAACGCAGCACTGGGTGTTGACCATCTGTACACCTAGAGACCTTTATCCTACATAGGAGCCCTGCTGTGCTAGTTGCCCATATGGAGTTCTTTGGCCTCTTGGAGTGTGAGCACCAATTAGCGGAACCCTTCTACTTGTACTCCAACTGAAACTATGCCCATCTGGTAGCATGGCTGCTGCTGTCATTAAGCTACAACCCCACAGTCGAAACCACTACAAAGGTGTCCAGCGGGACTGCGCCCAGAGACTCAATGAAGGCCCATCAGGGTCCTCCTGGCTGCGCGATAAGAACTGTATACCTAACCATCCCAATGATATATCACTACATCATGTCGCCCACCATAAGCAAAAACAAGTCCATGACAATGGAATTATTTATGGTCCAGGGCAAAAATTGCAATGCCTCGCAGGTGGAGAGCATGAACCAACAACCGTCCCTCACAACCCCACAAGACCCGCACGAGAACCAGGTACTTGCAGCGATAGCAGCCCTGAATTCATCCCTGGAATCAAAGATAGACAAGTTCAAAATTGATGTCCAGCTCCTCTGGCAGGATGTCAGGCAATTAGCGGAAAGGGTCACGTGCGCCGAAGTGCTCTTGAAAGAGACATCAGACTCTACCAAGGACCTAGAAATGAGGGTCAAGGAGCTTGAAAGACGAAACGCTACACTGGAATTTTATGCAGAAGGTGCTGAGGGCAGGTCGTGTAAGAACAACGTGCGTGTGCTCGGTCTACCTGAGAGAACTGAGGGGCCAGACTCTACCTCTTACATTGAAAACCTGCTACTCCAGGAGATTGAGACCGGCAACCTCTCAGAGGGGTTTGCTATTGAAAGGGCCCACCGATCCCTTTAAAAGAGACCCCTGCTTGGGTCCCATCCTCGATCATTGATTGCCAGGATCCTCAATTTCGGGGACAGAGAAGTTATCCTGCAGTACTCCAGAGAAGGGGTAAGATAATATGGGGTAGCTCGAAGATTGCTATATACCCGTACTATACACCGACAGTCCAAAGGGCTAGGAACTCGTTCATACCTGTAAAAGCAAGGCTAAGACAATTGGGGCTCATATACATGCTTATATACCCTGCAAGACTAAAAATCCTGTTCCAAGCGCAATTTTTGGACAGTCCTGAGGCTGCGACCATGCATATGGACAACAACTTGTCTAGCAAGAACGATTTGCACCCATAATGCAAGAAATACACAATAAGTCCTTTATAAAAACCAGGGAGCCTGGACTGCGGGCTTTGGCGGTTACAAAAAAGACTTAATATGGTACAGCTGACAAACATTGAGCCCATATGCTGAACTTAACTAATCTTCGAGGGGAACACAATACTGCTACCCAGGGCAATCCTGACTACAAGGAGCACAAACCATCGCTGCTACTAATGTCCTTAAACCACCGGTGGGGGCAGAGCCCAGCCACTCACTGTTGGTTTTATCCGCCCACCCAAAAGTTGTCACAGGGTTCCAGACTGTTGCTGGACCCTACACCTAGTACACATTGGCCAGACCAGGCCTTGAAGGTACAGTTCCACCTGAACAACCTGGTGTTGGTGGGAAATATGTTTGAAATTCTGTTATTGTTGTTTTTTTGTTCAATCCATACAATACGACTCTTAGGGGCCCCGTCTGTCAGACAAGACGGCACTGAGGTTTTTGGCTTGGGGCATCTGCAATGTTCCCGCTTGCACTGGGGTCCTACCGAACTCCATACCATGCTGACAAGGGGCGCAGAGATGTGGCAGCTGAGTTGCGCCATAGGAAAAGACACTTAGGCCACGAGAGGGCCAGCCAACACACAGCACAATGAGGACTGCCATAAGAATAATGTCTTGGAATGTGCAGGGCCTGAGCTCCTACCTCTGTAGAAACGGGTGGAATCCTACATATAACGCAAAAAGATATCCATAGTACTACTCCAGGAGACACACCTGCTCCCTGGGGCACAGAAGGCACTATTGACCCGCTGGGGTGGGACGGGATACAGGGCCACCTATTCTAGGTTTGCCAGAGGAGTGCTTTCCTGGATTGACAGTACGTTACCCTTCCAGCTATTGGAATTAGAAAAAGATAAAAAAGGGAGATATCTAATTGTCAGGGGGTATCTTGAACACATGGAAATCTGCACAGTCAATTCATAATTCCCAAATCACAAAATCCTGGCACATGCACACACCTTAAGTAAGCTTGTAGCAGCTAGAAGTGAGGGGTTTGTCCTAGGGGTGTAGGTTTTAAGTGTGTAAGAAACTCTGCGCTGGACAGCTCGTCCCCTCCAAATAGTGGACCCTCCCTGGCCTCTTTTGCCTTGAATATGAGGCTAACAGACCTTGACCTGTAGACGTCTGGAGGGAAATGCACCCAGAGAATAGAGGTTACTCCTATTACTCACCCACTCAAAAGGTGCACACCCAAATTGATTATTTCTTTGTTGGATCAGTGCACCTCACAGAACTTACCAGTGTAGAATACACGGGCCGCACCATGTCGGACCACTCCCCTCTGGTGATTAAATGGTGCCTTACATATCCTAGACCCTCTATTTTGACGTGGCGCCTGCCTACCGTGGCACTGACTGACATAGCAATGAAAAGGTAATTATCAGACTTCCTAATACATTGCTTCGAGAACACTGTTGGGAGCGTAAACAGTTCAGGCACCATCTGGGAAGCCATGAAGGTGGTGACCAGAGGTGAGGTTATAGCTAGTGCCGGGGTCATTTGCTGTGTATTACGTGAGGTCCTGGAGTCCACAGAAGAGGAAATTGAGACACTGGAGTCCTAGCCACTGGGGCAACAGTTAACAGAGGCGAAATTGACTGAGGTCCGATCCAGGTGTCGTGACGCCTGGGAGAGACTGTGTAAATTTGATTATACTGCCCAGATAGCCTGAGCTCACATAGACGAGGACAAACCCGGGAGACTATTGGCATGGCTCTGCAAATAAGAACACCTCAGAACCCCGACCACGTTGCTCTATGATGAGTGCTGGGCTCCATGGAGATCCCAACTAGCGATTAATGAGACCTTTGCCTCCTTCCATGCACAAATATATAAACATGATAATCCAGTTCCTCAAGAGGACCTGGATGAGGCATTTTCACAGATCCACCTCCCAAGGCTCTCTAACAACCAACGAGAATCCCTTTATTTGTCTATCACTATAGAAGAACTGGGTGAAGCTATTGCCTCCCTACCAACCTGTAAAACCCTGGGTGCAGATGGGCTCCCGCCAGAATTCGACAAGGCATACGCTACTACCCTGGCCCCATTACTCCTGAAAGTGTTCGAAGAAGCCTATAACACAGGCACACTCCCAGCAGGCATGACGGAGACCTTGGTGATTCCCATTCCCAAACCTGGGAAACCAGTGGATAGGTGTGACCTGTACAGACCTCTGGCCATGCTAAACTGTGACATTAAGATACTTACAACAGTGTTAGCAAAACATCTCCATAAAGTCATCACAAAATTGGTACATGCGGATCAGACAGGGTTCGTACCCAGGCGCAGCTCTGCCCTGAACATTCGAAGGCAACAACATATTATTGATCAAACATACACCTACAAAGAGCAATATATGGTGGCATCCTTGGATGCCACCAAGGCCTTTGATTCGGTCTATTAGGGAATGGTTGCTTGCCTCGTTGCAAAATTACGGGCTTGGACAGGAATTCATTTGTTGGGTAAAACCCCTATACACCTCCCCGGTGGCTAGACTGAAATTGTGTAAACAAATATCCGGAGTGTGGAATACACAGCGGGGAACCCGTCAAGGCTGCCCACTTTCGCCCATGTTGTACATACTGGCCATGGAACCCATAGCAGCATTCCCCCAGGAACACCTGTAAACGGGCATTCTGATAGGCAGCTCTAAGCACTTAATATCGCTTTATGCGGATGATGCCCTGCTCTACCTTTTAGAGCCACGACACAATTTCCCCATTATTCTGGACGTACTGGACAGATTTACTGAACTATTGGGGATCTCTTCCAATAGACAGACGTCCTGCCTCTTCCCTCTAGCTGGTCTCCGTGAGGTGGACATGGCCGATCTCTGCCTGATTTGGGACTCCCGTGGGAAGCTAAATCATTTAGATATCTAGGTATCCAGATCACACACACACCCATAGAAACGCACAGCTGCAACACACTACGGGTGATGGGGGGGTCTTGAGAAATCCATGTTCTTCTGGTCCAGATTTCCGCTGTCAATTATGGGCAGAATCGCCATTGTTAAAATGATTCTTCTACCAAGATTTCTTTTTAACTTCACAAATGTTCACCACTACATAGGGGCAGCTTTCTTTCACCATCTTGACTCAGTGATCAGGGACATTATATGAGGCACAGGTCGCCAAAGGCTGGCTCTCAGCTTGCTGCAATCGCCTTGCAAGGATAGGGGGTACAGCTACCTAATCTTGAACTTTACTATCTAGCCATCCAACTAAGTTTTGTCACAAAATGGCTAGCTGAAACCCCTACATCAGAATCGCAGTTGCAACAACAGCTGGTGGCCCCAGCCAGGCTCAACAAAATGTTATGGCTCCCAGTGAGCTGTGCGAACTCATCACTGATGTTGGTAAGACTGGGCAGGCAGATATGGTGTAGGGCAATGAAACTACTCAAAATACATAACCCATACTCACCTAATGTACCAATAATCAATGATGTGTGCATGAACAGGGCAGACCTGGGGGTTGCAAGGCTTTGGGAGGAGTGGGGGTTCTACACGTGGGAGGACATATATGACAATGGCCAATTTAGAGACATAGATAACTTATCGCAATAGTCTGGCCTTCCCAAGGGACAATTCCTGCAATACATGAGAGTAAGGGGCATCACAAGACGCAAATGGGGTGGGTGGCCCGCTGAACCGGAAGAGATGAGGTTTCTGGCTCTAATGCACATGTTGGAAGATGGCTGGAGACCCGTAACCAGACTACATAGTTGCTTGCTGGAAGGAGTCAGCGTTAGGGACCCCAACTTGAAATTGAGATGGGAGGTGGAGATGGGTTCTGTCATCGCTGACACATAGTGGTAACGGGCGCTCAGCTTTCACAGACAGGTGTCCCAAAACGCTAGGTTCAAACTACTCCAAATTAATGTACTCCATCGTATGTATATCACCCCCAGCAGGGTAGCTAAATTCAACAAAGAGGTACAGCCTTGGTCCCCTTGATGCCACCAGGATGACGCAGATCTCATACATATGTTTTGGAAGTGTGTTAAAGTGCAGGCCTTCTGGTCTCAACTTGAATGACCATGCACGGCGGCACAGGTTGTCGGATACTCCTGGAGCCCGCTGGAGTATCTGCTGGGAGCATATCCTAGACAAAGTAAACCTAAACCTACTTACCTGGCAGGGGAGACACCATGATCACTAAGGTGGTTCTCCCAGGGTGAGGCTCATCCATTGCACACCGGATGTGCTGACCCCTGCGATGTCCCCAAATGCGGGATACTCGACTGCATAATTTCTGGTAGTGGGGGACTGCGTTCGCGCTTTCCCCTGATTTTTTTCGCGGCAGGGGCCTCTCTCTGGAACAGCCTTCCTGCCTCCCTGAAATTTGAGGAGAACCATCTCCGGTTCCGGAAGCACCTCAAAACCTTCCTCTTTGCTTCTGCTTTCTCTCCCCCTCTCCCCTGCTAATTCTTCACTGAAACTGCACTGAATCTGCAACTGGGCCACTCTCACCGACCTCAGTCCTGAGCCCAGCCACTCTCCACTTGCACTGCCTCCCTGGCAACCCCTGCACTGCGGGACTGTCTCTGTATCCCTACAGCCCCCCCTTCCCAGCACTTGTGTACACTTACCCTGCACTTGCCACCAGCTGGCCCTTTTCTTGTACTGCACTTCCCCCCTCCCCTTCCCCTTGCACTTCTCCCTTCCCCCTACCCCTGCACTTGCACGATCTGAATGACACCTGGCCTAGTAGGATCGTTGTCTGTCCTCCCCTTGTTTCCCCCCTCCCTGCCTCGTCGCGCCTTGAAACACTTGTCTATAGGCGCGTTACAAATGCCATATCATATCATATCATAAACATGTCACCAGATTCATGGACCTGGCATGCATACTCGCGAAACGACGGATTGCCACGTCATGGAAGTCACTGAAGGGCCCCTATTATAAACTCTGGCTCCACGTCTTTGAGACCTGGTGTGAGGTGGAAACAAATGCCTGGCCCAAATAAATACCAACTCAAAATTACATTTTTGCTGTCACTTTGAAAGCCTGGAAATCATTAGCTGACACCATGTCCCACCCGTCGGACAACAAACCGCCATGAAAGACCGGAATAAGTTAATAATGTAAGCTGTACATAAGCAAAAGCACCTTGGACCTCTGACTCCGGTACACACTGCTTCGTGGTATTCCTCCTGTAAAATACCCTAAAACCTTAATGTCTTAACACAGCCCCCTGAAATTAGTGGGCCATCCCACACTTGACCGGAAGATGAGTCTGGCTTTTTATGCAACTGTTTAGTTTAACATATTTTATTAGTTCTGTGACCTGCTGATCAAATAAGCAGGGAAATAATTGTAAATTTATTTGGCTAGTGTGATTTGCTGTAATTATTACAATGTATCCATGAATTAATGCCATTAAACAAAGTTAAAATAAAAATCAATGTGGCTTGTGTAATGCCAGGAACCCCTTCCTGTACAAAATCGTTATCGGTAGGCAATTTTGACAGCAATCTTAGCTATAAGAAAAGTTTCCACTTTTAAAGGCTATCGTTTTTACCCTGGGTAAATACCAGATTGAATGTCAGAAATATTGGCTTTATCCCCAAAAAACGTAAATGCCACAATGCGTCTGACGTCAATAGAGCAGTAAGTCAGGAAGGGGCAGCACGTGGTACTTTCTTCTATGGCTGGTCATTTTCAAGCAGCCTGGTAATTTGCCAATCTATTCTATATTCGCACCTGTAGGAGTGTCATTAGCCAATCAGGTGGCTGGAACAGCGGGTGAGAATACACATTCTCTGCACGCTGTTTCCAGCCAATCGAGGCTCTTCCCTGGGTGGCTCCATTTAAATATATACATTTTTTTTCTTTATATGGGGTGGCAACAGGGACCCTCTCACTGTTGCCTCAGTGCCCCCACCCTCTCAAAACAATCCTTACCACTTCCCCTTCCTCTCTCTCCCTCCCCACTTACCTGCTTTGTGCTCCAGTCCGGCGCTCATCCCGTCTTCCGATTGCCGGTATAGAAATGGAAAAGGGAGTTAGCCCCCTTTCCCTATGGCTTTTTCTTGCCTTTCACCCCTGATTTATTACCCATCTACTAGCTGTGTTCTTTCCTCAGAGGTGGGTTTAGTATAGTCTTTTTCTAGTTAGTACTGTACATGGTGTGTCTGATTAAAGTACATGTTTTTATTGAAACTTGATTGGATATTCCTTTATTTCGGACTGTTATACTTCGCCGTTTAGGTTGCTCCTGAGCCACATTAACTCAACTTAACCCTCTTAAGAGTATAGCCTTCCCTCAGCCTGCGTTACCAGAAAAGTTGAAGAACCAGGGCCAGCCTTAGCTCTGGCAACAGCCAGGGCGAGGAAACAAAATTTGGCACCTATTCCCCCCCCCCTCACCTGGGTCTCAGGGGTTCGGTGGGTGCCAAATTTGAAGTTGCTCTGCTAAATAGACTGCTGCTGTCAAACCAGAACCATCGCTCTATTTATTAAGTGATTAACTCCCGCTCCCGTGCTGGAGTGGGGAGTTAATCACTTCAATAGAGAGCCGCTGCCAAACCAGCAGCCTTTCAAAGGCTTCCCCACGCTGGTTTAGCAGCAGTGCCCTATTATAATAAAAAGCACCCTAGTCCCATGCTGGATGTGGCCAGCACCAGAGCGGGAACATTTCACTTAAATAGGGCGACTGCTGCATCTTCACCCACCATGCCAGCTCAGGGGAGCCCTTGAAAGACTCCCCCAAGCTGGCGTGGCAGGTGGGCCAATGCGGGGCTAATGTGGCATCCGGGCAACTGCACGGGTCTGTCCATGCCTAAGACCGGCTCTGATCTTGACTGTGCCTGTTTTACCTTTAGGATTGTGCTGGTTCTTGCTTTGTAGAAGTGCAAGGGCTGAGTGGCATTCGCATAATTGCCAACAGGATCCATTTTCAATCTGCAGGTGCTTGTCCAGTCCTGTTTTTTTCTTTGCATTCTGGGAATTGTAGTTCTGCTTTTCCTGTTTTGAAACTCAGACTACAAGTCACCAGAATGCAAAGAAAAAACAGGACTAGATAACCACCTACAAATTGGAATGGATCATGTTGGCAACTATGCCTACTAGCCTACAGAGCAGAAGCCAATCTGTCAGAGGCAGTTGTGTCCTACATACCCTGTGGAGCCCTCGGATGTGATGCTTGTTGTAGCTTAGATGAGGGATCTAGCCCAGAGCAATGTCAGGGGCTGATTGCTGTCTTGGCCCCAAATGTTTGTACCCTGGCTCTATGCAGCGCTCTTGCTCATGTGCTCGCCTTTCTTCTTCTTGCTGACAGATTTCATCCATCAGCAGTGATTGTTGGATACCGAGGTTTGAGCCTCATTACTCCATCCTTTCGGTTTGAGTGTGTAGTTGTGGGTTGAATTTCATCATGGTCTGTGTGCACTTTTCACAGTAAGGTTGGTCTCACAGGGCTTTCGCCATGATGGTCTGCAGATAGCGGTCAAAAAGATTTGCAGTGGTGCACTGAGTCTCTTCATCAGAGGGTTCGTGTTCTGATCTGTCCTTGGCAGAAGTTCTTGCTTAGCTTCGCTAGAGGTTTGTCCAACATCTCGATGTCCAGTTCTCTAGGAAGGTCAGCTGTCCTTGTGAAGAGAGGAGCTACAGCCGCTAATGGCAGAGCCTTGTTCTGGACTTTCTGAAGATTCATCCGGTGTCGCTCCTGGCAGGTCATCCATGCTGGGAGGCATACGTCAGGGTACGCCTGATAATCGCCTTGCAGACGTTGATTATTGTCTGGAGGGGCATGGACATTGTCTTCAGGAGTAGGTGCAGCGCCGCCAGCGATCATGTGCGCCTAGCCCTGTGCCTTTTATTGCTGGGATGATGCTACACAGCATTGCCACTGTCTGTTTGTGTGTGTATGTGTATGGATGGTGGGAGCGCATTCAATGTCAGGCTGCTTAATCTCTGGGTATTGGCACACCTGTCGACCAGGCCTCCATGGCCTTCCTTATAAGTAGCATCGATTCTCTCTTGCAAAAACCTGATAAACTGTAGCAGGTCACAGTGAAAGGCCACCTATTTCGCTGAGCAAGATGCCACTGTCCAGTTTGACTAGTTCAGGTAACAAGACGGTTCAGTACTATGTGTCAAAGTCCTGTTTACAGCCCACGATAGTGCATGAAGAATCTTGACAATGTCTTGACGTTGAAGAGGTCCGCCATGCTTGATTGGGATAATTGCAGCATGCACATGTGCTGACCATGTCAGCGGTGAACTAATCTCCTTAATTCAGTGAATAATAAAAAAGAACCTAATCGCTCTTACTTTGAAATATAATACATTTTAATGCAAATCCACACATGTGTGTGTGTGGACGATGTTGGGAGCTGGGCAAGCAAGTGACTTATGATGTATAAAAGCAGCCCTGTTTGACAGGAGCATCTCTTTAGAAAACATACACTGTGCTTCGGTAAGGCTTTGAAGAGAGGATCCTGGGAATGCCCCTCCTCACCCCATGAACATGACGGGACAAAGAGTAAAATACACTTGAAGCCACTCATATTTCTAACGAATCCCAAGTGCACCCCTGGCTGACATGTATACAGGGAGGTATCCCCTCAGACAACCATTTCAACCACATCCAGTGCATGTCCTTCCAGATCCAGAGAATCTGACAGAGATGACAGAGCCAAACTCCATCATGGACTGTCTCGATTATGTACCGAGGAACCACTGTGCTGACGTCATTAGTGATACCACGACGTAGCAGCGTTAGTCATGAAGAATACTCGCAGCCCTGCACAGCATAACACGAATGCACATTCGCATACACAAAGAACATGCTCACACAGTCCTGCAGGTAGAGGACAGATACCGATACATACTGTCAAAGCTTTTACTATGTTTCTCGTTAGCCAAAGGCAGTAACGCAGAAATGCAAGGCAACAATAGATCCTGGGCAAGCTTGCAGATGCTTATGGCGATTTACCCTATGCGACTACGGGAGTATATATGGAGCCTGGTAAGACCACATCTGGCTAATCTATAGGAAACATAGCACAGCACAAGCATTTAGCTATCATATTACAAGTCTAAATAAAATCACAGAAGGCCTCAAGCCACAGACCGCCAGACAGAAGGAGCAGGCTCAGGCTGCACGAAGCGCAGATCGAGCTCACAGCCAATGTCAGAGATAATTAGTCACATTCCAAACTCTAGACGACAAGGGACCAGCTGCAGAAAAATTGAATAAATCCTCAGAAGCTTAATTTTGTGGTCCACAACCATGTGATGCAGCCGAACCAGACAATGAGCATTCACCAGTGGTGGGAAGATGAACCATTCTCAGCAACACAGACAAAAAGTGAAACAAGTGCATATGGGAGCGCACTCTTATAGGCAAAACGGTGGTATACTACCAGATACAATTCAGACACATAGTCGTTTCACATCACCTTGAAGAGGTACACAGAGGACTGAGAACCGGACTGGGTCCCAGACCTGGGGAGACCAGCTCCAGCCAATCACAGGATAGAAATCCAGCGGTGGATGGCAAGGGCCAATGATAAGTCCACTACTTTGCAACAATGTAATATATAGTTTCTTGGGGACGGGGCAGATCGGCCACCTGACATGCAAGGGCCAGTGGAATAACTTCTATAGGGCATCGCTATGTGGGTTACCACTCTCAACACCCAATCAGCAGTGGGGATAGGGTTTTGGGGAAGGGCCCAGGTGATGACGACATGTAGCAACAAAACTTGGGAGCATGCATTGTAAAGTTGAGATGTACCGGAGAATCCTGTTTGTCTTGTATGATCCCTGTTGGTTTTTTGTAATAAACCACAGTTCTAACCTGCCGTTGGCTGAGTCCTCCGTTTTGTTCTGTGAAAAGGGTTGTTGGGCCCTTGGGAGTCGGACTAATCCCCAGACGACTTCTGGCATACCAGGTAACCATCCCAAAAAGTAGGTATTAGAGTTGATGGTTCAGCTAAGCTAGTCCGGCATGAAGCCAACCCTCCCGCTTCAAAGGCTAGAGGGCTATGTGCCGCCTTGCGGGTTTCAAGACAGCAGGGAAAGCACACCCTGTGTAAAGGCCGTCAGGAGCCAGCTTGGAAAATATCCTGCTTGCGGTCCGTAAGGTGTCCATCAGACCAGAAGGGCAGCGTAGCAGCTTTGGGAGATGCGGCAGCCAAGCAGCGTCAGCAGATCACGGAGTGTACGTATTGACCCAGCCACACGGAAACTAAAGGGAGAAGAAAAGTTACAGGGGGGGTGTGAGGGTGAAATCGAGCATTGTTGAGTATCATAAAGTATTGTCAAGTATTGTCTAGCATTGTTAAGTTTAGCAGGGACAGGAGCGGAGGTAGTGTTAAGATGGATTTCTGAACTCTGACCTGGTGGGCCAGCCTAGTTTCTTCAGAAGTCCAGCCTAGTTTCTTGGAACAGGGTAACCTTCTGGACAAGCCAGATCAATCAAGGTAGCATTGGCAGCGGTCAAGACTAAGGCCCTCATTACGAGGTATTCCGGTAAGGGAAAAACGATGCCGGTATGTAAATACCGGCATCATTTACCGTTCCGTAGCATTCCGACCCGCAAACCCAGTATTAGCGGCATACCAAACAACGGTGCCGCTAATAGCGGCATAGGCGTGTACACGCGCCCCTTCAGGGAGCAAATACCAGCATTCAGGTAATAGGGGGTAATTCCAACCCACGCATACATTCAAATACCGGCATCGCGAAGCCGGTAATCACGGCCTGCACAATGCCGGCCATTCAGGCATCTCAGACCACCCGCAAACAGCAAGCAAGATACAAGGCAGCTGCCACAGGTGCACACAATCCCCACAGGTGGAGTCAAAGGAGGCTGTGCCAGTATGAACTGAGCACACCCACACACCACAACCCCCCCACCCGGTGTAGGCAATGCACAGTTGCCCAGTACAAAAGGAGCACAACTAAACACCACACCCCTTCCTACACCAAAATGCCACCACTAGCATTTGAAAACATGGCGCAGGAGTACCTTCCTATACTGATACAACTCCAGCAACAACTGCAACAACAACAGCAGCAAGAACAGGCAGCACAGAGGAGACACGGGAGGAGGAGGAGGTTGAGACAGGCCCATCCATTACCACCAGCGCAGCCCCCAGAGCCTCCTAGGCAGCCAGCAATACCTCGCACCAGACCCAGCCCATTCATCCCTACCCGTGAGCAGATCCACACCCTGTACCGGCTGGACCGTGACACCATCACCACCATAGTGCACATGATACAGAACGACATTGCCAGCAACATACAAATATGCACTGCCATCCCCCCACTACTAAAGGTGCTGTCTGTGCCACACTTCCTGGCCACAGGCACCTACCAACACACAGTGGGCCAGCTGCATGGCATTTCACAACCACTATTTTCACGCATGCTGAACCAAGTACTGGATGCCCTCCTGAAGCACGCAAGCACCCACATATCCCTACCACAGACTGCCCAGGAGATAGCCAAAACCAAAGTTGGCTCCCATGCACTGGCAGAAATGCCCAATTGTGTCGGTGCCATTGACTGCACCCATGTGGAATTGATAGTCCCCCATGCCATAGAGGCCATGTACCGCAATCGCAAACAACACCACTCCATCAATGTGCAAATGGTATGTGACTCCAGGAAGATCATCACCCATTGCTGCGCCCGATTTCCTGGATCAAAACATGATGCCATGTTACTGGGTAAATCCACGGTACCCCATCAAATGGAGCGACATGCCGGACCACGTGCCTGGCTGCTTGGTGAGTTGCACAACCGTCCCATGGGAGTGCTTTGGGGTACTGATGTGTGGGGATGCATGAGGGGGGGCAATACTGCACCTGGGTGGGAATAGCCGGTGATTGGAGAATGCATGCAGAGCCAAACACTCCTGACCTGAACCAGTCAAACGGTACATGACACTTCACTGGGCCACATATCACAAATAATGCATATCAATGAGAACAAGTAAGAGGCACAACCAGGCCATCATGGTTATGGCAAGCAATGCATGAATGAACAGGACGGCAAGTGTGGCTATGTGGGCAGTGTGACCATGCATAGTAAATAATGAACAGCATGAATTGGAGTCAAAACATTGTTGCACTACCACAGCATATCTGCCTCAGCATGCATGATTACACCCTGCATCATCTATTGAATGCCAACCAGACTACCACACCTCATGACAGTACAGATTGCACCTAGATAACATTTATTCATGCTTATAGGGACATGTGCATGGCCACACCAAATAGCTGGCGGCATGACTGTGCTCCCTGAATTACAGGAGTTCAGAGTGACACACACCTATTTGAATCTGCTTGCTGGTGATGGTGGATATCCCTTGAGGCCGTGGCTACACACCCCTGTGCCTAACCCGCAGAATGGCCATGAGGAGGAGTACAATCGTGTGCACACCCGTACCCGTGTAGTCATTGAGCAGACCTTTGGCCTGTCGAAGTGGCGGTTACGCTGCCTCAGCAGGTCTGGTGGGGCACTCCTATATAGGCCTGAGAAGGTGGCAAAGATCACCATGGCCTGTGTCATGCTGCATGACATGTGCGTCTGGAGAAATGTACCATTGTCACCTGACATTGACATTCATGGGCCGGGTGAGGATGATGAGGACGGAGACAGAGTTGAAGTAGCCCCACTGCCAGTACGTGATGCACGGGATGGCCATGCTGTACGGCAAGCACAAATTCAACTATACTTCTGAAACACAGGGACTATGAAAGACTTGTGTCAGTCAGACACTGGGCCAATATGAACATGCACACAGGGAATGTTGGGAGTTGGGCACTGAACACCGTAACACATTAAATGGATGCACACGAAAAATAACAATGCCCAGCCATGGAGTTTTCTTCTCACAACTTGTGTATTATTTAAAACTGCAAAAATGTGCCCACACCCCCCCTCCTAGATCCCCCCCAACAAACCCCCTCACCCACCCCACAAACCCCAGAAAATACCCCAACAAACTCCCTCACCCACCCCATAAACCCCAGAAAATACCCCAACAAACTCCCTCACCCACCCCACAGATCCCAAATGTCCCCATGTGTGCAACAAACAGTGTTCCCTTCACCAATGTAGTTCTTCACATTGTCATTGGCCATACTGTTATTTCTTTGAGACTTTTGGGTCTGGGGGTGCCATGGCCGAGCGCCGTGCGCTCCTGCGTGTTAACCGCACAGGGCTCGATTGCACCGAGGTGGAAGGGGTTGTTGTAGTGGAGGTGTCTATTGTCAGTCCCATGGCTGGGCCAAGGTGTTGACGCTGCATTTGCGGGATGTTGGCAAGAAGGGCTTGTGTCAGTGACCCCATGCACTCCCTGAATGCACACGTAGATGCCTCCACAGCAGCTGTATTGGCTGCAATGGCCGTGGCTATGGCCCTCATGGCCTCATTCCCAGCGTCAACCTGTCGATGGATGATTTGCAGCATTGACTCTTGGCGGGCCTCTACCCTTGCCAGGCGAGCCTCGAAGGAGGTGTCGGCCGCAGGTGTACTGGTGGCTGGCAGGGTGGTGGAAAGCACCTGCGTGGGCTCCTCGTCCTGGGCACTGTCCTCCTGGAAGATCCCAATGTCTGATTCTCCAAGGTCAGAGTCATGGAGACACGGATCGTCCAGGCTCTCAGACTCCGCAGGTGGGTGGGGGCTGGCAATGGGGCTTGGGGTGGGTATTCCAGACATGATTCCAGCCTCATCATCCACCGCTGTGGACACAACGTCCATGGTGGCTGGCGGAACGGCTCCCACTGTTGTGGGTGCCTGCTGCTGTTCTGTCGCTGCAGGTGCCCCCTGCAGGGTTGATGCCTTGCGTGGCACACTGGGTGTTGCTGCAGGCATTTTCTTGGACGGGGGGTGGCGGTGACCCATGTCCCTTTGCGTGCACTGGATGTACTCGCACCCCTGTCCTGTGTTCCACCTTCCTCATCGGTGCCTGGGAGATAAAGAGATGCAGGTCATCAGTGATGTTGTCAAATGGCAGCTATGATGTATTGCGGTGTGATATGTTCATACATTCAGGCATCATTTAATTTCTGGTGTGTGGCATTTTGTGCACTGAGGGGACATGTTGGCAATCATTGCATGGCTGGTGGCATAGCATTTGTTTGATGTCTGTGTGGTGGGTCCCATGGGCATGGTTGGGTCATGTTGCACCTCTGTTGGGATTGGGATTTTCACTCAGCATGCGTGTGGTGCAGGGTGTGGCACTCATTATTCTATAGATGTGTTGATGTAGCTTTGGAACATGCATTGCCTTGCCTAGTCTAACTTCCACATCACTTGTGCCGCATCATGTTTTGGTATACGTGGATGTGGTGGTTCACTCACCTTCCTCTGTGGTAGTTGCAGCGCCAAACTCCTGGTCTCCTATTCCCTCTATGGATTCCCGGTCAATGAATGCACTTGCGGTCTCCTCCCATGCGGTGAGCTTCACAGGGGAGTGTGGGCCACCGTCTGTCGTCATTGCGGCCCTCCTGTTCTCTGCCAGGATCTTCCTGATCCGGAGGCGGAGGTCGTCCCAGCGCTTCCGGCAGTCACGTACACTCCTTGGGGTGCTCCCCACTGCCAACACCCTCTGAGCGACCTCCTGCCAGACCTGTTTTTTTTTGGTTTGTGCCGCATGCTTGAGGTCTGTGCTCCTGATTGTGTCTGCATGCTGTTCGAGGGTGTTAGCAAGCATAGTCAGTTCAGCATCATAAAAACGCTGCTTCCTCTTCCTTTGGGAGGATTTACTGGTGGCCTTCGACATCCTGCTTCAGTTGTGGCACACAACAACACGAGTGTAGTGGTGGTTATGGAGGATGGCAATGGATTGTGTTTTTAAAGATTGCCACCGGCTCATTTCCCGTTCCGGCGCGATGACGTAATTTCTGGGTCCTTTTTTGCGACCAAGGTAATACCGTCGCGGTATTACCGTGCCGGTGTTTAGTGGTTGTTATGATGCGGTTACCGAATGGGCGGACCCGCAATGCCGGATTAGGGGGGTTGGTGGCCCGTTACCGGCATGGCGGTTTTGCCACTATCGGCATGGGGTAACGCGCATGCTCGCACACTCGTAATCACCCACTATTAGCGGGTTCATACGAGCAAGGACCCGCTCATTCTGGCATGCCGGTAATGAACCGGTTTTACAGGGCAACTCGTAATGAGGTCCTAGGTCTCAGGAGGGGTGAGGGTGACTGAAAGACCTCAATGAGAACACACAGTAAAGGACACTACAAATCCCTCCGAGTCAGGTGTATATATATATATATATATATATATATATATATATATATATATATATATATATATATATATACATATATATTAAAAATACATGTACATGTATTCAAGGTCTTTGAACTCAAACACAAAGCAATTATCAACAGTAATACTTCAAACCAATACAACACTACTGTAATACATATGTACAATTCCAAGTGGCCTAAAGGGCTAAAGCACAGAATGGGTCCACAACCTAAAAGGAAAGGGAGCAAGCAATGCAAATAGAATTTAGGCAGTTCTTCATCAATCAATTCCTAACTGAGAGGCAGTCCAGTCCCTACGAAGAGTGGAGCCCAATTCTCAAATGTACTTTCATATTTAGGTATTAGCGATAGTGCAGAAGGGCAAAAACTGGCTTAGAGAGGTGGGTGAGACGATGAAGAATAAGTTCCCACTATTTGTGGAGGATCTTCCTAAAAGGACAGAACAGGTTCCAGGAGTTGGGAAAGGGGCGGTAGTACAGGCTACCTGTGGAAAGGTGAGTGGCCCTAAGGGGACACTTGTGCGTAAAAGTGGATGGATGCACTAGGGGCCATCGGTAAGGATTGCAAGTACTCACCGGCGCACGCCAGACCAACCTTCGGCAGTCGAGTCCATTTCAATTTCAAGTTCAAATGCGCCAGTTGTGCGGCTCTGCGGCTTTCAGTGGGGAAGATACAGCGATGATTTCCTGGTGGGACAGTGGCGATTTCTCTGCTCCTGGTGAAAGGATCAGGCCAGTTTCACTGCAGCAGGCTGGAGGGCACAGAGCCCCACAACAGCAAGGCACCTGCGAAGTTCCATCACCACGGCTGGGCGACACGGTAACCGCGTGTACTCTGGTTTAGACGCTCTCTCTTTATTCCAGACATGGGAATGCCAAGTATACGTAATTCGGTGTGATAGTGCCGTGAACACAGAGCTTGCGATCTACCAAGTATCAAGGGTCAACTCGAAATGGCAGCGGTTTCAGAGCAAAGGTCCTGCGCAAGCTGGTCAGTTCACTGCTTGGCCGAGGAACACCTCCGAAGAGGCTTACTTGCAGGTTTAGATGAAGGCGCAGTGAATAGTTGATCCCACTATTCAAATGGGTCAAAGCGGCTTTGCAGACATTCCGGTTTGATCAGATGTGGAGGGGTCCAGCGGAACAACAGTGGGCTCAGTGTGCCAAACCTTCTAGGTGGGTCACCAGTGGTTCCTCGAGTCAGCTTCCTGGTTTCTGGATACTTGGATCCTATCCTAGGTTCAGTGAGAAGAGATTGGCCTGGTATGGGTGTTTGGAACCTTCTCTTATCCAGAATCGCCTTTGCGGCAAAACGAAGAGGACCCAATGGCAGATCTGCTCACATATGACACACCAGACGTGGACCAATCACCGACCACGGTGGTCCGAGTCATTCCCAGCACACCAGACTCTCTGGCACCCAGGATGTGTATTGGAACTAGACAGTCCAGCTCGCATCCTGGAGGCACACACACAAGGCATGCAGAAGCCTGCGAAAGATTAGCGTTTTGCGGAAGAGTGCATGCCCAAATAAGGACTAACCAGGGTCAGCTCTACCTGGGAAAGGTAAAGGGGTAAGATGGCCAAAGGACAGGACAAAGAGCCTTGTGGCATGGCCATTTCAGAGCCAGGCCACTTTCCTGTGCCAACCGCAGTAAAACCGGTTTGCATGGCAAGTAAAGGTTAACAATAAGTGAAAAGATAAGCTTCCACCAGCCCTGTCCAAGGCCCATTTGCACTTCTCATATAAAATCCTTGGAGGGAGTCTAGGGCCTTTGGAAACAAAAGGAAGACCCAAGCGCACTGTACATTGTGCACTTGTAACATGTTGCAGAATAGTTGCCACATTGGAAAGGACTAAGGGAAACTAAGTCCCCCAGTACTGACTGGCTTTAAGAGCATGTCCGTTTCCTCATAAAAAAGTGAGTGAAAGCCTAGTGGAGTGCAGCTGAAGGCTGTGCTTCACTGGCAAAAGTAGACTATTGTGTGAAAACAGCAGCAAAAAGTTGGGGGGTCACAACTGGAGGGGAAATTACCCATAAAAGGGAAACTTTCCTAACAGGTATATGCCATTTTCTGTGGTTGGGGCAGATCGGTTTTGAGATAAAAGGTTCTGGTGAACAACCTAGACTATTGATTCGAGGGCACGGATGACAGAAGTTAAGTAAATATTGGATTCCCTGTGGGCTGGGCATTTTAGCTTGGGTCATAGATGCTCGTGTCCCCGTAAGGTTTAGCAGAGGGAGCTGGCCTAGATTGCGGAAGGTGATTCATCTGGTTAAGTCTTGCGGATGCAGTTATCTGCAAGGTGACACTAGGTACAGATCGAACACAAGAAAATATTGATATACTCTGCTAGGTGGCAGGACGGCAGCTGTGGGTTTTGTGTTGCGATTGTGTGCATTTTTTGGGTACAGGGTTCTTGCATTGTGCGCGCTGTAAGTGATTTTTAGCACTACTTTGCTTAGTGAATTGGTGATGTAGGTTTGTGCATAGTACTTAGAGAGCACCAGGTGTTGTGGGCATGGTGGTGAGAAACTTGAAATTGATAGAGGAGGTTGTCCAGCGGTGGGGCGCGGAAGGCGCATGCACTAGATTTTTGGGTGTGCCGGAGGAGGCAGAGAGAGTTGTGCGAGCGCAGTGCATGGAGCACGCCTGACAGATTGTTGTGGAGCCAGAGAGGCTTGAAGTAAATTGAAAGAATTGCCATTACACTCTGTTTTTCGTCTAACAGCGGATTGTCGAAAACCTCGACTTGAGGTCCAGTAAGAATAAACGCAATGTATCAAGGGAAGTACAGGGGTGATTTTCCCCTACAGCTCTTATGTAAGACTCTTCCGCCCTATAAGGCCAAGATTTGTAAATATAGCGCAGAATGGACAAAAAGCACAGAGGGTAAATTGACTAAACCATGACCACAATGTGGAAGTGTCTCCAAAAATGTGCAGCAATCACTACTGACACACTTACAGGGCACCCTTAAGAGGAAGAAGCTAGCAAACTGCATGGCGATTTTCGAGTTGTGGAGGATGTTCCAGGAAGGTGAGGAGGATGTGGCAAGCTGTCAATGGATGCTGAGCCAGCAGGAGGCACAGGGGCCCCTGGGCCCATCCTTCAAGCGAAAACTGTGAGGACACATACGATGAGCAGGGGATGTACCCAATATGGTAGCTAAAAGCAGCAGAGAGAAATTCAAACCCGATATTTAAACCACTGCCATATACCAAAGAGGAGGGACAAAAAGGAATGGGGTAAATGAGCAGAAAAAGGGAGCGAGCAGTTAGGTGCAGCGTAACATTATTGAGGGGCTAGAGGGCATAGCCACAAACGAGTGGGTAGGGGGACAGATTCTCCTAAAGCTAGATGGGAAGACAACGGGAGAGGCAGAGGGAGCAACCAAAGGGATGGAAGGCCTTAAGTGAGGCGGTGAAGCAATGGACTGGGCAGAAATAATGGATGAAGTAGAAAGAAGAGAGGGGGAAGCAGAAGAGATGTGAGAGAGAGCATGCAGAGAGGCAAAAGAAAGAAGAGAAAGAGCAAGAGCAGCAAGAGAGGAGGAGGAAGGAGCAAGAAGAGATTGAGAAGTCAAGGGAAGCAGATGAAAAGGAAAAGCAAGTGTTATTGGATAGAGAATGAAAGAAGTGGCAGATAAAGCGAATTATGAGAGAGCGCAATTGGGAGGATGAGGTGAAGCACGCGAACAGGCACATAAAAACACAATGGGCACTGGGCATGGGAGACAGCATAGGGGGAGGAGTTGGCAAGCAGAGCCAGACAGCACAAACCTGCCGAGCAGGACCACTACAGTATTAGATGGAATGGGCATGGGATGCTAAGGGGATAGAGGGGGCATAGACTTGATCACCTTCAGAGGGAAGCCTGGGGAAGATATGACCTCCAGGAGACTGAGCTTCGTGGACCATTTTTGCAGCGATATGGAAACAGATTCAGAAGAGGACGCAGAGGGAAGTGGGATGAGAAAAGATTGTGACCTAAGCACAGGTCTCTGGGGAAAGCACGGAGATAAGCGTGACATGGGAAGGGGGAAGGAGTACAGGGACGACTAAGGATGATAGGGACGAATGGACATCACAGACTCGAGCTGCATCACACGACTCTGACAGCTTGCTCCCATACAAGGAGAGACTAATGGATCTTCCAGGACGAAGGAAGGGCGAGGATGCCATAGCATGTGCTGACACTAGGATCATGGGGGGATCGGACATGTGTGTACAATTGACTAGAGGAGCGCCAGTAGACGTATACACTTACATTAGAGATGCCGACAAGCAGATTAGATTGACTAGAGGAGCAAACAGGGAGGTATGGTTTACACAACTGCCCCTGTTGGAAAAGGGAGGGGGGCAACCTCACTATATACCATGGAAACACATTGACAAGGAAACCATGAGATGTAGGCTTCCCTTGTTAACAGCGTGTGCAGGGAAATGGATACATGAAATGGAAAGAATGACGGCAGGACACAGATTAGCAGTGGGGGACGTAAAGGGACTACTAATGTTGATCCTCGGGGAGGCCGCTGATGACATATGGAAAAGGGCAGGGTTTCTAGGAGTGACCGTTCAGGACATGGTCCATGATGGTTTGCCATTTGCAAACTGCCGAGCTGCCATATGGCAAGCTCTAAGGACACAATACCCAGACATGTCAGACATTAGTGCGATTATGGCTCACAATATAGGGGAAGACGAGGACCCCTTACACTATATTCAGGTGATTCAAGAGCTTTGGTGCCTTGAAATGAGAGAACCGTGGGGCAAAACAGTAGCTGTATTTTACCATATATTGTGCCATGCGTTGCCAGATCCGGTACAGAAGCAGCTTAAGAAATTAGTAGGCATGGAGGCAAAACCTTGGCCTGAAATACAGTACACCATTGTAGGCTATTGGAAGAGAAGATGAGGAATAAGAGCGAGGAAAGGAAACAGGAGGAAGCAAAGTTAGTGCAGAAGAAATTACCCAAGTATGCCTTGGAAGGGGCGGTACTGACAAGCGCAGGAGGACAGGAGACACCGCAACAACAGAACACACTGCCGCCTTTCGGGGGAGGATTCATGGTGTAGGGGAACATGCAGCATGACCTTTGAAGAAGAGGGGTGCCACTCAGGGGATGCAGGTATGGGCCCCAGGTACATCACAACCAAGGGGGATTTCCAGGAGGGTTTCACAGATATGGGCAGCAGGTGCAGCATGGCCCAAGGGAGTATTCTCAGGGTTTCTAAGGGCAAGGGAGGTAGGCACCACGTGCTTGTTGTGCGCGCGGATATGGCACATTTGGAGAGTGTGCAGACGCAGGGGGGTGCAACAGATTTGGGGGGTGCAGTACCAGCCAGTATATCAAGGGGAACAGGACGAGTATTACACACAAGACCAAGCACATCAATTACAAGGACTGACATCAAGCACATACCCACAGCCACAGCGGCCCATGACACAGACAATACAGATGCAAGCACCTATAACGCAGTACTTGCAGACATCACAGATGCCCCAGACTCAAGGTAACACACAGCGCGCATATACAACGCAGCAGGTACCGCAGATACAGAACAGCATACAGCCAAGCAACGGGACAGTGGCACGCACAGACTCCATAGCAATGACCTCCATTAGAAACCTGGGAGTGGTCACCATGGTGGGGAACAATACATACCCTGAATAGAACAGCCCACAGACGGACTTGATGTGTTCCATCCTGTCGATTACACCCAACCCGGCGGAGGAACCACGCATAGGGGTGTTGATAGGCTACAAAACGATTTCCTTTCTTCTAGTCACAGGGGCGACTAAGTCCTGCATCCGGGAGGGAAGCTATAGGCTGTTAGGCAATGCTACGAATACTCAACGATTCTCTGGGGCGACGGAAGTGGTTCGGTTCACAGACAATATTACACTATACATAGGAGAACACAAATTATCTTTGCCATTATTTTACTCTCGATAGACACCTGTAAACATACTGGGGAGAGACATTATGAGGAGACTTAACATGACGATTTCATTTACGGACAAGGGAATAGTGTGCTCCACACCAGGGATACATTTTCTCAATGTAAGGAAAATCATTCAAGCATATTGTGGATCGAAGGCACAGAGCGGGGTGCAAGTGGACAATGAGCTGTTCCAAAGCAGGATGGAGACTACGATTTCATGGCTGTCATGATCTCTGCTTCCAAAAGGTCAGGGTTTTCCCAACTCCCTTGGAAGCAGATCCATAACCCAGGTTCCGAGTGCCAACCAGTCCCAACTGGGACCTTTTGGACCCAGTCCTGGCGCCAGTGGCACCAGGCTCATAAATATGCCCAGTCCCAGCGCTGGAAGCGCCGGGCTCATGATGCTTGGGTGGACTTACCTGCAGCAGACCATGATGCTTACTTGCCTGCCAGTTGAGCCTCTGATCCTCTTCTGTTTGGAACTACTTTTCCTGTTGGGTGGGGCAGGAGCCACTCCCTAGATTCAGAACACTGGAACTCTTCTGGAAAGCAGGAACTCTTTTCTTACCTAGGCGTGGCTGTGGAAGGAGACACCTAAGCACTACAGGAGGCTATTTAAACCACACCCGATGGATGAATCTTGCTTTGCGTTATTCTGCATCCTCTGCAGCAGAACGCTCATCGTGTCTTCTGCATCTGATCCTGGGCCTAAGGAAAAAGGCTTACCATCCTGAATCCAGTCTTCAGCAACACCTATAAAGACAAGAAAGAACAGGTTAGCATTACGGTCTTCAGTGACAGCTCTTCACTTACCTGGTCCATCGGCTGTCACCAACGCCTCGCGCTGCATTCCGGCATCTGAAAGACAAAAGCTTACCAACTCTTCGCACGCTCCGGAGGCCTTCGGCGCTGCATCCCGCATCTGAAAGACAAAACAAGGTGCGTTTAAAGACATTGGGGAACTTTAATACTCACGTGCCATTACTCCTTTCCACATCTAACCCAGTGGGTATTCCGGCACCCTGCAGCCGCTCCGAACTTGTACCTGCAAAATAAAAAGACAGTTAGAGCGCATCGTGAAGCAGGCAACAAGCGCTTACTTACGTGCTTCCAGGCGCTTCTATTCATCACACGGGCTCCATCTTCAACTCACTTCAGCCCGTCATCCGCCATCGCCGGAACCCTGCAAAACAAGAAACATCATTACTAAAGACTTTAAAGACATTAGAATTACTGGAAACTTACCGTTCGTGCAGTAAACGACGGACAGCAGTCCTCTGAAGTCAAGAGGCCTGCTCCCCTTATCCAGTGAAGAAACTGATTACAGCACCCTGCCCCAAGGCAGATGGAGAGCACGGCGTTCACTTACCTAAGACATCTTACCCTTCGAGTCAGACATACAGTGCACAGAGGTCCAGCCCAAAAAGCCAGCCGTGTGTTACACATCACCTTTGAAGATAAGGTATACGCCCAGTCAAGACCGGCGCCTCTACGGGAATCAGGTGAGCGTTACAGAACACAAAGCCTACCACAAAACTCCCGTCCAGGCGCTATGGAAACCTCGGATACCGACCAGCTAGCCCAGTTACTTGGGGAACTAAGGGCAGAAGTGCATGCAGCCCGTCAGGAAACGAACGCTCTAAGAAGGGAACTGATTATTTCCAAGGAGCGAACAGATGATCTCGCTAGACAATTGCTACAGTCACAAGCCGGACAGACCCCGTTACCCGCATCTGGGGGAAATCTTCCTTCTACATCCTCTATGAATCCAGTGCAGATCAACCTACCTGGGAACGATTTTCTACATCCTCTATGAATCCAGTGCAGATCAACCTCCGCCCGAACGATTTTCTGGTGACCCAAAGAGGTTTGCAGTATTTATCAATCAGTGCCGGTTGCATTTCTTATGCCGGCCAGCAGCCTTTCCAACTGATCAAGCTAAAGTAGCTTTCGTGCTTTCGTACCTTAGTGGCAATGCGGCAGACTGGTCGATCCCTCTAGTAAATCAAGATGATCCGGTCCTCCATGATTTTCAAGCTTTTCAGCTCAGTATGGAAAAACTGTTCGCAACACATTCACAGGGGCAGGCCTTGGACAATGAGCTTCTTTCGTTGCGACAAGGTAATCAAGACCTTTTGGCTTATATTGCGTCTTTCAACAGACTGATAGTGGAAACTCAATGGCCTGAGGACAAAAGGATTACGCTGTTTTATAGAGGTCTACGTGGAGAGCTCAAAGATGTGTTAGCCCAAGTAGTGAATCCCCCACAAGATTGTTCGGACTATATAGACTTAGTCGTTCAAATAGATCACAGACTGCAGAACAGGAAGGCCGATCGTTCCAAGTTTGATGCTCGAGTATTTTCCAAACCGCCAACTCCTTCCAAAGGAGTAGACTCCGGGGAACCCATGCAAATAGGGGGTCTGAAAGGTCCTCTAACACAAAAGGAGCGGGAAAGGAGAAAACAGTTGCAATTATGCCTCTATTGCGGAAACTCAGGGCACTTTCTTCGAGACTGTCCGGTGAAACCTGCCAAGAAGGCAGTAGGAGCTGCAGTTACCAAAGTTACAAACTCTGAGCAGGGAAACGACCTCGCCCGACAAGAATAGAGGTCCTCTTGCCGAGCGTGAAAACCAGTTCCGTGACCTCGCATTTTGTGATACCTATGGTCCTCATTAGCCCTGATAATCCGGATCGATTACATGCAATTGAAGCTTACGTCGACAGCGGTGCCATCGGCAATTATGTGGATCATGAAATGGTTTTGAGGATGAATCTAACTCTTTGTCCCAAGGCTGTAAAGGACGTCATTACTACGGTGGATGGGACAGAGATAGCCTCCGGGCCAGTAACGCATACCACTCAAGAGGTGACGCTAGTAAGTCAAGATGGACACCATGAGAAGATCGTGTTCGATGTGATCAAGGCCCCTCAGTTTCAGATTATTCTAGGAATACCTTGGTTAGAGAAACACAATCCTCTGATCGATTGGCGAGCAAGAACGGTCCAGTTTCCAGAATGTGTCTCTACTTGTCACCCTCCACCTGGTGTTGCACTGGCAGCAATTTCTTCAGAGACTCCCCAGTTACCTCCCGAATACCTAGAATACCAAGATGTTTTCCGGAAGGATCAGGCTAACTCTCTACCTCCTCTAGGTCTTATGACTGCCAGATAGACCTGATACCTGGATCTACTCCTCCTTGTAGTAGAATTTATGCCCTCACCGAGCCTGAGAACCTTCACCTTCGACAATACCTGGATCAATACCTGGCAAATGGGTTTATTCGTCCTTCTAAGTCCCCTGCTTCTTCAGCTTTGTTCTTCGTTCCAAAAAAGGAAGGAGACCTTAGAACGTGTATAGATTATCGCTCCCTGAACCAGATCACCGTTAAGAATAGATATCCGTTACCTTTGATCCCTGAACTCCTGGACCAAGTCAGAAAAGCATGCATATATACGAAGCTGGATCTTAGAGGAGCTTACCACTTGGTACGTGTAAAAGAGGGCGATGAATGGAAGACGGCCTTCCGCACCAAGTATGGGCTATTTGAATATCAGGTCATGCCCTTCGGACTTTGCAATGCCCCGGCCGCCTTTCAATATTTTATGAACGATGTCCTCAGAGAGCTCATAGATGTGTGTGTTGTTGTTTACATTGACGACATCCTCGTTTATTCTTCATCGGAATCTGAACATCGGAAACATGTGAAAATGGTCCTCGAAAGATTGCGTCAACACAAACTTTTCGCTAAGTTGGAAAAATGTGTTTTCAACGTGACTGAAGTTGAATTCTTGGGATTCATATTATCACCTGGCGGAGTGCGTATGGATTCAAAGAAGGTCGATGCAGTTCTCAAATGGCCATCACCATCCTCCGTAAAAGGTGTGCAAAGCATGTTAGGCTTCGCTAACTTTTACCGCAGGTTTATCCCCGAATTCTCTCGAATAGTCCAGCCCATCACTGCCTTGTTAAAGAAAAACAAACGTTTTGAATGGTCTACCGAGGCGGAACAAGCTTTCCAGGATTTGAAGACTAAATTTATCTCTGCACCAATCTTAAAACACCCTCGCCCCGAACTCCCCTACATCGTGGAAACTGATGCTTCAAGCCTTGCCATGGGGGCAGTTCTATCACAAAAGGACCCGGTAACCAATCAGTTGCATCCCGTGGCATTTTGGTCCCGCAAATTCTCGCCTCCTGAAATCAATTACACGATTACTGACAAGGAACTTCTGGCTATCAAGTCTGCCTTTAAGGCTTGGCGGCATTATCTGCTGGGGGCCCGACACACCGTTACTGTGATTACGGATCACCGAAACCTGCAATATTTGAAAACCGCAAAAGCCCAATCCTCTAGACAACTCCGTTGGGCATTATTCTTTGCCGAGTTTGACTTCATAATTACCTATCGACCTGGTACAAAGAACGGTAAAGCTGATGCCCTTTCTCGGATGGGAGTGGAAGAACACTTGATCAACCCTAAACATGTACCAATCATTCCCGAACAAAGAATTCTGGGTGTAATCGCCACAGAATCCATAGAGGAAGTTAAGGATAAAGCCAGGCAACTTGTAACTCCAGCAGACATACAGAATTGGCATCTGCAGGGAAAGGACTTTGCAGTAAAGGACAACTTATTGTATTTCCAAGAACGATTATACCTACCCAGCACAGATTTACAGAAAAAAGTAATCTCTTGTTATCACGATTCTTTAATGGAAGGACATCCCGGTATGGCCAAGACCTCAGAAAAGATCAAGCGCTACTTCTGGTGGCCATCTTGGAAAAAAGATATCAGAGACTTTATAATGTCCTTTGGAGTATGCACCCAAAACAAGAGTCAAAAGGAAAGACCAGCAGGCCTCTTACGCCCTATTGACATCCCACCTCGCCCTTGGCATACGCTTTCTATGGACTTCATCACCGATCTACCTCCATGCTCCGGATACAATACGATTCTAGTAATCGTGGACTTATTCTCCAAGATGGCGCATTTCATTCCGCTCAAAGGCTTGCCAACAGCAGCAACTCTGGCCCGAGAATTTCTCGAAAACATCGTCCGACTGCACGGTTTTCCTTCGGTTCTAATTTCGGATCGAGGTAGTCAATTTATTTCTCATTTTTGGCGAAGTTGCTGTCGGTCGGCTCAAATTGATGTGAGACTATCGACCAGTCACCACCCTCAGACCGACGGACAAACCGAGAGGACCAATCAAACTCTGGAACAGTATTTACGCTGCATGCTGCAACAAACTGAAAAAACTTGGAAAGACATCCTTTGGATAGCCGAATATGCCTACAATAACTCTGTCCATTCGGGAACTGGGAAAACCCCGTTTTTTCTTTTGTACGGCAGTCACCCTCGAACCTCGGAGTTGGATCCCCTCCAAGATCTTGAAACACCAGCAGTAGACTACCTGCATTCTACAATCACCCAAGCCTTTAAGGAAGCTGTTTCTCACCTTCAAAGGGCTAAAGAACAATACAAGAAAGGAGCAGATCAACATCGGAAGGAAGCCCCTCAATATCAAGTAGGGGATCAAGTCTGGTTATCCACCAAATATCTACCTCTAAAAGGGCCACGCACATTCAACCCAAGATACCTTGGTCCCTATTCCATCACTACCATAGTAAATCCAGTAGCGGTCAAGTTGGACTTGCCCCCGCACATGAAGATACATCCGGTCTTCCACGTCTCT
The DNA here is from genome assembly GCF_040938575.1 of Ambystoma mexicanum. Taxonomy (NCBI): domain Eukaryota; kingdom Metazoa; phylum Chordata; class Amphibia; order Caudata; family Ambystomatidae; genus Ambystoma; species Ambystoma mexicanum. Next base: position 899,140,143 of record NC_090925.1, read on the forward strand.
CTATTAAAACCCGTGCAACCTCAAACCCGACTAACTAAATCTCCAAAACCTATCCTAGTTGATGGAGAACTCGAGTTTGAAGTCAAAAGCATTCTGGACTCCAAGATCTCCAAATCTAAACTATTTTACCTAATTGACTGGAAAGGCTACGGCCCCCAAGAGAGATCCTGGGAACCTGCTGAATATGTCCACGCTCCTCGCCTAATCAAAAGATTTCACCGAACATTTCCTGACAAGCCAAAACCCCCGGAGAAGCCCGGTTTGGGAGGGGCCTTGAGGGGGGGTACTGTCATAATCTCTGCTTCCAAAAGGTCAGGGTTTTCCCAACTCCCTTGGAAGCAGATCCATAACCCAGGTTCCGAGTGCCAACCAGTCCCAATTGGGACCTTTCGGACCCAGTCCTGGCGCCAGTGGCACCAGGCTCATAAATATGCCCAGTCCCAGCGCTGGAAGCGCCGGGCTCATAATGCTTGGGTGGACTTACCTGCAGCAGACCATGCTGCTTACTTGCCTGCCAGTTGAGCCTCTGATACTCTTCTGTTTGGAACTACTTTTCCTGTTGGGTGGGGCAGGAGCCACTCCCTAGATTCAGAACACTGGAACTCTTCTGGAAAGCAGGAACTCTTTTCTTACCTAGGCGTGGCTGTGGAAGGAGACACCTAAGCACTACAGGAGGCTATTTAAACCACACCCGATGGATGAATCTTGCTTTGCGTTATTCTGCATCCTCTGCAGCAGAACGCTCATCGTGTCTTCTGCATCTGATCCTGGGCCTAAGGAAAAAGGCTTACCATCCTGAATCCAGTCTTCAGCAACACCTATAAAGACAAGAAAGAACAGGTTAGCATTACGGTCTTCAGTGACAGCTCTTCACTTACCTGGTCCATCGGCTGTCACCAACGCCTCGCGCTGCATTCCGGCATCTGAAAGACAAAGGCTTACCTACTCTTCGTGCGCTCCGGAGGTCTTCACACTGCATTCCGGCATCTGAAAGACAAAAGCTTACCAACTCTTCGCACGCTCCGGAGGCCTTCGGCGCTGCATCCCGCATCTGAAAGACAAAACAAGGTGCGTTTAAAGACATTGGGGAACTTTAATACTCACGTGCCATTACTCCTTTCCACATCTAACCCAGTGGGTATTCCGGCACCCTGCAGCCGCTCTGAACTTGTACCTGCAAAATAAAAAGACAGTTAGAGCGCATCGTGAAGCAGGCAACAAGCGCTTACTTACGTGCTTCCAGGCGCTTCTATTCATCACACGGTCTCCATCTTCAACTCACTTCAGCCCGTCATCCGCCATCGCCGGAACCCTGCAAAACAAGAAACATCATTACTAAAGACTTTAAAGACATTAGAATTACTCCAAACTTACCGTTCGTGCAGTAAACGACGGACAGCAGTCCTCTGAAGTCAAGAGGCCTGCTCCCCTTATCCAGTGAAGAAACTGGTTACAGCACCCTGCCCCGAGGCAGATGGAGAGCACGGCGTTCACTTACCTAAGACATCTTACCCTTCGAGTCAGACAGTGCACAGAGGTCCAGCCCAAAAAGCCAGCCGTGTGTTACACATCACCTTTGAAGATACGGTATACGCCCAGTCAAGACCGGCGCCTCTACGGGAATCAGGTGAGCGTTACAGAACACAAAGCCTACCACAAAACTCCCGTCCAGGCGCTATGGAAACCTCGGATACCGACCAGCTAGCCCAGTTACTTGGGGAACTAAGGGCAGAAGTGCATGCAGCCCGTCAGGAAACGAACGCTCTAAGAAGGGAACTGATTATTTCCAAGGAGCGAACAGATGATCTCGCTAGACAATTGCTACAGTCACAAGCCGGACAGACCCCGTTACCCGCATCTGGGGGAAATCTTCCTTCTACATCCTCTATGAATCCAGTGCAGATCAACCTACCTGGGAATGTACCTCTGGCTCCGCCCGAACGATTTTCTGGTGACCCAAAGAGGTTTGCAGTATTTATCAATCAGTGCCGGTTGCATTTCTTATGCCGGCCAGCAGCCTTTCCAACTGATCAAGCTAAAGTAGCTTTCGTGCTTTCGTACCTTAGTGGCAATGCGGCAGACTGGTCGATCCCTCTAGTAAATCAAGATGATCCGGTCCTCCATGATTTTCAAGCTTTTCAGCTCAGTATGGAAAAACTGTTCGCAACACATTCACAGGGGCAGGCCTTGGACAATGAGCTTCTTTCGTTGCGACAAGGTAATCAAGACCTTTTGGCTTATATTGCGTCTTTCAACAGACTGATAGTGGAAAATCAATGGCCTGAGGACAAAAGGATTACGCTGTTTTATAGAGGTCTACGTGGAGAGCTCAAAGATGTGTTAGCCCAAGTAGTGAATCCCCCACAAGATTGTTCGGACTATATAGACTTAGTCGTTCAAATAGATCACAGACTGCAGAACAGGAAGGCCGATCGTTCCAAGTTTGATGCTCGAGTATTTTCCAAACCGCCAACTCCTTCCAAAGGAGTAGACTCCGGGGAACCCATGCAAATAGGGGGTCTGAAAGGTCCTCTAACACAAAAGGAGCGGGAAAGGAGAAAACAGTTGCAATTATGCCTCTATTGCGGAAACTCAGGGCACTTTCTTCGAGACTGTCCGGTGAAACCTGCCAAGAAGGCAGTAGGAGCTGCAGTTACCAGAGTTACAAACTCTGAGCAGGGAAACGACCTCGCCCGACAAGAATAGAGGTCCTCTTGCCGAGCGTGAAAACCAGTTCCGTGACCTCGCATTTCGTGATACCTATGGTCCTCATTAGCCCTGATAATCCGGATCGATTACATGCAATTGAAGCTTACGTCGACAGCGGTGCCATCGGCAATTATGTGGATCATGAAATGGTTTTGAGGATGAATCTAACTCTTTGTCCCAAGGCTGTAAAGGACGTCATTACTACGGTGGATGGTACAGAGATAGCCTCCGGGCCAGTAACGCATACCACTCAAGAGGTGACGCTAGTAAGTCAAGATGGACACCATGAGAAGATCGTGTTCGATGTGATCAAGGCCCCTCAGTTTCAGATTATTCTAGGAATACCTTGGTTAGAGAAACACAATCCTCTGATCGATTGGCGAGCAAGAACGGTCCAGTTTCCAGAATGTGTCTCTACTTGTCACCCTCCACCTGGTGTTGCACTGGCAGCAATTTCTTCAGAGACTCCCCAGTTACCTCCCGAATACCTAGAATACCAAGATGTTTTCCGGAAGGATCAGGCTAACTCTCTACCTCCTCATAGGTCTTATGACTGCCAGATAGACCTGATACCTGGATCTACTCCTCCTTGTAGTAGAATTTATGCCCTCACCGAGCCTGAGAACCTTCACCTTCGACAATACCTGGATCAATACCTGGCAAATGGGTTTATTCGTCCTTCCAAGTCCCCTGCTTCTTCAGCTTTGTTCTTCGTTCCAAAAAAGGAAGGAGACCTTAGAACTTGTATAGATTATCGCTCCTTGAACCAGATCACTGTTAAGAATAGATATCCGTTACCTTTGATCCCTGAACTCCTGGACCAAGTCAGAAAAGCATGCATATATACAAAGCTGGATCTTAGAGGAGCTTACCACTTGGTACGAGTAAAAGAGGGCGATGAATGGAAGACGGCCTTCCGCACCAAGTATGGGCTATTTGAATATCAGGTCATGCCCTTCGGACTTTGCAATGCCCCGGCCGCCTTTCAATATTTTATGAACGATGTCCTCAGAGAGCTCATAGATGTGTGTGTTGTTGTTTACATTGACGACATCCTCGTTTATTCTTCATCGGAATCTGAACATCGGAAACACGTGAAAATGGTCCTCGAAAGATTGCGTCAACACAAACTTTTCGCTAAGTTGGAAAAATGTGTTTTCAACGTGACTGAAGTTGAATTCTTGGGATTCATATTATCACCTGGCGGAGTGCGTATGGATTCAAAGAAGGTCGATGCAGTTCTCAAATGGACATCACCATCCTCCGTAAAAGGTGTGCAAAGCATGTTAGGCTTCGCTAACTTTTACCGCAGGTTTATCCCCGAATTCTCTCGAATAGTCCAGCCCATCACTGCCTTGTTAAAGAAAAACAAACGTTTTGAATGGTCTACCGAGGCGGAACAAGCTTTCCAGGATTTGAAGACTAAATTTATCTCTGCACCAATCTTAAAACACCCTTGCCCCGAACTCCCCTACATCGTGGAAACTGATGCTTCAAGCCTTGCCATGGGGGCAGTTCTATCACAAAAGGACCCGGTAACCAATCAGTTGCATCACGTGGCATTTTGGTCCCGCAAATTCTCGCCTCCTGAAATCAATTACACGATTACTGACAAGGAACTTCTGGCTATCAAGTCTGCCTTTAAGGCTTGGCGGCATTATCTGCTGGGGGCCCGACACACCGTTACTGTGATTACGGATCACCGAAACCTGCAATATTTGAAAACCGCAAAAGCCCAATCCTCTAGACAACTCCGTTGGGCATTATTCTTTGCCGAGTTTGACTTCATAATTACCTATCGACCTGGTACAAAGAACGGTAAAGCTGATGCCCTTTCTCGGATGGGAGTGGAAGAACACTTGATCAACCCTAAACCTGTACCAATCATTCCCGAACAAAGAATTCTGGGTGTAATCGCCACAGAATCCATAGAGGAAGTTAAGGATAAAGCCAGGCAACTTGTAACTCCAGCAGACATACAGAATTGGCATCTGCAGGGAAAGGACTTTGCAGTAAAGGACAACTTATTGTATTTCCAAGAACGATTATACCTACCCAGCACAGATTTACAGAAAAAAGTAATCTCTTGTTATCACGATTCTTTAATGGAAGGACATCCCGGTATGGCCAAGACCTCAGAAAAGATCAAGCGCTACTTCTGGTGGCCGTCTTGGAAAAAAGATATCAGAGACTTTATAATGTCCTGTGGAGTATGCGCCCCAAAACAAGAGTCAAAAGGAAAGACCAGCAGGCCTCTTACGCCCTATTGACATCCCACCTCGCCCTTGGCATACGCTTTCTATGGACTTCATCACCGATCTACCTCCATGCTCCGGATACAATACGATTCTAGTAATCGTGGACTTATTCTCCAAGATGGCGCATTTCATTCCTCTCAAAGGCTTGCCAACAGCAGCAACTCTGGCCCGAGAATTTCTCGAAAACATCGTCCGACTGCACGGTTTTCCTTCGGTTCTAATTTCGGATCGAGGTAGTCAATTTATTTCTCATTTTTGGCGAAGTTGCTGTCGGTCGGCTCAAATTGATGTGAGACTATCGACCAGTCACCACCCTCAGACCGACGGACAAACCGAGAGGACCAATCAAACTCTGGAACAGTATTTACGCTGCATGCTGCAACAAACTGAAAAAACTTGCAAAGACATCCTTTGGATAGCCGAATATGCCTACAATAACTCTGTCCATTCGGGAACTGGGAAAACCCCGTTTTTTCTTTTGTACGGCAGTCACCCTCGAACCTCGGAGTTGGATCCCCTCCAAGATCTTGAAACACCAGCAGTAGACTACCTGCATTCTACAATCACCCAAGCCTTTAAGGAAGCTGTTTCTTACCTTCAAAGGGCTAAAGAACAATACAAGAAAGGAGCAGATCAACATCGGAAGGAAGCCCCTCAATATCAAGTAGGGGATCAAGTCTGGTTATTCACCAAATATCTACCTCTAAAAGGGCCACGCACATTCAACCCAAGATACCTTGGTCCCTATTCCATCACTACCATAGTAAATCCAGTAGCGGTCAAGTTGGACTTGCCCCCGCACATGAAGATACATCCGGTCTTCCACGTCTCTCTATTAAAACCCGTGCAACCTCAAACCCGACTAACTAAATCTCCAAAACCTATCCTAGTTGATGGAGAACTCGAGTTTGAAGTCAAAAGCATTCTGGACTCCAAGATCTCCAAATCTAAACTATTTTACCTAATTGACTGGAAAGGCTACGGCCCCCAAGAGAGATCCTGGGAACCTGCTGAATATGTCCACGCTCCTCGCCTAATCAAAAGATTTCACCGAACATTTCCTGACAAGCCAAAACCCCCGGAGAAGCCCGGTTTGGGAGGGGCCTTGAGGGGGGGTACTGTCATAATCTCTGCTTCCAAAAGGTCAGGGTTTTCCCAACTCCCTTGGAAGCAGATCCATAACCCAGGTTCCGAGTGCCAACCAGTCCCAATTGGGACCTTTTGGCACCAGGCTCATAAATATGCCCAGTCCCAGCGCTGGAAGCGCCGGGCTCATAATGCTTGGGTGGACTTACCTGCAGCAGACCATGCTGCTTACTTGCCTGCCAGTTGAGCCTCTGATCCTCTTCTGTTTGGAACTACTTTTCCTGTTGGGTGGGGCAGGAGCCACTCCCTAGATTCAGAACACTGGAACTCTTCTGGAAAGCAGGAACTCTTTTCTTACCTAGGCATGGCTGTGGAAGGAGACACCTAAGCACTACAGGAGGCTATTTAAACCACACCCGATGGATGAATCTTGCTTTGCGTTATTCTGCATCCTCTGCAGCAGAACGCTCATCGTGTCTTCTGCATCTGATCCTGGGCCTAAGGAAAAAGGCTTACCATCCTGAATCCAGTCTTCAGCAACACCTATAAAGACAAGAAAGAACAGGTTAGCATTACGGTCTTCAGTGACAGCTCTTCACTTACCTGGTCCATCGGCTGTCACCAACGCCTCGCGCTGCATTCCGGCATCTGAAAGACAAAGGCTTACCTACTCTTCGTGCGCTCCGGAGGTCTTCACACTGCATTCCGGCATCTGAAAGACAAAAGCTTACCAACTCTTCGCACGCTCCGGTGGCCTTCGGCGCTGCATCCCGCATCTGAAAGACAAAACAAGGTGCGTTTAAAGACATTGGGGAACTTTAATACTCACGTGCCATTACTCCTTTCCACATCTAACCCAGTGGGTATTCCGGCACCCTGCAGCCGCTCCGAACTTGTACCTGCAAAATAAAAAGACAGTTAGAGCGCATCGTGAAGCAGGCAACAAGCGCTTACTTACGTGCTTCCAGGCGCTTCTATTCATCACACGGGCTCCATCTTCAACTCACTTCAGCCCGTCATCCGCCATCGCCGGAACCCTGCAAAACAAGAAACATCATTACTAAAGACTTTAAAGACATTAGAATTACTCGAAACTTACCGTTCGTGCAGTAAACGACGGACAGCAGTCCTCTGAAGTCAAGAGGCCTGCTCCCCTTATCCAGTGAAGAAACTGGTTACAGCACCCTGCCCCGAGGCAGATGGAGAGCACGGCGTTCACTTACCTAAGACATCTTACCCTTCGAGTCAGACATACAGTGCACAGAGGTCCAGCCCAAAAAGCCAGCCGTGTGTTACACATCACCTTTGAAGATACGGTATACGCCCAGTCAAGACCGGCGCCTCTACGGGAATCAGGTGAGCGTTACAATGGCCCACAGGGATTCAAGGGAAGATGTGGCGCATCCCAAATTAGTATTTGTTCAGACCAGAGATACCATTGGATGAAGCAGAAGGGACAGTAGTGCCACTAGAATTGGAGGCAGTGATTGTAGGAGATGAGTGGATAGCTGTACATGGGGTGGACAACACAGGGCGATCATGACAAGTAGTGATCGCTGTAGCTGAGGGATACAGGTTGACCACAGTGACAGATGAAGAACTGTTCAGAGACAACAGATCAGACCACGAGATGGTGTTTGAAATGAGTGTGACATATGGGATAATTATACATTACAGGGAGGTCACGAAGAGGATGGTGATAGCGCCGAAAGCACCACTGTCCTTCTGCAAGGAGGATCTGGCAAAGGTACCCGGCATCTTATGGACTACTCGTCCCTACGATGTGGGAATTTTGAAGGGACTGGGAGGAGTGAAGTTAAAGCTGAAACCAGGAGCAACTTTACCCAGAGTGAAACAATACCCACTCTCAAGGGAGGCAGACGAGGGCATTTATGAGATTATTGCAGCACTAGTGAAACAGGGCATCCTAGTGCCATCAGAATCACCATGCAACACGGCTCTGCTTCCCGTTAAGAAAGCAAAGGGGGGGTCTTGGCATTTTATACATGACATGTGTCCTCTTAATCATATTGTAGAAGCAGAAAATCCTTTGATTCCAAATCCAGCAACAATTTTGTGCAGCATTCCAGTGGAAGCTGCCTGTTCCACGGTCATAGACTTGAAGAATGCTTTCTTCTCTATACCACTACACCCAGACTCACAAGACTTAACTTCCTTTCTGTATAGAAATAAAAATTGGAAACATACAAAATGTCCTCAGGGTACTGTGAGTCATCCTCCATATTCAATAGGGTCCTGTCCTCCAAATGGACCTAGCCAATGTACAGATGGAGAGCACAGTCATACAGTACGTAGATGCCATTTTTTTTTTTAACTTTCTTTATTTGTGGTTACAAAAGCACAACGGCACCATAGCACATTCCAACTCGTATATACAACAAGAATACATCTTAATTTGATTCTATTTACACTGTTACAATGACATATTATCATTCTCAATCATGTTGCACAAATAGACCCTAAAGGGGCCCCAGATGTCCTTGGGTCTGCATGATACAGGTTGGGTCATAACAAACTGTTCTTCTGCCTCATTTATGTGTGTCAATTCTTGCAAAAAATGATTCATACTGGGTGGGGCGGAACTCTTCCATTTCTGAAGTATGCATTTTTTGGCTATGGCACACGTAATGTTGAATAATCTACACATTTTTTCAGAACATTTGCCAATATCGCCAAATAGGTATTTCTGGGGGGTCGTCACATGGGGGAGCTGTGTTATTTCTTCCAACAATACTGCCACTTCTTTCCAAAACTCTGTCACCAGCGGACATTTCCAATACATATGAAAAGCATCAGCCTGAGGTGAATTGCACTTAGGGCAGGAGTCTGAGGCATCCGGTGCAAATTTTGCAACCCTGGCTGGTGTATAATGTAGCCTGTTTAGGATTTTGAATTGAATCAATCTCAGCCCAGAATTCAGTGAGACGCTTTTAGTAAGCATGCAATACCTTGCCCATTTCTCCTCCTCAATTGACATCTGTAAATCTGCTTCCCACTTCTCCCTAACACGATTCCGCGTGGGGGTGTGTGCCTGAACCGCAGAGTACAGCCTGGAGATCCCCAGAGCATTTGTAGTCGTTATTAGTTGTATACACCGATGAACCACTGGTTCATCCGGAAATAGCGGCCACCTCCTGATAAATGCGGACCTCATGCGATAGTATTGGAGGGTTTTGAGCAGTCCATGTCCCAATGCCCTTAAGAACAACCTCAGTTCCACAAATTTTCGATCTACAAACATATCCCCCACTTTCATTTCCCTGTCAGGGTCCCACGAGTCTTGTACGCTAGTGTCATGAGTGGGAGGGAAGCCCGGGAAGTTCCACAGAGGTATCTCCGGGTTATAGGGTGTTTCAATCTTCAGTCTTTTAAATATTGCCTCCCATGCCCTTACCGTGCAGCTTACAGGGTTATATTCGCACGTGTCCCTGTATTTTGCATCAAAGAAGACAGATTGTATATTCGTGGGGTGTGTGGTATATTCTTTTATCCACGCATGGGGTGTACTATCTGGGGCCTTATACCAGTGTTTTGCAAACTGTGCCTGGGAAACATAATAATAAAGCTCGAAGTCAGGGGCCTCTATGCCTCTCGTGGAATATGGTTCTGTCATTTTTTTCCAGCTTATTCTAGCCGTTTTTCCGCCCCAGAGAAATGTGACCACTATGGATCGGAGTTTGGTGAAAAAGACTCTGCCCAGCCATATGGGGATATTTACAAAGAGGTATAGTAACTTGGGAAGGATCACCATTTTGAGGACCGCTACTCTACCAGCCAATGAGATTGAGAGGCGTCCCCAGATCTGGAGTTTCATGTTTATAGCACGTAGTACAGTTTCATGATTATCTGAGTACAGCGTGTGTTTGTCTCTAGATACCAGAACACCAAGGTATCTGATGTTGTGGTCTGACCATTTAAGCCCTCCTGTGGTGAGAGGACACCTAGTGGCCGGGGTAAGTGGGAATATTTCAGACTTATTTATGTTTATAGTGTACCCAGAATATTCTGCAAATTCCCATATCTCATCCATTATGGGTGTTTTATTTACCTCGGGCTCTCTAACATACAATAGTGTGTCATCTGCATAGAGTGAAATCAGCTGGGTGGACCCCTTCATCAGAATCCCTCGATTTGTGTGTCTCAGTCTGACCGCAGCCGCCATTGGCTCGATGGTTAATGCGAACAGTAGGGGTGAGAATGGGCATCCCTGTCTGGTACCTCTGCCCAGTAGGAACATATCAGAGATGGTCCTGTTAGTTAGGACTTGTGCACCAGGTTTTGTGTATAATAAACTTACATACTTTACAAAGTTGGGGCCCACCACAAATGCTTCCAGAACTGCCAGGAGGTAGACCCACGAGACGGAATCGAATGCCTTTTCCGCATCGAGGGATATGGCTGCCGCACTTCTCGCTGGGTATATCTGTGCCATGATGCCAAAAAGCCTACGGAGATTCAGAGCGGTGGATCTTGTGGGGATGAACCCATTCTGGTCAGGGTGTACAAGGGTAGGCAGAGCAGGGAGAAGTCGGTTCGCTAGGACTTTAGAGAATATCTTAGCGTCAGTGTTTATAAGTGACAAGGGTCTATACGATGATATGTCCTGTGGAGGTCGTCGTGGCTTGTGGAGGACCGTTATTATAGCCTCCCTCATGGTGGGGGGCAAAATGCCACTATCGAGAGCTTCTTCCCATACCTACATCAATACTGGAACAAGTTCCTCGTGGAACTGTTTGTAAAATTCGGCCCCCAACCCATCCAGCCCAGGTGCCCTACCCGATGCCAGTGCTTTGATTGCTTCCGTGATCTCGTCTGGGGTGATTGGTTGATCCATGGCCAGACGGTCTTCCTCAGGGAGTTAAGGGAGTGAGAGGGCCCCAAGGTATGTCTTAATTTCTGGGAGTGATTTCAAGTCTTTATTCAAATAGAGTTGTTTATAAAAGTTCAAAAATTCCCCTTTTATATTTGTATCAGTGAGGTGTATATCGCCTTGCGCTGTTTGAATACTAGTGATCAGGGTGGGTTGTTTATCCTGTTTGAGTATGTTGGATAGCGTTCTACCCGCTTTATTCCCCTCTCCATATCTTCGAGCCCTTATGGGGGCCGCAATATATTGAATCTCTCTGCTGGCCAGTTTATTAAACTCTTGCAGGTGTGTGTGTATGTCAGCCAATAAGTATTTATTTTGGGTACGCGTGTAGTCTGTTTCTAAGCTATCAAGTTTTCTTTCAACCTCTGATAGCTCAGTTCTCACCCTTTTCAACATACCAACAGACCTGGATATCAGCACCCCCCTTATCCAGACCTTAAAGCATTCCCATACTGTTGAAATTTTGTCAACCGATCCCATATTGTTTGTAAAGTACTCTTCAATATCAACATGCAGTGTTTCCACTACCCCGGGGTCTGCAAGCATTCCACCGGGCATTCTCCACCTCCTAGCGGGCACGGGCGCTCCCCAGAGCAATAGATCTAATAACACTGGGGAATGGTCTGACATAGTACGAGGCAAAATTTCACACCCTTGCAGTGCCGTCGTCATAGATGAAGAGATAAACCAGTAATCAATCCTGGTTTCAGAGTCACAGACGGTAGAGTAAAATGTGTATCTTCTACTATCAGGATGTAGCTCCCTCCAGGAATCCACCAACAGAAGTTGCGACAGGATATGTACCAGATTTAGGGCTGCTTTACTGGGAGCTCTGACAACCTTAGAAGCTCTATCTAGCACCGGATCAAGGACCAGATTAAAGTCCCCACCCCAGATGACCCTTGAGATTATAAGTGAAACAATTATCTGATACAATTCTATGTAGAAGGCGGGGTCGTCAATATTGGGCCCATAGGTGTTGACTAGGAGAAGGCGCTGGCAGGCGATCTCTCCCCATACCAAAACATATCTCCCCAAAGGGTCAATCCTGTGGTTCTCCGCCCTAAACCCCAACCCTGGATGAATGAGTGTAATGACCCCCCTAGACTGCGACAAATAGTCTGTATAGAACCTTAGGGAGTCCCATTTAGGCAGCATATGAATGTTACTGGTCCCCACCATGTGAGTTTCTTGAAGCATCAGCACCTGGGGCTATGTCTGGTGATGTAGTTACCAATTTTTTTGACTTTCATATGATTATTTAGCCCCCGGACATTCCATGTTAACAGTTTAACCCTCAGACCATCGCCCGTGAATCATGAGTAAATATCCGCCATCCTCTTGAACAGCAACTATATAATGTTTGTGAATTCTAGTCAGTGCCGGTCCATATGCAACCACATTTTTGCATCTCAAATCCCAGTTACCAACTTTGTGCCTCAATAGGGCCAGTCCAAGACTGTAACGTCTAATCCCAACTCCCCTGCCCTCCCCCCTACCCTCTTCGTCACCCCCAACTCGACGATGCATTAAACCAAACTCGTGGAATATTCCAAGGGTAGCCATGTTGCTTCACGTAGCCGCCGACCGGGTCCCAGCCTCCACTTAAACACATTGCCTGGGCCGATTAGTATTACACATTTTTTCAGCTACGGCCTGTGATAGAGCCTGTGTTGTACCTGCGTTTGCCTCATGAGTTTATTTTCCCCCTTCAGTCCGCCGCTCTGGGCCTGTTGTTTTGTGCTGGTCTGCCCCCTCTAGGAGGGAGAGGTATGGAGGTTTTGATGTAGTGTGTAGCTTCAGCTGGAGATCCAAAAAAATGTGCTCTGCCTGCGTGTTGGATCCGCATTTTGGCTGGGAAAATGAGGGGGTACGGGACTTGACGCTCCCGCAGGAGCTTCTTGACTGACTCGTAGGATCTCCTGCTTGCTTGCACCCCTGCAGAGAAATCAGGATAAATATGGATACGATTTTCTTCGAACTGGAGTGTTCCCGTCTCTCTTGCCTTCCGCAGGATTGTGTCTCTGTCCCTGTAATTAAGGAGTCTTGCAATTATAGTGCGTGGCGGGGCGCCGGGCTTAGGAATCGGGGCCATTGTACGATGTGCCCTTTCGATCAGAAAATGCTCAGCGAATGTTTCCCACCCAAACAGGGTTTTGAGTAGTTCCTCCAGTTGTCTTTACATCTGGCCTTTCCCAAAGGATTCCGACACCCCTACTACACGGATGTTGTTCCTCCTTGATCTCGATTCGAGATCCTCGCACTTGTTTTGTAATTTAACGACATTTTCTTTGATCAGGGCAATGTCTCGGGTATGGTGAACAATGGTGTCCTCATTAGTGCTTATCCTATTTTCAGCCTCTGTGACACGTGCACACTCCCTTTCCACTCTAGCCTTAAGGGAGCCTATGGTAGAGACAATGTCATCCAGCTTTGTGTTGACAGAAAGGAATCCACTCTGCACTATTGCCGTTAGCTTATCCACTTGATTGCCAGGTTCCGCGTTCGAGGCCTCATCGGCGTCAGCATGCAGATCCGCCACAGTGGTTGGGTTTTGGTTACCCGTGTAGGTGTCCATCGGGCCTTTCTTCTTGCTCCACGGGGTCTTAGAGGCCCTGCCCATCTTAGATGGTTCTCCCATTGTGGTGTCCACTATGGCGTCCGTGGTAAGGGAGTATTCCGCTTGTCTCAGCTTTGTTCAGCGTGTATTGGGTCTTGGAGCGGGAGAGGGACGCGGGAGTGCACTTCTGCCATCCGGGGGACCACTCAGTTGGGACTGCGCCCTCCTACGTATTATATTATCGGAATGGCAGCTTGTGGCGGACTCTATGAAAGTCTCAGGGCCTTAATTGGCCTATGCGTGCATCCGTTGGTCTCCGGGTGGGATGTGATGAAGGGTGTTTGGTTCACTCCCGGGGTTCCCAGCAGGCCCCTGGTTCATGCGCTGGGTGTCTCCAAGTGGGAGCCCGCCACAGCCCGGTAAGTTTGTTAACCGGGGGTTTATATGGAGCAGCGTGTATTGGGCCTTGGAGCGGGACTCAGGAGTGTACTTCTGTCATCGGAGGGACCACTGAGTTGGGCCGAGTGGACTGCGCCCTCCCACGTATTGTATTAACAGAATGACAGCTTATGGCAGATTCTAGGAAGTCTCAAGGCCGTAATCTGCCTATGCGTGCATCCGCAGGCCCCTGGGTGGGATGTGATGAAGGGTTGTGGTTCACTCCCGGGGTTCCCAGCAGGCCCCTAGTTCGTGCGCCGGCATCTCCAAGTGGGAGCCCGCCACAGCCCGGCAAGTTTGTTCCACCGGGGGCTATATGGAACCCAGGTAAGCCTCCGTAGGAGTGGCAGGGTTGCTTCGGGCAGCGGCGTTCCCCAAATCCCAGGGCCCCCACGATTTTCGTCGTATCAACCTCACCTTCATCGGATGCTGTCTTCCAGTTCCCAGGGCACCGCGATACAGGTCGGGCACCCGCCGAGTGAATTGGCAGGGCGATGGTTCGGGGGTCTCTCTCCGGACCCCAGAGTGCAGGACCCTTCGGGCTATGCACCTCCCTGGTCGTATGTCCGGTCCTCGGTTCATCTCTCCAGATCCACCAGGGAGCCCAGTGGCACAGCTCCAGAATGAAGAGCGGGAGCCGGTCGAGGACTTAGGCTCCTCCCATCTGGGGCCTCTCGGGGCACTGAAGCCACGGCTCTCAAGTAGGCCGCCCTGGTGCTCAATTCCGGGTCCCGTCCGCTGCGCGGGCCGGCCAATGTTTGAGACGGCACAACTCCGGCCCCTTTGGTCGCTGGAGCCCAGGAATTCTAAAGGATGTTCACGGGTATTCAGGCTAACGATGCCTGTATCCGAGGCTTACCAGGCAGGTCTGAGACGGATTTTAATGCAAAGGATCTTTCAGTGGAGCGGGAGCTCAATAATCAGGCGGCCATTGGTGTCGTGCGCAACAGCACCCCCCTGACGTACGTAGATGACATTTTGATCTGAAGCGCGACAGTAGAACATTGTAGAAATTACTCAGTGCACATGCTGACAGTGTTAGCTGACAAGGGATACAAGGTGGGCAAAGCCAAACTACAGTACTGTCAGAAGGAAGTGCTATACATTGGACCGATGATCTCATAAAATGGCGGATAGGTGACTCCAGAAACAGAGGAGGCAATACGCAGGACAGCAAAACATATGATAGTGAAGGAGATATAGCAATTCTTGGGGTTATGCAATTACTGTAGGGCATGGGTATTTGACCACAGCACTTACCCCAGGCCTCTACTGAGTGCACTGAAGGAAACACAAAAAGGGGGCAAGGTAATACGATAGACAACAGAAATGATTGAGGCATTCGATGAGCTGAAGAAAGCGATATGCACAGCTCCAGTTTTAGGTATCCCAGACTATAGAAAGGAATTCTTTCTGTTCTCACATTCCGATAGGGTAGTAATGACAGCAGTACTGACCCAGCAGACAAGCTTGGGGCACATGCCACTAGCATACTACAGTGGGAAGTTTGACCCAATAATGAGAGGACATTATCTGTGTTAACAAGCTTTGGCTGCAGCAACATTCGCAGTGGACAAGTCAGCGAGTATTACCATGGGGTGCAGCACCAGTCTTTACGTGGAGCATGCCCTCTTTGCAATACTGGAAAGACCAAAGAGCACACTGACCACACAAAAAGCATCATGGTATGAGGTGCTACTATAAAACCCATCAATCAAGGTAGTGAGGTGCAGACTTGTCAATCCAGCGACCTATGTCGCCGACGTCTTACAAAAAGGTGACTACGCACATTACTGCACTGAAAACTTAGAGGAATTCAGTGACACTTGCAAGGTACTGGGGAGGCACTTGAAGGGGGAGATGTGCTTTACATTGACGGTCCATCAACAATTGACCAGACAGATGGGTTAGACATACGGGAACACCAGTGGTGAGGCTAAGGGATGATGGAACCAGTGAGAAAGTGGTCAGTGCGCGATTGCCATCCCATTATTCAGCACAGGCAGCAGAACTAGTGGCCTTAATATTAGCATTGGAGCAGAGCAGAAAGAGGCTGTTGATGATTTACTCATATTCGGCCTATGTGGTGTCCACGGTACACTCAGGACTGTCACAATGGATGAGGAGGGGTTTCAGGAGGGCTGACAGGTCACCAGTATAGTATGCACTACTATTGGGCAGATAAGTGGATGTCATACATTATCCTGAGCAACTGGCAATAGTGAAATGGCAAGATCACATACCAGGGGAGGACCCTGTCTGAAGGGGAAATGCAAACACAATGATACTAAATGAGGGGAACAATGTATTGCCAGCAACACAAATCATGGAGCTGCGGGCAGGGAGCTGCAACCAGGACCTGTGGGCTAGGATGGATGTACAGTACCTCCAACAGATGCCCTATGGCGGCAGAATAACACAAGGAAGGTGGTTATGTCACTTGCATTGTTGCACACAGCACTGAAACAGTTACATTATCCAACACACACAGGGAATGATAGTGCATGCTGTCCATATTGGAGAAACATGGTTCTGTCCTAACTTGGCGTAACAAGTGGCCAAACCTCTGAGTAACTGCTTGACATGCAAGCAATTTACTGCAGGACATACATTGAGAGTGGTGAAAGGAGCCAGAACTCACCCAGTTGGTCCATTTGAACCCAGTGCCCAGTCTCTCGGTTGATTGAGGCAGGCCCCTGTTCTTATCCTGGCGCCCTTAGAGAGGTGAAATTTCTGGTCCAGGAAGTGTTCTAACGATGGGGCATGTATGAAGTCCTGCGGTCGGACAATGGCCCTCACTTCGCCTAACGAAATGTTCAAACACATCACAACGTTGCTGGGTGTTCAATACAAATTCTCCTGTGCTTATCAACTACAAGCAAACGGGATGTGTGAATGCCTCAATGGCCTTCTGAAAGAGTGTATTGCCAAAACTAAAAAGAGTACCAACAAGAACTGGCTACATTGTCTGCCTCTAGCACTGTTTGCATTGTGCAACAAGCGACCATCATTTAACCCCACATGAGGTGGTGATAGAACGGTCCATGTAACTTCCTTAGGCTCTTCTCACTAGGGCACTCAAAGATGCAAAGAGTAGTGTGACTGTTTTGGGTCAGGAAATGTACGATTATGTTACTTCCTTGATTGCTAGTGCCTCTTTTATCTCTTGTCAGATACGACGACACCAGGGAGGCCCTGAAGCCAACGGAGAAAGCGACAGTGCAAACACCACAGAGGACTTACTGAAGCAACCGTCTATACGTGCCGGGGACCGTGTCCTCCTGCAGAACTTTGTTCGCCGCTGGGATGGACCCAGATGCAAAGGCCCCCACACTGTCAAAGCAGTAACTGAAAGAGCGATGAAGCTCGAGGGAAAGTCGGTCTGGAACCATATGAATGACGTCAAGCCCTACAAAGCTGCGGCTTCACCTGGCAACGAGATCAACAGGGCCAAAGATCATCAGAAAGAGGAACAACAAGATAATTTGGAAGCAGCACTGCCGAGTGGAGGACACCCAATTGTTACTCACTCACCGGCAGTAGAGTTGGGGCAAGGACTTGCTACACTTCCAGAGTGAGGATACACTGTTTGTTATTTGTCTATCTACACACATTCATCGAGAACATGCAACTGTCTTATTGTATAATCTGTTCATGTTGCCCAATGATCCACAACCTGATACTTTTTTTGGGCCAATTTGTCTACTTCATTAGAAGTTCCAACTAATTCCGAGCACGTCCTCCTAGCATATGTTACCACATTTTCATAGCATATTTGGTCCAAGCTTACCAACAACTGGAACAAGGAAACCCATCTGCCCTCGCAGTACTTAGAGACCCTAGAATCAGAACTGTGCCAGAACAGCTATTTGTGTTCACCATGAGTGACTAAATGATCCATGGGGCTTGAGCTTAATCTGACACTAACAAATTAACACATAGGCACTCATTACGACTCCAGCGTTAACCATGGTGCTAATAGCGCCATGGTTAACGCTGGTAATTTACCGATTCCGCCAATGGTAAATGGGGAATTACCACCCCATTCCAAGGTTGGCGGGGCAGTAATTCCCCATTTACCATTGCCCCTTCCCCATTCCCATTTTTGCCCCATAGGGCTAAATGGGACTGGGAAGGTGGTAATTACGGTACCGCAAATTGCTGTACCGTAATTACCTCGAAAGTCCCTTTGCGGGTCCCTACTTTAACGGCTAGTCCAGACCAGCCGTTAAGGTCGGGAGCCGCAAAGGGACCTCGTAATCAGGTGTTAAGGGTTTAACGGCGCCGACACCTTTTACGGCGCCGTTAACCCCTTAACGCCAGGGTCGTATTGAGGGCCATAGTCTTTGCGCATTTCAGGTGGGCAACTGATAGCTTCAAGTTGCACAAAGATCCAGCAGTACAGGTAAATGGGGGAAATAATTAAAAATATGCTTCTCTTGTCGTGTCTCTTATTCCCTAGTGGGGTCTTTGCATTCATATTTTGGCAAATATCGCTTGTGTCTAGTGAAACTGCTGTATCCTCTACTGACATTACCGCAACCCCAGCAGGTGGAACAACCATGTCAGGTGGACAAGAGAGCACTGTAAGCATGGTAAGGAGAGGTAAACACACAGTACTGACACAGATATGGGGGGTGGGCCTGTATCTCAGTGACACTGCTCGAGTATCTAATAACATGTGGTATAAACACATGACCAAAGTAGGAAAGGAAATCACCGGGGAGAGCTTTTACGTCTGCTCACTAATCCCCTATGCCATGAGTGCCTCCAGAACGTTCATAGCAACTGAAAAACCAGCAGCAAGAGCTCAATGCCTCATGTACCTATCCATGATTACAACCTGAAGAAGGTTCCAAGGGAAAACAGTGACACTGAGATGGATGTCCCAAACAACATACCCCTATCAAGACAGTTGCATAAAAACCCATGTCCTGATGAAAAATTATTGGCAGCTAGACGAAGCTATACAATATATAACTGATGGGCCACAGAAAGGCGACTCGAAAATTAGATCACCGAAAACGTTGCCCTGCTGAAGAGGGGGGTGAAAGAAATAGCAGAAGAACCAGGCTGTTGGGAGGGACCACAGATGCTCATGTATGGCCAGTACACACAGAGGAAGGTTGGAAAGATGGACTAGTAGGAAGCAAAGCACACACCCTAGTACAATCACCAGTGAATACAGTACAAGGAGAAAATTACAAATGCCTGAAGGAATGGGATGAGAGTGCCAAACTGCTCACCTGTATAGACAACGAAGGTGGGCGGATGCCCATAATACCTCTGAAGAAACCAGCATTGTGCTACAAGAATGAAGGAGCGGTAAGAGTTGGAGATAACATAGAATGTCGGTACACAGAAAAGCCTCCAGCAATGAAGGTCGGCACCGGAGTGCTGATGGATCATTATTGGGCGTGTGGATGAAAGGTATAGGAGAAGCTGCCACCCAACTGGGGAGGAGTTTGCTCATTGGTACACATCAATATGCCATCACTGGGAGTGCCCCAGAAGGATATAAAGCTTGATGTCTTCCCAAAGATGGACACTGACATGAGAAAGAAAAGGTCTGTGGGAGTAGGAAAAGGGGGAAGAAAGAAATAGTCTGTGGAAGTGAGTAGAGTGAAGAGACAACTATTCCTCATCAGAGTCAGAAAAATCCCTAGATGATGTACCACCTGAACATTGGCTATTCAGCAGGACAGACATGTTCTTCACATCAGTGGTTACAGCAGTACAGACATATGCAAATGTGAAATGGGCACAAATAACCAGGTTGGAGCTGATGCTGACAATAAACTCTACAGTGAACGGCTTCAACGCAATAAAAGAAGAGCGCCGAGCATTAATTTTGATGATGCTCAAGAATAGATATGTTCTGGACCTTCTCACAGCAATGGAAGGAGGAGTTTGCACAAAAATTGGGAGTTCTGGTGCACATTCGAACCTACCAATGATGGAGAGAATGGCACACTGACAGAAGCAGTGGTGTGACTGTCGAAGATGCATGCCAAAATGGAGGAAGAAGCCAAATGGACTGGAAAAGATAAAAGCTAGATAGCGTACCTCTAGCCATGGATGCCTTCATGGCTGGCAGATGGACTGAAAGTATTACCACGGGCGCTAATATTGATACTAGAGGGACTGTGTGTGTTAAAGATCTTCATTACTCAATGCTGCAAGTCGACAGAGAAATCGATAGGAATGAAGGTGATGATGGATGTGAATATAGGAGGTGAAAAGGACAAGATAGCAGAAGAAAGAAATAAGCTGAGAACAAGAAAAGAGAATGTCCACTGTTCCCGAATGATGATGTTCGATAATCCATTCGGCAATAAGACGTATATAGGAAGATGGGTATGGTGCAATCCAGAAGGAGGATGCCGTTATAGGACCTGGAATTTTGATGATCTTGCAAATTGCTATGGACACCTCAGAGGGCTGACCAAAATATGGCTACCAAGAAATAAAGTGATGAAGTATGGAGGAGTGGTTGACAGGTCGACCAGAGGGGGGGCTGAAGAAAGGGTCCCGGGAATGCCCCTCCTCACCCCCATGAACATGACGGTACGTAGAGTAAAATACGCTTGAAGCCACACATATTTTGGACGAACCCCAAGTGTACCCCTGCCTGACACGTATACAAGGAGGTATCCCCTCAGACAACCATTTCAACCACATCCAGTGAATATCACTCCAGATCCAGAGAACCTGACAGAGAATGCGGACCCAAACACCATAATGGACTGTCTCCATTAAGTACAGAGAACCCACTGTGCTGATGTCATTAGTGACACCACCACGTAGCAGCGTTAGTCATGAAGAATACTCGCAGCCCAGCACAGCATCACACGAACACACATTCATATACATGAAGAACATGCTTACACAGTGCTGTAAGGTAGGGGACAGATACCTATACATACTGTCAAAGCTTTTATTAATTTTCTTATTAGCCAAATGCAGTTATGCAGAAATGCAAGGCAACACGAGATCCTGAGCAGGCTTGCAGATGCTTATGGCAATTAACCCTATGGGGCTACAGGAGTATATATGGAGCCTGGTAGGACCATGTGTGACTAATCTATAGGAAACATAGCACATCACGAACATATAGAAATCATATCACAAGTCTAAGGAAAATTGCAGAAGGCCTCAAGCCACAGAATGCCAGACAGAAGGAGCCGACTCAGGCTGCACAAAGCACAGATCGAGCTCACAGCCTAGGTCAGAGATAAACAGTCACATTCCAAACTCTAGATGACAAGGGACCAGCTTCAGAAAAATTGAATAAATCCTCATAAATGTAGACCCAAGAGCTCAGTGTTGTGGTCCACAACCATGTGATGCAGCCGACCTAGACAATGAGCATTCACCTGTGGTGGGAAGACGAGCCGTTCTCAGCAACCCAGACGAAAAGTGAAACAAGTGTTGCATATGGGAGCGCACTCTTATAGGCAAAGATGGTATACTACCAGATACAATTCAGACACATAGTTGTTTCACATCACCTTGAAGAGGTACACAGAGGACTGAGAACTGAACTGGGTCCCAGGCCTGGGGATACAGCTCCAGTCAATCACAAGATAGAAATCCATGGGTGGATGGCAAGGGGCAAGGGCCAATGGTAAGTCCACTACTCTGCAACAATGTAATAGTTTCTTGGGGAATCAGTAGTGGGGATAGGTTTTTGGGGAAGGGCCCAGGTGATGACGATATGTATCAACAACACTGGGGCGCACGCATTGTAAAGTTGAGATGTACTGGAGAATCCTGATTGCCTTGTACGATCCCTGTTGGTTTTGGTTTTGTATAATCCTGTCAGTTTTTTGTAATAAACCACAGTTCTAACATGCCGTTGGCTGAGCCCTCTGTTTATTCTGGGGAAAGGGTTGTTGTGCCCTTGGGAGTCGGACTAATCACCAGACGACCTCTGGCATACCTGGTAAGCATCCCAACAGTTACCAGAGCTAAGCCTATTTCCACAAAAATTAAAAGTGAACGCAGCTTCGAATAACCAATGTAGCCTAAATGTGCAGTTGGATTTGATATCGCAATTGAAAAACTAAACAACACTTGGTAACGTCCCCAGTGAGATACTTAGTGGCAAAACATTTGGTAACAAGATTTGTTTTAATACAAAGAAAAGCGTTTTCTGCTGTTCGTATCCGCCAACAAGGCAATTACAATGATCTTTGAAACCATAAAGAGGCCAACTTTCATGCTTTTTTTGAAAAACACCTACACATTTACTTTAACATGTGGCGAACGGGTTTTTGTTTGAGTAATCATTAAAGGAAGTGCGTGACATCTTAACTGCCTTTCGCATCTTCTTAACAAGCAAAATGCAATTCATTTTGTGTTAATCAAACTATAACCAGAAGCAGCCTGCCCTCTCTCTTTTCTTGCAGACACCTACACATTTCCGGTAACGTGTTCAACCGCTGCGATCAAACTAACTGCCAGTCACCTTTCTTTCCTCTCCGAAATCGCAGGTTTTTCCCATTAATCCTTCCGCAGTCAGGTGTGGACCTTTACACTTCAATTACTCGCCCAATCCCCTTTAAGTAAAACATGGAACCAGCTGTTTTATGTAACATGCGTGGGTTTCAAATATGTATACATTTATAATAAACAGGTGCAGTTTCGCACACGAGTGGGGGTGTTCGTGGCAGCTGTGCATTTGGCTTCTTCAGGTGGTGAATGCTAAAGCCAGTATTTTTATTATTATTAGTATTATATTAAAAGAGTGTGGACCTAGCTCCAGCAAGCAAAGGAGGCTTGCCAAGTCATGAGGAGAAATACGCAGCAAGAAAAGCAGTGATACAAGGGAGCTAATAACCGTGGAGCGGTCGGCAAGCAATTTGGCAGCAAGGGAACTACAGGCAACCAGGGAAGAAAACGTGGGGGGAGGGTGCAAAATGGCGTCTCTCGGGGTAGTTAGAAGGTGGTGATATAATAAGCCATTTGGGCCCCGAGGAGAGATTGTGACACACAAATTGCCCAGAAGGTTTCATTGGCAACTAAATCCAAAGAAACATCAACAATTAACCAGTTTCTAAATTGTACCTTAACAGACTAATGTTCTTTCGAACTTGCCTTGACCCTATGGTTAAATGACCACCCGAAGTACCTGTTTATTAAATGTGATGTCTCTTTCCATATCAAGCTTTTATTTACAGCTTGCTTCCATCAAAATACGTCTTGTGGCAGGTTGGAGCGACACCAGAGGACACTGACCAAGGAGACCATTTTGTCCTGGGATACCTCGCCCAAATTAGGTATTTTTGTTCAAACTCACAGGCAATACTGGATGTAATGAGCGCTCAAACCCGACCAATGGGTTTGAGCGAAGCATGGGCATATAAAGAGGGTTACAGGCTCATAACATCCAGTATTGCCCAGCAATGGTGGACAATAAAGCTATTTTTGTAACAGCCGCTCCGCCAGGTGCTAGGCAAGCCATCAGTTTTAAGTGCCAGGTTATTATGCAAGTCTATGCAAAAAGGATGAGCATACTCATCCTTGGCACTTAAGGGGTTAAAAATACAATATGAAAACAAATACTGTTCCAAGCAGCAGCATGGGTTGACGGCATGACGCTGGAACGCCATCTTTGTTTTCTATGCTATGCCTTGTTCTTGGATGAAGCTGGATCGAGGCTTCTTTCTAGGTTGTCGCCTGCAAACCTAGAGAGAGCAAGAGTGGAGCAGAAAAGTAGGAGGCAGCAGGTGATAGCTATGGTGTGGCATTTAGGCACCGGAGTGGAAGTGAATTCTTGTCGGCCAACAAAAACATCAGCATACTGGCGATTAAAGTCCCTAGTTGGCCCACAAGAATTCATTGTTTTACTGTGGGTGCTAACGCAGATTTATAGACCCTATGCAAGCACTACACGTCCGTAACACCAGGTATGGCTGGTGGGTGGGGGCCATGAAGTATTTTAACACGTGTCGCTCTTAAAAATATAACATGTGTATACATTATTAGTCCCACAGCCAGTTTCCTGTGACTTTCCAGGTGGAATTATCGATCTATCCCTCTCTCTTCAAAGATGCTACTTTCATCCCCATCTTGAAGAAACCCTCTCCAGACTCTTCTCTCCCACAACGCACACCCTATTTTCCGTCATCCAGTCTCAGCCACTCTCATCCAACAAATTGTTCATTCCCAAGATGCTCTCTTCTTACACCTCCACTCTCTTCTCCCTCTCTTTACAATCCATCTTCCATGCAGCCCACTGACCCACAACCGCACTTCTACATGTTTCCAAATCGCTCCCCACTGCTCGCCTCAACTCACCTTTGTCCACACTCATCCTGCTTGATCTTTCAGGTGTTTGGATCCTGTGGACCATCCCACCCTTTTTTTCACCCTCTCATCCCTTGATTTTTCTGGTTCTGTTTAAATGGTTCCAGTCTCATTCTTCTGATTGATCCGGCCCTGTCTCATGGGCTGGTCACCGTTAACCCCCCATGCTCTTCTCTATGGAATCCCACAGGGCTCCTTTCTTGTTCTCCTTCTGTTCTCACAATATACTATCCCCCTCTCCTCAAGCTTCTTTTGACTTTTGCGCCAGCAATTCACAAACCTTCTTCTCTTTCGCTGCTTTCTCTGACACCCCTAACCTCCTGTCTTCTTACCATCCAAACCTGGATGTCCTTTCACTTCCTTAATCTGAACCCCACTGAAACTGAGATCCTCTTCTTTCCTCCCTTCTCTTCTTCTCCAGCATCTCTTCCTCAAGCTCTCTACTTTCCTCCATCTCTTCTCTTTTCTAACTCTGCCCGCAACCCTGGAGTCATCTTTGACTCTTCTCTGTCGTTCTCCTCCCATAGCTCTCTTACCGCATGCAACTTTCACTTCCTCCTTTTCCATATTAGTTGCACTCCTCCTTTCCTCTTATACTATGAACCTAAACTCCTTACTTCATATTTTTTCTTGTTTTGACTACTGCTCAGCTCTTCTAATTGGTCTCCCTGCTTCCCATCCAACTCCCCTTCGCTCTATCTATAACTCTGATATTTATTTATTTATGTATTTATATACTCATAGCCAAGTGGCTTTGTAGATACAACTTAATACATAATAACACAAAACATAAAACAGTATCCTCAAGCATAAAATAGCATAAACTGATAAACCTTAAATACACAGGCAGCAGGGATCTGTTAACACATATCAAAGGTATTAAAACAGCATGAATAATATTATACTTAAGATCAATTACATAAAAGTTTCAGAATTTCAGCACATTTCCAATAAAATGTCACCAAATAAAATATTAAATTATGGTCATTTCCCTCTAGGAATGTGGCCCAAAGAAAGGTCATAGCCTTACAGTCATAAGTACTATCATAAGTTTTAATATAGCTTGACCTGATTTGCTGTAGGCTCTCACATTTTCTGATATTCGTATTCTTTTCCTCCTCCCCCACACTCCTCTATCTCATCCTCTCCAGGATCTGCTTTCTTGGCTCCCTCCTACCTTTCTCCCCTTGTTTCCTTTCTATTGTCTGTAAATGTCTCCATAGCCTGGCTCCCTCCTACCTTTCTTCCCTTGTTTCTTTTCTATTGTCTGTAAATGTCTCCATAGCCTGGCTCCCTCCTACCTTTCTTCCCTTGTTTCCTTTCTATTATCTGTAAATGTCTCCATAGCCTGGCTCCCTCCTACCTTCCTTCCCTTGTTTCATTTCTATTGTCTGTAAATGTCTCCATAACCTGGCTTCCTCCTACCTTTCTTCCCTTGTTTCCTTTCTTTTGTCTGTAAATGTCTCCATAGCCTGGCCCCCTCCTACCTTTTTCCCTTGTTTCCTTTCTATTGTCTGTAAATGTGTCCATAGCCTGGCTCCCTCCTTCCTTTCTTCCCTTGTTTCCTTTCTATTATCTGTAAATGTCTCCATAGCCTGGCTCCCTCCTACCTTCCTTCCCTTGTTTCATTTCTATTGTCTGTAAATGTCTCCATAGCCTGGCTTCCTCCTACCTTTTGTCAGACTTCGGCTCCACCTCCCCCTTCTCCTCACCTGAATCTTCTGATACTGAGTCCTTTACCGTAGTCCGGATTCGGGGACGTTCCTTCTTCTTGGTAGAGATAAGATCCTTAGGTGTTCTAACCTTCTTATCGTGCAAGTAAGGTCTGGCCCCTCCGGAGGCCAACGTGGCAGAAGTGGAAACCTGCCGTGGGGGGCTCCCAGTGGGCCAGCCTCGGTGCCCAAGGGAAAAAGCCGGAACGGCAGAAAAAACCCTTGAATGAAGATCTGCAGGCAAGGTGAGGAGTGGTTCCTAAGGCCAGGTGTAAGGCAGGTTCTCCCAGGCTGAGATGAAGAAGATTCAGGAATGATGGATTGAAAAGCTAGAGCTTTCTCCAAAGTCAGGACACTCAGAATGCCGGGAGTGTCAGATGCCAGACACCGAAGCAGATAGGAGCCGCAAGCAGTATAATGTACAGGAAGGCAGAGCGAAGAACAGAGTGCAGAGGGATTAGCAAGCGGAGAAAAAGTAAACAGGAAGGTAAGCAAGAAGCTGAACACGAAAGGGATAGCGAGCGGAAAAAAAGGAATCAGAAAGGCAGAGCGAGGAGCTGAGTGCGAAGGGATTCGCAAGCGGAGAAAAAGTAAACAGGATGGTAAGCAAGAAGCGGAACGCGAAAGGGATCGCGAGCGGAGAAAAAGGAATCAGAAAGGCAGAACGAGGAGCTGAGTGCGAAGGGATTCGCAAGCAGAGAAAAAGTAAACAGGATGGTAAGCAAGAAGCGGAACGCGAAAGGGATCGCGAGTGGAGAAAAAGGAATCAGAAAGGCAGAACGAGGAGCTGAGTGCGAAGGGATTCGCAAGCGGAGAAAAAGTAAACAGGAAGGTAAGCAAGAAGCTGAACGCGAAAGGGATAGCGAGCGGAGAAAAAGGAATCAGAAAGGCAGAGCGAGGAGCTGAGTGCGAAGGGAGTCGCACGCGGAGAAAAAGTAAACAGGAAGGTAAGCAAGAAGCTGAACGCGAAAGGGATAGCGAGCGGAGAAAAAGGAATCAGAAAGGCAGAGCGAGGAGCTGAGTGCGAAGGGATTCGCACGCGGAGAAAAAGTAAACAGGATGGTAAGCAAGAAGCGGAACGCGAAAAGGGTTCGCGAGCGAGAAAGGCAGAACACGGATAGTCGGTTACGAAAAACCACATAGAACTAGAACACAGAGCGGACAGAAATGGGAGACGGACACAGGAGAAAATAACAAGCTCACGCCGAAAACGAGAGCGAGGAGGATACTCGGAAGAAAGTTACGAGCTACGCTGAGCGCTGGTAGCAGTGTAAGCAATACACAGATACAACGCGCCGTACTGGAGGCGGGGCCTAGATTTATAATGGAGGCAGCCATGTTGGGTGAGGACTAGAGCGTCCATCGATCCCACAGCTTCCACCCTCGATTCCTGACACCTTTCTTCCCTTGTTTCCTTTCTTTTGTCTGTAAATGTCTCCATAGCCTGGCTCCCTCCTACCTTTCTTCCCTTGTTTCCTTTCTATTGTCTGTAAATGTCTCCATAGCCTGGCTTCCTCGTACCTCTCTTCCCTTGTTTCCTTTCTATTGTCTGTAAATGTCTCCATAGCCTGGCTCCCTCCTACCTTTCTCCCCTTGTTTCCTTCTGTATCCTCTCATCCCCACCGCACACAGTCCGGATTTCTTCTTGCCAGTCCTAAACTCCGTGGTGCCTTCTATCACTTTCGCCCCTTCTCCCTCTAAGCACTCAAGCACTGGAACGCTCTCTCCCTCTTGCTGTCTGTTCCTCATCTACCAACCACATCTTTCTCACTGATTTAAAATAACAATTCTCTCGGGAGGATAGCTCAGGGGCAACATGCTCGCCTTGGAAGCAAGATGACACGGAGCAACACAGGTTTGATCCCCGGGTCCGCGCTAAGCAACCTCTGGGTATTAAGCGTGTTATAAATATCATATCAACCTATCATACCACCTTTTCTCTCTTCTAGTTGACACTTAGCTCACCGCTCAATTGCATTTTGACAATTTGATTTCCTCATTATGATTATTTGAACGTGTTTTTGAAATTGTGTAAAGCACTTTGGCAAACGCGCTATAAAAATTACAAGAAATACCAATACATTAATCCGCCTGAGTGGTCGGAGGCAGTAGGCTGCAGATAAGCGCAGCACTGCATTGCTGGTAGCACTGGAAATGAATGTAGTGTTCTGAATCTTCTTCCCGTCACATGAACCATTCTAGAGGCTATGCTTAAGCTTTATTGTCCACAGCTGCTGGCAACACAGGTTCTTATGAGCCCGGAAGCATGACTTGTGGGCCCGAGCAAAGCCCGAATTGTCCAGCAGCTGCAGGTACTGAGCTACAAGCACCAGCAAAGTGCTAGTGGCAGGCTTGCAGGAGGGTGGAGGGGACATAGAAGAGGGAGACCCATTCCGGTATGGGTGCTGAGCAACAGATGCTTGTCGGCCAGCCAGCAGTAGTCCCCTTTCCATGCATATTGCCGGAAGTGGCAGGTGAGCAGGGTGGACTGAGTGGTGAGGGAGCGGTGACTGGGCAGCACACTTGTGCTACATGAATACCTCAGCATCGTCAGGATCCCTGGATACAACCAGGGGCATAACACACAATTTGGGGGCCCCCTGCAAGCCAGCTGAGGGCCCCCCCCAGCTCGGCAACAAATCATGGGTCGCACCACACTCTGGGCCTGCCTGGATTACCACGCTTGCGCAATACGCATGAACGTGCTGCTGCAGGGGTACGCCACACACTACACTGGGAGAAAGATATACATATGTGTTTCAATGCATTATACACCACACTTTCACAGAAAAATTGGCTAAAAGGCCAGAGAGTTTGCAAATGTTTTGTAGGGTAACACCAATCCAAAAATCCAATACATGCAAGTCACCAACAGTGTACAGGAACATTTATGCTTTAATTAATATAATGCTTTGCTACTAAAAATGCCATGCTACAATAAAAACATGTCCAACTGGCTGCACAATGTAGACCATTCTAGACACTTAATTACATACTACAGTAAAGCATGCCAGGCCACATTTAGACATACCTGGACTGGTTGCACCAAAATGGCAGTCGAAGCAATAACATTTATCATGGTTATTTTATCACAGATGCCCAGAAAAATATACAATGCTGCAGTAAGAAACGGCTAGACTGGCAGCACTCAAATGCCAGTCTAGCCAGGTAATTACACTAAGCAGGGCTGCTTTATGCGAGATGCCCAGTTAAAAAAAAGTCAAGCCAAACTAAGAAATGATTAGATACCACATATCATGCCTGCTTAGCCTGGACATGACCATTATGATTTATTGCACAATCCCCATCCCACCCGACACCCCACAAATCCCCTCTCCCTAACACCCCCCGCCCCAACCCCTAAAATCAGCTTCTCAGCCCAGAATGACCTCCACATCCCTTTTCCTTGTCCCAGTGCTTGCGTATGAGGCACCTTGCCTCATAGGTAAGTGCCGGAATGAGGAAGAGTGGTACTAGGAGTAATGAAGATTACAGGTAACTAAGCCAGGCATTACCTCTATGTCCTTCTATCTCATCCCAGTTCTTGTGTATGAGTCAAAGTGCCTCATACACAAGTACAGGGTTGAGGAAGAATAGGGCTATGAGTAATGAAAATGACCAACAAGGAACCAAGGCATTAAACACAAGTAGTGGCGCAACACCATTGAGCTGACTGGGCTTCAGCCCTCCCCCGCACACCCCGTTGACATTTTGGGCTATGTTGACTCGACCTGGCTGATCTACAGAGCTGTTGCCGGACAGAACAGGACACAGATGTTAAACAGCAACAGTTAACAAAGGCCCAGCAATTACTAAAGTAAAGCATTTCACTGTTAGTACCTGCATTCAAATGCATAATTCTTTACGCAATTGAAATCTTGATGTGGGTTTAGTACTTGTATGCCAGGGAAGTGATTGGATGGGTAGAGAGGGGACAGGAGACCGCTTATTCTCACAGCAGTCCATCAGTCGGTGCGTTCAGACTTATAGGAGAGAGTTGACGGCTTGTAACATTGAAGCTGCACTAGAATAGTCTCATTAGAATTCATAAAGAAGTTAGATGTCCCACACATACTGTGCTTAGAGAGGCTCAGCTTCATCTAATTGATGATGCCCAACAAGGCTGAAACAAGTGTATGGGGTTGCTGTTGGTACTCTTGTTCAGATGGGAATTGCCATAGCATTTCAGTGTTGGACTGCCCATGTGGGCGGGACAAAGACTGATATGCAAATGGATATTTCTCATCTGTGAAAGGTACAGTGAGCAAAAAGCAGATGGCTGCGAACTCTCAATGTGGTTAACAACCACTGAACAGGTTATCATGCCTTGTTCTTCTGAGAGAGGGGCGCCTGCTACCTTTGTTGAATTCTTTGAAGGAACTTGGGGTTGGTCACCCTAGGTTACCTGGGGGCAACCAGACGTGGACTCCCTGCTCACTGTGCTTAGAGAGGCTCAGCTTCACCTCACTGATGATGTCCAACAAAGCTGAAACACGTGTGTGGGGTTGCTGTTGGTACTCTTGTTCAGATGGGAATTGACATAGCATTTTATTGCTGGACTGCCCATGTGGGCGGAACAAAGACTGATGTGCAAATGGATATTTCCCATCTGTGAAAGGTACAGTGAGCAAAAAGCAGATGGTTGCGAACTCTCAATGTGGTTAACAACCACTCAACAGGTAATCATGCCTTGTTCTTCCGAGAGAGGGGCGCCTGCTACCTTTGTTGAATTCTTTGAAGGAACTTGGGGTTGGTCACCCTAGGTTACCTGGGGGCAACCAGACGTGGACTCCCTGCTCACTGGGCTTAGAGAGGCTCAGCTTCACCTCACTGATGATGCCCAACAAGGCTGAAACACGTGTGTGGGGTTGCTGTTGGTACTCTTGTTCAGATGGGAATTGCCGTAGCATTTCGGTGTTGGACTGCCCATGTGGGCGGGACAAAGACTGATATGCAAATGGATATTTCCCATCTGTGAAAGGTACAGTGAGCAAAACGAAGATGGCTGCGAACTCTCAATGTGGTTAACAACCACTGAACAGGTTATCATGCCTTGTTCTTCCGAGAGAGGGGAACCTGCTACATGTGTTGAAAAAAAAGTCCCACACATACGTTTGCCCCTCCCCCCCACCGCCCGTGAAGTTTGCACCTCTCCCAACATTTGAAGGGTTAGCACCCCCCCAGAAATGTAGGTTTCGTTGTGCCACTGAACACAAGTACACACACACTTCACTATACACACACATGCACACCCAGCCACCAATACATTTAAGTGTGTACCCTTTCACCATACAGACACACCAGCGCAGCCACCCATACATTTAAGTGTGCACCCTTTCACCATACAGGCACACCCAGGCAGCCACCCATACATTTAAGTGTTCAACCTTTCACCATATGGGCACACACACCCAGCCAGCCACCCATACATTTAAGTGTGCACCCTTTCAGCATTCACTCACACAGGCAGCCACCTATGCATTTAAGAGTGCACGCTTTTATCATTCAGGCCCACCCATGCAGCCACCCATACATTTAAGTGTGCAACTTTCACCATACACTCGACTGGCACACCCAGCCACCCATACATTAAATTGTGCACCCTTTAACCATACACTCACACACGCATGCGTCATGGGGGTGAAGGGAGCCCTATCACTTAAAAAAGAAATGGTTTATTTTTGAAGTCACTCAATTATTTCCGTTAAGGACCGAACCATAATGGAAATAATTTCTTTATGAAGGCAGAGTGACTCCCCCACCCCATTACATGTAGGTCACCAGCTTAGAGGCTTCCATGTGATGCGGTGGGGGAAGCCCTCAGATTTCAAAAAGAAATAGTTTATTTTTGTATTCACTGTGCCTTCATAAAGATATAATTTCTGTTATGCTGTAACATAGGTCATTTGTCTATGAAGGCAGCATGACAACAAGTCATGTGGTGGCGTGGCCGGCCGAACAGCAGGGGATGCAGGGCTCCCGTTACGCCAGTGGCTACAACTGTTCATATTGCCCCAAAACCTTGGATCCTGAATGGGCCCCCACCTGCCCCGAATTTTAACATTTAACCCGGGGTGCTAATGGTTCTTATTTTCCAAGCATTGTCCAAGGGTTCCTATTACTATTAATACCAACAATATTATTTTCAGTTTACACCAACCAATCCAAATCATACCTTTCTGTGCAATAAGCAAAGATATTGTTTAGCCCAGAAGTGTAGAAAGGGTGTTGGCCCTCGCAGTTAGGGCTTGACTGCCCCTGCTGGGGTGGGAGCAGGCCTGGTTTTTATATGGTCTTTCCTGTTCTGTAACGGCATTGAAGGCTGATACACGATTGTCTGGAGGGTTGCCCAGAGCTATTTCCAGTGGTTAACATGTTTCAAAACCCCTCCAGTCTTTCACTACAGTTTTGCAGTTGTCATCCTGAGTGAGACGGGTATGCCCAGATGTGGGGTTCGAGTCTGCTTTGCCGAGATACCCAAGTGTCACCTTACTACTGATGGCCAATTAGGCAGTCATGTGTGTTATAATTTGATATTTTCTCTGCCTTTCACCTGGAATAAAGTGTAGTGCATACCACTTCTGCCTGGTTTCTCTGGCCCAGTGGTAGCCACTGATTAGAGGTGAAGCCCCCTCTACCTGGTAGGTTTGGCCTGTCTGTACACTGTGTTAGATGGGGTGTCTCATACTGGTCTTGGCTGAGGGAAGGAGAGACTATCGGCTGTGAGTCTTTGGACTACAGGTTTGAAAGGGTGGTAGTGAGTCAAAAGGAGGCCAGTGTGTGGAAGCAGGTGACAGAGGGTGGGAGGCTTTGTGATGCCCCAAAGGCCAACCCCTCTGGCGTGTCCAGGGGCTGTCAGCCACTGGTTTCACCTAACTACAGATAGATCATTTTGGAGAGGAGAGAAATGGCCTGTCCCTTTGGGCTACAATTGTGAATCCAGGAGATGTAAGTGGCAGTTGAGGAGGCCAATGAAAGGGAAGACCCTTTTAGGGAAAAACCCTTACCAAGGGTCAATAGGCTAAAACTGTGGTCCATTTTGACCTCAGTGGGATGTCCTGAAGAGCATGTCCATGTTCTTGCCATGCTACATATGAACAACATTGCCTGTGTGAGATCTGGAGGCAACGGCCATTGTACACCTTGGTTTTCTGTCGGTACCAGAGTACTCCAGGGCTGTGTTTTTGCCCTCCTGTTGTTTTCATTATATGTCAACAATCTTTACAACATTTTGGTAGAACATAATGCAGATGTTTCTGAATTGGGTTGCATGTTGATCCCGGTATTAATGTATGCCGACGACACTGTGTTACTTGCAAGAACCCCACATTCATTACATGCTTTGATTACTGCCTATTTTGGTTTTATATCCAATTTGGAACTATCCATTAATGCCTCTAAGCCGGCCATTTTGGTGTGCCAGGACGGTTGCAGAAAATGTAACTACCAGACTTTTTTGTGGGGCCTGACAAAGTTAAAGTTTGCACAAGCTATGACTATTTTGGATTCAAATTTACTCGCAGTTTGAATGGGGATTTAGATATTCAGTAGTCCAAAACTAAAATGTCACACGCATCCTTAGGTGTATTGCACTTTGCTAAACTATACAAAGCTCAGCGGGTATGCATAATGCTGAGAATAGATTCTTCCAAGGCTAAATCCCTTGCTAGCTTTGGTTAATCTTTATGGGCAGTGGCAGATGTGAAAGGCCTACAACTAGAACATAACCATTTTTTAAGTGTTTATTAGGTTTACCTAATTCGGCCCCTACATTTTGCCATACACACAGAAATGGGGATGCAATATATCGAAGACAGGATTTGCACCGAGCGAATCAAATTATGGTTCAAGGTCTGGCTAAATATGAAAGCTAGCCTGACCCATTTGCTTTCAAATCACATTCTACAGTCTGAGGCAAACTATTTCTCAATTCCCTGGATCTCTTACGTTAAGAAATGTTTGACTGGAATAAATGCTGCAGATTGCCTACTTAATCATTCTATTATTACTAATCCTCATAGCAAAGCAATATTGCAGAATCTCAGTGCTCATTTGAATTTAGAACGTGAACAAATTGAGCTGCAAAAAATGGGCGACCATTCGAATGCTCTTTTGTCCACTTACACATCTATGGAATATCTTTTGTGGACTACCTTCAAAAGAGAGCGAGTCCTGACAATTTGGGCAAGACTCTGGTCGATTACAAGTATGGCCGTGCGGGAAAAAATTGGTGGTAACGGAATTACCGCTTTTTTCCCCACACTGCCATAATAGAGTATGGCCATGGAGTAGGGGATTTACCTCCGGTATCATGCTGGAGGTAAATCATCCCACTGTCCACTGAAAAATCTGAAAAATCTGCTGAATTACTGCAGCTGTAATACCGCCGGCGGTAATTCCACTGAAAAAGCATCTTAAGGACTCTGCAGAAAATTGGTATTTTCTCCACCAGTGCCACTTGTAATCCAGCAGTAATTCCACCTGATGAAGTGGTGGTAACAGTAATTCCATTGGGCGGTATTCCAACAGATTTACCACCGGAATACCACCCAAGCCGTAATGAAGATCTCTTTTCCCCCTGAGGTCAGTCACTGCTAAATGGTCGAGAGATGAAATGGTAATTTCAAACAATGCAAGGTGTTTGTTATACGATGCTAAAACTGAACATATGTATTTTTATTGTTCTTCCCAGTCTACAAACTGATTAAGGGCTGACAATACATCCGATATTATGTCATTTTAATTTTAGGCGGTCTAGGCCAGCTATGGTTTTTATTTGAGCTGCTAATGCCCCTCAGGTGTCCTGGACACTACTCCAATACTTGCTGTGATGCTTGAGTCTCAGCAAATCACTAATGAATTAGATGCATGCCTTTGTAATCTCATTTAGTCATGCTGTTCTACCTGAAATATGACCAGTCTATGTTTGTACTTTCTTGTGTTTAATTTTGATTGTGTGTACTTTGATAGATTTATTTTAAATCCGAATAAAGTTATTTGACTGGCTGACAGTAAAAGGAAATGTCCCAAACAAACCCTCGTACCCACCAGTGTGGTACATCATCCATTTGACTATTCCATTGTGAGAGAAACATAGCACTTAAGTAACAGAGCAATGTGCAAGTTAAGAGATCTTCAGCCTGTGAAGTGCACAACATAAATTAACAATATTTGTATTATCTTTAGAGCCAATGCTGTTGCATAATATATAAGAGGGGCTTTTGTGTAATGCACATTTAACAGAATCACGTCTAAATGATCCCAATTGTAGTAGTCAAAGGAAATATTACCAATTTAAGCAGAGACATTTTCCCAGGATTGCATAAATTAGTACATCGTGGGAGCAAGGTTTTTTGTTTGCAACTATTGCAATTTCTGCAGGCTTCACAGGACACATGCATCTGTATTTTTGCACCAACATGCAATTCCTGGTAAGAGATAAACACTGTGCAGATAGATGATTACATGCAGCTTTTAAACTGTCACTTGGAGGCAGTGTTACTTTAATTTACAGCTACTCCACCTCCAATCACATGGGGGGGGAGCTATACTCCATTGCACATATCACTCAATTACTAATTTCTGCCTAATTAAATCAAACAATTTCGTTTCAAGCATGGGACACGATAGCTGCACGGACAACCACAACAGACTCAAAGTCCCCTCACGAGTCTGAATCTAGGATATCTAGGAACAACGTAATAGTCTGTCCACTGCGCAAGAGAAAGAGATTGACATTGATCTTATTTTGTAGATTACTGAATGAGCGAACCAGCTCTTTGCAATTCAATATCAGATCAAATTTGGTGGCAGCGTGTAGTGTGAATAAGAGAGGTAAAATTACCTTAAACAAACTTGCATTAAACGGTTGAAAGCACTAAAATATAGTGGATTTGGTGATAGGTAGATTACACAGGGTGCTAGGAGTTAAATAGATGGTTTATGAAGCAATTTATAACATTGTTGGTAATTATGAAGGTCATGGACACACTGATGCACTACGGGATAATAAGTAGGAGTACATTTTATCAATTGAATTTATGGATAAAAGTAAGAGATTTATAGTGCACATAAAGATGAATGCATGCCGATCACGTTGTGGAGATATTGAAGTTACATGATTTAAGTTGAATTGGTAGATAGGTTGCCTAATTTCTTTAGGTATATTTTCTGCTTGTTTTCTACAAAAGATTTTTTTTACATCCCACTGATGTGGAACGACCTCTTATACACGATTTATGCAATATTTATGTAACGCCTTAACAAAAATGTGTTTTTATAAATGTTGGATAACCAATTATAATTGTTGGCTAAATTGTTTTGATATAAGGAATGCAATACATTGTGACATTGTGAAGGTGATTTACCAGCCCTGATGAAGACCAATTTACTGTGAGGTCGAAACGCGTGTTGGCGGGAATACGATAATCACCACAATAGAATAAAAACTTATGAAGAACAAGACATTTTGAGACACTTTGTGAACAATAACCAATGAGGGTGAAGAATATTGAGTTTTGTACTCAACAGTAATACTGATGGACTATGCACAGTGGACAGACCATTAAGTTGTTCCTATATATCACTTTAATTTACAGTAATAAACTAACTGAGGAGCGCCAGTTAGGCTCTTCTTTCACAAAGGCACCCAACTCAGAGCCAGTAATTTTGCACTAACATGGCTGAAGCTGGCTCTGGCTCACCCACCTCTATCAAATAATTTACATAAATCCGGATTGCCTTTTATAGGGGTATTCAACATCTAACCTCCGAAGAGTGGAATACCTGAACATTTCCCACCTCCCCAGGTGAGATTTATTCGGAGGACCATCAAAAGTGCTTATTCGGTCGTCTTCCATGGCATCTCCTACTTTCAGCACACCTTTTGCGGCCCAACAATTCCAGCAAAAAATAGTTTTTTCTATCTTTAAAGCTGGATAACACCATAAAGATGCCTCTGTGTGAAGCCAGATATAGTGATCATCCTCCTTTAACCATGCTATTAATGCCTCTTGCGTTGATACAATTGTAGGTAAAGCCGAACCGTACGTGGTAGCTGACTTCCTGAGCATAGATTTTTCAGAGCGAAAGTAAGGGCTACTTGCCCACACGCCTTGATGGAGTAACCACTGAACACTGCGGAAACCGGCACGCTGACTTCTTAAAAATAAAGCCTTTATGGTATTACTAAAGATCATGGTAACCAAATCCACCCTTCCTATCTCTGCAGATTAATATATAAGAAGGGATTTTTGCAATCGTTCCGTGACCCCAAATTAAAAATTCAGAAAAGCCTTGCCCATTTCATGAGCATGGATTTATTAAAGCAACGACTGAACACTATAAAACTCTTTAGGGAGTAGGACCATTTTAATGGCCTTTATTTTAGCCCACATGCTCTGCTGGAGTCTTTTCCATTTGCCAACTTCCCTCACCATAGTCTCTACAACCTTAGTCACAGACTAAATACAGTCTCAGATCTTTCACACAGTTTTTTGACCATTTACATTCTCAAGTTTCAAAACCTTCTTTACAACAGTCCACTGGAAATGCAATATTGCAGATATGATCCTATGCCCGGACAGTTTACCTTCTTCCTCCCTTCAGCTGATTATAGCTTTCAGCAGAACTCAGCAATCACAAGGTTTTGATATCAGAACCACCATGTCATCTGCATACGATGGAACCTTGTATTCCTTTTTTCCGACTCAAATTCCTTTCCCATTGGCTTCCTGACATATATGGTCAAACAAGTTTATTCGGATTAATAAAAAATCCATTAAACGACAAAAACACTGTTATGCACGTATAAAATTACAGTTTCTTCAAAACTTCAAGATAATTAAAACCATAAACATTCAAAATGGGTAACCTGCAATAAAATTGTTGCTCGTGTAGTTTCATATGTGATGGCCCCATAACAGCACGAACAACATCAGTTAAAAGCACAGAATAAACGTTAAATACCAATTTATAAAAGGTGTTATACATTCATAGTACTAGCTAGCATCACCTTGCAGTTTTAATATGCCCTTTCTGAAGAACATCGCTCTCTTCAAAAACATGAGCAGTGCCCACGCTGTGTAGGGCGTGTCGGCACTCAAAAGAAACACGAGAGCTGCCCTGTGCGAACGTATCGCTGTCCTCTTAAGGGTGGGAATCAGGGTCGCTCTACGAATGCCGGCATAACCTACACAAAAAAACAATAGGTGGGATAGATCCTCGAGATGGTGGCCACAGATCGGGCAACCCGCCGAGTCCGGAAAACTTTTCCATTTGTAAGTGTTCCCTTGTAGCCGAAGGGAGTCAAACCGTGCCCTCGTAATCAGCCACCTGTCTTTTTTATGCGGACTCCAGGTCAGGTAGGGTTGTATTCCTGTGAGTCTACTGATACTAGTGTAAAATTGACCAGATCTGTGGCCATGCTCCTCGAGGATTCTTTTCCTCACTGTAATCCCTCCCAATGCTATTTTATATTGCGCCCCCTCCCTCTTAGTAATTAATGTAGCGGGCGGAAAGAGGGAGCTTAGGTTAACTTCCCCCAAAGTTTTCGAAACATATGCAAGCCAGGGAATTTTTGTCCATCCAACTCTATCCAACACAGCATGAATGATGAAATGGCAAAGAGAGGCATGTTCATTGGCCCATAACCAGACCCAGAATAAAAGTGGCGCCATTACCCACTGATCCTCCCAGAACTCCACACCCAGTTCTCTGTGCGTAGCCGTTCCAGAGGCACTGGATGGGAGCCCCAGCAAGTTTTTGAAAAATTTGGTCTCCTTCCTTTGAATCTCAACTGCATTCTGGAGGCCCCAAATGGGTGCACCGTACATAGTGGTAGCTACGGTTTGTACTCCATAAATCTTAGTGATCACGTCTAGTGGTTGTCCCTTACACTTGGACATAAATCTATAAATGCCTCCTAGTTGTTGGCTCATCTTCGCGGATTGTTTGGCCACGTGGGCCCCACCATTTAGTGCTTCTGAGAAACTAATTCCCAAGTAGTCAAAAACCTTAACTCTGGGTATAATTTCCCCAACACAGAGCATTGGTTTCATGGGGGCTGAGCGTTTTCTACCTACACAGGCCATTACTGCTGATTTCTTAGTGTTTATTTTTAGGCCCAGATTATTCATAAAAGTTGCGTAAGCATTAATCAGGGCCCGTAGAGCCCTAGGCGTTCTCGCAAGGAGGACTGTGTCATCCGCGTAAGCCAGTACCGGGAAGCCCCTGCCCCCCAGAACCAAGAAATCCGCGAGAATGTCGATAAGGTCCTGGGAAAGGCCATTGATGTAGAGACAGAAGCAAATGGGGGCCAACACACAGCCCTGTCTTACACCACACCCCACCTGAAAGCAGGCCGTACAATGCCCCCCTGGACCACTACGCACACATGCCTGAGTATCTGTGTGTAAGTCGACCAACACCCGCAGGATATCCCCAGGGCAGCCTAGGGACCCGAGCACAGCCCAGAGTTTAGCTCTGTCAACTTTGTCAAAAGCTGTCCTTAGGTCCATGAAGGCCAGATAAACTGCCTCACCCCGGCTAAAGACTGAGTTAGCCACTAGAAGATATAGGTTTAGGCTCTGTTCCATCGTGCCCACTCCAGGACGAAACCCAAATTGAATGTCAGAGAGAATAGACTGTTCACCAATCCAGGTTTCTAATCGGGCCAACAAAATTCTTCCAAAAATTTTAAAGGAGGAGTCCAACAAAGATATTGGCCTATATGCGCCAGGGCTGGACATGTCCCCCTTTTTGAAGATGGGGAAGATTATAGCCTTTTTCCAAGAGGGAGGATACTTCCCTGATTGTAAGCAAGCATTAAACACCACCGTTAAAAGTGGGGCCCACAAATCTACCGGATGTTGAAATAGATCAGAGGGAATCATATCGGGGCCCGGGGCTCTATTATGAGCTTGAAGCTTAATGGCCTTTTCTATCTCCTCCACCTCAAATTTCAGGCAAGGCCCAACAAAGTCTATATGGGCCTGTATACTTGTTCACCCAAACAGGCTCGCAAAATGAGTTAACCAGGCTCCATCTTCCACATGGGTGCCACTGCCCACATTGGACCAACAGCTCTCCGGCCCACTTTTTACAAAGGCACAAAAGGCCTTCTGGTCCCCTCTCACAGCAGCACTCAGAAAGCCTTCCCAAGCTGACCTTTCGATCTCCAGTTTCCTTCTCTTTAGCTCGTGGTTGTATGCCTTCCTAGCTAGGGCAATCACATATCTGCTGCTCGAAGCATCCTTAAGTGTCAGCAGCAAAGTTTTCTTCGCCCTTTTACAGGCCTCATCAAACCACCCTCTCTTCAGTACCTTCCCCGTAGCCCTTACGGCTATAGTGAATTTGGTTGTGAAAGCATCTGACAATTCTACAAATTTCTCAACTACACTCCTTGCAGGTAGGTGGTCACCCAAAATGTCCATCACGAGGGGCTCGTTCTCACTAATTGTTTTAAAGTGTAGCTCTTCTTCTAGGATTGTCCCCCATTTAATTCTTCTCGAGCCAGTGGGTACTCCCAGCAATGGGCTAGGGGCTATGTCCTTTGAAACCCCTTCCCCCAACAAGCCCTTAAGTGGCAGGCAGATGGGAAAATGGTCACTATTGAGATCTGCCATCACCTCAAAGCTTACAGTATATTCCCATAGGTTCACCGAAATGCAAAAAAAGTCTATTGTTGAGCTGCCTTGATGATTATTGAAGGTCCCCTCACCTGGAATATCTGGTGCTAAGCGGCCATTAACTATGCGAAAGCCCCATTCCAACAACCATAGGCCAAACTGTAGGCCTTTTTGGCACGTTCTCTCATCCCTCATACACCTAGGCGGGATATTCTCCACCATATCCTCCTGAGGGTCCAAAATATCCCTGACTGCTCCCCCACCCATTTTGAGGTTGAAGTCCCCCCCCCCTCCCAAATATAGGAGATTGGTTTATTCATGCCCTTGTGCAGTAGGTCCTCTATGAACCTCTTGACCTTGGTTAATCTGTCAAGAT
Source organism: Ambystoma mexicanum (assembly GCF_040938575.1). Taxonomy (NCBI): domain Eukaryota; kingdom Metazoa; phylum Chordata; class Amphibia; order Caudata; family Ambystomatidae; genus Ambystoma; species Ambystoma mexicanum. The sequence continues at coordinate 899,181,111 of NC_090925.1, forward strand.
CAGAGATATGGGGGCTATTATAAAAGTTGATAATACATACTTCTACCTCCTTTTCAGCTGATAACAGCACCGCCTGCACAAAGTCCAGCCCTGTCGGAATCACCTCAAACCTACACTCGATGGAAGCCTTAATCAGAATGCACAAACCACCATAATGTCTCCCTCTCAGATTTTTCTTTGCCGGGATGCCAAAAGAAATAAAACCATCAAGGTGTGGGGGTTCTATGGCCCAGGTTTCTTGGAGTAAGATCACTGAGTTTGATTGCAAAAGCTCTATGACTGGCCCCAGGTTCATCTTCCTAGTTGACCCCGCAATGTTCCACGAGAGCAGACGGAACTCTGAGCTATTGCTTGGGGATTCTCCACCGTGTACAAATGGCGTTTGCAAGGCTGCACTGCCCTCAACCATAGCCTCTTGTCAATCTACATCCTCACAGGACGTTAGGATCTCATAAGGATTGTCTAGTGGCAGGGAGGCCACGTTGTTACTCTCCGTGGCATTGCGCTGTCTCTTATTCATGGGGATGGTACTCCAGCCGGCCAACGGTATATTGGTTTCACCCGGCCGACCTGGGGCAGTATTCCTCTCTACATGACCCCTACCAGTCCTATTGGCCATTGACTGTTTACGCGCCCTCTGCCCCACATTCTGGACATAAAAATAGTGCAGGGGTAAAAGTTTACTAATCAATTTATTGCCATTGGGCTTAAGGCCCCGGGCTAAATTGGTGTTCAAAAGGTAGTCAGTTAACTGTGAGTCAGAAAAGGTTACCACCACGCAATCCCCATTCAGGTGCTTGGGCCTGTTCCCTACCCAGCCCACTCGCCTTGCCATACGGATAATTTTGGGGTCTATCTTGGGCCCCATCAAGTTCGAGTTTATCCAGTGGGATGCTTTATTGATCAGGGAAAGTGTTGATTCAAAACTCCCCATAGGGAGCCCAGGTATTCCGGTGATAATCCCCACAAAGGGGATCGCTTCCGGTGGTAAATTCAGGGTTATAGCATTCCCCTGTCCACTCCCAAACCCCTGTGCAGGTGGACTTTCTTTCTGATTACTTGCCATCGTGTCCCTTTCAAACCCACTCACCCCCTCTTGTTCTACTGGGACCACCTCCTGTTCCACTAAAACAACAACATCAACTTGTCTGTCTTTTGTGTCAGTGGCCTTAGCACTAGAGGAATCGCCACCAGTAAGGGATACAATTGAGGGGCACTGACAGTGCCTATCAGCTGCTCCCCTTTCCTCAACAATACTGACCAGATCACACAGTTTAAGGGAGACTGCCCTAATTGAATCATCCATAATTGCCAGGGTGTTTAGAACCCCCTCTTTGAGCCCTTTCAAGGAGGTCAGCAGCAGCTGCAGGGGTCTCAGTTTATCGTCCATTAAAGCCTCCAGCCATTCTTTATCCTCCTCACTGGCCGTGGAGCTATCCAATGGCGTAGCCTCCCTGACCTCGTAGGCTGAGGTATTTGTCCCGTGCGCCCACTCCGTGGGATGCTGGGGAGGCAGTAACGCCTGGGTTATCCCCCCTCCATTTTTAACCCCAGGTTCAGCACCACCAGCCAACGAGGGGCCAAGACCTTTGTCTTTTTCCCCCACACACTCAATACCCGATCCCTCTATCCGAGGAATAACCTCTCTAGAGGCTGCCTCGGCTGCATTCATGCAGTTTACTATTTTGCTAGCCATAACATCCATGTAAGAGTCCAGGGATCTTTGTGATAAATTGGGGGCTGGTTTAGCTACTTTAGGACCAGGATTCGGAGGTGATTTCACAGTTTTTGTGGGTTTGGCAGTTTTTGTGGTTAGGGCGGGTTTCTTCGCCCGTTTCCCAGCAACCCCCCCACCCGTTTCCCCTGCTTTTCTCTTCCCCATATGCGGGTTGTGGGGGTTATACTTGGAGGCCCAGACTCCAACTTGGCCGACTTGACCAGGATAGCTAGGACTAATTGGAGGTCAAAAATCACAAAACGTGGCAGAAGACTTACAATATAAGACTGTTAATTAGATAGATACCCTGCACCATCAGTGTGGTGGCCCAAGGCACAGTGGATGGCTCTCCAGAAGAAAAGAGACCTTTTAGGGGGAGGAAAGGGGGAGAGAAGTATCTTGCAGCCCCCTTACAGCCCCCTCCTTTGTTCAACTTTACTGACTGACTCGCTATTTTGCCTGCTAGCACGTGTTAAAAATAATAACATGTTTAAAAGAAGTAAAAAAAAAAGTGATGGTTATACGGATATTTTAAAATTATTGCAGGTTAATCAGATAACAAATATCGCAAAAGTTTGTGTCCACAGGTAGGTCAAAATCCAGGGTTTGGATGTAAAACAACCAATGCCCAAAGTCCATAGGAGAAAAGAAAAAAGACCAACTGTGCAACAACAACGGTCCAACAACAGTCCAACAACAGGTTCCAGCAAAGGGCCAAGCTGTGCCAGGCTAAATCAAGCTGGGCCAAAGGCTAGAGGGCGGGGAACGCCCGACAGCTTGAGGAGCTGCCAGAGTCCGACTCTCCCCCCCGCCCTCCAGCGTTCTAAGAGTGTTGCCTTAAGAGTTGCCGAGCTGCCCGGCAAAGAAAATAAAGTACCTTGCTGCCGGTCCCACGCTGGCTGGCTGACTGGATAACACGGGAAGTGCCTGGGTATATGCGCGGAGGCAGTGTGCTCTGATCCTCCTCCACAACACACACGACGCAACACGCCGAACGCGAAGGACGCAAAGGACTCCGACGGACTCCGCGCGCTCCGCGCTGACAGGGGATTATAAATCCTCAGAGCCCGCCTCCAACCAAATGTTAACCCCTTCACAGCTCCACAGCTCGTCTCTTACACGCAGGGTCCCAAGGACGCAAAGGACTCTGACGGACTCCGCGCGCTCCGCGCTGACAGAGGATTATAAATCCTCAGAGCCCGCCTCCAACCAAATGTTAACCCCTTCACAGCTCCACAGCTCGTCTCTTACACGCAGGGTCCCAAGGACGCAAAGGACTCCTAGCATTTCCAGGTCGTTAAACAGAAAGGGAAAGCAGGGACACCCATGCCTAGTACCCCGTTCCAAGAGAAATACATCTGATATCACTCTATCAGTCCATGCGCCAGCTGTTGCATCTTTGTGCAAGGTCTGGATCACTGTTAACAAGTAAGGTCCAAATCCTATACTACTGAGAGTATATTCCAGACATTTCCAGTTCACCCTATCAAGGCTGTCTCCATATCTAATAAAAAAATGAACACTGCATCATGTGCATCTCTACAACATAGCCCAGTGTATCAATGAGCATTCTAACATTATCACACCCATACCTCTCTTTGACAAAGCCCGTTTGTGAGCTATGTATGCCTTCACCTATACAGTTCTCCAGCATATTTGTGAATTACTTTGTAAATATTTCAATAGCAACATTAAGTAGCGGTATTGGACAGTACGTCTCGCATTTGGGTTGATCCCTTGCTGGTTTGTGAATAAATTCTATTGGTGCCTTCCTCACTGTACAGCATACCTTGCCCTTATCAAGTTATTCACCTTCCATAAAATGGGAGCCAGATGCATCACGAAAAGTGGATGAAACTCTTTTTGGAAGTCCATCTAGGCCTGGAGGTTTCCCACTGTTCAAATGACTGATGGCAACAGCCGCCTCTTCTAGGGAGACTCTCCTCTAACAATTGTGAGGAGCTCATGGTGGTAACAGTAAAGACAGACATAAGTGATCACAGTTCAAGGGTGTTTATTGAACAATGTTTGCAGGGTGGAAAAACGCCTAAACTAAACCTAAATCTAAGATGGGGGCAAGCATCGACCATCAACTGAAGATATGGCAGTCCTAGTGGCGTTGTGTCAAAATAAAAGGGTCTACACTAAGAAACCTATTGCCAAACCTCACAGCTATTACAAAAAGGGGTGCAGGATAGTTTTCCAGAAAAGAAAGAAGTGTCCTCAAATAATATGTCAGTATGCGGCAGCTGAGGTCTCCCTTCCTCACATTTTTTTTTGAAAATATGTTTTTATTGACATTTTGTATGTTATTACTGCAAACATTGCACCACAAAACAGATTTACATTTATAGAAAGCGTTCCCACCAATAACCCTTTTATACCCCCCCCCACCCCCCTAGCCGATTAATCAAAGTAGAATCTGGATTTAACACTTCGGAACACAATGCACAGTCCTAGAGCACAGGTGATGAGCACATTTTGCACACTTGTCCTCGGGCTCAACCTATTAGGACCCCCTTGTGGGGGGGGAAAAACATGTCCCAGTTAATGGGTGCCTTTGGAGTCCCCGACTTTACAGTTTCACAGTGTCTAAAGGACAAAACCGGGCCCACCGTGAGGACTGGACCCCTTATGCACTGCGCTCATATTTTTCAAAAAATGGAAGCCAGAGTTCTTCGATGTTGGTTTTAGATTCATCAAGAACGTGCGTGAGGAACTCCATGTCATAAATCGCTCGAACCTTGGTGACCCATTCCTTTTCCTGTGGCATGTTCGGGTTTTTCCATTTTTGGGCCAGGCAACACCTGGCCGCCACAAGCATGACCTGGAGCATGTGACCCTGAGTGTCCTCCTGATCGTCCCCAACCTCAATCCCAAAGAGGAGCAACCAGGGGCAAGGAGGTCTGTCTATCCCATCAACTCCCCTGATCCAGGATAGGACCTCACCCCAATACATCTGTACCCTGGGGCATGACCACCACATATGTATGTAGTCTCCAGTGGTGTTTCGACATTTCCAGCAGTGTGGGTCATAGCCTGGGAGCATTCTGGATATTCTCTGGGGGGGATAGTGCCACCTATGTAGGACCTTTAATGCCTGGTGTCTGTATTGGAGGGACGTAGTTGAGCGGTGGGCTCGGATACACATCTTGGTCCATCTCCTATCATCTATTGCCACGCCAAGGTCTCTTTCCCATTGCGTTCGTGCTGGGGGGGGTCCCTTGGTGTTGAAAACAAGAGGAGTCTGTACAACCGAGCTATCGCCCCTTTGGAGCCCCGGGTGGAGATGCCTTCCTCACATTTTAAGTACTGGGTAAGGTGGGATCTTGGAGCACAACACACACTCGAGCTTCCTCGGCCGAGTCAACAGTTCTGTTGCAGCTTATCAGGAGCCTCAATGGCCAAGTCCAATTTCCCTAGAAAGTCTCTTGCCTTTGAGGGCCTGACATGTTCAAATAACAAAACAAAAGGTACTTTATCGAAATGAAAGTTGGTTTCTTGGTTTCACTTAGGGTGAGGATTCTTCACCTCTGGGTCCCCCTCTTCCAGGCGTAGATCCTTCTTTCACAAATCTTAATGTCTTTTTAAACAGTTCCGGTGGACATCCCTCATCCGGGTTCACTCTTGTCAACACACTGTTTCTTGGGACTTTAGACTTGCCCCCTTCTCGTCAGCATCCTTCGGTTGGGTTCACTCTTACCAACTTCACATTCATAAATGGTTACGGGATTCACTTGTTTTCTCATGGGGTGGGATTCACTTCCCTTGCTTTCTCATGTGGCAGGATTCACTTCTCTTGCTTTCTTTATAGTTCGTAGATCAAAGACTTTTGACTGTACAGTGATTTTGCTTGACTTCCAGTATGACCACCTTGATCTAACTTGATGGCTCTCCTACGGCCTTCTGATTTCTGTAATTTCTGTATGTAAATGGCTCTGGTGTTAGTGCTTTCTCTAGTGTGTCATGCAAAAGTGTTTGTGTTGGAAAAGGGGGGTAGTGGTTTTGAATGTTCTACGTGGTACGATGGGGAAAAGGTGTTGAAAGAAGGAGCATACTGTGTCTCACCCATCAAGGTCCCACTCCCACTGGCGAGGACCCACCATCCAGGTGATCATCCCTCAATGGTCCACCCCCAGGAACTGGACCCAATAGTCCTGGCCACCTGGATGACAGATCCCCGGTGACTAGTTAGGGAGACACCTTCAGGTTTCTCACACATTGTATGTCTGTTCTCAGCAGGTAAGTACGGCAGAGCAATCTTCCCAAAAACAGATCCTATTTGAATGCACAGGATCAATGTCTTCTGACCATAACAATTTGTAGAATAACCTGAAACGACATTTCATCACTTTTCTTTTTGTTGCACCGTCCTCATCCACTAAATTTCTAATTGGTGTATGCTCCAGCATGCTCTTCAGTCTTCTAGCTATGGTTTGCCTCTTTTGTCTATGTTTTCCCAGTATGCTTGCTTATTATAAAATAGTAATTTATCTGCTAATTAATTCACGTCTGTGTCTTGGCACCCGTTTGGTGTCTCTGCCTAGTACGTATCTTCATTGCTCCCCAATGATGCATATATTTTCTGCACTTTCCCCAGATTATGATCCAGTGACACCAGCTCCAGCAATCCCTCTTTCCTAACATGATAGTTGCAGCTCACCTCTTCTAACAGCTGTGAAGCTGGCCCATACCACATGCATTTTCTGTGCAAACATTTTCTAAAAGGTAGCATTGTATGAACTCGACCCGGGACCTCAGTGAGGTCTGTGTTTCAGGATTTAATCTCCATTTTACATGACCGATTACCAAAGGTCGAAGTGGGTGGGAGCAGTCAGGAGCGGTGCTCCCATACTTTTTATTTTTAAGTTTCACTGTTTCTATACTTTTATTTTAAAAAGAAACCATTCTGGAATGGTTTAATTTGAAAATAAAAGTGTAGGAAGAATTTGAAGCTGGAACATTCCTATAAATAGCAGGTGTATTTGTTTGGGGGTTTGGATTGTGCGTGGGAGGGGGCGCAGGGATGGGGTTTGTGGGGAGCAGGGCAGCCCAGCAGGGCACATAGTTCCACTACTTCTTTTCGTACACTTCGACCACAGCCTATTACCAAACTAATGCAATATATCTTTAACAAAGCAGTTGCATGATCTGATTCACCTTGCTTCTATGTCAAGTGATAGCACCGTATTAATATGTGAAATCATAAAATAATCAAATTTAGAGTGTGACTCGTGAACTGGTGTGTAAAAGATGTAATCCCTCACCTTTGTATACCTAATCCTCCAAATATTAACCATATTATGTTCATCCATTAGTCTATACAGTGTCCTGCTAGCTGTATTCCCTGTGTATCTACAATCCACTGAGTGCTCCATTGAGCAGCCCCCAGAGAAAGTAATGAATGCAATTATAAGCAGATCAAGGGGATGGGGAGAAGATTATGAAATGAGGCGACATTATTTGAGGATTTATTTTAACACTTTTTCTTGCTTGTTGCAGTAGTCTCTGCTGTGCATGTGTCCCATAATTACTGAGTATGGACATTCAGTCAGCCGCAGGTGACTGGAGCAAGGTCATGGACTCTGTGCCGGTGGATAACGTCGGTCTGAACAGTCCCAACAAAGGACTCTTCTTCAACACCGGATGTTGTAAATAGCCCTAAGCCTCTCACCTGAGGAGGAGTTTCCTGGAAGAACATAAGCTCTGCCATATTTTCCCCAAATCGATTCTTCTACATGACGCCTTATGGACCTCTACATAAAGGGAAACCTAATCCCTCAAGATAGTCACTAGCATTGGTTCAGGAGAAGAAATGAAAAGTGTGCCGGAAAGTCCACTAAGTGCCTTTCGACATCTTAGGAGCCAGCATTTGTAGTACATTTAAGCAGTGGGCTTGGAGAGCAGAGCGGATTAGTGGGTTGGGAATGGGTTAAGGCTAGGATGCTTTCCATTTGTCAGACAAAACTAACTGTAATAAACCCCTTTTCTGAAATCATTGATCAAAATGAAGAACATTTTTGACTTTCAGCTCTGTACAACACTGGACCGGTGGGCTGCCTCGTCTCTAAGTCAAAATTACAATTATGTAAACAGACAGTCCATTACTTGGGGCATAACATTACCAAGGGCCTCCAATTAATATCTCACTCTTTGACAGAAGCAGTGCACAAGATCCAAAGCCCCAAATAAACAAATCTGAGAGCATTTTTGGGTGAAGTCAGGTACTGCCTGCAATGGATCTTGTTGAATGCAGAGGTTGTTAAATCTCTATCACAGTACACCCACCCAAGTGAACATCATAGAGCCTCTGCAGTGATCCCAGGTGGCTGAAGAAATCTTCATAGTGATAGCCTAGCCAATGCACCTGCACTAGGCCTCCTCGATTATAAGAAAGGGTTCCCCCTATATTGCCATGAAAGAAACAGCTCTACCGTATCAATCCTTACACAGAAGCACCGCATACACCATAATCCAGTAGGCTATTACAGCAAAGTACTAGACCCTGTTGCTGCTGGAATGCCGCCTTGCCTAAGATCATTTGCGCACCCCATTCAGAAGTCTCTTTACTACTGAAAATAAAAACGCAGCATATGCCCATGTGCCGAGCTAAAAAATACCAGATTCTTCTCTTCAACTCCTCGAATGTTACACTGCCCAGAAATTTGGTGTTAAATCCAGTATCCCTGCCCTACACCTCATTATGGGTAACCACACAATGCTGCACTGCATGATTCTTTATCCGTTTCTGATTAATTACTGACACATTGAAGACACTTAACTGATGTGCCTCTCAGTGAAGCAGATCTAGTTTACATGTTTGATGGATCATGTTACCAAGATCGGAAGGGGAGATTAGTTGCTGGGTATGCAGTTTATGAACTTGGCAAAGTTGTGGAGAGTCAGAAGTTGCCCCAAGTCACCTGTGCTCAGGTCGCAGAATTAGCAACACTAACAAGAGCGTGCAACCTTGCCACTCAGCAATCTGTGAAAAAATATACTGATTTCCATTATGCATTCAGAGTAACCCACGACTTTGGTCAGCTCTGGAAGCAGAGAGGATTCCTGGCAATGACACTATCCCCTATAAAGAATAGCCATTATGTTAGGGCTTTCCTATATGCCTTTATGCTACCCAAAAAGATAGTCATTATCAAGTGTGCTGTACACCAGTCCCTAGAAAATGAAACGTTTTTGCAGACTCAGCACCCAAGCCAACTGCTGTATGTGACTCAAAAGAAAAATATACTCCCCTATTATGACCATTCCTGTCCACTTCCCATACAAGACCCTGGAAAATGTGGCTCAAATGCAAAAAAATGCTCCCTATTGAGAAAGACAATTGGATAAGGAAGGTTTGGCAATTACATGATGACTTTCTGAGGAGAGGTGTCCAAGGTCAATTAGTGGGACACAAAATACCATTCTCACACCTTGTAAGCATGCATCATGGCCAAGCTCATGTAAGAAGAGAGGGGATGGTTATTCTACTAAACAAATCATTGTTCAGCCCTGATTTCTCTAAAATGGCTCGGGAATACTGTAGGTGCTGTACCATCTGCTACAAACCAATGTGGGAAAGCAGTACCAGTCAGACAGGGAACACACCCTCCTCCCTACAGCCTATTTGTGTGCCTCCAAATTGATTTGCTCCAGCTTCCTCTCAGCAATAACTGACAGTACCATCTTGTGATACTAGATGCGTTCTTAGGATAGGTGGAGGCGTACCCCTGCAGGAAAGCAGATGATATAACTTTTATTTATTTATTTTGCAATTGATATAGTGCATCTAGGCGCTGTTCTTACAGAGGTAAATAATTACATTATAATTAATTACATTACAATGTATTACATGGTAACAATGGTTACATAGTTCCACATAAACATGAGCGAGCGTAGGAACTGTAATGAAAATTCTTGTCAGAGACTTTGAACCTAAGTTCGCAGTGCCGGGTAGCATTAACAGCGATCTGGGCTCCCATTCTGTAAATAATGTGGTGAAAGCACATCTGTCTACAGGAAATTGCAGCACAATTTGCATTGCCCGCACCATCGCCAAACAGCAGGTGTGGTAGAGATATAACAGGGTGATTAAGAATACATTAGGCCCCATTACAACATTGCCTATCCAGAAACAACGTACAACAAGTCTGGTGGGGGGGCTGCACTCTCGCCCGGCTGGTCTGACTTGCCGGGCGGAACCGGCACCTGCACACTGACTTTCACAGAAGCACCAGCACTGTTATTACCAGCATTGTTATTACCGTTATTGTGAGCTTCAAGGAACCTCAGAGGCATAAAAGGACCCCTCAGGTGCAGACAAATAGAAAGAGCTGCAACTGTGGCTGGAGTGAGTACTGTAGTAGCAGAGGCAGAAGGAAGATGGCACAGTGCTGGCAAATCACGCAGAAGTAGAAGAACCTGAGGGACGCCAGACGTGGATGCAGCAGATGTCACCTGCTTGTTCTGAGAGGTTCCTGGTTTCGCAAACTCTGAAGTCAAGAGGCTGTGCAGCGGAAGAAATGCCACTTTCTCCACACCGCTAAATGCTGGGCTTGTCCTTGAAGTGTTAAAGTGGAGTATTGACCTCTAGTATGATGCTAGAGCCCAATCCTCTTCTTTAGGGGAACAAAATCAACAGATTTCCCACACGGAAATGAACACTTGCATTACATCTGCAAAACATACTCATGGAATTCTATGGACTCATAAAAAGGGAATCTACACCGCTACATCACCTTTTGTAATCCCATAGAAAGGCCACTGGACTGAGTGTCAGTCCCTGTAAATTGTTGGATTTATTGTCAATTTATTGTCAAACTCGTATTTGCATTTATGTATGCATGTGTAAAATAATCCCAAATCACTCTATCAACCACTTTTTCAGTGTCAATTCTAGTGGCAGCAGGAAGTGAGAGTAAGGATGGAAACGGAGTACATTCAACTATTTACTAAGGATGTCCGACGGATATCATTCTTTCACAAAGTCATTCATTTTTATGCATAAATTGGGGCATAATATTATCCAATTAGGCCACAAAGATCCTTGATAGAAATTTAAGAAAGGAGATTGGCAGCCATTTTCCCAGTCTAGCACATCCCTACCCCGTTTCCGTATTGAGGTAATACATGTTTTAGTCAATTTTCTAGCAGTCTTCCAGCTTGCTCCACATTCTCCCAGAAAAACTGGCAGTTATGACGGACTGATCTTTCTGATAGTTGTGTGCGCCAGAGGTTTAGTACAAGCTTGATAGGTCCCTTCACTATCGGCCTCATATAATCTTCCCATAAAACCCTCCAAGGGGTTGTTTTTCAAAAATTGATAATTACATGGAGGGTATGACCAATGTCAGCAATTAAGTGCTGGAGGTGCCCCTTCATGGAGTTTTCGACGACTGCTTTCATCTGAAAAAATAGTTAGTGTCCTGTGGGCTTTTTAGTGAAGGGTTTACATGTTTACTGTTGGATATTATTGTTTTTTTATCTATTCTTTATCACTACTTTATGACATCTACATTATGAAATTGTATTCTTTTATTGTTTGTAATGTGTGTGTAAAAGTACTTTGTTTATAAACCAAATACCCTAAGAAAATTTTAAGAAGTTGTGAAAACCGGTAGAATCCATGATATTCCATTCTATTCCATTCCTTTTTACGACTACAGGAAAATCTCATGCAGGCATAAAAGCTTATTCTCTATGATGGCGGAGGGGGAATGTGAGGTAGAACAATACAATTCATTTTGTGCACCTGCTTTGCTTCCAAATGCTTGGATAATGCACTGGAGTGAGAAAATGAGACATTATTTGGGTAACCTCAGGGCTTAAAAAATTACCCATAATGTATCTTGGGAAAGATTCCGTTTGTTTAATCTTCTTTTGTTGAGACGAGGGGCATGCTAAGTCCCAGAATGGAAACAAATGACAAACACATGTTCATTTTCTCTAACATATCAATCTAACATACATTTAATCCACCAGGATCGGCGTTCGAACAAAACACTGCTGGAGAATCCTAATACAGTCTTCCTTTAACCTAAGGGTCATCAACTGACAAGGAGATTTCCCACAATTAAGATCAGTATTTCTGACCAAGCATTCCTGTGGATACAACCAGAAGAACATACAATCATCAGAGCAACTCAATTTCTAGCAGTATCTCACATCTCCTGATGAGCCACTACAACATTAGTGGTGAAACACCTGTAGAGGACAACCATGCAGAGAGGACAACCCTTAAGAAAATAGAGGCTATCAGCAAGATGATCACAATATAGATTACAGAGGACAATTTTATATAACTGTGCACATTACTCCAAATAGAAGATCAATCAACAATGGAGGACAACCATATCTAGTGCAAGGACAACTCTTAGGAAAGGAGAGGATATCGGCATGAGGATTACAATCTAGATCAGAGAGGACAATTAAATAGTATTGCATACTACTCTGAAAGGAAGATCATAAAAAATAAAGCACTATTTCTGAAAACAACTTGTCACTATCTGAAGCATTAATATTCTAATTCACAAACCCAACACCCATGTGGAAAATCTTGTGAGCTGGCACAGAGATCTGACTCCGCTTTCAATCATAACCCATACATTTAATATAGATAACACATTCCCTTTCTTTCGACAGTGAGGTATTTTGTCAGAATTGCTTATTCTGATCTCAGCCCCCTACGTGGTAAGCTAAGGTAACATGATAAGAAATTACAATGTCACCTAGGGTGGATGTGGGCAAGTCATCTAGCAAGGTGGTAGAAACAAAAAAGTTAATATGAATTTACGTTGCGTCCGGCGGTGCAAGCCCTTTTGAATCCCAATTTAATTCAACAACTGTAACATGGCCTGTAGTTTATGTTTAACACATTAATCAGGCATATGCTACAATTGAAGGGTGGGTCTAGAGATTCATTTTGGCTAAAAGTAAAATCAGCTTTTTGACTCTCACTACTTTATTGGATACTGCCAAGTCAAGTTGGTATACTAACCTAATCTCTTATTTCCGCGCCCTCACAAACTCTTGACTACCCTCTCTAATAACTTTGCACTTTTCTTCCCCTCCAACATATCTAAGATCAGTGACCCTATAATGTCTCTCTAATTCTTTTTGACATTTTGCCACCTGAGCTTCATCCCTCTCCTGTCCTCCACATAATAATAATAATAATAATAATAATAATAATAATAATAATAATAATAATAATAATACTTTGTTATTTATAACACAATTGATACCCAGAGGTTTCTAAGTGCGGACCCGGGGGATTGAACCTGTGTTGCTCCGCGTCATCTTGCGTCCAAGGCGAGCACGTTGCCCCTGAGCCAGAGGCGTTGCTAGGGTGGGGCTGAGGGGGCAGAGGGGGCTATAGCCCCGGATCTTTTGGTTGTAGCCCCAGATAGAATCTCAGGGGCTACAACCAAAAAGCTAGATAGCCCCGAGTCCCAACAGTCCCAACATTAGTGTAGCCCCGGATCTTTGCCAGACCTAGCAACACCCCTGCCCTGAGCTATCCTCCCAAGACAATACTCCTTCTCCACATCGCTCCAGTCAAAATGGACCCCTTTGCAACTGCAAACAATCAAATCCAAAAAGAGCACACTGTGTACACCAACAAGCCTGTCAGCCTTGCTGTCGTTCTTCCACATTTTTGAAAGATTCTGGAAAATATGTTATTAATCCAGATGGTCACCTACCTAAAGGTCAATGAACTATGACATAGTTCTATTCTTTGAAAGTTACGGTGAGTAGAAATGTGGTTGTAGACCCTTCTCGGTCAGAACCATCCCAGAGAACGGTTATTTGGCTGTGTTCGACTGGTTTGGTTTTCACCCTAGGTATTAAGGGTAATATAGACTTCCACTCTTTACACTCTGTGCTTATAGAGACACACCGCCACAGCTACAGCTCACTGATGATGCCCAACAAAGCAAAAACCTGTGTCTGGAGTTGTTGGTGGTACTCTTGATGAGAGGCAAAATGCCTAGCATTTTGGTGCTGGAAAGTGAGCACCAAACTGAGATGCAAATAAATATTCCTCCTCTGTTAAAGATACAGTGAGGTATAATATAGAAGTGTAACCCTCCTGAGTTGCAGCCATCTCAGAGAACAGGGTATTTGGCAATATGCATTCTCAGTTTTCGGAAACTCTGCCACCCCTTCAATCTACAAACACAGACTTAAAGAACTTCTCCAACTTTTTCTCTGATGCTCTTCACTGAAAATCTCGATTAATACTCATCCTTCTAGACTTCGCATCACCCGTTGACACTGTTAATCCTACCCTTTTCCCCATGCCCTCTCTGACCTCGACATTTGTAATTATTTTAAAGCATGCTCAGCCGTTATTTGTCCTAAGTCTCCTTCTTTAGCTCATGGAACTTTCACACATTAACAGCTTCAATTCCACCGCTTAAATGCTTCTTAACCAGAGGGAAACCCAGAGTGATCAGTGCTTGAACCACTGTTCTTTTCCCTCTCCCTCTTGTTAGGGGTATCTAGTGATGTTACTGAATTCAGAATAACGAGCAACATTTATAACAAAACTGAAATACTGAAAAAAACAGCGAAAAAATCATTTCTAAAAATGTATAGGTGGGTGGAGTTAGGGGATAAAAGGGGTGGGGAGTGGGTTGGGTTATAAACATGGGGAAACAGAGGGCTTCGGCCCTGCCCCCAAAAAAAAGAATTCAGTATTTTTTTCGGTGTTTCACTTTCGTTAACTTTTTTTTGTTATTTGTATTTTCGGTAACATCACATGGAACCCTTGGTAGGCTCATCTTCACATTTCGCTTTTCCAACCACCCTTTTTTCAAATGTTTTTCAAATGTTGTACAGATCTTCTTCTACTTTTCCTCCATCTCCACTGACCTATGCACACTCATTTCTGTCTCTCTTATATCTCCCACTAGAAAATGCTATTGACGTTCAATTTGCACTCCTGCAAGGTTGATATTGTCTGCCACCCTTCCTTCCTTTCTTCCACCAGATCTTTCCCCTGAGCTCTTCACACCTGTCTTTAAAACTCTCCCCAAAACTCGAAAACAGGGAGGTCCTCTTTGACAGTGAACCTGAGCGTTACTAGTTCATGACCTCCAGCACCACTGCCGCAAGACCAAAATCAATGAGCATTAGAAGGATCTGCTTCCACCTCCCACGGTACTTTATCAAACCTCTTGACAATTTTTCTCAGCTAACTTGATTACAGCTGTAGCCTCCATTTCCAGGGACATCCTCTCTACACCTTTGCTCCCATAATCTAAACTAAAATTCTCTTTAGCCCACACACATCTCCTCTACCTCACTGCCTTCACACTGGCTTCCACTCAATGCACCATTGACACCTCTTCAAATGTCTCTTCTTAGTCTTCAGCTCTATTCATGGGAGTATTCCCCCTATCTGGCAACTTCTATGTTTTGATACTTGCAACTCTGCATCCTTCACCCTAATATCCTACTAACCCTGACTCTCCCTCACTGACCCTGTGCTGCCTCTCACTTTCATAGAGTCACCATTTTTTCCACTTTCCACTGGGATTCCCTTTCTGCGCGGCACCACCACAATTTTCCCTCAAACAGCACACACTTGCCATTGAAGTTACAACTGCAATGTCCTTCAGCATTATCCCTCTCTATCCCTCCCTCCGAACCTTGTCATCATCCCTGTTCTCGCCTGTACATAATTGTACATATCTTTAAAGCTGAGTATATCATCAAACAGTGAATGAATGAACAGGCTGTAAATATTCATACATTTTCTTTTCTTATGTGGCCTTTTTTGTTTTCTCACTTCCTCTTCACCCACAGGCTGAGGTCTCATCTACACTCCAGTGCTACTGTAATGTGCATAGAAACAGGATTGCTGCACTTACTTCTTTTGTACAATGTGTCTTTTTGAAGCACTGTGTGACCGTAGACAAATATATTCACCTATATGATTATCCTACTTTCTAAGTCACATAATGCCGTAATGGGAAAAGTCTATGTGGAAGCAATTTGAACATAATAGATAGAAACAATGGGCACACCTAGGGTGTAACTAAATAATAGAGGTATTGTTAATAATGAAATCTAACGATTTTTTAGAGTAATTTGAGGTGCGGAGGAGATAGTCTCAACCTTGACATCTAGGTTGGCAATTGAAGAAAAGAAGTGGAAATACAAAAAATCTTTGCAATTGAATTGATTAATATAATTTTATACAACAACTACTTTAGATTCAATGGTCAATTTATTTTGCAAACGTCAGGAACGTCTATGGGTTCATCCGTAGCACCTTCCTATGCCAACATATTCATGTATTACTTTGAATGTACTCATGTACTAGACAATCCGATTTGGAAACATAAAAGAAAAAGTTGGTACAGATACACCGACGATGTGTTTGGTATTTGGATAGGGACAGAAACTGAACTCTTACTCTTCTGGGAATACCTCAAAAAGTGTAACGACAGGATCAAACTAACTATGGAAATTGGCAAACCAACCATCAACTTTCTTGATGTAACAATTGCAATCTCGAATGTTGGATTGAACACCTGTAACTACAGAAAACCTACCGATATGAACAGCTCTCTCCATTTTCAAAGCTTCCACCCTAAACATCTAAAGGAAAATTTACCATATAGCCAGTTACTTCGGCTGAAGCGCATTACCTCAGAAGTGGACAAATTACAAGAAGAGTACAAGACTATGAAATCAAGATTCAAAGAAAGAGGTTTCCCCGATGAACTTATCAACAAAGCAATACCAAGGACGGAAGTACAATGTCGTGAAGATCTATTAGATCCTAAAACAAAGTATGCAAAGAACAATCTGATACACACTTTGAAATACTCTAGTCAGAGTTTTCAAATAAAACGGAAAATACACAAAAACTGGGATATCATCAAATCGGATCCACAATTGAACAAACTTTTCCCGTACCCACCGATGATTGTGTACAAAAGGGGAAGAAATTTCAGAGACCGTTTGATCAAAGCAGAAAAACGCAAACCATCCAAACAAACCGTTCTCACCAGACCGAAAAACGGCACCCACCCCTGTCCTGTCTGAACTACCAACATTGATCCAACATTATAAAGGGAGACCATATTCAACATGCCAACACTGGCAAAAAGATCCTACTGAGACATTACGCCACATGCGATTCCAAAAACGTAATCTACGCTTTACGCTGTCCATGCGGAAAGTATTATGTTAGAAAAACATCTAGAAAAGCTAAGGAAAGGTGGACGGAACATAAATCAAATATCCGACTAAAAACCTCAAATCACACGTCTACAGCCATTTTAGAGTCCATAAACACAATGTTGCACACATGAGAATGGTCATTTTGGAAATCATACACCCTCTCCCAAGAGGAGGAGATCGACAGAAAATTCTATCTCAGAGAGAACGTTTTTGGATTCACCATTTGGACTCACTGAGTCCTCTTGGTATGAATGAGCACTACTACCTGGGCCCATTTCTTTAATCAGAAATCCAGTCCTTTAATCAGAAAACTTATTTTATAATACCTGTTTTCCCTAGTGATTATCCACACATGGATTCATGGCCGTACTTAATTAGACTGGTACGCCAGCAACAACATTTAATTACACCAATTAAGCTGAATATTCGGAAAGGTGCAAATCCCCCCCTTGTTCTGTATGCTAGGTGGTGCAAATGCATGGACAATGGATAATAATTGTTATAATCTAGACTGTGTGTCCCTTGATGGAACAGCTTCAGCCAAAGTGTTTTATTACTTACAAAATGGCTTTACATACTGACTCTACTTTTGGATTGCTTTTCACCTACTGTATATAAAAACAATGAATACCTATGTTGTTGCCGCAATCTAGTCAACTTTAAAGACTGTACCCGATATTGATGGAAACATAAGAATGTAAATCCTTTTTGGAACAGGGACGTGTTTATATAGGCACTATAGCTTACCCAATTCTTTCCACCCCCTTTGGGTCATAATAGGTATATCTAACCCTAACCTTGACGCCTGTAGCATTGTCTTATCTGACTGCTACAGCATTATTTTTATCTACTCCTTTTTGTGAAATACTTATTTGTAGACTTATATTTTGGGCTGTTCCCCTCTACAGCCGGGACTTATTTTCCTTAGCCTCAGGGCTTTCGACATTGATATTTTTGGCCATCCACGGCTACCCGGGTACCTGGCCATTTGAGTATCTCTATTAGACTTCACTTACCTGACTGTACTTGCATTTTAAGGTCCTGCTGACCTGATTCTCGCTAACTTGGACGACGCATTCGTGTTGTGACATCATTGTCTCCAACATGCATGTTCGTTCTTTCGTTATTTTTAGAACTTTTCATCCAGTCCTATTCTTGGACTCTTAGAGAACCTTGTGTTTGGTTCCTTTTATTATTTAGAAGAGCTCCCTTTCTAATTAGTTTTTCTTACATTCTGGAATTCAGACGACGCATGCGCGTTATGACGTCATTGTTTTGACGCTAAAGCGCATGCTACGTCACTGCTGTGACAGTATATAAGAGCACTTGCTTCAGTAGAACCACATCCTCCTCTAGCGGAAGCGGTCTAATGGAACAGCGCTCTGTACTCGAATGGAAAAAACACTTTGAAGTAAGTTCATGAAGCGGTGACCGTATTAAATACTATTATTTGGCTTTTTAGCCTTTACTAAGTCCTTCCATTGTTTTCTCTATCAGGTCCCACTGAAGGACTTTTTCTACATATTAGTCTTATGACATTGGATGAAACTCTTGTTGGACTGACCACCAGCAGTTTACAGGCTCTATCTTATCTAGCGCTATTTGAGTGTCATTATCCTTTTTTGAAAAAAAAGTGAACTATTGTATTTTTAGCGATTCAGCTACCAAAATGATATCTATCAGTTTGGAACTTTCCTTGTTTACAACTAGCATACCTTTGTCTGCTTAGTTCCCGCCTCTGGGCTTCTAGACTTGGACCCAATTTATAAGTGTCCCCGACATTAGTACGGTCGAGAAATTTCTGCTTATCAAGATCCTCTACGCTTGGGGGATGAAAGTGATATTACGTTATTGTATCTTTAGCTAATTATTGGGATTTTGGGTTTACTCATCCTTACTATTCACCATATCTACAGATCCTTGAGTACCTGATACTGGACCATCATTGTCATCCTGAATCTCTCTGATGAGCTTGCCAGAATCTTGTCCTTATCAAGATACCTGCTATTTTACTTTGAACTATCACAAGGTCATTTCTCAATTAATCTGATAAATTATTTATGGTGCTCACCGTAAATAAGGTCTCCATACATTTTATTAACAAACACCAACACTCTAGATCAGGTAATAATCCTAAAGAATATGATTTATTGACTATATGATAGTATCTATCTACTGTACTGTTAATTGACTGTACTGGTAACTGAGTACTAAAATGTATATATGTATCTTCTTTTTTGTAGATATTTTTTTGAATGATTTTATATGCCCCTGATGAAGAGTGAATTCTCGAAACACATTGGGCCAACTTGTATACAATACATTCTGAAGATATCTTGTGATATAAATACCGTTGTTGAATGGTTTCTTTTGACTGGATTATAACATGGTTAAACCTCTTCATGGTTTAAATTGTGTTTCTAGAAAATGTTTATATATATTTTAAAAAATTACAATTTCAAGTTAGGGATTTGGAGTAATGGATATTTATCCCACTTGCTCACAATCAAACATTTCCCTTTGTTAAGTAATTGATCTGTTAATACAGATATTGGATAGTGTGCAGGGGACAGGAGTTCCCAAAATTCAGCAATTTGGACATAAGCATTAGCCATTATTATTGGTGTTCCCAGACAGCCTGCATGAATAGATATCTTCCTTCTGGATCATGGAGTCAATTGAGTAAATTACACACAGTATATTTCACAGTTTTTGTGGATTTGTTAGTGTTGCAACTTGAAAACATGTTTGACATATACTCCACATTCTTTTCCAGGAGGTTTGTCTACTAAAACGTGTGTCATCCAGACTTCTCCTAAAGAGGTGCAGGAGGATCGTATTAGATCTGGATAGAGAGAGCTTTGGGTCTCTGCAAGAGATCTTGCATATAAGCCACTACTATCTCTTGACACCAGATGTCTGCACTTACCCCTGCACTTGCCACCGCCTGGCCGCACTTTTATTTATTGTCTTATTTATTTTTACTGTTATCCTATGCACTGCCCCCTCCCCTTTCCCCCCACACATTTCCCCTTCCCCCCTCCCCTGCACTTGAGCGATCTCAATGTCACCTGGCCTAATAGGACCGTTGTCTCTGTCTTCCCTCTGTTTACCCTCCCTTGCCTTGTCGCGCCTTGAAACACTTGTGTATAGGGGCGTTATAAATGCCATATCATATCATATAAAGAGGGAACATGGTGCCAATCAGCTGTTCCGTGATACATGTTCAAGGTACTGATATAGGGTCAGCCATTTGGTATATGTCAGGGCTATAGTTTACATTTTGGGATGTGGGGTTGCAGAATGTTGCCTTTGAGATGTTCTTGTCTCTACCTTGTCTACTACTAGATATATTTTCCACATATTTGTTGCATTAATATTCATTATTCCTATTCATTTTGCAGTTTTTCTGTAAAGGGAGGAGGTTGTTCCATGGTCAATGTCTATACAGTCCCCTTCCTCCAGCCAAACCTTGAACCTATGCTAAAATCAGCTTGGGTCCTGCAACTCAGGGAAGCATGCATTTGCCTTGAAAATTATCAAGACATATATTGAGAGCACCATGGTGAAGGCTCTATTTTAGGACAAGCTCATTTGAATAGCCAGAGATACCTCAGAAGGTGGGAGGGGGTAGAGTTGTAGAATCTTACCTCTACGAGCAACTTCACTTTTTTGGTTAACACACTATCAGTGCTCAGCTGTTCTCTTCAGATGTTGTGAGCTCAGCATCTGCTAAAGGCACATAGGGACAACCACAATAGTGATGTGAAGCATGACACTTTCCTGAAATACTGTAGTCACCACGTCTGGCCCTGTAAATGTAGACAATGTGTAAACAATGCTTATCCTCTGCATTTGTAAAGCCAAACATAATGGGCCTCATTCCCCGTCAGCTGACCCAAAAACATTGAATCCGCTACCTGACTTCCGGGTGCCACCAGGACATTACAAGCCCTGGCGGAGTGGGAAGTCAGGCAGCAGATTTGGTAACTCCCCATTCCCGTGGAGTCCCATAGGGTGCCGGTGCTGCCTACTGGGGCCAAAGAGCCCGGCAGGGTCAGACATGTGGAGCGCTATGGCACCTGCAGGCAGACTCGTAGTGTGGCGGTCCGTAAACAAGGGTGCCAGTGAGTTTACCAGCACCCTTGTTTCCGGACTGCCGCACTCGGAAAGAGGCCCAATGACTTTGTCAATGCGTGTTTCTCTTGACAAGTGTATTGAGTCCTTTATACCATGATATCAATCTTATACTTGTAGGCCTTTTAGTGCTACTCACGCTATACTATATGTATATGTTTAGTGAGCTGTAGGGATGCGTGAACCCCTCCAATGGTGGCACTTAAAAGTTCATTGAATCGCACACAATTTGGTTGGTCAATTTTTAATGAAGGTGCCAGCACCCCTGAGCCCCATACTGCTACTGCTGGTGTTCCTCATTGATCTCCACCACCCAAGGAAAGGAAATAGGAAAGGATTAACAAGCCCAATGCCATATGGCAGCCTGCCAGTCCACAGTGGCGAAGTAAGGCGTGTTATATGTCAATGTGTGGGATGGTAGCAGCTTTCCCTCTCTCCCAGGGTCCTAAAGCTTTACCCCGATTGAACTCAAACTTTCCAGACACAACTCGTTATAAGTGCTAAGGGTTCGTGGGACCACGTTTTGAGCTTTGCCTGAACTAGTTCACTCATACCTAGTGGGCATACTGGGGGGCAACACATGACAGTTACATGTATCAATATGCTGGTTCATATGAACACATTTTCTGCAAACAACATGGATTTAAATAACGATAAGTTTCCAAATATTATCTATGGAATGATACAATATAGATCTAGAGGGACTCTGTATTCACGTATAGAAAGGGGATAGAACAAAACAGGGGTCAAGAAAAGGCTTTACAAAGACAGATACCCATAGTTCAACAGGGTATACATCTCTCTCTCTCTCTCTCTCTCTCTCTCTCTCTCTCTCTCTCTCTCTCTCTATATATATATATATATATATATATATATATATATATAATCTTGACGAAGAGTTGTATACTTTTCTAGGGACCTAATAGGCAGGCAATTTTCTGTTTACCAAGGCTCAACAGTGGTTGGAGGCTAGGTGTTTTAGTATGTATCTTTTATGACCTCTTTAATATCCATTAAGGTTTCATAAGGTTTTCTCCTACCTCAGAATATCAGCATATCAGCAGTGCTTTTCTGTTGTCTTACAGTTTTTTCACAGTTTTTATGATAGGTTTTTTACAGGTTGTGATCTCATGTACTAGTGTTTGCTCGTTTTGCACATTATTTTTAACATGTATTCTTGTAGGGCTAATTCACACTTTTTTATTTTTGTATTTTTGACTATTATATTGTGTCACACTATGTAGGAGGGACTCTATATGTTCTTTTTCTTGGTCATATAAACTTGTCTCTCTTTTAATATCTTTATATAGGGGTTTGTAATATACATTTCTTGCATTCTGGCTTTTTATTATAGATTTTTTAACGGGTCTTTTTAAGCATGAATGTATTATCTTATTATGGCTGTAGTACTACTCAGGGGACAGGAGGTTGGCCTCAATAATTGAGTTTTTTTAGGGATATTGCACTTTGCACTTTTCTTGTGGATATATTTGTTGAATTTTCTCCGGCCGTCCATGGTGGCTTGTTTCCTAGGGCCTATTAGTCTGTTGCTTTACTTGAAGGAGTATGATAGATTTTAATCATTGAAACTTTATGTTATTTTAGATATTTAATGATTTTTCTAAATATATATTTTAAATAGACGTTTTGTTTCATACTACACACTCCTGGTCTATTGAGACTGACAACTATAGCCATCATGGACGCAGAGCACTGTGCACAGGATTATTGCTGTTGAGATTTTCAATCTTATTCCACATTTTCTCATAACTCTTTTTCCCCTTCCCTTTCTTGGTACTTCTTACTTTTTACCCTTCCTTATCTTTCTTTTTATTTCCCCTGCTTTGTATTCATGCTGCTATGCACTTTGCACTTTATTGGTTACTCTTGCACTATGCACTTTATTCTGTCCATATATACAGCCATTTATGACTTGAATTTTCCCGTTTTTTAATTCCATATATGCATGATGAACTCCCTGAGTATATGTATAAATTGTGAGACTACTGACCATGAGATTTTTTGCATTTAGCAAACGTTTGGACCTAGCGCCTTTCTTAAATTCAACTTGTGGGACTAATTATTGAGACGGTATGACTTAGCCGAGTATGCCAACATTAACGGCATAGGTTTTCTTTAATGGCCCATCATAAAGGGTTTTCATTTGACAGCGGCATTTGCTACTGGCTGTGGTTTTATCCACTGCATGTTCGTATTTTACACGCATTGTACACGTTTAGTTTTCCGTCTCTTTTTTTAGTTCCCACTTTTATTGAATTTCGCGGCTGTGCAGGCTATTTGCCAGTTTGAAATTGGTGATTGCTGACTGTTATTATACAGTGTTGTACTTTACTTTATTTATTTGTTGGAACATTAAAGCACATACTGCCATTTGCACATTCCAATATGGCCGCCGAGTGATTTATACATTGTATTAACGTGTGTCTAGGTCCTCTCTATGCATTGTTACCATAGAGTTCGAGCGTTGCTTAAATGAGTCCTCCTTCTATGTTCTCCCTACTTACGTGATCAAGCGGTCGGAGGACCGCGAAACGCATTGTTGTGCTCTTCAGGTCCTCCTCTCTGATGCACTTTGATTAAATAAAGGACATTTGGTGCTAACTGTTTTTGCCGTCTGAGCCCTTCATTTTGCTGACGACTGGATTCTCCTGATTCAGCTGCTTTGTGGAGTGCAATCCATTGGTTTTGCCCTGTGCCGGGCTGAACTTTCGTTTGGAAATATATATATATATATATATATATGTATATATATATATATATATACATATATATATATTGAAGGGCAGTCCAAATGCAGCAGCACTCAGGCAAGGTTATAAAAAGGAAAAAGCAGGCCCCAGGCAGTCTTGCTCTGCTGTAAGAGTTCTTTTATAATCAACATACAGGGGCATGAGGGCAGCAGAATATGCAAACAGAACAACGTGTTTCACCCTAATCAGGCTTTGTCGGGTTAAACGTGACAAAGAGAGTACTAGAGTTTAAATAGCAGGCATTTGGACCTTCTTTGATGTTGATAGCTGTAATTGCCAATCGCAACTAGTGGTCTCCAAAAGTGTCGCCATCTTGGAACGTATTACATAAATGCAGAAACATGTATGTGTTGTCTGTTATGGCAAATTTGATACATTCAGAAATGCATTCTTTCATAAAGATATAATCTAAATGCATAAGTATATAAGCATCTAATATTCGCATCAAGACAAAGAGCACACTATGAACAGGCATGTAAAGTAGCACCCTCTTCCTAAGCCTGGACAGCACAAGGGCACCACCTTAGGCCCTGGGTGTCCCAGTCACCCCAACCCCTTCCTGCATAAGTGAAGATAACAATCACATAATTAAGTCACTAGTGGTGAACACCCACTAAAATGGTAAAATGGGATTTAAGAAGTGTCAAGTTGGGGCCTGGGGGGTGTGACTGACAGCACACCAAGATGGACACACTCTAGAAGAGGTCCCGCCACCCACTTGGTTGTGAGGCCTCTCTCCCTGTGCATTTCCTATCAATTTTTAAAGGCGTCCCGATATTCCTGATGTGGAGGTGGCTCTGCACCGAGCTGTAGAGATCTGTAAAATGGTATTCATGAAGTAGATTATCCTCACAGCGTTGAGAGTGCAATGAACGTTCTTACACGTTGGTAGCCCACTGAGTGCGAGGCCTGATTCTGCTGCTGAAGCGAAGTATTGCGAGGCTGAAGGCTGATACTCCTTTCCACCGACTGTGGCCGCTGGACCAGCCTCAGAGGTGGTGAATCTGTAGTGGGATCCAATTGGGCCGTAGTGATAGATGTCATGGTGGAGTCATCCCTTGCATGCACTTTACCATAGCAGGGTAATTCAGGTGGGTGGTGAGACAGGGGTACACAGCTCGTTGGTGGTGTCTTTCAGGTCTGCAGTGGCCATTGACTAGAGGATCAGATTTGCATCAAATGACTGTAGGCATGAGTACACATTTCTTTGGGGCATGAGTGTAGCCCACCCCCTTGAAGGCCACAGGTGCTCTGTCCAGAGCTTTAATTCTTGGTTCCATTGTGATAAAGCGGTAAGCACTAAAGACACTAGGGGTCATTCTGACCCTGGTGGTAAGGGGTTAACGGTGCCAGTAAAGGTGCGGCAGCCATCAACCCCTTACCGCCTCATTACGAGTTCTGCTCGCGGGACCCGCTAAGGCCGCCCGGTTTTACCAGGCGGCCTTAGCGGGTCCCGCAAGCAGCCCAGCATGCTAACAACAGGCTCGTTATTAACAGGCCCGTTGTTAGCATGCTCCCCATGGGGGCTCGAATGGGAATGGGGATGTACAGGGTCTGGGTTCCTTGAATGAGGAATTACCGGGCCCTCCAAGGTCGGAATGGCCTGGTAATTCCTCATTCAAGGAACCCAGACCCGGTACCCGGTAAGGGGGTAGCCATGCCACTAATAGCGGCATGGTTACCTCCTACCTAGTAATGACCCCCAATGCCTGGTGGGTGTCCATCGAGCTCAGAGATCACAGATACCTGTACACTCAATCACAAAAATACTAATCTATAAATGGCAAGTCTGACATCAACACTTCCATTCGGAATTTCCATACTTCAACAATGCCGGTAGGTGCCATGGATCCCCCAGCTGGCCTGATCTGTTGGGTTTTCATGCCCCTACTGGCATGGTTGTCACTGAAGCACGGAGACCATTAGCAATGGTGCAGGTGTGTCAGTGACCCCATTTCCTATGGGACTCCATGGAAATGGGGATTTACCATTACCGCTGCCACTTGTCACCGGGATATCAGGTGATGTTAAGGGTTTTACGGGGTTTGCTGGTGACCCACGGCATACTGGCAGATTTTACTGCCAACCCCTTAATGAGGCCCAAAGTGGTGGAAACTTACATACACTTCCGTGTAAGGGGCGGGTTAACACAGTGTTGGGATTGTGTGCAGTCCGGTTTTGTGCTCACCCTGCAGTGCTGCTATTAAAGATTTGCCAAACTAACGTCACGCACGATGTGAGTCCAGAATCTGATTTCCTCTACAGACCGCGTATATAGATTGGGCCCACTGAGAAACAACTCAGCATATTCCTGTCGTGAAATAGATAAGAAACTCTGTAAAGAAGCTAGTTTGTGGGCTTATCAAAAAAGTTTAAATACCCTTTTAGCAATGCTAACCAATCTCGATTTTCTAGAACATTGCAGCCACTACATTGCAGCACAGAAGAGACCCCCATTCCATTACGGAGATACTGAAGCAATTGCAAATCTTCTTCTACAAGTGGCCATTCCCTTTTGGCATTGTTTTTACCATGAAGGTGAAGCATGTGAATTCTGTAAGGTCGAAGATGTCTTGCATACAGCACAATCCCCTAAAACAAGAACTGTCAGCAATGTCTCTATCAGTCCCCTGGGCCAATCCTTTTCAGTTAACACCTAACTAAATGGTTGGTAATGTTGAGGCTGTTCAGTCTATCTTTTAGTAAAAGTAGGAACGTAGCTTAATAACTACCCCAAAGCTCATTTCTATGATCATAAGCTGATCGCATTGGTATATTTCTGAACTGTATAGTTTTATTTTCTGACGTATTGTATTGTCAGAACGTATTGTCTTTAGACTATGACCGCAACATTGCACGTTTTAAACGTTTGTACGCTCAAACAGCAAGTGGTTGGAAAAGGCACTCTCAAATGATTCTATGCACTTACAGGTCGAAGGGGAGGCAACGCCATGGGGCTAGATCCCTGGGTATTGGGTTGTCCTGGGAATTCCTTAAGGCAGCAAATCATATAGGTTAACACTATTTGCATTCTTTTAACCCTACACAACTCAATTTTAGCAACATGAGCCCTATTAGATACCTTACTCACTCTGTCAGAATATAAAATTAACCTCAATCCGATTATATACAATCTTTTCAACTGAAGATCTCTAGCCCCTGGGCCTCTACTAAGGTTACAAACCTATGAATATGCCTAACAGACTCGAATCAAAGGTTTTATCAATCAAATTATCCCTCATTGGTCTCACCAATCAAACATGATTTACAAAGCTGGTGTAACTACAAGATTTCTTGGCTTGGTAGGATAGCGGGGGTCAAAATCACTGTCTTATCATGCATTATTTAATATCTTGCATCGCCGTTAATGGCAATAGCCACTTCTACATTAAAGCAGATATTGCAAGACAGGTTCATTTTCATCTGGAAGAGTTCACTACATAGAATCTCCAATACTATTCTCTACTGATCTAGGTATAGAGGTGACCATGCAGGTACATGTATTCAAAAATACTACCAAGCAACCCACCTTCGTGTGGTACATGAATATGATAACCCATACCCCATTAAAGATTAATGATTGGAAGATAATTGAGGGCAATACTGTGGGTATTCCCCTGATATATGCTAGTTGGCTTCCTAGAAAGTCTAGATCTACAGCAATGTATCAACTCTCTTTTATAACGGACCCAACGCAAATTTCAGACAATATTGCTTGAAAACAAGGAATAACATTGTTCTTGGAATAACTTTTCCTATAAATTATAATCCTGCATTTTCCCTGTTACTTGATGAGTCTAGCATTTGGCGTAGGGATGAAGGTAAATTTGTGTTTCATATTTTTTTAATTAACAAATAAAACATGTCCTGGAATGTTAGAATGTCTTTGAGCCTGGAGAAGCAAATAGATTTCACTATTACTAGTTAAAACTCTGGGTTATGAATGGGGGGATCCGCCCAAGGGCTACTCAACAGCTAAGTACTTTAGAGAGATGGATTTTCTCCAAAGATGATTCTCAGAGATTTATAAAGTACTCCTATGTACGGAAAATATTGGTCTTTCTTCATAGGCAAATAATTTGCAAACAATGATTTTGGAGCCACTTTCAGTGAGCAAACTTGGCAAACCATGTGAAACACACGAAAACTGTCTCAGTAGGTACCCGGCATACCAAACAGGCATTCAAGATGATCTTAAGACGGTATCTTACCTCAGAGCACGCCACACATTTTTTCAGTTGCACGATTATCCTGGCAGATTTGTAGCGGGGCTGGCACTTATTTACATACATGGTGAACGTGCCCTAAAGTAAACAGGTAAAGGGATATAATTCTTACTGAAATTAAAAATATACCTGTTCCTCAGAACTTTGTTTGTGGGCCTATGGCCACAAGACCATGGTAGAACAAAGTTAGGGGTCAAATAAATATTAGGGAAACTACAAATGACAGCTCAGCTGATCATTTCCTATCATTGGAAATCCCACTGTATTCATACTTCTATAGGAAGGTTTAGTAAGGTTTGGCTGATGCTAATCATTGAGGAAATGACTGTTGTAGTGGGCGAAGATCCACCATATTTCTTTACACTATGGAGCTCCTTCTTAAGCTACATGAAATGCACATTAAAGACCTTCCTTGCTTACTTCGCCCGAGGGCGCTGGGCTTAATGTACTCTTAATCTGCCAATATTTGCCAATTGGCGATATCCGCTGTTTTGTGTTATGCTATGTATGAACAGTTTGCTGGTCTTTTGATGAAGGGAGGAGGGGTGTGTTCTCATGCACAGTTTTATTTTATATTTTGTTATGATGCATGAGCAATAAGTGAAGCTTTGTGGAGTAATTTTCACTGTTCCCTTAGGTACATTATTTATTTATTTATTTATTTACACTTACAATGTAATACATCGAATTTCCCACCCTTGCTACCTCCCTGCCCTGTGGGTGCTTTGAAACAGTATTTCTCATTGTATAAGCGTTTTACAAGCAAACAGTGAATAAATTAATAACATGTTCGATCATAAAATATAAATAAAAATCGATTTTAGGAAATGTTGGCAAAGGTTTGTAATAAACCACATGCCGGTATAAAAAACATAAAAAATAAATGAAAATCATTTTTTTATTTAATAAAGCGGTGTAAGCTTCAGTTAATGTTACTCTTCGTTCCAATTTCGCCACATTTTCTTCACAGATCTCACGCAAAAACACGTACTGCGTGTGCTGCACACTTATAGATGGCAGCGTTTACCACCGGCTTCTAAGGATGACCCTCAACACATTGCGCCGGGGCCATCACCATTTTGTATAACGGCACTAAAATCAGGACACGAGCTCACAAAAAGGAGGGACTTTATCTGCGACAGAACAAACGCAGGATTAGTTGACAATTATATAAAACATTGAAGGGGTACAGCATGCTCAGTATTGAGCCTTACACTTGACAATGAAACCCTATAGCAGCCTGCCAATCACGGCCGGAGCCCAGCAGCCCTTTCGAAATGAGTCACAGAAAATCATGTTTCAATATGAATCAATACA
Source organism: Ambystoma mexicanum (assembly GCF_040938575.1). Lineage (NCBI taxonomy): Eukaryota > Metazoa > Chordata > Amphibia > Caudata > Ambystomatidae > Ambystoma > Ambystoma mexicanum. The sequence continues at coordinate 899,210,477 of NC_090925.1, forward strand.
AGCAGGCTAAACATGTTCATGGCTGATCGAGCTTGAGAGAGCAATCCCGTTGCTAGGCATCATGAGCTCGAGTAGCTTGTGCAATTCACTCAGACTCCATTGATTTCCAGATGAAAGCCCTGCATGATTGCATTGCAAAAGATACGCTATCTGAAAAACAGGGCTGGCAACATGAATGCAGAATGTGAAGGACCGCCGAAAACACAGATCAAGCTATCCAGGGAGTGCACATTTCAGACATGAAACTGATGGTATGTACCATTAACACTTACAGTGACAGGATGTCACCTTTCAATTTTCCACTACCATATTTGATCAAAAGATCTTATTATTAAACTCCCCGAGTCCATGTCTGTCGAAGGTTCTCATACTGCAATAGGTAACACTATTTTGATATCTTGGAGCATTGTGGGACATTTTTCTAGTGACATGCACATTTTCACATTCAGCATCTTGTGAGACAGGCATGGCATCACGAGAGAGAACCTGTGTGGTTTTCCTGCGACGGAAATGTTCGAGGGAGAAATGACCGAAGATGATTTGCTCGAAATAATCTTCGGTCATTTCTCCCCTGAACATTCCCGACAGGGGTGTTTCCAGGTCTGGAAAAGATCAGAGGCTAAGCTAATGTCAGGACTGGAGGGACTCGGGGCTAGGTAGCATTTTGGTTGTAGTTCCTGAGCTTCTATCCAGCTACAACCAAAAGACCTGGCGCTATAGCCCCCTCAGCCGCCCCCCATAGCAACGCCTCTGATTCCCCATGTGCCCAAACCCCTACCCAAGCCCCCACCCACAGCCCTAGCCTCCCCCCCAACACACCCCCACCCCCTTACTTACCTTGCCTTCTGTCTCGCAGGACCCTGAGACGCCTGTTCCCTTTCACTTCCTTGATCGGGAACCGGCGCCACAGGGTCCTTTTCTTTTTTTTTTTTGGGCAGCTGCAGGGGTGTCCCCCGCAACCCCTGCTCACTATACTGCATAGTTTGGTGAGCAGGGTGTTGCGGGGGACACCCCTGCAGCCTTTTTCCCTTTTTTTCTTCTTTTTTTTCTTCTTTGTCGGGCAGTTGCAATGGGTGTCCCACTTCCGCTCACTATACGGTATAGTATAGTGAGCGAGGTGTTGCAGGGGAGACCCCCGCAGCCTTTGTTTTTCTTTTTTTTTTACCTACCCCACCAAAACATACATACCACAAAAGGTCGAACTTTTGGGTTTGCAGGGCATGGCCACAACTTGTGGTTGAAGATTCTTTCTATGTTTTGGAAGGGTTTGGTGTTCTTTCTTGTCAGTGCATTACATTTGAGTGTTGTTTGGTTTCAACTCTAAACACATGGAGTGGGTTATCATCTCCATTCATTTTAAGAGCATAGAACTGAAACGTTTGCCATCAACTCTCTGGCATAATATTTCAAAAATCAAATGTTCTTTTCAATATGGGGTGACATGGCGATTACATCATCTATAACATACTGGGGGTCATTATGAGTAAGGAGGTAGCCGTGCAGCTATTACCCTTACCGGGTACCGGGTCCGGGTTCCTTAAATGAGGAATTACAGGCCATTCCAACCTTGGAGGGCCCGGTAATTCCTCATTCAAGGAACCCAGACCCGGCACATCCCCATTCCCATTTGAGCCCCCATAGGGATCAATGGGAATGTGGAGCATGCTAACAACGGGCCTGTTAATAACGGGCCCGTTGTTAGCATGCTGGTCTCCTCGCGGGACCCGCTAAGGACGCCTGGTTTTAGGCGTCCTTAGCGGGTCCCGTGAGGAGACCTCGTAATAGGGCGGTAAGGGGTTGACGGCTCCGGCACCTTTACCGGCGCCGTTAACCCCTTACCACTCAACTCGTAATGACCCACTATCTTGGGGGTGCCTTGTAAAGTGTAAGAGAAGCAGATATCTCCCCTCTTCCCAGCTGATCCTTCAGGTCCCTTTTCGTGTTGGCCTTTCTTAGAATATCTGGAAGGGAATGCGAATGTTGCAGTTCAAACACAATAGGCAGTCAATCATTCAGACATGATGATGTGTAGGTGACTGTACACCTTATATGACGTAGTCTGAACACATCCTGGTAGATATGATGTATATCAAATGCTGGACCATGCGCTACATCGAGTGGGTACATTTCCCCAGCAGGTCTGACATATGTTGACACTATATTATGCATGACCCCATTGAGATGAAGTATACTTTTTTCCGTGACAAGATGGCTGCTAGTGTTCCCTCGAATTGCATTGCCTTATACTATTGCATTGGAATGTGAGTGGTTCTAAAGATAATGGCACACATATACCTTGTGGATCCATAGCCGGCATATCCATAAAACACTTATTGCTATATTAAAGATCATCATTTGATCAGAAGTCGAACTTTGCAAAAACTCTACTTCTGTGATCACTAATATGCAAGTAATATAGAGGGAGTGAGGCGCTATCGTTTAAAAGCGCGTGGATGCTTCTAGTCATATAAGAGGCTTCTAGCATTAAGCGCATGTAGCACACATGACTGACTGCCAGGGGTGTCCTTTTTGGATCGGCATTGCTCCGAAAATCTTCAGCAATCAAGAGGAAGGGAAAAAGAACACGAGTGAGCACAAGACAATGGCCCACATACATGCTCTGTGTTTATAGCCACCAGACACTAATCATTATATAAAGGACTACCTGATGAGCATTAGTCAACATTTTGGAAAACGTTTCCATTTTTAAATTTGTGCATTATTTTTGATTTTTCTTTTACTGGTAACAAACAGGAAACATAGGGGCACTGAAGTGCTCAATTTACAAGTATGTGGAGCCTCCAGCTACACAAAGAGGCTTCTTTTATGAAGCGAGTCCAATAGCTGATACAAGGAAATGGAGCTGACACTCCATGTTAAGATGGTCGCGGGCAAATAGATTCATAAAAACACACGCAAATGGTTTCACGTGATGACGCATGGCTCTCACCTCACAAAAACCAGCATGACAGGGGAACCAGTAAGGTTCTGGTGGTGGCTTGGACAGATGACAGGACACTATTGAGGTTTATGTGGGTGTTTATTGAGACACCTGGCATAAAGAAACAGTGGAGAGGGGGGGTATTGTATCCAGGTGGGGCGAGGGGGGTGTCAGTACTCACTGTTAATGTCCCTCCTGCTCATGCAGTTAGTTTCTATGCACGCCTAATGTCAAAGGGATTGACCCCTTTAACAGCAAGAGCTCCAAGGAGGCTGCCCTCAGCCTTGGAATTATGCTCTGCTGTGTGGGCCTGTCTCTGACAGGCTGTGGGTTAGCCTGGTGCCTCAGCAGGAGTAGTGCCAGGAATATTGTCTCTTCCTTCAGCCTCCCGCCAAGTTCTGTCAGGCTGGCGTTCCTCTGCGATTCGCGCTCGCAAAGTCTTGCGAGATCACAGGACGGGATCTCGCAAGGAGTCTCCAGAATTCTCCACTACACCCGACGCAGGAGAACCAGTAAGCCTGGGTGGTTGGAACAATAATAGTAAGACTGTACATAGGGAACAATTTTGTAAGAACATAGACCTTGAGCCTTACTAAGATTCACTTGATTTTAAAACAGCACTTTCCCCCCCAATAAATAAAAGTGAGCTGGAGTGACAGCCGAGTCGCTCTCCATGGGGGGAAATAAGCAAGATCACCAGTGGGGGGTGATTAGTAAAACCCATGTGTTTATGATAAATGGTGGTGTAACCTTAATGGTACACAACAGGGTTTGAATTAATAGAAATATTATCAAGGACCTGTATGTATGTTTGTTGTTCCATCTATAGGTATCAACAAAGGGGAGCACATATATAAAAAAGAACGTGAGCCAGGAAGAGATGCTTAAGTGCCAGGCTATTATGCAAGTCTATGCAAAAAGGACAAGCATACTCGTCCTTGAAACTTTTGAAAGCGATGTGAAAACCTTTATTGGTCCTGAAGAAAGTGGAAAAAAGAGATTGAAACCCACAGAAACTGGTTGACTGTTATTCTTGGGATGTCTGAGTAATTTGTCAGGTACCTTCTTTTATTGCCTTTTTAAATTTCTGTGTTTGAGCAGATGAGAAAGGAGCTTTTAAGGCACAAAACTACCCCCCTCCATGCTCATCATTCCCGCCTCATTCTGTATGGGTTTTCTCAGATTTTTAAACTTTGTACCTGAATAACTTCACACTATTGGGAATACAATTGGCTAATCTAGTATAGGGCTAGTTCCACTCTTCTGTCATTTCAACCGAGATAAGTGGCTCATCAGCACAACCCTGGGCTAATTTAGATATATAGGGTCAGTAAGTGTTGGTTGGAGGGACATGCCAGCTATATGCTAATTATTAGCTGATAAAAACAGAAAAATAGAAATGTTGGACCGATATTCCGTTTTTTGTGTGAGTTGGTCCCTATTTATCCCTTTTTTCTTTTTGTGTGTTTTTAGGCTCCCTTTGATGTTTTTGGTCCCCTCTTTTTCCCCAAAAAAGCGAAATAAGGTTTTCCCTGTCATTTCCCCCTTTGTGTCACCTTTAAAACCAGCAAAAAGAGCCCCTTTCCTTTTTGCATTCCTAATCCATTTTGGCTGTGTGCTTGTCCTGGTAGGCTTTCTGTGTGATTTGTTCCATTTCGTTACCTTAACCTATACTTAACCACAAAATATAAGAAACAACAATATGTTCTCTTTTATATTTCTGCTTGTTTATGTAATAAAACCTTTTTTGTGTGAACCAATGTTCTGCCCTGTGGCCTGACTATGAGTTTGGGGTTCCATGTGTTAACATCCCAGCAGAAATATCGCCATACAAAAATGGCGCCTTTCTTTGCGGCGATATAAACCCATGGAACCTGCGGGGGACACTCCTGCAATCCCCATATTTTTTTAAAGGGAGCGGGGGACCCCCCGTAACCCACGCTCCCATTTACCCCATAAATTATCCCCATCAATAATACCGCCTATGCCGTTTCCCCACGTCTATATGTACGGCGATATTATTGGTGGGGATAATATTACCTGATGCCGAGTTTGGCGGTATTACCTTCGGTTACCATTAAACATGCAGTACATTTCTGGTAACAAGAAAGGTAAGCATGATTGCAAGTCATGTGGACCATTTCTTTGTTTCCCAATTTTAGAGTCCAATAGGATTTCATCATGTTATTTTTACCACATGTTATGGGCCTCATCACAAGTTGTGCTGTAGCCCCTAAATGCACCGATAACAGTATTACCGCTGCAGTTAAGGGCTGGCTCAATCATGGGTTGGAAGCTAAATGGGCTGTTTTACCTCCAGCTTTTTTCTGGAGGTGAAAATCCCATTTAGCGCCCTGTTTTCAGCAGTATTACCGCTGACTGTAGGCGCGCGTGGCATTAGCGCTGAAAATGCCCCACTGGACCCAGTGGGGAATGGGGATTTACTGTTAGCGCCCAAGACATGATCCGGCCAGTGGGTGCTAATGCTATTACAGTTGGGCAGTATTACAGCCGGGTTACCGCCCAACTCGTGATGAGGCCCATTTTTATTACTGCCAGTGTTACTTAACACATGCAGTAAAAAAGCAGATGTAAAACAAGAGTTTTGGAAGCAGAACATATAGTTTTATGGAGTGCTAAAACATACAGGGCCTCATCATGAGTTGGGCGGTATCCCGGCATACCGCCTAGGCTAATAGCATTACTGCAAACCGGTTTGGCGCTATTAGCGCCGGATCAAGGGTTGGGCGGTAATGGGTATTCCCCATTGGGTCCATTGTACCCAATGGGGCATTTTCAATGCAATTAGTGCGCGCTAATAGCACCCGAAAATGGGCATTAAGTTGAAGCTGGGGATAAATGCTACCAGACTCGTGATTGGACGGACCTTTAAATGCAGCGGTGATAGTGTTACCACCGCATTTAAAAGCTACCGCCCAACTCGTGATGAGACCCACAGTATTCGAAAATAGAAGATGTTTTCCAACTACTGTCAGCTGTTACTCATGCCCAGAACCACCATCCTATGTATGTCTGAGAACCCAGTGTGAATCCATTTGTGAGCCTTAGTCAGCCACATGACTGTGTTGTTCTTTTCTATTGTAACTGAAACCAATGGCTTTGATATACGTTGCTCTGAGGGGCGACGCCTTACAATCCCAGGAGTAAAAAATCGATAATCTATTTCAAAGAGAATGCCATGACTATAGGGACATGTAGAAAAAGCATGGAGGTCGCAGGTCACTGTATCCAGACTGTAGTAAAGCCTAACCGTCACCACAAACAGTGTAAAACAAAAGAGATTCCAGGACTCAGCGCCATCAGATATATGCTCGTTTAATTGTGTTTCATTGTCACACATTCAAAAACGAAAAAAGCCCATAAACGATAACATGTTTCGGCTATGCTAAGCCTTTTTCAAATCTGAGCTACATAGTATTGCACTACCAATCTTCATATGCATGTGATAATGTTTGCCATAATTACATCAAGTTAAGTTTGCAGAAAGACATGGTATCAGCATAAATGCAATGATGAAGTTACAAGAATTGTGACACAGACATTATCGCGTCATTCCACAGTACAGATTATCACATCAAAGTATTAATGAAAAGACATAAAAACAGGGGTTGGTTAAAGGGGAGGATACAAGGGTATAGAAAAACATATTAAAAAATGAACAATGTTGCAAAAAACAACCAATGAAATAAACCAATGGGGAGACAACACAAAGGAGAGAAAACCAGAAAAGTATAGTGATTAGTGAAATCAATAATAATTAAGCCAATATAGGCACAAGGTCAGCATATTAACTAGTTATGTACGTAGTGTTAATGCTTACCCATAGTAGTATGAGCCAAATCCAAAAGACTATTGTCACTGTAGTAGTAACGGGGTAAGATCCCCAGAACAGAATCTGTAAACAAGTAAGTGTAATTTCAAGTATTGGTATAACAAAAATGTTGATTAAGTTCTCATTCTAAAAGAAAGTGTTCATGCCAAAAATCCCCTATGTTTAGTGCAAGTAACGTGTTGTGATGTCCCTGCTTAGTTTTCATCACAATGTGTCCGAAAGTATCCGTGGGCTAGGGTATAATACGAATACATGAAAGAACAGAAATTCCGTATACTAGGGGATATGTCCCTCACGCCGCACCATATTGTTAGAAGTTTACATACAAACTAATCCCAAAATGTCTTATTACAAAACAGAGACACTATGGGTTATAGCTATCTAGCTACGTATCCGTATTCACAAGTCTACGTCTAACAAGACCCGTTGAAAAACAGAGCATTCAAAGACCAGAGCTCACTCTGGCTTACCTTCACTCTACGAACAGGCAGTCACACGCGTCGGCAAAAGCAGAATGCCGACTGGGGGTGCCATCTTGTTATCTCTACCATGTACGGTGTCCATGGCAACGCGTGTAACGTTGCCACGGAGATCTGCGTCTGACGGAGTGTTTGGAAAACATCCGCCGTGACCTCAAGTGTCATTAACTTCCAACCATCTTGGAGGTGGCGGCCGCCATTGCAAAGGCGGTCCCTAAGCCCACTACTAACTGTTGTCACCAGTTAACATTATGAAACTTTATCTACCTCATGCTGACTCAATCAAACGTGATAATTTGGAAGAGTACTATATTTATGCAAGAAAATGAATTAGTTGCGCGACATTATAGAAAAACATATATCACTGTAGGGGTACCAGCTTTGCACCTGCAATGTAAAACTCCAGGAAAATAAGCACAATTCACATTCATTGAGGTGTACAATACTGCAAGTCTAAATGTACTAAAGAGCTGTGTTGCAATTGGCCAACACTACAGAAAGGAAACCATTTCGTTATCACTGTTAAGACCTGTGACAGTGGAATTGAAATAACATATTGTTTGCGCTTCAGCTTTCCTCAATGCTGTCAGTCTGTCACCACCACTTTTATTCAAAGTCACTTGCTGTAGACCAATAAATCTGATGTCAGATTTATTGTGCAGTTGATGTGCCTTCTGCCAATGTTCTGCTAGTGGAATCGTTGGGTCCTGGCTGCCAATCTTTGCAAGGTGCTCACGTATCCGGATTCTCAAAGCTCGCTTGGTGCTACCAATATATATTCTCTTACATACGCAGATGATACAATAGACAACAAATTTTGTTTTACAGTTAATTCCCTGTTTAATGGCCCATTGTTTACCATTGATGTCTCCAAACTCCGTAGTAGGATCATGTGCATATTTACACTGCGGGCATGTGCCACATTTTCTGAAACCCAGGTCTTTTCTATATAGCCATGTGCCTTGATTGTCTTTCGTAATGTCGGGCAGCAGGGATGGACTAAGGATGGACTTAAATGTGCTCGCTCTTTTGTAGATTATACGTGGATGCTCACCCACGAAGTTACAAATGTGATCATCCAATTTGAGTAGGTACCAATGCTTCTTGAGTATTTTCTGTACTCTCCGGTGGTAAGAGCAATATCGGGTAATGAAACTTATTGCCATGTTCAAATCAGAGTTCCTCTTTGGTCGATATCCCAAAGTGTCTTGTTGCTTCATTAGTTTTGTTTTCTGCAACTAGAGAACATCAAAGAGCAGTGGATGGAATAGAAATTATTAAAAAAGTAATTTCGGACATGAAGTCTAATGAAGCTACTAAAACAAAAAATTATGATAAAATGTATGAAATCTTACAAATCTACCAGGCTGAGGTTAAAATCAGGAAACTGAGAAAATGTTATAGAGATGAACGCGATTACAAGGAAGACCGAGGGTATACATTCCAGACCAAATACGACTCTAGTTCCAAATCATCTTCGAGACACTCAACTCCCAATACCTCATCAGCTAGTTTGGATGTGGTCTCTGAAACAGATAATCAAGAAAGTTCAAGTGCAAGGTTGCAGGAACCAGGCGGCTATATGAATCAGATCAAGCGATATAAGAAGGGCAACCGTAACTTCGCTCAGAAATCAGTCCGCTTTCAACTGCCTGTAGACAACAATACTCTGACCCCGGTACAAGGAGGAGAGGAAGGAGGGGGGGTAGGCGAAAAGGACAACGCAGAAGCCTCACAGCAGAAAAACAAACGACAGACAAGAGCCAGCTCCAAGGAAATGAGCAGTACCAAGTAAGAGGAGATTTAGTTTTGAACCTGTCTCACAGGGGTATATCTCATAATGAAAGACTTCTTCTGAATAAGGGCCTGTCTTTTGCACCTTCATGTAACTTCAGTCAAGTGGACATTCACATAGATCAGTTCGAATTTATCAGAAAACTTAAATTAAAAAAATTCTTCGCAACTAAAGCTCCAGGGAATTTCCAAGCAAAGGAACTGAATATACCAATCAGTGACATGTCAATCCAAGATATTGAGGATACTTTCTTAATACGATCACTGGTAGAGGATGACCAGTACCAAGTACTCCGCCTTTTGGATGATTTGAAAATTCAATCTGATACATTGACAGTTAAAGAACTCAAAGCGCAATCTAAATTTGTGCCACAACTGGCACCCGATAATGTGATTGATACATTCTATAAAGCAGTCTCATCTGATTTTTACAAATTGAACCAAACCGGAACCAAGCACAAGTGAACAACCAATAACTTGACATCAGGAGAAAATATAGCTCTTCAATCACTGAAATCGGATACGCAAATAGTGATCAAAGAGGCAGACAAGGGGGGGTAATATCGTTATAATGAATCGAGAAGACTATTTAGCAATGGCTTCTCGGCACTTGACAACCCCCGGCTGCTATGTTACAAGAAATGACAACTACAAAGTTACGGCACTGGAACAAGTTGATACACATATCTTGATGTGGCATAGGAAAGGCTTAATTACTGATGAGGAACGTGCCTTTCTAGGAATTAAGGAACCCGTGACTCCAACAATGTATTTCTTGCCTAAGATCCATAAACATTATGATACCATACCAGAGGGCCGCCCAATCATGAGTGGGATTGGTTGGGCCGCTGAAAATATATCGTAATACCTTGACTCTATTCTCAAACCAAGGGCTAGCCTTTTGTACTCATACTTACAGGCCTCTACTAGTCTCATCCAGAAATTACAGAGCTTTACTTGGCATAAGACTTTTCTGCTAGCTACTCTTGATGTGAAGGCATCATATACTTCCATTCAGCACAAATGGGCTATGATAGCAATTGACTATACCTTCAGAAATGAATCAGCTTCCTATTATAATCATATCCAGATGATCAAAGAAATGTTGCAGCTTACTTTGGATCTCAATGTATTAACTTTTGACAACCAAATATACCAACAAACTAAAGGGGTGGCAATGAGTGCCAAGTATGCCCCAGCCCTAGCTATCCTGTTCATGGGCATGTTAGAGGACAAAGCAGTTTATCCAGAAATGTTTTACAGGACAAAAATCAAGATGTCGACATGGTATATAGATGATATTTTCTGTATCATTGATGGAAGCACAGATGAGTTTCAGAATTTTGTGACAGCTCTGAACTTGAATTGCTTTGATATACAAGTCACAGGGGTTTGTGATCAACACGAAATCAATTTCTTAGATTTGACAATACATCCAGATGGCGACAAGCCACAGACATGGACATTTAGGAAACCAACAGAAGTGAACTCGACATTGCATGCGAGCAGCTGTTATTCTCACTCAACCATTTTCAATATACCATCAGGTGAATATATTTGAGCGAGACAAAACTGCCAACATGAAGATAAATTTGAAGAGGAGTGTACTCTTTTACAACAAGGCTTTAAGAACAGGGGTTACTCGAATAAATCTGCGACAAGGGCATATAAGAAAACAAAACTAATGAAGCAACAAGACACTTTGGGATATCGACCAAAGAGGAACTCTGATTTGAATACGGCAATAAGTTTCATTACCCGATATTGCTCTGACCAACGGAGAATACAGAAAATACTCAAGAAGCATTGGTACCTACTCAAATTGGATGATCACATTTGTAACTTCGTGGGTGAGCATCCACATATAATCTACAAAAGAGCAAGCACACTTAAGTCCATCCTTAGTCCATCCCTGCTGCTGGACATTACGAAAGACAATCAAGGCACATGGCTATATAGAAAAGACCTGGGTTTCAGAAAATGTGGCACATGCCCGCAGTGTAAATATGCACATGATCCTATTACGGAGTTTGAAGACATCAATGGTAAACAATGGACCATTAAACAGGGAATTAAATGTAAAACAAAATTTGTTGTCTATTGTATCATCTGCGTATGTAAGAGAATATATATTGGTAGCACCAAACGAGCTTTGAGAATCCGGATACGTGAGCACCTGGCAAAGATTGGCAGCCAGGAACCAACGATTCCACAAGCAGAACATTGGCAGAAGGCACATCAACTGCACAATAAATCTGAGATCAGATTTATTGGTCTACAGCAAGTGACTTTGAATAAAAGGGGTGGTGACAGACTGAAAGCATTGAGGAAAGCTGAAGCGTGAACAATATGTTATTTCAAATCCACTGCCACAGGTCTTAACAGTGATAATGAAATGGTTTCCTTTCTGTAGTGTTGGCCAATTCCAACACAGCTCTTTAGTACATTTAGACTTGCAGTATTGTACACCTCAATGAATGTGAATTGTGCTTATTTTCCTGGTGTTTTACATTGCAGGTGCAAAGCTGGTACCCCTACTGTGATATATGTTTTTCTATAATGTCGCGCAACTAATTCTTTTTCTTGCATTACATATAGTACTCTTCCAAATTATCACGTTTGATTGAGTCAGCATGAGGTAGATAAAGTTTCATAATGTTAACTGGTGGCAACAGTTAGTAGTGGGCTCAGGGACCGCCTTGGCAATGGCGGCCGCCACCTCCAAGATGGTTGGAAGTTAATGACACTTGATGTCACGGCGGACGTTTTCCAAACGCTCCGTCAGACGCACATCTCCGTGGCAACATTACACGCGTTGCCATGGACACCGTACATGGTAGAGATAAGAAGATGGTGCCCCCAGTCGGCATTCTGCTTTTGCCGACGCGTGTGACTGTCTGTTCGTAGAGTGAAGGTAAGCCAGAGTGAGCTCTGGTCTTTGAATGCTCTGTTTTTCAACAGATCTTGCTAGACGTAGACTCGTATACACGGATACGTAGCTAGATAGCTATAACCCATAGTGTCTCTGTTTTGTAATAAGACATTTTGGGATTAGTTTGTATGTAAACTTCTAACAATACGGTGCGGCGTGAGGGACGTATCCCCTAGTATACAGAATTTCTCTTCTTTCATGTATTCCTATTATACCCTAGCCCACGGATACTTTCTTTTCTATTGTGTTAGTCTTCCCTAAGACAAAGTGCATTTAAATGATAATGCAGGGCAGGTATTTGGAGGCGGAAGACGTGGCTGGATCCTCATGGGGTGAGTATAATGACTGCTAGGCGGAGGTCTGAGAGAAGAATGGTGTTCTTCTTGTTGTTGTGGGCCCTGTAGGAGTGAGGCACCTAGAGCCGGAGCAGGTTTGGCCTGAGGTGGGAGAGTCACTGGGGCAATGCTCAGAAAGAGAAGTAGAGGCAAGGCTGGTGGTGGGTTTGCCACTGCCACAGTCGAAGATGGCAGAGTGGGAGCTGGGGGAGGCAGCTAGTGAGCAGGGAGTTCCTTTGCTATCAGTGGAGGATTTGACTTGGTTAGGCCAAGCTGGTAATGATTGATTTAATGCAGGAGAAAGTAATTGCAGATCCCCTAGAGTTGTTGGTGGGAAATGCCTTAACCAACCTGAAGTTGGAGAGGAGATGGTAACGAAGGGGGGGGGTACAGGATTCATCTAGTCCTGCCCCAATTCAGACAAGGAGAAGGGGCAGGTGAAGGTGGTGCTGGAGAAGAAAGAACAGCAAGAATTGGAGGAGACAGAGGTGGTCCCACAGCATATGCTCAGGAAGAGGAAGGACAGAGGCCTTTTCACTTTTTCTTGTACAAGGGAGCTGGCAGGCACAGACATCCCTTATCAAGTGTCTGGCGGCACCAGACATGTACACTCATCATCTGCCTGGGAGTACTTTAAGTTGCCTGTAGCAGAGACAGTGAGAGGGCAGGATGGCACTGTACTGTGCAGTCTGTGCCAGAATAGAAATCCGGGGTAAACAAAACAAGGGTTGCTGCTTGGAGACAAGGATAGTACACAAACAAATGAAACAGAAGTATGGCCTAACTAGTCCCAAGACATGGGGGTCAGTGCCCAGTGATTCCACTGTACCGCCTAGCAGTGAGAATGGCAATAAGGGTGTGTTCTTACAGGAGGCCACATCTAGCTGTCATTGATCTCAGACACACCAACACAAGCATCCCTCAATGTCCCTGCCCTATGATCCCATCCAAGCACCTGGGCAGAGAAAAGTCGAAGCTCCAAAGACTCTGAAGAGGATCTGAGGTGATATTGCAGACCAGAGTATTTAGAAACTGTAGTTTGTAACATCATTCTTGGTAACGTCTGCACACCATCAGCCCGGCAGGGGCTGATAGTGTGTTCTTTAATGCAAGTGTTTAGGTGTTTCAATTTTGGGAAAGCAAAAGAAAGCAGTTAATACCATCCATAAAACAGAAAAATACACCATGAAATTATTGCAGTTAAAACTTGCACCACATGTTTTCGGTTGTTTTGCTCTCTTGATTAGCAGGGACTGACGTGGGCAAACAAGTGCCCATTTTTGCAGCTCTCATTTCACAGGGAGAATTTAGTAAAACTGTGAGAAATACTACTGTGTGTTGTGAGAGGTCAGAAATGAAAGCCGGACACAAAGGGCCTCATTCATGGAAGTGTTTTATAATGGCGCAATGCCATAGGAAAACGTTCTGTGAATCAGGCCCAAAGTTGTCATGTTTTTGGTTAGGTAAAAGGGTTGATCCAATTCTAAGGAGAAGTTTCCCTATCGATAAACCAAAAACTAAGGATCTGTCTTTGTCAGGATGTCTTAAATCAAAGGGCTGTCCTTGTGTCCAAAACATTCTATCCTGACCCTCCCATTAAAACAAAATAACAAAGTGACAAGGGAAATGCCTATAATGTGGCATTTGCTAAAAGGTGTTCTTAAATAAAAGTAGAATGGCTTGAACGTAAGTGTTCTGCAAAATGGAAAATACCATTATTCCAGAGGGCGAGTCTCTTCTACTGGATTCTTCACAGGTATCACAAATTTCTCTGGGACTGATAGTTCTTTATGCTTTCCTTAGCCCACAACAATCTTGTTGGATGAGCACAGTTCAGTCTTATAAGTTCTCCTGCAACACAAGTTCCTTCTTTTAACACAAGTTCCTTCTTTTAACTCAAACACTGTTTCTGCTTAACACTCCTTGTAGGTTTGCAAATTGCACTTCCAACTGCCTGGTGTACTCTCTTGCCAGGACCTCTCTTTCCACGTTCAAATTCCTGGTGTACTCTCCTGCCAGGATTTCTCTTTTCTCTCTCAAATGCCTGGTGTACTCTCCTGCTAGGACTTCTCTTTGCACTTTCAAATCCCTGGTGTACTCTCCTAAACAGACTTCTCTTTGCACTCTCAAAATGATTTACTGTTCTTTATTACTCAAGTAGCATATACCCTTCTTCTTAGCTTGGTATAGCTACTTGATAAACAATCCTTGCTTTTACTTTGCTTTCCGCAATCTCACAATGTTCAAAAATCTTCTGCCCTTTTCATTCATACACAATCATCTTGTCATTTCACTTTTTGTAACTTCCCAATTTTCCAAATCTCTTCAGCAAGTCGTTGAAATGCCCCGGGGTCCCCACTCTGCTCTGGCAGACTCACTGGTTTACTGTAGCATTTCCAGGCTTCCTCGCGTTTATGCGGCATACCTTTGTCAGTTTCTGCTGTCTCTCTGGGCTCTCTTGCAGATCCACTGCAGCACACTGCCTTCCCTCCAGCTTCCAGTAAGGATGGCACAGCTACTCTTGGCTGTCGAAAAGACAGGGACCCTCTCACGGTTCCTGGTGTCTCTGTGGCCTGCCTTGCTCACACCATGTTTCCTTCCTTCTTCTCTGCCAGTGAGCCCTTTCACTTCGCCACACTGGCTCGCCCCTCCAGATTCTGCACGCCGATTCATTTCTCCTGCTCCTGCACACCGAAAAGTGGAAGAAAAAGAAAAGATGTCATACTCAATATGTTCGCACAGTCTAATGTTCTTAGAAAATATGAAGCATAAGTCGACTATATAATATGCAAGGTATGCACATCTGTGGGCATCAGACCAATTTGCTGACTTTTCCCCTCCCTTTTCCTCACTCTTTTCTTTTTCTTCCCCTTTTTTTCTCCATTTCTCATTAGAGTGCAACCTTGGAAGAAAACAAGCCAGTTGTCTCATTGAATTGTTTTCAAAATTGACTGTCAATTTGCACTCATAGATTAAATGCTTTTGTTTTTTAGCGTTATAAAAAAGTGGATGACCAGATTCAAGAATTATTAGCCTTGTAAATGTTTTCCAGAGTTGAGAGGGTTTTTCCAACAGTAGTCTAACCGGTTGCTGTTAAAACAAATGTTATGTGCATCAAAGGTGAACCTACTGTATAGCCACTTACTGGCTTAATCGTTGAATCAACCATTTTTTTGTGGGTGTACAAACAGTACAATTAAGAGTGCAACTGAACAGTGCTAACCCTGAGGAGGACCCTTTTCTGGGTTGAAACACATGTCGGCACATGGCACATTGTTAATACAAGCGCTCATTTATTTAGAAATGTTCTGTTTTCTGTCGAATTGCTTTGATTCATTCTGAATAAGCACAACATATGGATTGGCCATATGCATTAACTTTATTATCATTTTTCCAATTTGAGACTATATCATCACACTCTGGGTCAGTAGGGAACAAATTGACTACCTGCAAAGTGACTTTTTCTCATGATTGATAACTATACTGACCAATACATTTTGATATTGCTCACCTCGTAACCCTATTCAGAAGTCAACATATTTCTTGCTTTATAACCTTACAGTGGAGTGTAGCGCGGTTTAGGGAATGTTCTCACAGCATTAAGTATCAGGTGGGTAGGGGCACCCACTCTCCCCTTTCTGTACCGCTGCTAATCCATCTCCTTTAAATATCTTCTTTATCCATTCAGCTAGTTTATATTTGAGGACCTGAGCGCACTACCAATTAGGAATGCCACTTCACTCTTATCCTTCCTCAGGCTAAACTTGCAAATTCTCTGTTTGCCAGAAACCTAGATTCCACCCTCTTATAATGTCACACCAGCCTCTATTACCTCCTCTACCACTGGCTTCAGCTACAACTGCCACTCTACCAAAAAAGGCGAGGGCACTAAGCTTGTGTTCCACCTTTCTTTCGCAGATGCCCCATCTTCTCTGCCAATCACGTGTTTTACATTTTAAATACCACTTTGCTTGAATCACTTATCCTTTCTCTTTCCTTTCTTAATTATTTACTTCCTGGACCAATTTGCATCTTCTGTGATGACGTTGGGTCTCATCTCTCTTCACTTCTTCCTCTCAACTTCCAATGCTTTCTTATTGGGGACTTCAACCTCCATCATTCTACTACTCAGTCATCTCTCCCTTTCTACCTTTACTCCAGACTTATGTTTTCCAGTAGCCTACTCCCCGTCCCACATTTCTGGTTCCTCGCTTAATCTCATCTTTTCCTCCCACTCCTACTCCTCTATTACCATTTCTCAATATTTTCTCATCAGATCATTCTCGTCTCTACATTATCTTCCTTCCTCCTTCTCTATCCTCCTCGCCATTGTAATCTCTGTTTTTTCAATTCCACCCTCTTAGTCCACCCAGTTACATTTACTCTTCCCTCTCAAACATTTCTCCTAACTCTCTGCTGACTTAGCATCTATTAACTCTGCTCTCACCTCTACCTTAGATGTACTCTATCCTGCTTGCACCCTTTCGTACCTTGCATAAACCTCCTCAACCTTGGGTCTCACAATGACCGCTTATCTCTTTCTTCCTCACTGCATCGTGACAAAATATTATTATACTGCTGATCTTCATTCCTACATTCTATTTATGACTCTTCTCTAGTGACCACTAAGAAACAATACTATTCTGACCTCATTGTTTCTCTCCTCATTCTTGCTGTTTATTCTATATCCTGAATCATATTCATTCTCCCCTAAACCTGACTCTTCCCTGCAATCTTCTCTTACCCCTAAAGACTTTACCCATTTCTTTATTGATAAAGTCTTTGTATTACATTCCTCTACACAAGCCACACTCACTTCTACTCCAACTCCCCCAAATCTTCCCCCAGTAGCCTCTTCTTTCTCTTCTTTTTCCCACCTTTCCAACCCAGACGTTGCTAATTTTATTGCTTTTACCCACCCCACTGCTTCCCCGCTTGACCCACTTCCATCCTCCCCTATTCTTAAATGTTATACTTCTGTTCACCCTTTCCTTACCACTATTATTAATCTCTCCTCCTTATGTTTTCCATCCTCTTTCAAGCATGCAGTAGTTCTCCCTGTTCTTAAAAAACCTTACCTCAACCCCTCGCTTCATGACAACTTTCAACCTATTTCTCTTCTCCCCTATCTTTATAAAATTCTCAAATGTGTTGTCTATGCTCAACTCTCTGCTTATCTTGATCTTAATTCTCTGCTTCCTCCCTGTACATCGGAGTTTCATCCTCTCCACTCTACAGAAACTGCACTTCTCTCTGGCTCTTTGCTTTCAGCTCGCTACGCCAATCGATCCTCTATCTTAATCCTTCTTGACATTTTGGTGGCCATTGACAGTGTTGATCACTATCTTCTTCTCTCTTTTCTTTCTTCTCTAGGTCTTTCAGTTTCTGTTCTTAAATAGTTCCATTCTTAACCATTCGATCAGTCCTTTTCAATTACTTGGGGCAGCAAATCCTCCTCCTTTCCAACATGGCATCCCTACTTTGTCCATGCTACAACTCTCCTCTTACTGATATCATTGATTCTTTCTGTCCCCCCCATCTCTACGCTGATGGCTCCCAGATCTTTCCATCTTTTTCCTCTTACATCGTCTCCATCCATGCTAAGATCACTGCCTACTTTCTATCCAATGCCTGATTCATTCCCAATTCCTACATCTCAACTCCTCAAAAACTGTTATTCTACATTTCCCCTCTACTACTATCCCACTTCTTCTTCCCCCTCTCCCATTCACTTATTGCCATTTCTTTGCACACCCGTTATCTACAATATTCGAAAAGCTTGCTTCTTTCTATCCTTCAGTGTCACTAAACTGTTCATCTCTACTGTGGTTTTCTCACACCTTGCCTACTATTCTACTCTTTTGATTGGTCTTCCAGCCTCAAGAATAGCCACCCTTAGCTCAATGTTCAAGTCCTCTATTTGTACCCTTTTTCTGCTCTCTGCTCGCTCTCCTATTTCTACTTTCCTTCAGTGTATCTCCTGGCTTGCCTTTGAATCTTGTTTACTCTTTCATTTCTTATGTATTGTCTTCAAATCTACAAGTGGTCTTGCCCCTCCTTCTACTCTCTAGTCTCTTCTCACATTCCTACTCTATCATTACATTCTGAATCTCTTTTCCTATTAGCTCCCAAACCCTCAAACCTGCTACCTATTTCCATTTGATCCCCTCAAATTCTGTTCATTTTCCGTTCCGCTCTCAAAGCTAACCTACTTTCTTTGTGAATGTAAATTTGCTCTTTTTTAAACATGTTCTTACTTTTACATAATTTTATACCATTCAACTACTTTTGCGAAAGCACTCTATAAATGAATAAATACAAATACATCTCTACAATCACCTTTTCTTTGGTGCAGCCACTAGAACATTATTATGTCACTTACAGCCAACGAATATAATCTTCTCAAACCAACCAAGAAATATAAGACTTGCTATGAAACAAAAAACAGCCCCAGAATATATTCTACTCCTGTCTACCACGAAATGTAAAACCATATATTGTTCCGTAAAACATGTATCTAAAACAGCATGCATGAACGCCACTCATCCATCTATTCAGTCACAATAATATAAACTAGCTGTGCCCTGCATAGCAAATACTGATCTTGCTTTCTCTCTTTCTTTCTCACTGCAGTCTACTGCTCTGTCTTTCTCTTTTGCCCTCTCGCTCCATATATTGTTGTCACTCTCTGTCACAGTTTGTTGTTACATGAGTGTTTACTATAGCCAACCCAGCTGTCTTATGATTGCCGCGCTCTGACAATTTGGATTCTGCCTCGCAGGAGTACAAGGGTGAGCAGGGACAAAATGGTTCACTCAGTCCTCACACTTCTACAAACTAAAACACAACACACTCAAAAAATTAAAACAGGGACAATAAGGAGACATAGCTCCACCTTTTGTGGTACTGCATGCAGGCTATACTCTAAGAGGGGTGTGTAGGTGTACCAGTGGTGACCCAAACAACACAGTATCACAGTCCAAAATAGAGGGAATGTCCATTCAAGGTTCTATAAAAATATAAACACTTCAATAACAAACAAACAAACAAACAAACAAACAATAAAACACACCATCTGCAAGTAGAACAAAAAGAGATTACTGTACAAAAACCAAACACAGAGGAAAGACAAAGAAGATGCAACAGACTGGAGAAAGTAGCACTAAGAGCTTAGTTGCAGGGGTGGTAGGTAAGGTACTACCAAAAGGATATATTGGTGAAGACAGGAACGATTGTGATCTAACCAGTCTCGAGGAACCAAGTGAACCGAGGGGCATTTCAGTATTACAGTACCGGAATTTGGTTCTTGGTGGCTTACGCAACAGATCTGGGTTGAACGTGGATTCAAGCTGATCAGGCTCAATCAGGCGTGTTGGATCGCGGAGTCCCTGGCAGCAAGCGATGTAGAGGGGCGAATGTGGGTGCTCGGTGCTGTCAAACGGCAGCAGTGCAAATGCTGCAAGTTGGGGACGTCCCAAGAATGCATCAATGTTCGCCTTGCCGAGTTGGGCTTTAGCCGCTGGCAGAGGTCGGCGAGTGGCGCTACAGTGACGCTACAGCGGGTTGATTCGGTGGACGGTGGTCATGAAGTGTTGATCAAGGGGGCATTGAGGTGCAAGTAATGAAGCAGTGGTTCTCGGGGTAGCTGCGGCGAGCCATGTTGTAACCTCGGAGTAGGATTGTGAGTGACCCTCCAGAGATTCGGTTTGGTTTCCGGCATTGAGCAGACGCTTCAGGCCCGGCAGTTGACAGGATCTCCTAGGACGCGATTCCTTCTCAGGATGATGGAGATGCAGTGCAATTGTTCGGCTGGTTGGAGGAATGCAGACACCAGCACCAGCGCCTTCCCTCTCATTCGGTGCGGGTGAACAGGGAGCTTTGGCTGGTCTGGCGCTCCGGGTTGTTGTGAGGCCTTTGCAAAGGGCTCAAGGACAGGATACTCCACTTCAGGGTCTGCTCTTCTGGCACAGAAGATCCATTGCAGATTGGCTGCTCGGATCCTGGTCCACAGCACTGGTCGCTCCCGATCATCCCTGAGGGTGGTTAGGGTGGACAGATCTTCCTTCTGTCTTGGATGGCTCCTTCTTCAACTCCGGTGGAGTGCTTTGAGATGTCTCAAAGGAAGTCCAGGTGAATGTCCCCGGAAAATCTCTTCGGCCTTAAAGAATCCTCAAGCAACTGAAGGTATTCTGTTGAAGGGGTGCGAGGCTCCTTCTTTTAAGGGTATAAGTCCTCGGGTGATTGGTCTAAACTAGCCTGCTTTAGGGGACTAATGTCTGCTCCTGGTGGGAGTGAACTTTGCCCTCTTGATCACCCAAAGTGCTTTGCTCCAGGGGAAGCAGAGGAAATGGAAAAGGAAAAGAGAGACAGTGAGAAACAAGATGGTGGAAGCATTCTTCCATTGTCCAAGGCACTCCTGCCTATCCTACTCCCACCACCATTACCACCTACTGACAACAAAAGGCCTTCAGACATGCAGCACCCTGGCATGAGGTTACTCCTCCTGAATGGGTGCGCTGCTTTGATACCTGGACCCAGGGCGTGTGCCTGCTGTTTGGCGGTCTCTAGGGGAGGGTGTTATCAGCCCTCACAAAGAGAATCAAAGAGAGGCTAGGTCCTCTGTGTTTCTGTCCTGCTGGTGGCAATATCGGCCCGTCTGACCCTAATACACATTTCCTTCCAGAGCAGAGCTGACTCAGAGGAGATGACACATGTGCAATATCAATTGGTTTGTGGCAGCCACGATCATAAGTATAGCCATGCACTATGCCTAAATTGAGGCATAGCTTATTCTTAGAGATTACCCTGCCACCAGCTTGATCATTGTAGTTTGGGTACAGGGGGCATATCTTACATGTCGCCTCTCTGCTGCATTGACTTTGCTGTTACTGCAGCGGTCCAGTGGCCATCTTGTGACCTTTGAACCTGCTCTGTGCTCTAAGCAGAGTGGTAGTGCGGATTAGGCTACTGATGCAGCAGGACCTAAGTGCACTATGCTTTTGGTATGGAGTTGCAGCAAAGGGGGATCTAGTTAATAGATTATCCCTTTGCATAAAGAATCACCCACTTCATTTTGGATATTAAAAATGAAAAAAAAACAGGGCTTTGCATCCTTGCCAGAAGGCAATTCCTCATAAGCGCAACCAGAGAAGAAAACACAGATATGCTGTGTTTTTGTTGCAAACATTTTTTATAAAAAGGTAATTCTTTAATTGTACCTACATTGTACAATTGGCGTTTTTACAATTTTAAAATATTCCTTTCTAATGCTTGTTTCCAGTATTTATTATGTGTTACACCGCAGCCGTGGAAACTCTGGGCAAGATGGAGGCGTTATTAGGCCCTTCTACCGGTCTGCTTCACGCTCTAGTCGTTTTTGGACTGGCAGGTACATAAGGAGGCCACGCCCCCTGCGAGTCGTGTTGCAACTCGCATTCGTCGGTCTTTGGACTTTCGCCTGTTCTGCAGTGCCCCGCTTATGAGCATTTCCTCGAAACTATCCCCGGAGCCTTGATTTTTTCCCCTTGTCTTCCCCTCTCGTGCATTTCCCTTTTCTCGCCTGCCCTGCCCCTTTCCCTGTCTTTTGTCCTTCGCTTCTCCCAGGATCCCGGTCAGCCTCTCCGCTGCCGCTTTCCCGACTAATCTGCTGTTCCGGTTGTGCTTTCTGGTTTCTTTTCCCCCTTTTTCTTGTGGTCTAGTGGGCTCTCGAATATCCGTCCGCTGTGTTTTCAGAGCGGTCACATTCTATTCCGGGTTTCCACTCACTCTCCATTCCATTCGATCACCCATTCGCTCTCTCTCTCTCTCTCTCTCTCTCTTGCTCTCTCTGGTTCTCTCTTGTGCTAGGTCTCGTCCTCTTATTTTGTTCCGGATTTCCCTTGGTGGCTTTCCATAATTCTTTCAGACTCCTGTCGTCTTACCTGTTTCCCTGTAGGTCTGCCTTCTGTTTGGGGTTGTTCCTTTGTCCCAAAGGTGCAGCCTATCCCTATTCCCATACAGAATATAAGCTGGGAGCTAATCCCTATCCAGGAAGATCAGAGACTTCTACCATCATTCATTCAAATTTCCAGGTTCTAATTTGGTGCACGACAATACCAGCCTCTCCAACCTTCACTTCGGATCGGCCAATACCATCTACTATTACACAGGGTTTTTTCTGCCATACCTGACTTTTTCCCTGTTTGAAGGTATGGTCTCCCTTGGGTTCACCTGACTGCCAGATCAACAGGCAGGCAAGGTGGCCTCGGGGGGAGACCGTCCCTACCTCTTCGAACGCAAGAAGGGAAGACGGACTGTCAAATCGAGTGACGAAGGAGAGAATCCCACGAAGGAAAGAAGAAGGAGACAGAGGACATCAAACCCCACTGAAGATCCAGGTGAGGAGTCACAGGGTGAAGGAACTTCCGCATACAGTGACAGATTGCAATGCCACCCAACCAACATGGCCTCCTTGGAGCAATACCAGGAGATGGTGACCGCTATCCAGGGCCTTCAGGCTGAGGTTCAGAATCTCCGAACCGAGAACATTAACCTACGCCAACAAGTAGCAGCACAAGAAGATTCCCAAGGCGATCTGCCTCCTCTGACCTTTTCCTTTGGGAAGTATGATGGCAGTCCTAAACTCCTAAAGGAATTCCTGAACGCCTGTATGATTTACTTTACGTTTCGACCAAAGGCATATGAACTGGATAGAGCTAAAGTTGGGTTTCTTGTTTCCAACCTTGTGGGCAACGCGTTGGCCTGGGCAACTCCGCTGATAGCACAGTCGGATCCTGCCATAAATGACTACTCTCAGTTCACTCAATTGATGCGTTCTAGATTTGAGAGACCAGAGGTCCAATATTCTTCCTATGAAGCCCTTCTGGATCTCCGTCAAGGAAATCAAGATGTACAGACCTATGCCTCTACCTTTACCAAATTGGCCGCAGATGCAGGATGGCCAGACTCGGCACAGCAGACCCTTTTTCATCGAGGCTTACATGTTGAACTTAAAGATGAGCTAGCCAGGATGGCGCGTCCTGCTTCCTTTCAAGAGTTGGTCACGTTGTCCCTGCAATTGGAGTACAGACTGCAGGAGCGGAAGCTAGAAAGAAGGAGATTCAGACTTCATCCTTCAGTAGGAATTCCCACTGCAAGCCCTCCAAACCGACCACAATCGGATGAGCCTATGCAAATAGGAACAACCAGAGGTCCTTTGACACCCGAGGAACGCAAGAGATGCAGACACCTGGGTCTCTGCATGTACTGCGGATCTTCAAAACATTTGCTTCGGAATTGTCCCGAAGTACCCCCGAGACGCTCAGGAAACGCGCCTCCCCGGTCTTGAGCAGGGTAAAGAACCGGGCAGAGTCGAAGAATCCCTGCAATTCCACCCACCAGGATAATTCTGTTGGTGCTCATAGCCTCATGGTGTTTACGGTGCGGCTTACATTTGAATCCTCCCCATCAGTAGAAATCTTAGCAATGTTGGATTGTGGTGCGGCCGGAAACTTCATTGATATCCAGTGGGCTCAAGAACAAGGCATACCCCTACGCAAGAAACCCTGCCCTTTGCCTGTAGAAGGGGTAGATGGAGCACCCCTTTCCTCCGGTCCCATTATTAAGGAGACAGTTCCGGCTACCATGTCCTTGTCTCAGCACCAAGAACAGATCATCTTTGATGTGATTAGAGCAGCTCATTTCCTAGTCATCCTGGGCATACCTTGGCTGCGTAAACATAATCCCAGGATTGATTGGTCTGCTAATACCATCTGTTTTTTATCACAGTACTGCTCGAAGGCATGCCTACCGCAGGCCCCTCCTTTGATGGGGAAAGGGGTCGCAGTCTCAACTTCCACGGCTGTGGTCCAAATGATTCCGCCGTGTTATCAACAGTATGCTGAGATCTTCGAAGACAGACTACCCCGTACTTTACCTCCGCATCGAGCTAAGGACTGCACCATCGATCTAAAGCCTGAGGCGTCTGTTCCTTTCGGTCGCATGTACCCTATGTCACTCCCGGAAAGAAGAGCTTTGAAGGAGTACTTGGATGCCAATCTTCAAAACGGCTTAATTCAGGAATCTCATTCTCCAGCAGGGGCCTCAATGTTCTTCATCCCTAAAAAGGGTACCACGGAATTGAGACCGTGTATAGATTACCGTGGGTTGAACAGCCTGACTATTCGGGATAGGTGCCCTATGCCCCTCATAAAGGAGGTGCTTGAAGCCATGGAAGGAGCCTCAATCTTTACCAAATTAGACCTTCGAGGAGCCTATCATTTGTTGAGAATAAGGGAGGGAGACGAGTGGAAAACAGCATTTAGAACTCCTCTGGGACATTTTGAGTATAGGGTAATGCCCTTTGGACTTGTGAATGCTCCTGCCGTGTTCCAACGCTTTGTAGACAAGATCTTCTCGGATATGTTATATGCCTCAGTAGTGGTCTATTTAGACGATATACTGGTTTCCTCTTCCTCCCTCTCTGAACATCGAAGGCATGTCAATCAAGTCCTTCAAAGGCTGAGAGAACATCAACTACTGGTTAAACCAGAGAAGTGCGTTTTTTAAGCCTCCTCAGTATCCTATTTAGGGTTTATTCTTTCAAAGGAGGGGGTGCAGATGGATCCCGAGAAGGTGAGGGCGGTTCTTCAATGGCCTACTCCAAGAAGTCCCAAGTGTCATGATGCCTACCCCCGGAGCACCAGGCCAGGCCCAGCACCCCCGGGAGCAGGCATCATGCCCCCGGGTAAAAGCCCAGCGGCCCCTTATAGGGGCTCTTTGGACTCTGTCCTGGCGCCTATGGCGCCAGGCTCATGTTGGACATCAGTCCTGGCGCCATAGGCGCCAGGCTCATAAAGGAAAGTGTTTGGTGCACTTACCTGATGCAGACCATGCTGCATACTCACCTGATGCAGACCATGCTGCATGAAGACCCAAGCCAAATGAGGTTTAGGAGGGACTATTTTACTGAAGGGACTATTTTGTTACTTGGGTGGGGCTGTGGAAGAATACTTACCTGGGACTTCTTCCAAGGCTATTTAAGCCACGCCCGGACAGCCACACGTGCTTCGCGTTGTTCTGCATCCCAGCAGCTGAACGCTCACCGTGTCTGCTCCTGCACCTGGACTCCAGCCACGCCCGCCTCGAACCTGGAACACCTGTAAGGAAAGAAGAGAAGAGAAAGGTGAAAACCAAGAACTTATTCAAACTTCTTACCTGCATCCGGAATCTTCACGCCAGCATTCTTGAAGAAAGACTTCCATTTAAAAGCATCGCGTTGCTCGCTGCAGCGCCGCGCTTCACTCACCTGTCCTCGAGACATCTCCCGGCTCCATCGCGGCTGTCAGCACCAGTCGCCACATCTCTGCACCTAGGGGAGAGAAGAAGAGACAAAAGGTGAGCAGAGGGAACACAGGAGGAAAGCCGAATTTTCAGCCAAAATACTTACCAGCTTTTCTTGGTGAACCATTCCACATTTCGGGTCGGCGCCGCTTCTTTGGCAGGTACCGCACCCCGGCCCCTATGGGGAAAGGACAAAAGACATTACTGGGGAATTATAAAGACATTTAGAGGGGTCGCCCTCATCACTACCTCACCTGATTTTACCATCGGCAATTTAACCCCTCAACGCATCGCCTTCGTTCTGCACCTGAAATAAAGGACAGATCACAGGTTAGGAAGACAACATAAAAAGAGGCTCACACTTGAACTTTTGAATCTTCATACTTACGGCGTATTGCTCCGAAAAGTCAAGTGGATTTTGCCAGCGCCATTCTGAAAACCAGTGAAGTAACTGGACGAACGCGCGCCCCTGCACCAGAAGCAGGATGGAGAGTTCATCCTTCCAAACCATAAGGTGAGCTTAAACCGAGGGGTTTTGGAGGAAGTCAGAGAAGAACGAAGGGGGAGAGGGGGGAGCAAGCACACTATTCTGCAGACAGTTTATCCCCCTTTCTCATCTGCAGAAGGATATTCCTACGGGCCAGACAAGCAAGATTTGGGGGTCCTGTTCAATCGGTGGTCCGAGTTCTGCGCATCACGCTTGAAGAGGCCACAGCAACCCAGACTAGACCAGCGCCTCCGTGGGAGCCAGGTGAGCGTTACAGAACGCGAAGCCTTCCTACAAATTCCCACCCAGGCGGTATGGAAACTTCTGAGACTGACCAGTTGGCCCAACTACTGGGGGAATTACGGGCCAAAGTACACGCCACTCGTCAAGAGACTAATGCTCTCAGGAGGGAAGTGATTGTAACAAAGGAAAGAGCTGATGACCCGGCTAGACAGCTTTTGCAAGGTCAAGCTGGACAAACTCCTTTACCCGGTTCCGGGGGGAACCCCACTCCTGTGCTTTCCAGTAACCCGGTGCAGATTAATCTACCTGGAAACATGCCGCTGGCCCCACCCGAACGCTTTGCTGGGGACACCAAACGATTTGCCGTATTCATGAATCAGTGTCGTTTGCATTTCCTATGCAGACCTGGGGCCTTCCCTAATGACCAGACCAAGGTAGCCTTTGTATTGTCATATCTCAGCGGCAGTGCTGCCGATTGGTCAGTTCCACTGGTAACTCAAGATGACCCGATTCTTCGTGATTTTCAAGGATTTCAAGCAAGCATGGAAAGGTTATTTGCTCGTCACTCTCAGGGGCAGGCTCTGGATGACAAACTTCTATCTCTGCGACAGGGCAATCAAGACCGCCTATCCTACATTGCAACCTTTAATAGACTAATTGTGGAAACTGGGTGGCCAGAGGATAAAAGAATCACGTTATTTTATTGAGGTCTACGCGGAGAACTTAAAGATGTCCTGGCCCAAGTTGTAAATCCGCCCCAAGAATGCTCAGAATATATAGACTTAGTGGTCCAATTGGATCACAGACTGCAAAACAGAAAAGCAGATCGGTCCAAGTTTGAGACCCGGGTGTTGGTCAAGACCCACGCTAACCTCAAGGGGGCTGAAGCCTCTGAGCCAATGCAAATCGGAGGGGTTAAAGGACCTCTAACTCAAAAGGAACGTGAAAGAAGACGGCAGATGCACTTATGTCTTTATTGTGGGTCCTCTAGACACTTTCTATGAGATTGCCCGGCAAAGCCGCCCAAGAAGGTGGTAGGAGCCGCTGATAAAATCCATGAAAACTCTGTATCGGGAAACGACCACGCCCGACAAGCGTAGGGGTCCGCTTGCCGAGCTTGAAAACGAACTCTCAGACCTCGCATTTCATTGTGCCAATGGTCCTCGTAGATCCAGAACAGCCTAAGCCGTTGCATGCAATAAAGGCATACATCGATAGTGGGGCTATAGGAAACTATGTGGATCGTGAATTGGTCTCCAGGATTAACCTCCCTCTGCATCCTAAAACCAGCAAAGATGTCATCACCACAGTTGATGGAACCGAAATTGCCTCTGGACCGGTAACACATTCCACAGCTGAGGTGACACTTGTAGGTCCAGACGGCCATCGGGAGGCAGTTGTGTTTGATGTAATCAAGGCTCCACAGTTTCAGGTTATTCTCGGAATCCCTTGGTTAGAGACACATAATCCTCGAATTGGTTGGCGAGCGAAGAGAATAACCTTTCCGGAGTGTGCACAAACCTGCTACCCAGAAAATCTGAAGATCAGTCTAGCATCAGTAACCTCTGTCTCCATGCAACTACCTCCAGAATACCAAGATTTTCAGGACGTCTTCCAAAAGGAACAGGCCAACACATTACCTCCTCACAGATCGTACGATTGCCAAATCGATCTGGTGCCCGGTGCACAATCCCCTTGTAGCAGGATTTATGCCCTTACTGAACCGGAGAATCTGCATTTGAGACAATATTTAGATCAATACCTAGCCAATGGTTTCATTCGCCCGTCAAAGTCTCCGGCATCCTCGGCTTTGTTCTTCGTGCCAAAAAAAGAAGGCTACCTTAGAACTTGTATCGATTACCGCGCATTGAACCAGATAACTGTTAAAAATCGTTACCCTCTGCCTTTGATCCCTGAACTCCTTGACCAGGTGAAGGACGCTTGCGTCTACACCAAGTTAGATCTCCGGGTGGCTTATCTTCTGGTACGAGTAAAAGAAGGCGACGAATGGAAAACGGCCTTCCGTACAAAATATGGACTATTCGAATACCAGGTGATGCCTTTCGGGTTGTGCAATGCGCCTGCTGCCTTCCAATTCTTCATGAACGATGTCCTTCGGGAACTCATCGATGTCTGTGTTGTCGTGTATCTCAATGACATTCTGGTGTACTCCTCTTCGGAATCAGATCACAGAAAACATGTCAGGGCCATCCTAGAGAAATTGCGCCAGCACAAACTGTTTGCAAAGCTGGAAAAATGCGTTTTCCATACCACCGAAGTTGAGTTTCTTGGATTCATCCTGACACCTAAAGGGGTCCGAATGGACTCACGGAAAGTGGATGCCATCCTCAAATGGCCATCACCTAGTTCGGTGAAAGGTGTCCAAAGCATGCTTGGTTTTGCCAATTTTTATCGCAGGTTTATCCCGGAATTTTCACGGGTGGTGCAACCCATCACTGCACTCTTGCGGAAAAATAAACGTTTTGAATGGACCGAGGAAGCTGAACAGGCCTTTCAGGAATTGAAAGCTAAATTTACGTCCGCACCTATTCTGAAACACCCGCGTCCTGATCTCCCATATATAGTCGAAACCGACGCATCCAGCTTAGCCATGGGAGCTGTCCTGTCTCAGAGAGACCCCGAAACCAACCAACTGCACCCCGTAGCATTTTGGTCCAGAAAGTTCTCGCCGCCTGAGATAAATTATGCAATCACTGATAAGGAACTATTAGCCATTAAGTCCGCCTTTAAGGCTTGGCGGCATTATCTTCTTGGCGCCAGGCATACCATCACCGTGATCACTGATCACCGAAATTTACAATATTTAAAAACTGCCAAGGCTCAGTCTTCACGACAGCTCCGATGGGCTTTGTTCTTTGCTGAGTTCGATTTTGTAATCACTTACCGTCCCGGCTGTAAGAATGGCAAAGCGGACGCGCTATCTCGAATTGGAATGGGAGAAATGGACACAAACTCAGAACCCGTGCCGATAATTCCCGAACAAAGAATTTTGGGGATAACCACTTTACAAACCCTTGAAGACATTCAAGCACGGGTAAAACAATTCCTGGACTCTTCAGCCTTGCAGGATTGGATCAAAAGGGGGTCTTACTTTTCAGTCAACGATGGCTTACCTTACTTCCAAGGACGCATATTTTTGCCAGAAAAGGAATTGCAAGAACTGGTTATTTCCCGTCATCATGATACTCTGATGGAAGGACATCCTGGCATTGCCAAAACAGAGGAAAAAATTAAACGACAATTCTGGTGGCCTTCCTGGCGAAAGGATATTAAATCTTTCGTGATGTCCTGTGGAGTTTGCGCCCAAA
This sequence comes from Ambystoma mexicanum, assembly GCF_040938575.1. Classification (NCBI taxonomy): domain Eukaryota; kingdom Metazoa; phylum Chordata; class Amphibia; order Caudata; family Ambystomatidae; genus Ambystoma; species Ambystoma mexicanum. The sequence goes on from NC_090925.1 coordinate 899,240,190, forward strand.
ACAAAGGTCAAAAAACAAAACCCGCCGGTCTTCTTCAACCCTTAGACATTCCACCAGCACCTTGGCACACCTTGTCACTAGATTTTATCACGGACCTGCCCTCTTGTAATGGATACAATACTATTCTGATTGTGGTGGATTTATTTTTCAAGATGGCCCATTTTATTCCGTTGAAAGGATTACCTTCAGCTTTTGTTCTTGCCAAGGAATTCCTCGAAAATATCATCCGTTTGCATGGATTCCCGTCCATACTAGTCTCCGATCGGGGAAGCCAGTTTATTTCTCATTTTTGGAAAAAGTGTTGTCAACTGGCACAAATCGACGTAAGACTCTCAACCAGCCACCACCCACAGACCGATGGTCAGACGGAGAGAACGAACCAGACCCTTGAACAATATCTACGATGTATGTTGCACCAATCGGAGGGTAATTGGAAGGATATTTTATGGGTGGCTGAATATGCATGCAATAACTCGATACACTCTGGAACTGGTCAGAGCCCCTTTTATACCCTATATGGACATCACCCTCGTACTTCAGACTTGGACTCACCTTTGAGCCTTGAAATGCCCGCAGTGGACCATTTGCATTCTACTATTACTCAAGCCTTCAAGGATGCAACTGCACATTTACAACATGCGAAAGGGAAATACAAAAAGAATGCGGATCTGCATCGAAGAGAGGCGCCTCCATACCAAATAGGGGATCAAGTATGGTTGGCTACCAAACACTTATCGCTCAAGGGACCTCAGACTTTTAATCCAAGGTATTTAGGCCCTTACTCGATCAAAGCTATAATTAACCCAGTGGCAGTCAAGCTAGATCTACCAGCTAACATGCGGATTCACCCCGTTTTTCATGCGTCACTTTTGAAACCAGTGCAACCAGGAACCAGATTAATAAAGCCACCAGAACCAATCCAGATAGATGGGGAGCCTGATTACGAGGTGAAGAACATTTTGGATTCTAAGATCTCAAAATCAAACTTTTCTATCTAATTGATTGGAAGGGGTACGCGCCTCAGGAAAGGTCTTGGGAACCCAGCGACCACGTACATGCACCTCGGCTAGTAAAAAGGTTCCATTGGAATTTCCCAAACAAACCGAAACCTCCAGAGGGAACGACCTTGGGAGGGGCCTTGGGGGGGAGTGCTGTCATGATGCCTACCCCCGGAGCACCAGGCCAGGCCCAGCACCCCCGGGAGCAGGCATCATGCCCCCGGGTAAAAGCCCAGCGGCCCCTTATAGAGGCTCTTTGGACTCTGTCCTGGCGCCTTTGGCGCCAGGCTCATGTTGGACATCAGTCCTGGCGCCATAGGCGCCAGGCACATAAAGGAAAGTGTTTGGTGCACTTACCTGATGCAGACCATGCTGCATACTCACCTGATGCAGACCATGCTGCATGAAGACCCAAGCCAAATGAGGCTTAGGAGGGACTATTTTACTGAAGGGACTATTTTGTTACTTGGGTGGGGCTGTGGAAGAATACTTACCTGGGACTTCTTCCAAGGCTATTTAAGCCACGCCCGGACAGCCACACGTGCTTCGCGTTGTTCTGCATCCCAGCAGCTGAACGCTCACCGTGTCTGCTCCTGCACCTGGACTCCAGCCACGCCCGCCTCGAACCTGGAACACCTGTAAGGAAAGAAGAGAAGAGAAAGGTGAAAACCAAGAACTTATTCAAACTTCTTACCTGCATCCGGAATCTTCACGCCAGCATTCTTGAAGAAAGACTTCCATTTAAAAGCATCACGTTGCTCGCTGCAGCGCCGCGCTTCCCTCACCTGTCCTCGAGACATCTCTCGGCTCCATCGCGGCTGTCAGCACCGGTCACCACATCTCTGCACCCAGGGGAGAGAAGAAGAGACAAAAGGTGAGCAGAGGGAACACAGGAGGAAAGCCGAATTTTCAGCCATAATACTTACCGGCTTTTCTTGGTGAACCATTCCACATTTCGGGTCGGCGCTGCTTCTTTGGCAGGTACCGCACCCCGGCCCCTATGGGGAAAGGACAAAAGACATTACTGGGGAATTATAAAGACATTTAGAGGGGTCGCCCTCATAACTAACTCACCTGATTTTACCATCGTCAATTTAACCCCTCAACGCATCGCCTTCATTCTGCACCTGAAATAAAGGACAGATCACAGGTTAGGAAGACAACATAAAAAGAGGCTCACACTTGAACTTTTGAATCTTCATACTTACGGCGTATTGCTCCGAAAAGTCAAGTGGATTTTGCCAGCGCCATTCTGAAAACCAGTGAAGTAACTGGACGAACGCGCGCCCCTGCACCAGAAGCAGGATGGAGAGTTCATCCTTCCAAACCATAAGGTGAGTTTAAACCGGGGGTTTTGGAGGAAGTCAGAGAAGAACGAAGAGGGGAAGGGGGGAGCAAGCACACTATTCTGCAGACAGATAATCCCCCTTTCTCATCTGCAGAAGGATATTCCTACGGGCCAGACAAGCAAGATTTGGGGGTCCTGTTCAATTGGTGATCCGAGTTCTGCGCATCACGCTTGAAGAGGCCTAAGCAACCCAGACTAGACCAGCGCCTCCGTGGGAGCCAGGTGAGCGTTACACAAGGATATACAGAGATTTCTGGGACTATCTAACTTTTATAGAAGATTTATTCCCAGCTTCTCAGATATTGTTCTACCAATCACCCATTTGCTTAAGAAAGGCCAGAAGTTCGAATGGGATAAGGAGGCGGATCAGGCCTTTCAACTACTTAAGAGGACATTCACTACCGCTCCCATCTTAGCGCAGCCTAATCAATCTCTTCCCTTTGTGGTGGAGACGGATGCCTCCGGAGGTGCGATCGGAGCTGCTCTTCTACAATCAGGCGAGGATGGAGCAGAACATCCGGTAGCATATTACTCCAGAACTCTTACACCTAGCGAGAGGAACTACTCAGTGTTGGAACTGGAATTATTGGCGATCCGTCAGGCATGTATTGAGTGGAGGCATTTACTGCAGGGGGCCGCCCATCCTTTTCTGGTCCGCACAGACCACCGGAATCTAAAGGTTTTGCAACAGATGGAGTGTCGCAATTCTCGTCACGCCCGATGGGCGTATTTTTTTTCCCAGTTCGACTTTGAGATAACCTACCTTCCAGGAAAGGAGAATGCCTTAGCTGACACTCTATCCCGCAGCCTGGAACCCGAAGACGTTCAAGGTCAGGGTGAGAAACTCTCTGGTAAGAGAATCCTAGGAATGGTCAGCTCCTTCATACAAGAAGTAGAGCGCTCTACCAGTCTCACAGAAGTTTCTCCAGACCATATACCCCTCTTGGAAAAGAGAGGGAAGCTATATTTTCATCAAGGGTCACTGTATTTACCGTCCAAGGAACTCCAAACACAAGCCTTGTTCTGGTGCCATGACCTTCCTTCGGCAGGACATAAGGGCCAAGGGGCAACACTACATCTGATATCCAGATATTTCTGGTGGCCGACTATGGACCAGGACGTCAAGACATATGTGATGGTTTGCCCGGTATGTGCAGCTAATAAACCAGTCACTCATCGACCCTTAGGTCTGCCTCTACCATCGCAACCCTGGGAACACATTTCCACTGATTTCATCGTGGATCTCCCTCTTTCTATGGGTTCCACAGCAATCATGGTTACGGTGGATACATTGAGCAAGATGGCTCATTTCTCTCCCTTGCCTGGCCTGCCTTCTGCACCCGAAGCAGCCGAAGTATTCCCGAGAGAGATAGTGAGATTGCATGGTCTACCTCGGACCATTGTGTCCGATAGAGGGTCCCAATTTACATCTCGATTCTGGTCAGCTTTATGTAGCTCTTTGGGTATAAAGAGAGCTTTATCCTTTGGTTATCATCCCCAAAGCAACGGACAAACAGAACGCTTAAATGCCACCCTCGAACAATACCTCCATTGTTTTTGTCACCAGGAACAAGATAAGTGGAAGTCCTTTTTAACTTTGGCAGAGTTCACTTACAACAACACCCAACATTCTGCAACTGGTTTCAGCCCCTTCTTCTTCACCTACGGATATCATCCGAGACAAATACCTCTGTTTGGGGTTCCTCCAACTACAGTCCCTTCGGTAGATCAGCACCTTCACGATCTTCATTCCATCCAGAAGGAGGCTGCGCAGAAACTGGAGGCGAGTAGGATTCGTTACAAGAAGTATGCTGATAAGAAGAGATCACCTAACCCCAAATGGGAGGTGGGAACTAAGGTCTGGTTGTCAACCAAATATCTCCCACGTTGAGTCCGTCCTGGAAAAAATTCTCAGCCCGCTTTATAGGCCCATTTCCTATCTTGTCTCAAGTAAACCCTGTGGCCTTTCGATTACGACTGCCATCCAGTCTGAAAAGGATACACCCTGTTTTTCATACCTCTCTCCTGAAGACCTATCACCCAGATCCCATGAGCCGTCGTATACCCTCCTCCTCAATGCTCCAAGATCCCGACCCGGAAGAATATGAAGTGGAGAGGTTGGTTGATTCACGTTACAGGCATGGGACGGTACAATATGTGGTCCAGTGGAAGGGGTATTCTGTTGCAGAACGATCATGGGAACCTAGACGTCATATCCACGACCCACGACTTCTAAGACATTTCCATCGCTTACATCCGGGAAAACCCGGGGGAGAGTGGATGAAGAGAGGGCATACTGTCACACCGCGGCCGTGGAAACTCTGGGCAAGATCGAGGCGTTATTAGGCCCCTCTACAGGTCTGCTTGATGCTCTAGTCATTTTTGGATCGGCAGATATATAAGGAGGCCACGCCCCCTGCGAGTCGCGTTGCAACTCGCATTCGTCGGTCTTTGGACTTTTGCCTGTTCTGCAGTGCCCCGCTTACGAGCATTTCCTCGAAACTATCCCCGGAGCCTTGATTTTTTCCCCTTGTCTTCCCCTCTTGTGCATTTCCCTTTTCTCGCCTGCCCTGCCCCTTTCCTTGTCTTTTGTCCTTCGCTTCTCCCAGGATCCCGGTCAGCCTCTCCGCTGCCGCTTTCCCGACTAATCTGCTGTTCCGGTTGTGCTTTCTGGTTTCTTTTCCCCCTTTTTCTTGTGGTCTAGTGGGCTCTCGAATATCCGTCCGCTGTGTTTTCAGAGCGGTCACATTCTATTCCGGGTTTCCTCTCACTCTCCATTCCATTCGATCACCCATTCGCTCTCTCTCTCTCTCTCTCTCTCTCTCTCTCTCTTGCTCTCTCTGGTTCTCTCTTGTGCTAGTCCTCGTCCTCTTATTTTGTTCCGGATTTCCCTTGGTGGCTTTCCATAATTCTTTCAGACTCCTGTCGTCTTACCTGTTTCCCTGTAGGTCTGCCTTCTGTTTGGGGTTGTTCCTTTGTCCCAAAGGTGCAGCCTATCCCTATTCCCATACAGAATATAAGCTGGGAGCTAATCCCTATCCAGGAAGATCAGAGACTTCTACCATCATTCATTCAAATTTCCAGGTTCTAATTTGGTGCACGACAATACCAGCCTCTCCAACCTTCACTTCGGATCGGCCAATACCATCTACTATTACACAGGGTTTTTTCTGCCATACCTGACTTTTTCCCTGTTTGAAGCAGATCAACAGGCGGGCAAGGTGGCCTTGGGGGGAGACCGTCCCTACCTCTTCGAACGCAAGAAGGGAAGACGGACTGTCAAATCGAGTGACGAAGGAGAGAATCCCACGAAGGAAAGAAGAAGGAGACAGAGGACATCAAACCCCACTGAAGATCCAAGTGAGGAGTCTCAGGGGGAAGGAACTTCCGCATACAGTGACATTATGCTAAAAAAAGAATGCAATGCTTGTTTTACTGTTCATAACACACTATCAGGATTAGAATAAACATATACTTTGTTTTCTGGTGTAAATTGTAATTCCAAGAGGCACAGTCTATGCTCCAATTTTATTCTTAGGAAAAAGCCCCATGAGAAAGGGAATACATAGAACCAATGAGGGTTCCTGCTATCTATGCTTCAAATCAAAATGCATTTTGGGAAGATAGCAATGTCCACAGATTGTTCTATTTGACAAAAATAACTGTAATAAAAGGGTTGTATGCTTTATTCGCTAAGGAAATAATGCGAACCAGGCTTATAATATTTCAGCCACAAACCGCTTGTATTCATTCAGACAGCATTTGGATTTAGATTTTAAGGTTAAAATTGTTGTGACCTCTGACGCCCTAGAGTTGTCTTGGTTCAGGTTTCTCTGGAAATTTAAGAAGCACAGGGGCTTGGTCTCTGTGCACACATATCCAGAACCCACTGCACAAACAGCCTTAGAACATTATATATATATAGGATAAAAAACTCTTTAAGAATTACTACAAAAATTGTTAAACCCTTCACCACCGACTGGAGTGTGCTTATATGTTTACTTCAACTCCATTCCTTTCCATATCTAATCTCACTAGGGTGATCTATTGATACAAAACCAGAAAGTATATCTAATCATATAAAACATACAAGGAGAAGAATAAGAATTATCAAAAGGTCCCAAAATAAAGCCATAATATCATAATAAAAATGCACCACAAGTAGGAGACGCTCATGTGGTCTCTTTCCTTCATCGCCCCAATTAAGTTTGTGTTTTCAGGGGCTTGTGGATTAATTATAATGGGACTCTGCCATTGGCAAACCTTAGAAAAAAAGAGATTTCTAGTGGTCACCTCAACACCCTATTAGGCTAATTCAGCATACTTCATTCTCTGAATCCAGGCTCGGCTAATGTAACTGGCCACTGCAAAAAGCATGTGCCTCTGTACTGTTGATTTACATAAGACAAGCATCATTTGGTGCTCTTATTTCATAGTCCCTCAAAATTGACCTAAGAAGACAGAAAGTGGATCTTGTCTTCCTTTCTCAAGCTGCAAAAGCAAACTTATCAGAATTGGCCTCATTACAAAACATCACAAAACAACATACAGTTTGCTAGAGACAAAACAGGTAATCCAAATGTAAAATATAACTGTTTGCTGGTGATGGTTTCTAGCTCAGCCATATAGATTCTGCAGTGGGGAACAATTTCGTATTTAGGTATGTTGTAATTTGTACTTGCATTACACTTTTCTGTAGCATGATGTAAGACTGTAGAGGTAGGAGGCTGGCACACAGGTGGAATGCTTTTGACTATAGACTTTTATTAATGAGGAAATAAAAGAGAAAACCCTGTCTGACCCTAGTTCTAAGAGGGGTTTTCCTGCCTAAAACAATACTAAGGAATCTGTCAGGATGTCCGTCTAAAGTAAAAGAGTTGGCAGGCAGAAAGGCACCCGCGAGCGCAACTCCTAGTTTGCCGGTCCGGGAACTACGGTACCAGCAAGCTTACCGGTACCGTAGTTCCCGTATTGGCAAACTTGTAATGAGGCCCATGGTCTTCTTGGTCCAGAAGAATGACCCCCTTCTTCTGGACGCAAGCCAAATTTCAAATACACAGGATGCATAATCAAAATGTTCTCTGAAATTGCAAATCAAAGTTTCAAAACAAAGGATTATTTTGGTTTGGTTCACCAACACGGAACTCTGAACAAAAAAGTATTGTATCGCTACAGTGTTAGGTGGATGACTGCCTCTCCCTTTTGCCTTTCTCAAGTTTTCTCAATGCCAGGACAAGTGGCATTCTTCTCCTGGCCTGTTTGTCAAAGATCATTGTGCCAAGAGAATGACTCCCTTCTCTTAGCTCTTTGTAACCTGATCAACAACACGACCAGAGGGTAGATCTCTCTTCTCTGGGGTTACCCTTCAGCTCCTCACATTTCCAAAGGACTGACTACCTGCTCCTGGTTCTTTATGCAATGTTCAACAACATCAGAGGGTATATCCCTTTCCCCCTGGCTTTTCACAGGGCCAAGAGAATGACTCCCTTTCTCTTGGTTCTTTTAGCAATGTTCAACAACACGAGAGGCTATTTGTCTCTACCCCTGATTTCTTTTCAGCCATAGATAGATACCTCACCTGCACCTAAATGAAATTTAAAACAATTTTATTTCAATATTAAGATTGATTGGAATGCAACTGGGTGTGCACTTACGATTTGTTTAACTTTCTTTTCAGCTTTTCACAGGGCCAAGAGAATGACTCCCGTTCTCTTGGTTCTTTTAGCAATGTTCAACAACACCAGAGGCTATTTCTCTGTACCCCTGATTTCTTTCCAACTTTTCAAAGTGCCAAGAGAATGACTCTCTTCACTTGGCTCTTTGTATAATGTTCAACAACACCAAAGGGTATTACACCCTTCCCCTAGTCTTCCTCCAACTCTCTACAGCGTACAACACGCTCACATCCCACCTGTTTCCCTATCCTGCCAGGTACAGTGACTGCAGGGATGATGTTGGAGGCAGTTATTTTGCTGTTGGTTCCTTTTTCTCTCTTGTAGTCTAGGCAGCCCTGGTTTCCCAATCTGCCAGAGCTGCCTCTCTCGTTTGGGTCGCAGACCCTTTTTGTAGGTATTTCTTTCTCTTAGGTGCCAGACCCCTTTGCATGAATTTCTTCTTGATATGGTTTTCTTTCTCTTGGGTCCCTGACCCCTTTGTATGGCTTTCAGTCTCTTGGGTCCCTGACCCCTTTGTATGGCTTTCAGTCTCTTGGATCCCTGACCCCTTTGTATGGCTTTCAGTCTCTTGGGTCCCTGACCCCTTTGTATGGCTTTCAGTCTCTTGGGTCCCTGACCCCTTCACATAGACTTCATTCTTTGTCCTGTAGTCTAGGAAGCCCTGGTAACTGAGTCTGCCAGGGAATGTCACAAGGAAGATGACTCTGAACGTCACTTCTTACTGGGTGCAGGTCCCAGACCTGCATCTTAGTATGGTAAGATTCATCAAGATTCCCAGCAAGCCTCACGGTTTACCAACCCTTCTCTGACTGCTCACTGGTCTTCATTCGAGGCTTCTGGGTCTCTCACCTCCTTCTCTCCCTTAACTCTGCAGCAGTTCCGCAGTGGCTTCCTGCTTTCAGGCGGCGTACTCTGCATGAAGGTCATGCTCCAGTTCCTTCATAAAGCTGGTTGCCCAGCTCTGGCTTCCTTCTACTCCACCTTGGTAGATCTGTCAGGGATTCCTCGGCTGGGGGACAACCATCCTGTTCATTCCACTTTCGCCATTCCAGTCCCTCCAGCGGCTCACAAAACTTCAGATTCCTCGACAGAGGATCTCTCTCTCGGTTCAGATTTCCCTATTCTATTTCAGGTATGTTTTGGCCAATACATGTGTAGACTACACCGCTCACAATGGTTTCTGAAGGTAATCTTCATTCTACCGCACTTCTTCCTCATCTTAGTACTGATCTTACGAACTCCCAGTGGGTCAGATGTTCTCGCCCTCATCTCAGTACATCTCCAGTCCCTTTTGGAGTCTACACTCTTCCTCGTCCCAGTACTTTCAACATTATTGATATGGCAAAGGTACATGGGTACACTAGGGAAGGTGTTACAGGTAGGGGGGTAAGAAAGTGTGTTAGGGTTAAGTGTGCTATGGGGATACCATTTTCTCCCAGGGTCTCCACCAATGCCATAGGCAGTTTCTGTCCCCATGAGATTCACCCACTGAGTACAACCCTGAGGGGGACTATCGGGTAGCCGCATCTCCTCCTGGCCTCATGGGAATGGGTTCCCCCTAGGGGAAAAGTGAGAACATGTGGGGATTTGTTACAATGCCAAGTAATATCCAGGTGGAGTAGGCCTCTTTTATAGGATGATTAACAGCTTGCAGCCCTATACCAGCAGCAGTATTTGTTTGACGTGTGTTATGCAATGCCATACAGACCTATGTGAAAAGGGTATTACTTCCAGGAGCAGACAACTACAAACACCCAGCTCTTGAGTGGCTCCTTTTTTGAGGAAATATAAAATTGGTCTATATAGTGCAACATAATTAATTCCATGTAGCCAGAGTTCAATCATAAGAGATACGTTGGGTGTTCCCTTGGGCACTAAGAGCGGTTGCTTGAAAAGGTATTTTTGGTATCAGGTAATAATGTCCCCATGCATAATGTCGCAGGGAAAAGCCACTGGCGACAATATTTATGGTGACATTATGTATGGGGACGGGTTGCGGGCATGTTCAATGTAATAATGTCTCTGCAAAAAACAGCCACTTTTTGGTCAGGAGACATTTTTGCGGGGACATTGTTACATGGAACCACATTTTCACACCGCATTAGTTACTCGAAAATTGAACAGCCACACAATTCTGCCCCGTATAATGATGTTGACTGTCTTTCAGCCTTACCAATATTCAGTGGTAGGGTTATTGCTCTACGCCAAACCTATTTGCAAAGGTTCCTGCCACGCCTGATCTAAGCTCAACTGGGCATTCCAGGATTTATTCCAAGGTGGGAAAATGTTCTACGAGGTGATCTCTAACCCTTATAAGATAGCATGTTAAGCACTTTCTTGCATAGCAAACCATGGATTTGGTCTTCTTAGCATTCATTGTTAGCCCCTTCTTAGCACGCGTGTTAAATTGCTGGTGGAGTCTCATAGGGGTATTTTATTTATTTATTACATTTGTTACACGCCCAAACCCTTTGGTATCACGGCGAGGTTACAGACAGCTTGATTAAACATTTGTCCAAGGAAAATTGCAGAAAATTACATGGTAAATATAACAGCGCAGTAGGGCGAAAAGGTAAGTATTTACAATAAAGCAGAAAGAATTAAACTGTTAGGCAATCACGCAGAGATATATACAACACAAGGCAGGAGAGCAAGCTAGGTAAAAGTTATTTACAGATACTGAAGTGGCGACTATGTTAGTATTGGGTGAATAGCCAGGTTTTTAGCAGTTTTTTGAAACCCGTGAAGGTTTCCTCATTTTTGATGCTGAGGGGGAGGGAGTTCCAGTGCTTGGGGGCTAGTTATTGGAAGCTACTGCCCCCTGCTGTGGTGTTTTTGTAGCGGGCATTGCTAAGAGCAGAAGATTAATCAATCTTAGAGATCTATAGGGGTCTTTTTTGGCTATAGCATTATTTAAGTAAGTAGGGGAAATTTGATGGACGCATTTAAAGGTGATGCATAATGTTTTAAAGATAACTCTCGCATTGATGGCCAGCCAATGGTGATCCCTTCTAGTCTTGGAGATCTGATCCGATTTTCTTATTCCCACGGCAGCCCTAAGGGCTTTATTTTGTAGGAGTTGAAGTTTATTGAAGTTGGCTGCGGATGTGCCGAGAAGCAACGCGTTACATCAATCAAGTTTGGATAAAATTAAAGCCCTAGCCAGGGTGATGCAGTTTGTGGGGTTGAAAAACTGGCGGCTTAGTGCAATAAGTTTAGCGGTATACGCTGTGGATGATGAGAGAGAGTTGATGTGTTTAACCAGTGTGAGTTTAGCGTCTAGATAGACTCCTACAGTTTTTACTTGTTTTAATACAGGCATCGTTGTGCCATCGATGTTGATGGTAGAGTAATTTGGGTGGAGAGCGCCTATTTTGGCCTGGGAACCTATGATGAGAATCCCTGTCTTCTCATCATTGAGGCATAGGCTGTTTAATGCCATCCAGTTTTGGATAATAGCATAGATTTTGTTGATCGTCTGTGTGTCTTGGATGTAGCTCCCTGAGAGTGGGATGAGGATCTGGGTGTCATCTGCAAAGTAGGTGTAGATGACACCCATGTCATCTAGGGCTGAGAAGAGGAGTTTGGTGTATGCATTATAGAGGGTGGGTGAAAGACAAGAACCTTGGGATACTCCGACGGGAACTGGGATGGGGTCAGCAGCGTCTTTACCTATAAAAACTCTTGACCTCCATTCCGCTAGAAAGGATTTTATCCATGTGGTGGCATCCGAGGAGAAGTTAAAATTGTTAGCTAATGTGGAGCAGAGTTTGTTATGATCCACAAGGTCAAACGCTGCGGAGAGATCTAGTAAGAGGAGAATGGAGAGTTTTCCTGAGTCCCTGATATTATCCATCTGGATTTTCAGGTGCAAAAGGGTTGTTCCGTGCTATGGTTCGGTTTGTAACCGGATTGCCTGGTGCCAGGAGCTGGTTGTGTTCCAGTTGAGCTTGGACTTGATTGCAGGCTATTTTGTTGAGAATTTTGAGTAAAAACAGTACTGTTGTTATTGGTCTATAGTTGGTGGGAACCGAGGGGCTAGAGTGTTTTTTTAAGAGGGGGTGTTAACCAAGCTTCTTTAATACTGGCTAGGACCAGATTTGATTTAAAAGAGGCATTGACAAAGTTAGTTATGATTGGTGTGAGTGTATGGGCAAAGGAATTGACTAACTGAGCTGGGATGGAGTCTCCTTTGCAATTAGATGCTTTAAGTTTGGATATAGTGTCAAGCACTAGAGCTTGGGAGCTTGATGTCAACACTGCATCAACAGTAGCATGACAAAATGCCCCCTATTCAATCTGGGAGCATCGGCCTCCAATTTAGATATTTCTATTGCCAAATGATTTATTTGGAGAGAGAATAGAGTAGTGGAGAACACAGCCTTTTCACAAGGAAAGGGTCGGTGACCTCACTCAACTTCCTCACCCCATCTCACTACTGCATCATTTTTGGCATAGAGATTTGAAAATGCCAATAAAAAGTGTGAGGGACATTTAATGTGTGAAGCGGGTGATGGAAAATTGCTGAAAGCTGCCTTAAAATGAACAAGAAGGATGTCAAATGTTTATCATTTTAAAATGACAACTATATACTAAGAACTGCAGCTAAAATAACTGCCTCGTCATCCCCACTGTTTTCCTAAATCCCGAAAATTGTTTAAAATGTTGTCCTGCATCCAAGATTCAAGTTGTTGCAAGTGGATCTTTCCACAGACTATGCTCAAGGGAACATCAGCCAGGAGCATAGGGCATTAATTGTCCTTTGTCATCCTGTGTACCTTTTATCAAAACTGAAATGATCTGGGTAGCTTGTCTTTGTTGCTGGAAGATGTCTTTGCTCGTATATAGCATTATGCTTTTTTGCTAAAAATGGAATCCAAAAAAGAGCTTCTGATCTGAAAACCTCATATGGAAGTTTGCTCTGGTTGTCGTTCATATAAGACAAGATCGGTTCCAGATAAAGTGCGGTGTTCTACACTTCTTATTGAACTGTGTTTCTATTTGCTCAGCATTCTGCTTAATTGTGGTGCAAGGTCTGGTTATATAAGGCTCAACTGTTAGAGTCAGAGACTTGCAAGATCCTGATTTGTATTGCAAGTGGTGTTTTCTAACAAAACACCTAGCAGGGATACATATGGCGGAGATCTAAGTTCAATCACTTGGCCCTCCTTCTGTTACTACTAGCAACTATATCTCTGTTGATTGGGGTGCTCCCTCAGGCCCTCGCTAAAGATAACTTTATCTTAAGTTTGAAGTTGACTGGTTGGTTGCCACTTTCTACGCACAGACATTTATTATTTTCCAATAACATAGATATACTTTTGCAAACACTGGCATGACTTTCCAACAAGAATCAGTAAATAACATAGATATAATGTACCTACACATCCCAGCACTACTTGATTCATCATGCTAGTGGCAATCGAGGAGTACAAATGCTAACAATGTTTTTAGCAATCTTGTGCCTAATATACTGAATATTAGCTCCCTGCGGAGGGGAGGTGGTGATCTCCTAGCCAATAAGGAGGCTCGGAAAGGGGACATTACCAGATGGTAATCCTGCCAGGGCTGGAGGCCACCATCTTCTCAGCCAGGGAACAAGGTAAGTGCTGTACCCCCACCCGTCCCAACCATTTTCTACACACTTCCAGAAATTGCTGCTGTACCCCCCCTCCCGCCCCCTTACCTTCTCCTTTTTATTCCCTTTTGGGAGCGGATGCGCCGGGTACACTTCTATCCCCAGCGCATCCGCTCCTAATCTGTAACACAACTCCATGGAGAAGGGACTACATGTAGTCCCTTCTGTCCTTTCCTTGACAGCCCTTTTCTTTGTTTACCTTTTTTTCCTATTTTTTTTTATGGCTGCAATGGAAAGGGGTAAGGGACTATGGGCCTCATCACGACCCTGGCGTTAAGGGTTTAACGGCGCCGTAAAAGGTGTCGGCGCCGTAAAACCCTTAACGCCTGATTACGAGGTCCCTTTGCGGGACCCGACCTTAACGGCTAGTTTTTCCAGCCGATAAAGTAGGGACCCGCAAAGGGACTTTGGTGCTAATAACGGTACCGCAATTTGCTAATAGCACCATGGTCCTCCGCCTGGGTCGTAATGAGGCCCTATGTGTAGTCCCTTCCCACATTCCACGGCAGGAATTTTGGTATTTTATATTTTTTTTGTTTACTCTTTTCAATTGCTGCCATGGAAATGGAGAGCATACTTTGTTTTTTGTTCCAGTTACGAAACACTGGAGCGTCTTGCAACTGAAGAAAGTTGCTTTTTGTACCCCAGTCCAATGGGCCGGGGTACTAAAAGCAATAAGCCCCTTGCTGGTGGCATTACTGCATCCAGGTAAGGCCCCAGGGCCTTTGTTAAGGTCCTTGCTTCACTCGGGCCTGTAACTATGGGCCCCAGGGCATTACCCAATGCAGTAATGCCCCTCCTGACTCGGGACTTATTGCTTAAGTTTGACCAAGTTTATAACGAACACAATAATAATGACAGAGCGTAAATATACATGGTTTCCAAAATCATTCAAGTGGCAACATTTAGCAGCACAGAGGGCCTCATTACAGGTTTGGCAGTATTCTGGTGGTAAATCTGTCAGAATACTGCCAAATAGTTTTACAGTTACCGTCGTTTGGTTCAGAGGAATTACTGCCTGATCGCAAGTGGTGGTATGGGGGTGTTAGTTCCCTTTTATGGAGTCCATTGCAGTCGATTGGGATTTCAGCGGAATTACCATCAGTGGTAGTTTCTTCCAATTTGGGCGATTCGGCATTAAGGCTGTGGAATTACCTTCAGCATTTTGCTGGAGGGTTTTCCCCCACCTCACTGTCAAACCTATAGTAGCCTGCACCTGACTAGTCAGCACTGCAGTGCGAGGACATGAAGCCACACACTACTCCGTGGCAGCAGCGCTGGGGGACTCAAGAGGATCCAGGAAGAAATGACTTGCAATCAACTCCCACTTGGGAGCTTAATCATCTACGGCGTGCGCTGTGTACAGGGAGAAATCCACTGTCTGCGCAGTGTTACGCTGACCGGCATTGCTTATTTATTCCTGAAGTTGCCTAACAAGATCGTGGGTTTCAAGATGCACGTCCCTGGGACGTTGCATACCTGAGTTTCCAGGAGATGCACATTGAGGAGATGCCAGGCTGCCGATCGATTGGTAGTCCGAAGAAAGATGACGCCAGAAGTCAGCCCCACTCCAGTCCTAATGACACAGGGCTGAAGGGGAACCAACTCCTGACGCTACAAATGAGGCACTTCCCTGGATCTTAACGTGGCACCAGAACAGTGCAAGCACTGACAGGGAAGGCCGTTCCAGCGTGGTACTGGGCTGGTAGATGTCAGGTCCAGAAGTAGTAGCCAGGTGATGAAGGATGCTGGTAACAAGCTTGACCAAGAGCCCAAGCCAGAGGAGAACAGCAGAAAGGATCAGGCAGAGGAAAACTAAGTGGGAACCCCAAGGCAAGTAACCACCAAGCGGAAGGAGCGGACTGGGAGCAGGATGCTTGGCAAGGGGGAGCAGGGAGCAGGGCAGGACCTGGGAAGGAAGGAATCAGGAGAGGGCAGAACCAAGGCAGGAGCAGACAGGAGCAGGGAACAACCCCCCAAGCTAGACAGGAGGGGAAGCAGGACGGGAGCCCTACCCAGCACGGCAGGGGAAGGCAGAGCAACTGAGCGGGTCAGAACTCTCACAAGAGCGATGCAGAGGGTCGGGAACCAAGCCGCGTTGACACGCGACTAGTTCCCGACCCGACCGCATAATAAGGAAGTCCCCGTGAGAACGAGGCCAAGCACGCAACGCCTCCTCGCGCGAGCCTACGCCGCGAAAGCGAGGCTTGCAACACAAGCTCTGCGGCGCCGCCCAACTGCACATGCGCAGAGCTCAGGACTCGGCGAAATGCGCCCGCGCGAGGTGGTGCTCCATGCACCCGTGGACCCCACCAGTGGTAACAGGGGTAGAGTCTCCAGGGTCGAGCAAGACCAGGGGAACCCCTCGAGGACTGCCAGCAGGTAGGTGGTGGTGGTGTCCTAACACTGGGGCATCAGATGCAGGCCAAGGTGGCGACCCTGCTAGGCACCGTAATGCTGCGGTAGGTTTCTGTGCAAACCATGTTGCGCACCGCCTGATTGGCTTGTGCAACCTTTATCTGGCCAGTAGGAAGCTGGCAGGTGAGAAAGCCGGCCACCACATCCAAGGCCACATCAGGCCCTACCAACAGTGAATCTCTCCACTTCTAGCCTGCACCGCAGCGCGAGGACATCAAACCACACACTACTCTGTGGCAGCAGTGCTGGGGGACGTGTGAGAATCCAGGAAGGAATTACTTGCAATCAGCTCCACCTTGGGAGTGTAATCATCCACGGCTACCGCTGTGCGCAGGGAGTAATCGACTGTCTGTGCAGCGTTACGCTGCCTGTCATTGCTTGTTTATTCCTGAAGTTGCCTAACAAGATCATGGGGCATCAGATGCAGGCCAAGATGGCTGCCCTGCTAGGCACCAGAGTTCCGCCAGAGGTTTTCGTGGAAACCATTTCACGCACCACCTGATTGTCTTACGCAAACTTTTTTTCCGGCCAATAGGAATCTGGCAAGCGAGGAAGTCGGCCACATCATCCAAGGCCCACATCCAAGGCCCTTGTCTGAGCCGGTTTGGGATGAGGGGTTCTTGGAGGGCCTACACCATTTTTTTCAACCTCGGCAGAGTGAAGCAGAATCTGGACTTACAGCTTGCTAACCCATGAACTTGGGCCCCTGCACCTTTACGCTCTCTGCAGATCTACCTGTGAGTAATGGCTGAACTTTTCAATTGCTTCCTCGACTAGCAACTTCTGAAACAAAACTGTGCCTATCTCACTCTGCCTTTCCTTGCCTCACCTAATCTACCTCTTCTTTCACTGCATCTTTGTGCTCCTTTTCGAAATTCGAATTTTGGTGCGTGTTCTCAATATCTTGCACCCCATTTTGCATTGCATTTTGTGTCCCTTTTTGAAATTCAAATTTAGGTGTTTGTTCTTAACATCTTGCACCCCAGTTTGCTTTGCATTTTGTGTCCCTTTTTAAAATTTGAATTTAGCTGTGTGTTCTTAACATCATGCATATCATTTTGCATTGCATTTTGTGTCCCTTTTTGAAATTCAAATTTAGGTGTTTGTTCTTAACATCTTGCACCCCAGTTTGCTTTGCATTTCGTGTCCCTTTTTTTAAATTCGAATTTAGGTGTGTGTTCTTAAAATCTCTGCACCCGATTCTGCATTGCATTTTGAATCCCTTTTTGAAATTCGAATTTAGGTGTGTGTTCTTATCATCTTTTCACCCCATTTTGCATTGTATTTTGAGCCCTTTTTGCAACTATTAGCTGCTTGGTGAGTGTGTGCTATAACTGTGCTCTGCAGCCACTCCTCTTTCCTTCAACTATCTTCTGCCGTTCCTATGGCACTCACCATCTCCCCTATCTTCTCTAACTGCTACACTATCACCTGTCCTCCCTCTCTCATGAAGTCTGCAAGAAAAAAGCATATAAATGGCATCCTGACCACGAACCCTGGTCTACCCATCACAGACACGTATGTCAGTGCAACTTCCAGACAGGTCTTCACTGATATCCTCTTCCTTGTCCCCTCCCCAGATCTATAGACTCCTCATCTCACCTCTACACTCTCGCCTTACACATCCTCTCCCATTAATGGTGGCACCAAATGTAAATTCCTCTGGGCGATCTTCGCTTCATCCAGGTGTATCATCAATGTCTATCACACCGGCACTATCTTGGTTCAGGGTCGTCAACCCAATCCCGTTCTCTTTGATCAGTGCCTGCCGTCCCTCATCAACTTCCTTCCCATAAATACTACTTCATCTGCCACTCTCTCTGCCCCCCCCCATCCTCTGACTGGTTTACCACACCCCGGTACCTCTCTCAGAAAACCTTGCATCTTGCCACGCTCAATGCTTGTTCTGCCATCGAACACTCTACCGACATCTGACTCCTTCTTGAAGACATTGACCTCGATATACTTGCTCTTACTGAAAGGTGGTTCAATGCAAGTTCAGTCACTGCCTTTGACTCCCTTCTCCCTAATGGCTATCTCCAAGCCTCGCAACCTCACTATGCTGGTGTTGAAGTTGCTCTGATATTCCCTGAGTGGGTCCTTCTTCCCTCGTACCTACCCAGCCCTACTCTTCTTTTGAGAGCCTGGTCTGCAAACTGGTCATCTCTCCTTCCTCCTCTCTGACCATTGCCACTATCTACAGGCCTCCTGGCTCTACCACCCTGTTCCTCTCGAAATGGGCTGATTTCTCCTCCTCTTTCCTCGCAACCACTTGTGGACTCCTTCTTGTGGGAGATTTCAACATCCACCTTGACTCCTCAATCAGGGCATCAACTCTCGTCCGTGACCCCTGCACCTCACTCTTCCTCTCTATCATCTGCTCTGGTCCTACCCACTTGGCTGGACACACTCTAGATGCCTTCATCCACACTGATCTTTCACTCTGCTCCCCACTAATCACCCCACTTTCCTGGTCAGATCACTCTCTCCTCTCACCTGGGCCCTCTGACCGCACCTCCCCCAACCCTGTGAACCTCATTCACGAACATCTGTCTAATGAAACGAGTGTCAGCTGCTGTCTTCGCATCTACCTTCATCCCGCTCTCTCCCCACTACAGACTCTACTTCTGACTCTGCTCTCAGCAACCTCCATCTTGCCGTTACTAATACCCTTGACATTCTTGCCCCAGTTATGAGGATCCACCTTAAACATGCCTCCAAGCGTAACACTTGGTACGACTCAGAACTTGCAGCCCTGAAACGCATGTTCAGAGCTGTGGACCAGAAGTGGCAGACCTCAGGCTCACCCTCTGACAAACTGGCCTGACACCTGCTCCAAAGATAATACAGACTCTCCATCCATGCCAAGAAAGGGCCCGGATCCAGGCATGCGCATCCGCTGCATTTAACAACACGGCTGAACTCTTTAAAATATGCATGGAACTAGCCAACCCCTCTGCAGTCTCTTCCTCACCTCTTCCCTCCAGTCCCTCTGCAACTCACTGGCCACTCACTTCACTGCAAAAACTCAGGACATCCTGAGCACCATTGCGTCCCTCTCCTCCACCCCTCACCCCGCGCCCTATGCCTCTTATGGCCTCCCATCCTCCCTCTGCCTTTCTCTCCTCCTTCTCTCCTGTCTTACCTGATGAGGTCACCACCAGAGTTGTCCACTCCATGAAGGTCTCCTCCAAACAGGTCTCCCCCTGCTCCTCCAGAACCATTAAGGACAATATTGTCTCTCTTGTCCCTGCCCTTGCTGATTTCCTCAACCACTCTTTGCTACTGGATCTTTCCCCACCTCCCTCAAGCGTTCCCTTGTACGCTCCCTCCTGAAAAAACCTTCTGCAGACCCTTCTTGTCCAGCCAATTACCACACCATCTCTATCACCCCCTTCCTTGGGACACTCTTGGAGAAGCTGGTCTTCCCCCAACTGACCCAGCACACCAAACTAGTAGGTTGCCTCTGCGACCTTCAATCTGGATTCCAAGCATCCAGAGGCATGGAAACTGCTCTTCTGAACACCTGTGAGGAACTGCTCTCATCTCTTGATTTCAACTCTCCAGCTGCTATCATTCTACTTGATCTCTCCTCTGCATTCAAAACGGTCAACCACTCCATTCTCATAAAAATATCCTATATCATCACAGCTATAATACCATTTATCTAAGTCCATAATCATACTAGAGCTTACAATTTAAAATAACAACACATTACAAATCCTATGTGAAAAATAGAAGAGACAAAATACAATACTTCACACATAAACACACAATACATCACATGAAACAATAATAAGAGAGAATAATAATTAAAAAAAATCTCCTTCCCTCCCCTTCACCCCTCTCTCTTCCCCACTTCTCTATTAGTCATATAAGGTATTAAATGAGCCCCTTAGCGAACGATAATCATCTTCACAACCCTTTTTTAAAATGTTTTTATTTAAAATTATTTAGTTTATACATACATTTTTCATTTCATATTCAAAATACAGTAACTTTTCTTTTCCTCTACAATATATATTATTTGATAAGCTTATTCATTTCTTTACGTATGTGCCCAAACTAACACTGATAGCATTATCATTGTCTTGGGAGCTTGGACATTGTCTTTTCAGAGAATTTTATAATGATGTAAATCCGTTTTTTCCTTCCCCGCCATTATTTTTGCCCATCTTGCTTACGGGGTGAGAGTTTCATTACAAATGCTGAAGTATGTCCTACATAAGCTTCTTTCATCCTGCAGTTCTGGACACATGTCACTGCCGCCGGCGACTGGCGTTTGTGGCGAAGGTGGAAACAAGGACGCCATTAAAGTGTTCCATTACGTTCCTCCTTGCCTACCAGACTCGGTCTAGTTGTTTTCAAGATGGCCGCCGCCGTTTGTATATCTCACTCGGCTGCCGGCGGCTCAGCGTGTTGCATCTGAGTTTATTCCTCGCCCTGTTGCTTGCGCTAGTTTTCCTTCTGACAGTTCTGCCTTGCTATCACGCCTTCCTTACTCTTCCTGTTTTTCTCCTCCTCCCGTTCCCTATGGGCTCCCCCCCCCTTCTCTGGATCCTGCTTGCCTTCTCCTGTGTTTTTGTTCCCGTGCTGATTCTCTGCTGAAATTTCTTCGCTCTAGGACACTCTAACTCCCGGATTCTCCGTTCACTCTTGTCCTCCACCCCGAGGGGTACCTACCTGTAAACCGCCCTATTCCATTCCCTCGATTAGCAGAGTCACGCCGATCTTACCATTTCCTGGGTTTTCGGCGGAGGACCCATTCAACCTACTACAGTGCCGACGACTTCCACAACCTTCACGACTACCTTGGATCCAGGGGTTTTTTGCCGTTCCAGTGGCTTTTTCCCCTCTGGCTGTCGCGGAGGGGAATCTCCGTGGGTTTTCTCTGTCTGGGAGTCGCAGTGGCTTCCTTCCGAGGTAGACCATATCTTCTAAAAAAGAAGAAGCCTTACATAGGACTTACCCGCCGGAAGAAACTGGACTATTCAGGTGAGGAGGAAGAGATCGGGGAGGGTTATCAATCGAGTGAAGACGAAGATATAGCTGATCACCTAGCAAGTCCCATAGCCCATAGTGCCAGTCCTGATAACACATCATGATGATATGATTTAGTGTTTCAATGGTTTCATTGTTTTTACAGAACCTGCAGTGTTGCTTTCCAGTCTTTTACTGCTTAGTTATACAGGGTCTGGCTCTCGTTGGCAGGGTGTTCAATCGAAATTTCATGAATAATGTTCTAATTCTGTCATCTGATCAGATATGGAGGTAATTGATTGAGTGCTCTTATTTCTGTATCACATGTCAAATTTTCTTTGTAGGTTGCTTTTTGTTTGCACATTTTTATCCAGTCATTTCGCATTATTTTCATTTTTGCATATTGTGGTTGGTTGAGTAGCGTTTCTGTTGTAATTTCTTCTTGTATCATTATTTGTGTCATCTGTTGCTTCCATTCGTTTAAGATTTTCACGTTTGTAACATTTTGGTTTATTCTCAGTATCTCAATAGCTGGGATTTTTTCGTTGGAGATAATCTTTCAATAGAGGTGTAATTTCTTCCATGACACGATTGATCTCATTGATTGGATCGCTACTTCAAAACGTATCCTTGCGATCGGAAATGAAGTTGGAAGGGCCATAATCTTTCTCCAAAATATTGCTTCTAATTTTGGCCATATGTTTGGATGTTGTTTTGCGAATGTTTCGCTGCCGTATGATAATGCTGGTACAACTTTGCTCCTATAGAAGGTCGTGATTGGTTGAAAAGAAAACTTTCCAAATTTGCGGTGGATCGCCTAGCCGTGTCTGGCAGAGGAATATGCTTTTTTGCAAAGTATTTCTGTCCATTCATTTTCTTCCTTTGTTTGGTTAATTATCAGGCCCAAATATTTAACATCTTTTCCACCTTTGATATTTTTTCATATTTAGACAAAATCTGTAGTTCCACCAGCCAGTCATCCACATTAGGTTTCTTCCTAGTCTTCCAGACTCTAAGAATCAGCTTAATCGCTACCACCATAGCTTTATCAATCCAGGCATTATGCTTTCTAGTAGTTACACATCTCCCTTTATGCATAAGCAAAATCACATTAGCAGCCGACCTCTGAATAGTTATGCCAAAAATTATATCAATTCTATCTATAATTCCCTTCCAAAATCTTGTACCCTCTGGCAATTCCAAATCAGGTGTAACAGGGTACCCCTACCACTACCACAGCTCCAGCATCCCTCACCCATCCTTAGTTTCAACTTAAACATCTTTACTGGTGTCCAGTAAATCCTACCAACAACCTTCTGCCTAATTAGACATTCGTGCCCACTCTAAGAAGATCCCTCCATTCGTCCTCTCATATGACCATGTTAATGTCACTTGACCAAGTATCCTTTAGCTTAGTCCATGCTTCTATATAATCCAACTCCATAGGCATAAAATGCCTATAAGTACGTACATTGTATTCTTGTACAACCAACAACTTGCAAATCTCCGGTCTTCCTTCCAGTGCTTTATCAACTATATTCATCCATTGACTGATTAATGAAATCAAATCCATATATCGACTCAACTCCCTACTCTCCAAACTAAACTTATCTTGCAATTCCTCAAGGCTCAGTAACCTTCTCCATCCAGTAAATCTCTTATTTTCAATATACCCCTCCTGATCCAACTCTGCCAATGCAAACATCTATTATTTAGTTGTAGTGCTTCATTATGCCAAATGGATGCATCAAAACTAAAACCAGAACATTGACCATTCTCTCTGAACCAAGTCATTCAAGCCTGCCTAGCCGTTACTATCGATTACAATTTTACCCTTTTCTTTGACAGTTTTCCCATTGTATATCAATTATTCAAGTGATAACGATCAGAACTGTCTCTCTCTATTCGTAACCAAATCAGACCTTTGACATACTCTGTATCAAAATAATGTGAAATTTTCTTAAGTAAAAAAGCCTCATAATATTTCATCAAATCCGGGTAACCAAATATTCCCTTCGTAACATCCCACAGCAAGATATATTTTGCGATATGTGGTCTCCTACCTATTCCCCACAAAAAAGATTGAAGCACTTTATCAATCTTCTGCAACAATTTCTTTAAAACCAGTAGAGGTATTGATTGTATAGTGTATAGTACCTTAGGTAACAGAACCATTTTAATCGTGTTAACTTTTGCCCACAGATTCATATTTAGCCTTTCCCATTTTTTAATAGTCATCACAATGTTGTCTATTGTTTTATCAACATTATATTGAACAATTTTGTTAAGATCACCAATTATATGTATAGCCAGATATTTGACTCCATTAGGGGACCATTTGCAGTTGCAAGATTTCAAAACAATCCCTATCACATGTCTTGGATAAAGGAAACATTTCAGTTTTGTCCCAATTTACTTTATGTCCCGACAATTCCCCAACCTCCTCAAACATTTGTTTCAATAGTGGTCCACATACTTCAGGATTTGAAAGAAGGATCATCATATCATCCGCATAAGATAAAATCTTTACCTCTGTATTTCCAACACAAAGTCCCTTAATTTCCCCATACTGCCTAATATGTGCCGCTAATGGTTCCAAAGCCAAATTAAACTAAAACGGCGACAGTGAGCATCCTTGCCTGGTACCTTTAGACAATGGAAAAGGTTTGGAGATCAACCCATTAACAAACAATGTTGCCATAATATCCTTATGAATACAATCAATCATTTGCATAAATATTGAACCAAACCCCATTTCCATCATTGTATATTCCAGAAACCTCCAATTAACTCTGTCAAAGGCCTTTTCAGCACAAAAAGAAAACTATAACTGCATCTGTTCCCCTACCACTGTGTGCACCCATAACATCCAACACCGTCCTAATATTATCATATCCAAATCTACCTGGAGTAAAGCCTGCTTGTGACTCATCAATTAAGCCTCCTATCAATCCATCAACCGATTTGACCATATTTTAGTAAAGATTTTCACATCCACATTTAACAAAGATATCGGTCTATAGTTTCCGCATTTTTTATGGTCCTTGTCTGGTTTAGTTTTGACAATAATCAAAGCATCTTTCATTGATTCACACATTGTCCCTGTCAATAGAAAATCATTAAATACCTTGCATAGAATTGGTGGTAACTGAGTCACAAACATTTTATAAAATTCAGAAACCAAGCCATCTGGCCCCGTGACTTCCCATCATTCAGCTGTATCATTGCACTATGTATTTCAGTAACATCAATCTTTGATTCAAATTTAATTTTCCCTTCAGTTGTTAATTCTGAGACATTAATCTTATTAAAGAAGCTGTTCAGATACTCATCGTTAGGAGAAAGTTCCTCTCTGTACAATCACAAATATAAATCACAGAAATAATCACACATTTCCACATTCTTAAACAAGGTATCTCCTTCATCACTTTGTATAGAAGTAATACATGTTTCAGTCATTATACCCTTAAGTCTATTGGCCAACATCTGACCAATCTCATCACCATATTCCCAGAACTTTTGCTTGGTATAAAACATTCCTTTTTCTGCCATTGAATGTACATGGTTCTTCATCTCTCCCGCCAACTTCCTTAATTTCAACTTATTTGACTCTGTATCAACAATTGCACAGGTCCTCTGTAATTTCGTTACCTCCTCTTCCATCTTTTTAATAATCTCCCCTTAACATGTGCCGACCTACTTATCAGTTCTCCTCTTAACACCGCTTTAAAGCAATCACAAACAATTTTAATATCCGAAGAGCCCTAATTTTCCTCAAAAGAATTCTTAATAAAGGTATCTAGTCCTGTAGTAACAAATGTATCCTTGAGTACACCCCCCTGTAACCTCCATCTTTTGGATTTCTCCTTCATACCTCTTATATTAAGTTACATATCAAGTAATGCAAGATCCGAAATTCCTCTTTGCTTAATATCTGAGCTTACTGTCTGACTAACCAATCTATGCCTAATAACACAATAATCATTCCTCGAATATGAATTATGAACTGGGGAATAGAAGGTGCACTCTTCCTCCCTTTTATGTATTTCCCACCACACATCAACTAATCCATACTTAGATACAAAATCACAAAACTCTTCATTAACTCTCATTACCATATCTACCATCTGATTTTGGGTCCAATTTACAATTCATTACCATATTAAAATGACCCCCCCAAAACTATATTTTCTCCCTCCATTTCATTCGGTAGATCATTCAACATAGTAAAAAACTGTTGGCGAGCATGGCGCATATACCATCCCTGCTGTCACTTTCTTACCATCACAGAACAGGTCAATTAGCAGTACACGACCTTCATCATCTTTTATTATTTTCTCTATTTTGATCAGCAAACCCATTCTAAATAAAATACTCACCCCTCTCGATTTAGAATCATAACAATTAGAAACAACTTGTGGATATCTGGAATTAGTCAAAACAAATTCAGACTGCTCATTTAAGTGAGTTTCTTGTAGGAAAAGGATATCTCCTCTATTTCTCCAGATCCTCGCCATAACCTTTCTTCGCTTAAATGCACAATTAATACCCTTCACTTTCCATGAAACAAAATTTAATGGTTTCATATTGCAGTGTACCATACTAACTTGTCTACAAACATAATTGGAGCAAATACAGCATTCTAATTTCATTAAGCTAACCAACATTGCGGCAAGGAAAGTGAGAGGAAAGGCGCAAAAAAAGAAACAGACAACAACACAACACCAGCATACAAACAAGCAAACTAACAGTCAATAATCTAGAATAATAGTTTACACCATGCAAAATCTGATAATCATCAGACCACAAATGAGCATATAAATATACAACTAACACATTGTTCCGAACTATACTTACCAGTAGATCTGTGCCCAAACAGATATAATTTATGATCAGCAATATTCTTCCCAACTTTTAGTCCTTATCATCAACCCCCCTCCCTTTAATCCCCATCAATTCATTCATAGTATAGCTAAAATTCCAACCATTGTCTCCATCAAGTTTCAACCACTCTTACCCAATACAGTTATATAGAGTCATTTCCCAATTAGAATAAATATACATCTGCATATTAGCAATGTAACAAATATCAATTTTGGAACCATGTTCACCTACAACACTGGTAAAATTCATGTATTGCATTTCCTCATCTACAATTTATAATATAACATAAACTCATTAAAGCTCTTTACATCATATACCCCAAACTAGTTTGGACATTATATCCTCCAATCATCATAACTCTCCTCCTCCAACCCTAGTTATCTATATCACATCCCATGTAACTACACATTCCTCCCATAATAAATAAGATACCATGAAGTGACATCACCTCCCCCATTCCCTCCCTACCCAAGTTAAATTACCTCATCAGCCTAATATATCAAGGCACTAACAAGACAATTTAACATCAGTAGCACATGTATTTTCTTTCATAAAAAGTAGGCGTTATATTCTGTCTTCTCCCTCTCCAGAGGGTATAATCATCCAAGAAATGCATGTCTCACAGAAAAGTTTCATGCTTGACTGCAGTACATAAAATGTGGGACAGGCTCTATAACAGTTTTATCTAGCCTCTCACTTGCTTCGCAATATTTTCAAGTGAGTTCTAATGGAATTCGCACTCCTCCAATACATACTAACAGTGTCACAAATCCAAGAAAGCAACCCTAATCCTTTATTGCATGCTAAACCCTCCACCAAAGTCTCACCATATCAGTAAGCCATGAGTCAAAGTCACCTGACAACATGTGTTCCTCATTCTTTCACAGGTCCATCCCAACATGTGTCTCTCTGTATTCCCAAATCAACACCTCCAGACAAAATCCTTTCACAGCATCATCGCCCTATTTCCGCCTGTAAAAAAAAAACATGCAATTTCCTATCCAACACCCCCAGACGCTGCATATTAGTGTCTCATGTCAGACACAAGTAAGCGATCATATCTGTAACATAGCTCCAAGAAAGGAAAAGCAGCTAAAACAGGATTCATTCGTGATACAACTCAATAATTTGTCATCTGGAATCATAGACACCTCGAGTGGAATCCACAAGCTTGCCATAGAAATCGCAGTCTGTAAAGGTTAACAGTACAAAGCATCACTTTCAAGTCAAGCCACCACTTTAGTTCCATTTTGAATATTCACTTAGATTACATTAATGCTGAGAGGGCCAATACGGTTCAAGCAAGAATAGGGAGTGAACCGCTAAGTGGGAAGGTGTACTAGCACCCCAGTGACATGTAGAAGCCATCAGCTTGGTGGATGATACAATCGCAGCTCCATTCCTCCATCACAGTTATGTTTTAATTTAGAAGTGCTGTCTTTCAATCTGTGCAAAAACTAACACAAAACCATCAATGATTTCCAAGTCAGGCAATGTTGCTCAGCTCAACTCTACAGCACTACGTCACCATGAACTCCTAAAAAACACGGGCAGGTGGCTGCAGCATCGATTCCACAGTGGTCTTATCACGGTCCTTCATGCAAAAACCAAAGCACTGAATAAGAAACTCTGGTCAGTGAATAGCATGCGTGAATTGAAAAACACTACGAGTGCCATAAAGAACGTGCGCAAGAACGAAATGCCGCCAAGGGAAGACAATGGAGGGCGGCAAGGCAGGGAGGCCTGGGGAGTGTCAGACCATTAAAAGCACCTCAGAAGAGCAGAAGAGGAAGAGAGTACCTGCATCTGCTCTTCCAACAGAACGGTATAACACAAGGCGGTAAGGGTTAACGGTCACCGGTAATGGTACCGGTGACCGTTAACCCTTACCGCCTTACTACGAGGTCCCTTTGTGGGACCCGACATTAACGGGTGGTGTAGACCAGCCGTTAAAGTAGGGACCCGCAAAGGGTCCTTGGTGATAATTACGGTACTGCTAATAGCGGTACCGTAATTATCGCCTTCCCCATTCCCATTATGCCCTATGGGGCAAAAATGGGAATGGGGAAGGGCAATGGGGGAAGGGGGAATTACCGCCCCGCCAACCTTGGAATAGGGCGGTAATTCCCCTTTCCTCCATGGCGGTACTGGTAATTTACCGGCATGGACCAAGGTGCTAATAGCACCTTGGTTTACCGCCTTCCGTATAATGAGGCCCATAGTCATTACCGCAGCAGAACGGGAGCACAGGCATCATGACTCAAGCGGCAACAGATTTTTAGATTCATTCTCCACCATCATACAATGTCTCCCACTGTATTCTCCGCCGCTCCCCGTTCCACAGTAAATCAGGGAGCATGTTGCCACAGTGTTACTGTCTTTGTTTACTTCCAGCGTAAAGCCTGAAGATTCCAAGTAGTTAAAAATAACGGTATTTCTATGGTGGCCATCTTAAAAGTATAATATGTAATAATTAGAGAAAAAGAAAGGGAAATGAAAATAATGAAAGTTCAGTTCCAGTTCCAGCCATTTAAAGCTGCTCAGACCTCCCTTTTTTTTCCTTGACACTTTTGTAAATTCTGTATCTGAAGACATGCCCTCCAATGGATCTGAATCTAAGTCAGATAAAAAAGCTTCATCTGGCCACCAGGGGGCGCATGAATGGAAGCATCCTTCATGTGAGCTCCACACTTGGGTCCGTAAACGTGGACTGAGTCCCCATCACGAGACCCCCCTCCGGCCTACCAAACACTGGAATTCGGTGCCTAAAGGAGCCAGGCACCCCCTGGTAAAAACCTGACGAAAATCGGCTTGGTTTCGGCTGAGAAAATCCAAACGAGAACCCTGGTGATCCGCTGCATAATAGGCCCACAAACGCAGCTCCCTGCGCTGCCTGAGACGCTGGCACGCGCGCGAGCAAACTGCTGCGCCAGGGAAGGAGATGGCGTCGCTGTCCTGCGGCCCTGCACAGGTGGATCCCAGCTGGTGAGAGACGCACTCGGAGCACCCCGCAGGCGAGTGGCGTGGCTATCCGACCCGCCCGCTAGAAGCTACATCGCACTCCACGGACTTGTGCCAGAGCTGCCCGCCCTGACTCACGGAGGAGCAGAACATCGGAGAAGGCCCCGCAGAGCTCAGGTTACTGCAGCCCGACTTTCCCAACCACTGGGCTCGGTACCCGATAGAGCACCAGCACGACCGGACTCAACTTGTCCCCACACGTAGGCGCAGGTCTTGTTTGATTGATGCGGGGGCCTTCACATAAACCACCCGCAACACCGCTCCATTGTGCAAGGATAAATTTAACCCCCAGGGGGGGGAATTAATAAAAGAAAAATACACCTTGCGGTCTCCTTTGGCGTGACACAGTACCACCAGCACCAACCTGATATTTAAACTTGGAAAATACCAGGCGGCAATTACCCCAGGGGGCAGAACTACAGACAACAGGGGGCAAACGCGGGCCTCCACAAGGGGAATATGTGGCCTAGAACATTCAATTCAACAATCCCCAGCCCTCCCTCCAGGGTCCAGACCATCGCAGCCACGCAGGTCACTATCACCAGAACCCCGCAATTGAAGCTACCAGACTGCAATAGCTTGCTCAGCCGTGGGGGCCGCGGGTGAGAAGCACTCCATCATATATCAACACACAAGAACCTCTGTCCATGACTGCGCCGTGAATCCCAGGAAACCTCAAGGGGTGACATACTAGCACGCGTGCCTGAGTGTTGGGCCCCCACGGACTGGGGCATGTGCCCTCCTCAGATGCATCACATACCTCCCTCGATCCCAACACCCAAGACCACGGAAATCCTCTGCAACCTGTCGGATACTATATAACCACAGCAAAGGACCCTAGCGTACCTAGGAATGCTCCAAATTTGAATCCAGGGGGCATCTCAAGAACTTGCCATTACAACGTGGAACTGAGGGTTGGGCCCCTGTGGTACAGGGCGAGTGCCCTCCTCGGATTCCTTATACTTCTGTTATCTCAGGTGGCACTAGTCTCTACCGCGCACAGCAAAGATCTGTTCATCCCACTACTGAGGACACGCTGTCCATGGACGTTAAGAACAAATTGGCGAAATACAAATTCTCACCACCTCACAAACCCCCGCAACTATCCAGTGCTATCAAAATGTCGGCAACGGGATCTGAGGCAGCTGCGACTAAGGCGGACGTTGCTGACTTACTCACCGAAATGAGGAGCATGAGAGCCGACATCGGAAACAAGATAGACAAAATCACACACAGGATGGATAAAATGGAGGATAGGCTGGGAGAAGTCGAGCATAACCAAACCTCCCTGAATACCTTGGAGACACAGATGGACCTTCGAATAGCAGAGATTGAACACAAAGAAGAAGAAATCTGCCTAAAGGTTGACGATCTCGAAAATAGGGAACGCCGCAACAACATACGTGTGTTTGGTATCCCGGAAAAGGAGGGCGAGACCGAACTCCATCTTAAACAAACCTTACACGCCATATTGAAGCTCCTCTTTAAAGATGATTCAGTGGATGAACCCCAAACTGACCGCATTCACAGAGCTGGCGGCAGACCAGGCGGCCCAAGATCAGTATTAGCTCGATTTCACAATTATGCGGATAGATTGAACACAAAGAAGAAGAAATCTGCCTAAAGGTTGACGATCTCGAAAATAGGGAACGCTGCAACAACATACGTGTGTTTGGTATTCCGGAAAAGGAGGGCGAAACCGAACTCCATCTTAAACAAACCTTACACGCCATATTGAAGCTCCACTTTAAAGATGATTCAGTGGATGAACCCCAAACTGATCGCATTTACAGAGCTGGCGGCAGACCAGGCGGCCCACGATCAGTATTAGCTCGATTTCACAATTATGCGGATAGGACGCGAATCCTGGAGAAGGCCAGACACACACCGCAGCTGGCATTGGGAGACTAGAACATTTCCATCTATCAAGATCTATCCTCCCTCACACTGGCAATGAGAAGAAAGTGCTTACCGATCACAAGAATGTTCAAGGACAAAGGTATAAGATATCGCTGGGGCTATCCGTTCTCACTCACATTTGAGTGGGTAGAATCTACAACGAAACTCACCTCAGAGAGGGAGATCTCCAGCTGCATGTCGGACTTACTGCACACTCAGGGGGAAGGAACATCATCAGGTGAACGGAAGGATGAGGACAGAGAATGGCACACCAAGGGGCCAAGGTGAAAAAGGATCCAGGGATCCCGAAAGTTTAGGAGGATGAATACCTCCCAAGACACAGAACATTGATCTCTCCTCCCATCTGCCCCATCTGTCTCTACAACACGCACCAGACGAAGAGATCACGGTAAGATCGTAACTGGGCACTGGGCACTGGGGATCGATGCTGTACAATTGCACACCAGGTACTCGGCACAACACTGGGCAATTCTGAAGGACGAGGGGTGTTGGAAAGGGGAAGGGAGAGACGTATGAGACACGAAAATCGCCTGTTCTGATGGAAGTCTTTGGGGTGTGTTGATGGGGATCCGATGTAGGGCAGACACCAAAATGATGACTAAGAACGGGGTCAGAACTCGTGCCTAGAAAATGGTTTTTAGTGTTATGAGCAACATGTTGGGGGCTCACTGTTAATATGGTTATATTGAAATAGGACCGCTTGTTTCGCGGTTCCCACTGGTGGTCCAAGAATGACTGGGTGATGTTAACCTGGCCGGATTGGATGCTGAATGAAAGGGGGCAGGGGAGGGACAGGAGGGAGGGACGGGAGACAACTCAGAGTTTATGAAAGGGAGGGGATTACATCTTCCTCTCCGAAGGCCTGCTACGAGTACTTCACACTGCAAACATACACCCCACCGCATGGTCAGATCACGATACGGTCTCTGTGGATATAGGCTGTAATGACCTTACCCCCCGGAATACTAAATGGAGATGCAATGAATCCTTATGGTCTGACACGGTCTTTAGAGAAGACTTTGAGAACGAGATTAAACAATTTTTCATCACCAATGACACGGGTGAGGTTGGGAAGGTATTCGTGTGGGAGGCGGCCACGGCTACATGGAGGGGGGTCCTCATTAAAGAAGGGGCTCGGAAAAAAAGGGAACACGCCCTGTTGGAAAAGAATATTAAGGAAAAGCTCTGTACGGTGGAGAAATTGGCGGCGTCATCCCCGCATGACAGATCCAAGTACATTGCCGAAGCCAGAGAACTCAGGGAAGAATTGAGAATATTAATTGTAGGCAAAGTAGCTCAAACCCTGAAATATTTAAAACAGAAATATTATGAAAAAGGCAATAAAGCAGATGCCATTCTGGCGGCTCGTCTCCGAGCGCAGAAAACAGAACGATGGGTCGATTACATAGAGAGGACAGATGGCACCCTTCTAGACACGATAGAAACATCCCCGGAGGGAATACAAGAAGCTTTTGCCTCTTTCTATGAAGACTTGTATACATGCAACCCCTCCTACCCCCCCTTAGGAAGTATTGATACATACCTTAAGGATGCAGGGCTCCCTACAGTCACATACACGGAGGCCAAATCCCTAGATACTCCAGTCACAGAAGGGGAAGTTACTGATGCCATAAAGTGCTTAAAGACAGGAAAGGCACCGGGGAGGATGGTTTCACGCCTTGTTTTTATAATGCGTTCTCTACATTCCTTGCCCCCTTTTGGTAACCCTGTTCAACCACATCTTTGAAACAGGCCAAGCACCTCTGTCTTTTGCTCAGGCCCTCCTCGCCGTCATTCCAAAAGAAGGCAGAGACCCTAAACACTGCAGCTCCTATCGATCCATCTCTCTTCTCAACATTGATGCTAAAATATACGCAAGGGTTATCACAGGCTGGCTTGAAATGCATCTACCACAACTGATACACTCTGATCAAGTCGGCTTTGTCATCGGGAGACAGGGGGCTGACACAATCAGAAAAACACTCCATCTTATACATGAAGCACAAGGAATGGGAGAAGACCCATCTCTTCTGTCCTTAGATGCCGAAAAGGTTTTTGACAGGGTGGCCTGGGACTTCCTGGAAAGAGTATTATTCTGGAATGGGTTGGGACCAAAGCTCTGTCGCGCAAATTAAGGCACTGTACACATCTCCCACAACATCTGTGACAGTGAACGGAGGCTACTCAAAGTGGTTTCCTTTGGAGAGGGGAACAAGACAAGGTTGTCCACTGTCCGCAATACTGTTTGTGCTGTCCCTCGAACCACTTGCACAGAAACTAAGACATGATGACAGGGTTAGAGGAATCAAAGTAGGAGAGCGAGTATACAAACTGGGCCTCTATGCTTACGATATTCTCCTACACCTACCCGATCCCTTAAACTCAGTCCCGGGTGCACTATGTATAATTGAAGAATATGGCGAACTAGCCGGCCTCAAAATTATTACGGGAAAGTCAATCCTCCTCCCAATCGATAAAAGTAAAGACTCTTAAGTGGAGCGATTCACTCCCCTAGGGGTGAAGGTCAGCCTCTCCACACTAAGATACCTGGGCATCAATGTTACCCGGGAACTTGAATCCTTATACCAAGCTAACTTCCCCCCATTATCGCTTGCCCTCCAAAGAGATATCGAAAGGTGGTCCAGACTTACTGTCTCCTGGATTGGCTGCCTAAACGCTATAAAATGGTTATACTGCCCAAAATACTCTATCTGTTCCAAATGCTCCCCATTAGAATGGCCAAAGAATACTTCACCGACACCAGGAAGTCCTTACTAGCCTTCCTATGGCAAAATCAAAAACCCATAGGACTCAATGGGAATGGGGAAGTGGAAACACCGGCTCCATCTCGATGGTGCCGGTGTTTCCACGTCCGCCTGCAGGCGGGCGGTGTTAAACCTGCCAGGTCAGACCTGGCAGGAACGCCACCTCCCGCCTGCAGGATTCGAGATCGGGCGGTCTGGAATTAACAGTGGCGGCGGATTTACCAACAAATATATCTTCAAAACTAGAAGACCACAGACCCACTGTTTCTACTCTAAATACTATTTCCTTGACTACTCCTGAAGAAAGTCCCTACAATCATAAAGAGGACTGAAACATGTCGAGTTCCCAATTTAGTAATAATACTGAATTGACTAGCAGTATTTAATATCCCACTAAAGGGGTGTCCCAATTTGAATTTAAGATTGATTGATAAAAACATTGAGTGATCCATTAAGGATTAAAACCCTAAATGTATAAGAATTAACAGCAAAGGTTTGAATATAGATTGATAAACTGGTTATCTCTACTTTTTAGAATTTGTTATATGTTTTGTGTCTTGTTACATAGGTGTACCATTTTAGAGTGTCTGATAATGCATTTTATATGTACTGTGGCTCCTGATTTTTATGAGAGAATATTAAAATTTACATTTTTCCTAAAACTGATGTAGTTATTGACGAGCTGTTAAGCTGTTAACAATTAACCTTTTTTTCCTACCTTTCTATGTATTGAATAAGTTTGTTTTTCCCAAAATCAAGGTAGGAATCCGCCCCTAGCGGACATTTGGGATCTCTCCATTGTTTTTCACATGATATAGTGGCGACTGAGTCACAGAGAATTCATAAGTGTAGCAATCAGCATTTCACACTGGGTACCGAGCAACTCACTAACGGGCCATACTTCATTCCCGGAATTTCCTTTCCTTCCCGTTTCTAGATCTCCCCTTCTCCTCCTGGCTCCCCTTAATCAGTGAGACACTACCCCTTCAAATATGACGGAAGAAAAAACATTAGCGTACAGCGATGATTATGCAATGGCACTAATGAATGCCATCTCAATTATCAATGATAGTGAACTTGGAGAAAATGTAGATAAAACTGACGACTGGGAAGAAATTATCCAACTGCGCAAAAGACTAATAAGAACAGAACTACACGGTGCCATTATGCTGGAATATTTAAAAAACAAGGCCCTACCACAGGGTCTGACATCCCCTAATGAACCACGATTATTTCTCGACAATGCCAAGTTCATACTACAATGGAGCTATATTGCCAACCATTGTGGCAGAGATTGGCTTATACTAATCATAGATACAGCCAAAGAAACAACAAGCAAAATAGAAATCAATCTGAAAAAGCTAGAAGATGACATCAAAAAACGTATTGCTTTAGATGTGCTTAAAAAGAGACTCGAAGAGATAGATAAAGAAATGAAGACTTTCAAACAAACTAACACACTAGAAAGAATACAAAGATTAAAAAAAGACCTGAGTAAATACTCACATGAAAAAACCTATCCCTACACCAAAGAGGGTTATAAAACCCAAACAGGACAAGTACCAGGCCCAACACGACAAAATAGACGAGTAAGATTCAGGGCAACATCTTACAGCTCTAGCAATTCAAGTAGTGATCCAGACAATACCAATGCAGGTTCAACTGCCAACCCTCCTAACAGAGGAAGAGGTAACTCGAACTACAGACAAAAGAGAGGTAACCAAAATCAATGTACACAACCTTTTTTGTACAAAGGCCCCAACAGGGGCAACTGGAACGGGGATCAAAGGTACTTACGGAGCGGCAACAACTTCTAGTGAACCTCTTCACCTATAAGCCCACCACCCTAGAAAAACAACTACTTGAAAATGGCCTCGGGTACGTGATCTCTAACAAACATGATCCTTTTCAATTCTGCACAGATTTTTTTAAATTCATGCGGAAAATTAGACTCAAAGAATTCTTTTCAACACAAACTGAAACAATCAGAGATCCAACGACAGTTAATCATTCAGGCCTAAAAAATCCTTCTACGTTCTGTCCACCGACTTATACTTACTCACCAGAGTCTATACTTTTCGAAAAAAGAGTTTTGACAGAAGTCACAAAGCTAGAAAAACAAAATCTACCAATGTATCACAACCTAACAACGGGAGAAAGGGAAGCCATGGAATCCTTAGCTGCCAATGACAACATCATCATCAAGAGAGCGGATAAAGGCGGAGCTATTTTAATGCTCGATAAGAAAGACTACATTGAGGAATGTTCTAGACAACTAGAAAATACAGATTATTATAAGAGACTTACCGCCGACCCAACTAAAGATCTAAAAAACCTAATTGAAATAAAAACTACTAAAGCACTAGAAAGATGCTGGATTAGTAAGCAAGAATGGTCCTTCCTGAACAACTTGGAAACAACGACACCGACATTTTACTGTCTACCAAAAATCCACAAAACCTTGATTAAACCACCAGGCAGACCTATTGTGTCAGGGATAATTTCCATCTTGGAACCCCTCTCCAAATATGCCGACCATTATTTGAAAGGCTATGTGGTAAAGATGACATCCTATCTAAAAGATACCAAAGAGGTGATAAAAAGATACGAGAACTTACCGCATAATCCAGAAAATTCATAGCTAATAGGCCTAGATATAGTCTCGCTTTATACTAACATTCCTCAATAAGCTACCTTAGAAACCATCAGCAAAATCCTTCTCAATAGAATAGATGACAATCCAGTACCTAGCTCCTTCATCCTCTGGTGCATTGAAGTATCCCTGACACGAAACTACTTTGAATTCCAAGGAACATTCTTCCAACAAATCGAAGGCATGGCCATGGGAGCCACCATTGCCCCAAGTCTAGCAAACCTTTTTGTTGAATTTTTTGAAAAAACGTTCATATACATGACAAACCTGTTTGAAGAACACATTCAATCATGGGCACGATATATTGACGATGTCCTGATGTTATGGACAGGAACAACAGAAAAAGAAGAAGAATTTCTAATCTGGCTCAATAACTGTAACCGATATCTAAAGTTCACTATGAACATTCAGAAGTTGTCTATAGACTTTCTCGATCTGACTATCTTTCACGAAAATCACTGTCTACTAGTGAAACCATACCATAAAGAAACAGAGAAGAATTATCTGCTACATTATGAAAGTCACCACGTCAAACATCTTAGAGACAACCTCCCTTACGGTCAATTTTTGCGACTGAAAAGAAACAGCCAAATACCAGCCTTTGAAGCAGAAGCTAAAAATCTTACTGCTAAATTGAAACATAAAAGCTACCCGAAAAAACTTGTCAAGAAATCCGCCAAAAGAGCATCCAATAACAACAGAGATGCACTCCTTGAGGATAACATAAAACAACCAACAACAGACCGGTTGGTATGTGTAAATACCTTTTCCAACCTCAGCCTAAAGGTTATCCAAATCGTAAGGAAACAATGGAAAATCTTTGAAAGTGGTAAAGCTGAAATTCCGACACCCATGTTTGCATACAAAAAATCAACAATAGGCAACAGAGTAAGCAGTAGCAAACTCAAAGAAAAACCGATGAAAACAAACAGTCGAACAGAAACATGGGGACTAAAACCTATAGTCGGACACTATCCGTGCAGTAACTGTGCAGTGTGTAAATTGACACAAAAAACTAAGGAAATTGACATTGGGCTCCCAACCCCATGGCAACAGAAACAAATGACTATCTGCAACTCAGAATACGTTGTATAGATGATTACTTGCCTATGCAATAAACATTACATAGGCAAAACTAACAGAAAAGCGAAAGTAAGAATGTTAGAACACAAGAGTTGCCTAAAAAATAAAGTTCTCAATGCACCTCTAGTGAAACATTACACAGAAGCCAAACATGGTTTTGAAGATTTCCGGTGGACAATTTTACTAATGATACAAGGCAAGGACCACAACATCAAAAGTAAAATACTCGTAGAAAAAGACCAGAGACTTATCTACTTAACTCAAAGTGCCAAAAAAGGCCTTAATGAATCCATCGAATGGTTAAAAGTCTAACCATTCATTACTTAACCCTATAGAAATTCAACCTTTCTATAAACCCGACTTTGTTCTCATTCAATTGCTTTTTAATCCAGAGATGGAGCTATATCCCAACATTAAGAATTTTAGGTTACGTTTACTTTAACCACCATCAACACTGATAAAAAAGGACTAGGAGATACCATTAATAGGCCTTTCCAATATGGCAGCTACTGATAGCGTTTTTTCGGTGCTCTCCAGGGGACACACAGTGTTTTCATAGATGCGGAAGGAGTACATACCCGCGGGAGCATGGACCAGACTGGATCGTCCCACTAGGAATATAAGATTAGAAGAGTACCCATACGGAAGCATTTTTACATAGAGGATACAACTCGATAAACACAGCGGAACTAAGAGGTAAATTAACCACCAAATAGTGTTAGAGTGTAAATGCGCACGCTTCAACCAACTGCCTCTGCCTAGGGAGTAAAGCATACGACTCAGAATTTGTAAACAAGTGCGATAAATTAGTCAAGCACCAATAACGAATCAGTGAGATTAGGAATCATAACCTTAAATATCGTTAATTTACCATCCAAGAGCTCAATTGAGTTTAGATCAAGTATGTTAAAAAATATGATCAGTCTCATGTAGACTATTTTTCATTTTTTCATTTCTCCATAAGTCTGTTCCTGATAGCATCTCATGCGATGCATAAATGCAGCTTAATAAAGGGGCATTTAACAGATGTAAATGAGGACTTCATTTACATAATCGGTTTGCAGCTCCATAAGAATACCGCCACTGATCCTACGGAAGGTAAGCCACCTGTTTTCTAACCAGATTAGCTATCATATAGCCCCCATAAAACCTTAAAAAATGCACTTGTTTAAAAAAAAATCACTTTCCTTAAAGATAGGTCTCCAAAAAAGGTATCACAATAAAATTACTAGTGAACTGCCATGACCCCATTATACTGACAAGCTCTACCCGAAGGGTGAAATGCTGAGTTCACGACTCTCTTGCAAACATTTATTAATTTGTTTCAGAATAAAAAGGAAGAATACTTCTTCCCCAAGAAAATACATCCAACACTTGTGGATTTTTCAACTGACAGCCAAGAGAGCACCTACGCTAAGAAGTCCAAGTAATTTATTTCATCCTGAACTCCTTCTGACACTAGGTCACGTGTCCAAAGAATACTATCTAAATCATTGATTCTTTTTTATGGTTTTGTCAACAGTTACAGCTCCTCCATCGAATATATCTTCAAAACTAGAAGACCACAGACCCACTGTTTCTACTCTAAATACTATTTCCTTGACTACTCCTGAAGAAAGTCCCTACAATCATAAAGAGGACTGATACATGTCGAGTTCCCAATTTAGAAATAATACTGAATTGACTAGTAGTATTTAATATCCCACTAAAGGGGTGTCCCAATTTGAATTTAAGATTGGTTGATAAAAACATTGAGTGATCCATTAAGGATTAAAACCCCGAATGTCTAAGGATTAACAGCAAAGGGTTGAATATAGATTGATAAACTGGTTATCTCTACTTTTTAGAATTTGTTATATGTTTTGTGTCTTGTTACATAGGTGTACCATTTTAGAGTGTCTGATAATGCATTTTATATGTACTATGGCTCTTGATTTTTATGAGAGAATATTAAAATTGACATTTTTCCTAAAACTGATGTAGTTATTGACGAGCTGTTAAGCTGTTGACAATTAACCTTTTTTCCTACCTTTCTATGTATTGAATACGTTTGTTTTTCCCAAAATCAAGGTAGGAATCCGCCCCTAGCGGACATTTGGGATCTCTCCATTGTTTTTCACACGGCGGATTTACCGCCACTGTTATTTCCGGACCGCCCGACCCGTAATGAGGCCCGTAGACATCCTATAAAACGGTTGTCAATGTCTGCAAAAACAAAACCGAAAAGTATTAATATGTACCTCTGCTCAGTGTTATGGTTCTAACAATGGCCCTGATGTGAAAAAGTTGAATTATATCAACCCTTCCGTTGGTATTATGAGGAAAAGGGGGGAGGGGTGGACAGAGGGTCGACAGCTTTGAAAATGTTATTGAGAAAACTATCAGGCCGATTCATGGAATAAATGTGCGCCGAAAATTTCGGCGCAAGCGTGGGAAAACGTGCGATTCGCAGTGAAAGAGCGAAAATCACAGTGCAAGTGCGAAAATCGCAGGGAAACCAGCGCACACCGATTCATGGAAGTCCGTGCGCGAGAAAAATATTGGATGTGCGCTGAAAAAGTGTGCGGCGCTTGCCGGCGCACAGGTCATCTAACAGCGTGCGCCACGGCCACAGCGAAATCGCACATAGCGCGGCGCACATAACAAAAGTAGGCGGAACACAGGGCGTAACACTCGGAATGGGGAACAACGCGTGAAAATATGGGCATCACGGGGGAAGTACAGGGGGCAAGTGCGCGGAACGCCCACACGCTCTCCTACAACACGTATTCATGGAATCGAATAGGGCAAACCAGTGCACGGGCAAAGACGCGCACAGGCCCAAACACGTCCGCCACAAGAATGCAGGCGGTAGCGTCCCTGCGCCTGAAATAAATGTGCGCCAAAATGTGCGCTAACAAAAAGCACCTATATACAGCTATGTTGAATGTCGCATACTGTGGCCGTCTAGGACAAATGACGTGCAAAGGGGTACACGACAAACACGGACACCCGCTGCATGAAAAATAGCGTGTGCGTGCATTTCGGGGTGCGCGGGAAGTACCACACGCGATTGGCCACGGTATGTGTATTTCGGGGTGCGTGTGAAGTGTCACACGCGAATACAGCAGGGTACGTGTATCTCAAGGTGCGCGTGAAGTGTCACACGTGAATGTAGCAGGGTACGTGTATTTCAAGGTGCGCGGGAAGTTCCACACGCAAATTCAGCAGGGTATGTGTATTTCGTGGTGCGCGTGAAGTTCCACATGCAATCACAGCAGGGTACGTGTACTTTGGGATGCAGGGAAGTTTCACACGTGATCACAGCAGGCTACGTGTATTCCGGGGTGCGCGGGAAGTTCCACGCACGATTACAGCAGGGTACGTGTACTTCGGGGTGCGTGGGAAGTTCCACATGCGATTACAGCAGGGTACGTGTACTCCGGGGTGCACGGGAAGTTTCACACGCGATCACAGCAGGCTACGTGTATTCCGGGGTGCGCGGGAAGTTCCACATGCGATTACAGCAGGGTACGTGTACTTCGGGGTGCACGGGAAGTTTCACACGCGATCACAGCAGGCTACGTGTATTCCGGGGTGCACGGGAAGTTCCACACGCGATTACAGCAGGGTACGTGTACTTCAGGGTGCGCGGGAAGTTTCACACGCGATCACAGCAGGCTACATGTATTTTGGGGGTGCCGGGGAGTACTACACATGAATTGGCCGTGTGGGTCCTCCCAGGTGTTCCCTCTACACCCTCCACGGCCCCCGCAGGCAGCCCACACCACAGGGGAATACCCTGCACCCCTGGTCATGTCCCGCAGGCATCAAATCCACCATGGCCATGCCCCCCAGCCAACCGACATGTCACCTTGCACTACTGATCACCAACGCATGTCTCCCAGCACCCCCACCCCCCAGCATCCAGGGGCACCCTCCACCAAGCCCCCACTCATGTCCCACACATGTCCCCCTGCACCTCCACCCCCCAGCAGTCAGGGGCACCCTCCACCAGGCCCCCACTCATGTCTCCCAGCACCCCAACCCCCCAGCAGTCAGGGACACCTGCAAGCAGGCCCCCACTCATGTCCCACACATGTCCCCCTGCACCCCCACCTCCCAGCAGTGCAGGGCACCTGCCAGCAGGCCCCCACACATGTCCCCCCAACACCTCATGACGATCCACAATCATGGTCCCCATGCCCCCTCAATACACCCCCCATGCCACCCCAGTCCGAACACACCACCAGGTATGACATCCACCCCACCAAGAAATCACCACCACATGATGCATCCCAAATGGCTAGTCTGCACATCCACATATATCCGTCAAACCCACACAATGAGAGCATGTGAATGATAAAACACACATTGTGACACGCATGAAACCAAAGAGAGAATACCACACATTGAAGTACCAAATGATAATGTATTAAACAGAAAAACAAGGGAATGAAATGGAACAGAAGAATGAAAAAGATGCATGAAATCCAAATGAAAAGCAATCCAAAAGCAAGTCTCCAAAGTGTTAGTCTGAGAAAATAAATCCAAGGTGCAAAAATAATAAAAAACCATTGATCCATGGAAAAAACAATTAATTATCCAAATCCATTGTCAAACTATTTACAAAGTGAACATCCAGGGTCCATGTGCCCAATCCTTAAAATGAAACCTATGAAATAAAACCCTACCTAATGAAGAACTATATACAAGAAGTTTGGGCATTGTCCAACCGCCCCAAAAAAAAAAAAAAACTAAAGGAAACTTAACCCTAAAGAACTATTTACAAGGGCAGCAGGCTAGTCCGACGGCTCACTTCTGGATGTTCCGGGCCAGGGCATCATCGAACTCAATGTCCTGGAGGCGGTCCTCTTCCATGGCCCCGAGGGTCCGCAGGGTCGACGACATGTTCTCCTCCAACTCCCTGCGGATTGCCTGGAGGCACTCGGCCCGCCTCAGGGCCCTCTGCATGGAGTTCTCCGCCCTGACCTCTTCCGCCCGCTGCCGCTCCGCATCTATGGCGTGGCCCAACCGCTGCCACACGGAAGACACTTCCCATCCTGGGTCCTCCTGCCCTCTGGCTGATGCCTGCCCCTCCGATGTCGAAGGCCCCAAGCCATCATGGCTCCCACCTCGCTGCTGCTGTGTCTGTGCCCGTGCCCGTGCTCCTGTTGCCTGCACATCCTCCTCCGGCTGGGGTGCAGTCATTGATGTGGCCACCCCTGCTGGATGTCCGACTCCCGACTGTGGCAGGGATGTGTCCTCCACCAGCCTGGCCGCACGGTCAGAGGCAGCTCCACAGGGCACCCAGGTGACAAATGGGTGGAAAGATGGCACGGAGGACGACTGGTGCATAGGGTGTTCAGTTGAGGAGGGGGTCGGAACAAGCTCCAGCAAACGGAGGAATCCGGCCTGGGTGACCCGTCCCAGTAGGCCAACGCGGTCAACGAGCCATTCGAGATGACGTGCAGTCTCCTCACGAAAAGACTGCAGGTCACCACGCATGGCCCGTTGACGCAACGCCACACCAGTCAGGACAGGCTCAACCCGTACCTGGATAGCCACGTCCACAGGCAGAGGAAGGCCAGTTGTTGTAAGCTCATCCCCTGCCTGAAAACGGGTCTGGACGTAGGCATCCCTGCTGGTGCAAGATGATGCAGTGACAGGATCAGGGACAGGATTGCACACAGGCACCTCTGCGGCGGCCTGTGCTGCCTCCTGTCCCTGGTCCTGCACTGCACCACTAGCACCAGTGGAATCCTCACCTCCAGACCCCGTCTCTGTCGCTTGCACGGCCTCCTCCTCCACCAAACCCCCCATCGACCTGGATGACTCCGTGCGATCTTCCACCGTCAGGCCCTGTGGGGTCACAGCTGCCCCTTCTGCTGCCGAGGAGTCCAACTCCGACCTCCGCCTCTTGGACCTCCCCTCGGCAGCTGCGGCCTGGGATGCGGCACCGGACTCCTCACTCCCCGACGAGATGATAACCTGGGAGGGGAGCCGGGCCTTGTGTCTCCAGCTGGCGGTGCGATCCCTTCCGCTGTGCTCCACAGCACCTTCTCCGCCCTCTTCATCAGTTGACGCTGCAGACAGGGAGAAATAAAACACAGGCATCAGGGCACTGTACAATGGACTCATACACACATGACAGTGGTACATGAGTGGCATTGGCAAACCTCAGACATGGCATCACAATCACCAACACACATGTCATTTCGTCTCGCACACATGAGCCATACCACAGCCATATTGCAACAGCCAGCACCATCCATACACATTCAACAGCATGAGCAGGGAAAGGTGAGCCAGACATCACATGCAACACAGGGAGTGGACTCCACATGCACACACACCACCACACTTGCATGCATGTGTACCCCTCCGCCAACTGTCGCAGTGTTGCGACCGGCATCCATGTCACATCTGCCAATCAGTCTTCCACATCCCGGTGTCACATGCATCCATGTTGCATCACTGTTGCACC
Source organism: Ambystoma mexicanum (assembly GCF_040938575.1). Taxonomy (NCBI): domain Eukaryota; kingdom Metazoa; phylum Chordata; class Amphibia; order Caudata; family Ambystomatidae; genus Ambystoma; species Ambystoma mexicanum. The sequence continues at coordinate 899,284,039 of NC_090925.1, forward strand.
CTTGTCAAATACACACACATGCACATGTACACGGTGCAGATACATGCAGCTGAAACCAACATCCATGTGTGACATCACGACCATGCCTACTTACATACACATTCATTCAAACATGTGTGTACACACATCTGCATTTGGCATGCAAGCCTACACACACAAGCACCATCCATGTCTCACACATGAGAGCCCTCGCATGTGTTAGTCTCACGGCCCTGTACACACACCCCCATACTTGGCCCCATAAAACCACATGTGCAACCTGCACACTACTGGCACACCACCACACGCACAGCTTACAATCAGTATGCATGTACACTTACCGCTCAACTCCAGACGGGTCTGCCTCTCATGTACCTGGACGTGGAGCGCTGGGGATATGCGTTCCAGGACCCTCATCTGATCTTCCGACAAGTGGCCCCAGCGCCCCTTAGCATCCGCTGCCTTCAAGAGGCGCTGGGCCTTGTTCAGGGTCCTGGACCTGAAGTCCTCCCAGCGCTTCTTGACATGATGGGATTGTCGGACTGCCGCCCCCTCCGCGTTGATGGCAGTCACAATGTCCGTCCAGATCCGAGTCCGTCCTTCCTTGTCGGCGCACAAACCTCCGAAGAGGGCATCATACTGCCCCAGGACTAGCTCCACCAGGACACCAAATTCGGTGGTAGTGAAGCTCGTGCCCCTCTGCCTCTCTGGCCGGGGGTTGCCAGTGGTGCCAGATGGTGTAGTGCCCGACATGGCAACCCCAGAGGCAGGAGTGGGTGGGCAACTGGGTCCTGGGGCTGGGCTGTGGAGCGATGGAATCCCAGTCGGGAGTCTTTGGTTCCAGCAGGGGTAGTCACAGCAACAGCACCCCTGGCTGATGTTCAGGCAGCAAATGGCAGGGTACGTGGGCAGCAGGCAGTCAGGCAGCAGCAGATGGCAGGTGGGAGCGTGCTCGGGGCTCTGGGGGGCAGTGATTCGGCCTTCTGGGCAGGAGCGTGGTCTTCCGTGTGCTTACGCATGGCCAGCTTGATACGGAGTGATTTGGCACGTGAAAATCCAGCACGTCTGCGTGTAATTCGAAGAAAGGCCCTTAGCGCGTAAGCGCGTCAGCACACGTACGCGAATTCATTGGCCCAAAGGCCCCCAGCGTGTAGGGGCGTCTATGACGTTACACGCACAGGCGTTTTCCATGGCGTGTGGAAAAAATAAGCACGTCCGAGTGTCAAAGCGTGTAATTGGTGGAAAGGGCCTCAGCGCGTATGCGCGTCTGTGACGTGCATGCGCGGGCGTTACCCTGTACACGGGTGCATGTTACAAGTCCAATTACTGCACGTCAGAGTGTCAGCTCATGTAATTGGAGGATAGGGCCTTAGCGCATACACGCGGAAGTGACGCTGGACGTGTGGGCATGTTTAAAAGGCACGTGTAGGACGCCATTTCCTTGTACGTGCTTTTCGTGGAGAGCGAGTGGGTGAAATCTGTACTTCTCGTCGGTTCACACGCAATTTACTTCACGGCATTTCAAGTTCGTACTCCCTGTTACCTCTGACAGCTTTTTCTATTTTTATTTTTTCTGGGCCTGTTTCCTCAAACAGCGTACAATTCTTCTTTTGGCGGGGGTGTTGCCAGCGCGCACATGCGCGTCTTTTTCACGCTATTTTTCCAGGCAGACGGTGAGTCGCGCACGTATTTAACATCTGTGCTTGCATCGTGTGTCGCGTACCCCTTCAGAGGTCATTCTAGGCTGTGTGTGACACGCATACGTTCATTTTTGTGTTTCTGGGTGCCACGGCGTAGTGCAGGTTTATTTTTCCACGCACGTGGTCTAGAAGGGGTTGCATGCACGTTCTCTCCCTTTTTTGGGGTGCCTGTGCATTGCGTGACCCGTCATCTTTCCCCAGGGGTCACATACAGCCTTGCTAGAGCACTGGGGTACGAATTCCATCTAGTACACTACCCCTTTGACCCCCAATTGCCCAGGACAATAGTTTACTGCAACTCCCATATGCACAACAACATCAGTGCCATGGTTGGGAGGCGAGCACGCGGTAAGGGTGGCAAAGGTGGCCGAGCCTCAAGAGGTGGGCGTGGTGGATACGGTAGGGGACGTGTGGAGGACCAGTCAGGGACACCCATGCCCCCCCCGGTTGAGGGTAACGTGGCTGACACAATCCCTGCTCAGCCCTTGTTGGACCAGCCCATTGTGGCACCAGACCTGGCACAGGGGGACTCCCAGGCTGACTTCCAGGTCAGCAGGTCTAGGCCACGTGTGGCGGTGCACGTTGGTGTCACCAGGCCACGTGGATCAGGGGCAGCTATGTCATCTGCTGCCCCAAGTAGGCAGGGTGTGGAGGCTGCAGGGGCAGCTGCGGCTCCATCCAGCCCAGCTCTCACTCACCCAGCCAGGACAGTGTTGGTCCCAGTCCATCCTGCTGACGTTCCCCCTGACTACATCACACTTCAGCTAATGCCTGCACCAAATCCCATGCTCAGTGTTCATTCCCACACTCCTAGTACACAGTCCACCGGGGCTCCTGCCCCTAGTGTCCAAAGCGGTGTAGGACACTCAGGATCCCCACCACCTTCCAAGAGGAAGAGGAAGAGTGCTCGTCCAGTACAGGCTGATGCCCCAGACATGGCTACACAGTCCGGCACCTCGAGGAAGCCTAGCTTCAGTGAGGCCGAACGTGATGCACTTGTGGAGTATGTGTCTGCACATGACCGGGAAATGATGATTACTGCAGGGTGCAAGATGACACCTGCTCAATGTCAGGCACACTGGCAGACGATCGCGGACATCATAAGTGCCCTTGGAATCATGAGGCGCACAGCTAATGATTGCTACAAGCGCTGGAATGACCTGAAGCGCAGGGCAAAGAAAAAGCTGGCCTCAAGTCATGCGGCTACTCTAGTGACTGGAGGTGGGTCTCCAGCAGAGAACATTGAACTCACTACACATGAGTATGTTGCTGGGACCTACGTCACGGAGGAACAGATCCAAGGCGTGGGAGACCTGCCAGATTACGAGGCATTGTCCTGTGAGTGCACATGCATGTGTGTGTCATCCATGTGCATGGTGTGTGTGTGAGGGCTTCTGATTGAGTGCCAGGTGAGGGTGTGTGTGCCTGAGTGGTTTGGGTCACCCATGTGCTTCATCCAATACATTCTGCGCACCAGGATTTGGGTATTGCAGTATCCCTTCTGGCAGCAGTAGACATTTAGCCCAACATCACGCCAGTTGCCCTTGAAGTGTCATCTTGCCACAACATTGTTGCATATTTTTCTGTGTTCATTCAGGCTGATTGTTTGCATTCCACCACTTTCACTAGGCATTTCTCAGGCCTATTGTCACATGTGTGACATGGCTATGGTACATGCCATCTGTGTGATGGCATGTGTCATGTATGTGTATTGGACATGCCAATCACAGGCCAATGTGTGATGGCACTGCTAGCCAGCATGCAGCAAATGTGTTGATCTTCCATCTTGGTGTCATCAATGTGTGCCATTTGCTTCCCCTTCAATCGCAGTGACGGTGCATGCATGGGAGGGTTATAGTCATGTGGGACATGTGTCAATTAAGTACTGGTTCTGTTGCTTCTCAGCCCTAATTGTGTGCCATGGTGCTAATGCCTGTTCCCATTTCTTTTCTTTCATGTCTTTGCAGGGGATGACGCACTTGATACTGCTGGGGTTGTGGAGATGGTGCAGACCCAGGTGGGGTCTCAGGGCCGAACGGGCACCAGTGAGGGACGTGGTGTGGTGGTGGGTGAGAACCCACACTTGCTGCAGACCATTCTCTCAAGGAGTGACTCTGGGTGCACCTCCCCCGAGCTCTATTCATGTGTCGATTCAGATGATGAGACCTATGTGCGGTCGCAGGTAAGTGTTTCTGTGAGGGATTCTGTTCTGTCCGACCCACCTGCAACAGGGGTAGAACCCTCAATGGGGATGTCAGTGTTGGTAGGTCCGCCTTTGGTGGTTACGGATGCAGGGTCACACTCCGCAACATCTGATCCTGTTCCTGGGCCAGCAGATCAGAGGGGGAATGCAGTCCTGCAGCCTCAGGCAGTGCCGGCACAGCAAGGCACAGTTCGCCTTGCCCCAGACAGGTGTGGTGCCCGCCGACGGGGTGGCCGTACGCCACCTGGCAATACCGCATGGGAGCAATCCATATACGGTATGGCAAACCAACAGGCAGCATCAGCTGAGATGATGGCTCAGGCCATGGATAGGGTGGCCACTTCCATTGTCCCCCAAGAAAGGCTGATGGAGCAACTACAGCAGGCAACAGACTCCCTTTGCCAGTCACACAGGGAGGACATGTTGGCGTCCAACAGGGACAGACGGGTGGCACTGGAGACTCTGCGGGAAGCCATTTCTATAGAGTCCCAGGGCCACAGGGAAGCCCTGAGGGTGGAACTCCATCACCTCAGGGTGACTCTTGTTGAGCTTGAGGCTTCAACTGACATGAGGACAGAACAGCAGCTGGGGCGTCTCACACGTACGCTCTCAGCTGAGATGCAGGCAACTCGGGAGGAGGTCCGGGCATCCCGTGAGTTGTTGCATGGGGACCTCCGCACGATTATCCTCCAGAACCAGACCTTCCACACCCGCATGCTTGCTGCCATGGAGGACCAGACTAGGGCTTTGCGTGGGCTGCCTCTCATAGTGCCACCACCTCCTGATGCAGCTGCAGAAGGTGGGGAGAGCGACAGCAGCGATTCTCCCACAATAGGGTAGCCGTGCAGGCCATGAGCCCATGGAGGTGTTTTTTTTCCGCAGAATCCACACAGGTGGGTTTTGGTGTGCACCCTGTCCTCGGACCTCCTGGGTGGCCCCCCCCCCCTGGCCCATACATGGCCATTTTTGGTTTTTGATTTTTGAATTTTGAATTTTTTTTCAGTGTGTTGCCTTGTGTGGCTCCCGTGGGCATCCGCTGTATTGTGGCTGGGCACATGCAGGCTTGTCCTGAATTTGGGTTAGATGCTTGGGTTTGTGAGACACACACCCCTCCTGCTTCCCGTTTCCATGGGCTTGCAAAGGGTGTGCCCAAGTGACATTGACTTACACATTGACGTTGGACTCCCATGTGCTGTGTGGTCAGTCTGTAGTCAATACTGTGTATACATTCCTAGTGCATATTGTTGTTGTATTGTACACTGCATGGTGTATTGATATGTGCCTCTGCATCCATCTCATCCTCCTGATTTGCAGGTCCATTCCTCATTTCTTCACAAGGCCGTCTACTTTGGAGATGGAGTCCATTTTGTAAACAGTGCACCTACACTTTTGCGTGGCCCCAACACTGTACAGTTGGAAGTGGTCGAAGTGCTGGCATTATCAGGTAGTGAGACTACACATTTTTTGAAATTCGTACTGTCATGTTTATGGTAGGCTTGAGGTTGTGTAGCTGATTTGTATTATTGCTAAATATTTGCTCATGTGTGTTGTTGGTCCTGCATTACTGTGAGCATTTCATGTGTGGCCAGTTTCCATTAGGGACACTGAACTTTGTGACACTTTTGTCATGTTGTGGGGATTACTTTGTTTGATCTCACATTGCATGACATGCCATGGTGTGTTGTGTGGCGGTGCTGGGGAGGGGTTGGGTGACATGACACTGTTCTCATGTTGTATTTTGCAAGTGGGTATTCATTTTTGCTGCATAGAAGTGTGTCTTTTGATGACACTGCATTGGTGGTGTTTGTGTAGGTAGGGATGCACACATTGTAACACTTCCAGGTGAACAATCTCAGGCTGCTATGGTTGTGACAGTTGACTGTCCCTTCATTCATCATCACTGTCTGATTGAGGCATCATTGATTGTCAGATGGTATGTGCCAGGGCTGTGTGCACTCCACAGGGGTGTGATTTCTATGTGAAGTAATTAGCCACCAGCTGTGTATGGGCTGCCTCACCCCGTGCCCTTTCCCCTCCCATGCGCAGCGGGCGTGCATGTGGTTGGGGATGTGGGGGCACCACCATGTCCAGAGCCAGGCCCCCGCGTGTTGCAACATTGTGCAGGACACATGCTGCCACTATGATCCTGCACACTACTGGGGGAGCGCATAACAGCTGCCCGCCAGAACGGTCAAGGGAGCGAAAGCGTGACTTGAGCACTCCGAATGTGCGCTCCACTACGCCCCGGGTTGCAATATGGGCTGTGTTGTATCTTACCTCGGGAGGCGTGATGGGGTTCCAAATTGGCGTCATCATGTCGGTGCTCAGAGGGTAGGCACTGTCTCCTGGGGAGGTGGTGATGGGTATCATTAGTGGGGTAGTGACCTTACTCTGTATCTGACATGCATGCATGTGCAGTGGCATTTATACTCACCAAGCAGCCATGCATCACCATGCCGCCCAGCTTCCATGTCCCGGTTTAGGGTTGACATTCTGTAAATAAAGCTGTCATGGGTGGACCCTGGATAGTTGGCATATACTGAGGTGATGATTCCCTTGGCATCACAAACTACCTGGACGTTGATGGAATGCCAGTGCTTGCGGTTTCTATAGATGTGCTCAGATGCCCTGGGGGGACGTAGAGCCACATGGGTGCAATCAATGGCACCTAGCACTTTGGGGAATTGTGCCACCCATAGAAATCCTGGGCGGCAGCCTGCCTTTCTGCAGGTGTTCTGGGCAGGTATATGTGCCTGCGGACTGATGGTCGTGCAGTGATGATGGCCAACACTGAGGCACCGTGACTGCGTGGCCTGTGACACCCCCCACCCCACTATGGCACTTGTCCGCTGAAATGATCCGGTAGCCAAGAAGTGCAGTACATTGAGGACCTTCTCCAGGGGGGTGAGTGCTTCGGAGCAGAGGGTGGGTGATGTGAGGTCATCCTCCCACTCACTGACCAGGTCGAGTATTATGTGAGGTGGAAACCTGTACCTCCCATACACCTGGTCATCAGGCATCCCAAAAAGGCTGGTTCTGGGTGTGAAGATTCTGGCCCTGACTATCCTCCTCCTCCTGCGGTATCCCACGGCCACTTCTGCTAGGAACGGTATATTCATCCTGGCGTATGAGCTTGTTTGTTGTTTGCGCGCACTTTTATGCTGCGCGTGTCGACGTACGCCTACTTCCTGCGAGTCGGCGTACGCCGGCTTCATGCTGACGTACATGTTTCCGGATTGGACCGTCTTTTTTGGCGCGTTGTAGGCGACCGTGTGAATCTTCCCGCCCACCACAGGAATACACGTAGCCCTCTCTCCCAGGCCCAGTCGCGTGTGAAACTTCCCGCGCACCCCTGAAATACACGTACCCAGCCCAATCGCGTGTGAAACTTCCCGCGCACCCCGAAATACACTTACCCTGCTGGAATCGCGTGTGGCACTTCCCGCGCACCCCTGAAATACACGTACCCAGCCCAATCGCGTGTGGCACTTCCCGCGCACCCCCGAAATGCACGTACCCTGCTGAAATCGCATGTGGCCCTTCCCACGCACCCCTGAAATACACATACCCAGCACAATCTCGTATGAAACTTCCCGCGCACCCCCTGAAATGCACGTACCCTGCTGAACTCGCGTGTGGCACTTCCCACGCACCACTGAAATACACGTACCCAGCACAATCGCGTGTGAAAATTCCCGCGCACCCCTGAAATACACGTACCCAGCCCAATCGCATGTGGAACTTCCCGCGCAACCTGAAATGCACGTACCCTGCTGAAATCGCATGTGGCACTTCCCGCGCACCCCTGAAATACATGTACCCATCACAATTGTGTGTGAAACTTCCTGCGCACCCCTGAAATACACGTACCCAGCCCAATCGCGTGTGGAACTTCCTGCGCACCCGGAAATGCACGTATCCTGCTGAAATCGCGTGTGGCACTTCCCGTGCACCCCTGAAATACACGTACCCAGCACAATCGCGTCTGAAACTTCCTGCGCACCTTGAAATACACGTACCCGGCACAGTCGCATGTGAAACTTGCCGCGCACCCCTGAAATACATGTACCCAGCCCAATCGCGTGTGGAACTTCCCACGCACCCCGAAATGCACGTACCCTGCTGAAATCGCGTGTGGCACTTCCCACGCACCCCTGAAATACACGTACCCAACACAATCGCGTGTGAAACTTCCCACACACCCCTGAAATACATGTACCCAGCCCAATCGCGTGTGGAACTTCCCGCGCACCCTGAAATGCACGTACCCTGCTGAAATCGCGTGTGGCCCTTCCCGTGTAGCCCTGAAATACACGTACCCAGCACAATCGCGTGTGAAACTTCCCACGCACCCCTGAAATACACGTACCCAGCCCAATCACATGTGGAACTTCCCGTGCACCACAAAATGCACGTACCCTGCTGAAATCGCACGTGGCACTTCCCGCGCACCCCTGAAATACACGTACCCAGCACATTCGCATGTGAAACTTCACGCGTACCCATGAAATACACGTACCCGGCACAGTCACGTGTGAAACTTCCCACGCACCCCTGAAATACACGTACCCAGCCCAATCGCGTGTGGAACTTCCCGCGCACCACGAAATGCACGTACCCTGCTGAAATCGCATGTGGCCCTTCCCGCGCACCCCTGAAATACATGTACCCAGCACATTCGCGTGTGAAACTTCACACGCACCAATGAAATACACGTACCCGGCACAGTCGCATGTGAAACTTCCCGTGCACCCCTGGAATACACGTACCCAGCACAATCGCATGTGGAACTTCCCGCGCACCCCGAAATGCACGTACCCTGCTGAAGTCGCGTGTGGCACTTCCCACGCACCCCTGAAATATACGTACCCAGCACAATCGTGTGTGAAACTTCCCACGCACCCCTGAAATACATGTACCCAGCCCAATCGCGTGTGCAACTTCCCACGCACCCTGAAATGCATGTACCCTGCTGAAATAGCGTGTGGCCCTTCCTGCGCACCCCTGAAATACACGTACCCAGCACATTCGCATGTGAAACTTCACGCGTACCCATGAAATACACGTACCCGGCACAGTCGCGTGTGAAACTTCCCACGCACCCCTGAAATACACGTACCCAGGCCAATCGCGTGTGGAACTTCCCGTGCACCACGAAATGCACGTACCCTGCTGAAATCGCGCGTGGCACTTCCCACACACCCCTGAAATACACGTACCCAGCACATTCGCATGTGAAACTTCACGCGTACCCATGAAATACACGTACCCGGCACAGTCGCGTGTGAAACTTCCCACGCACCCTTGAAATACACGTACCCAGCCCAATCGCGTGTGGAACTTCCCGCGCACCACGAAATGCACGTACCCTGCTGAAATTGTTTGTGGCACTTCCCGCACACCCCTGAAATACATGTACCCAGCACATTCGCGTGTGAAACTTCACGCGCACCCATGAAATACATGTACCCGGCACAGTCGCGTGTGAAACTTCCCGCGCACCCCTGGAATACACGTACCCAGCACAATCGCGTGTGGAACTTCCCGCGCACCCCTGAAATACACGTTCTGAATTGGGACTTTTGATGGATTTTCCTTGCGCGAGGGCGTTCTTGGGGGCGTAACTGGCGCTGCTGCAGGGTCGCAGCGCCACTCTGCGCCACGGCTGGTTTTGGAGGCTAAAATCCATGAATACGCTGTGCGATTAAATGGATTTTATCACACGCGGCTGGCGCAGTCTATCGCACGGGAACACTGTGCGCCAGCCGCGTGCACCACTTTTATGCGAAATTCCATGAATTACCCCCTTTATGTTTCACAGCGATACTAAATGTTATGAGCAATGTTTTTCATATTTTTTATACAACCTTTTGTGGAAAATGTTTGTAATTGAATGTCGAAACCTCTACTTTAAAAACTAATAAAATTAAAATAAAAAAAAGCATCAGATTTATGTTCAATAAAGGAATGCAGACAGCCATCAATTACCACTCTGAAAATGGCAGGGTAAATCATATAATATTTCAAGTTCTTCTCCTGGGCTTTCATTTTAGCTTTATCAAAGGCACGTGTCCTCTCCAAGACACTTCTGCTTTCATCCACAAATTTCATTAGTTTATCGCTTCCCCATGCGAGTTCTTTCAGCTCACAGGCCCTTTTCAAAATAAGTTCCTTCACTGGGTATCTTTAAAACTTAATGATAAGGTGCCTTGGCTTTTCCCCTCTGGATGGCTTAAGTCCCAAGGTAAGCTCTCTATATTTCCAAACAAACCTTTGAGTCTAAATTCAGTATCTTTAGTAAAAAAATGTGTAAAAAGTCAGATGCATTACCTCTCTCAGCATTTTCAGGAGGTCCAGCAATTCGAAGATTATTCCTTCGGGAAAGGTTTTTCAGTTAAGATAGTTTCAAAGTAATTTTCTCATTTATCAATTTGAGCTCTTTCACTTGATCAGTCAATCTTTGAGTCCTCTCATCCACTGCAGTCAGATGTGTCTCTGTTGAATCAACTCTCTTGACGACTTCCTCAAATGTTTCTTCTGATTTAAAGAGCGCTGCCTTTATCTCTGCAACATCCAATGTCACCTTGGTCAGCAACTCCAGCAGTCTATCCTCTCTGCTCTCATCCTTGTCTTCTCGCTCCACTTCCTTTTGTCTCTTGGCTGGCTGAGTCGCCTCTGGAGTGTTTGGCACATACATATTAAATTAAAATTATAAAGAGGGATTTAGCATAGGGCACATGAGCACATCTATTATTCTGCCATCCCTGCAGCTGACAGTTCTAGAACCAGCCTCCATGGCTTTTCAACAACTATCTTGCCCTGCTTCCACACCTCATTTCCACCTTCTCCTCTAACTTCCAGTGTTATGCAGGTGACACACAACTCTTCTTCAAACTTCCCTCTGATCTTCTTCTCACTTCATCTATCATTCCTGACTGTCTGTCTGCCATCCAGTCCTGGTGTACTTCAAATGATCTCTGCCTCAACACCAGCAAGACTGAGATCCTTCCCATCGGGACTCCTGCTCCCTCTTTAACTCCCTCATTCTGGCCTTCTTCTATGGGCTCTAACCCTTCTCCTCCATCTGAAGCCAGAAACCTTGGAGACATCTTCAACTTCTCTATCTCCTTCATCCCTCACATTCAGGACCTTGCCAAGAAGTCCCACTTTCAACTCCACCTCATCAAAGGAATTCTTCCTCTTCTAATATTCCCTCAAATGCTCAATGTCTTTAGAGCTCTGCTACTCCCTATGCTAGACTACTGAAATAGCCTTTTCCTTAATCTACCCTCTTCCTCTCTATGACCCCTCCAGCTAATCCAGAATAGGGCTGTAAGACTTAACCTTGGCTCAAGTAGTTATTTAGAATCTTCATTGAATTAGCAAAATTTCATACAGCAATAGTAACTTTGTTTTCTATATTTTTTTCTTAGATTGGATTGAAAGTTTGAATATATATACCCCTGAAGAAGAGATGTTTTTCTCGAAACGCGTTGGGCCATTTTTTAAAAATAAAACAACTTATGAAGAAGTCAAAGAAAGTTGTCTTGATGCTTGTCATTAAGAAATCCTAAATGTATTGTCTACCTAACTACTGAAACTACAGATTATTGAATGAATATATCTCACCCATTGGGTAAACACAAGTTATACCTTAACTGTTTGGCTCTTTTAGAGGGGCCTGTGATAGTGTGCAGGGGACGGGAGTTCCTTCATACAGGAACTTATTCTGTTCCAATGCCTCTGTACTCTTAGGCGTCAATCTACTAAAACAGGCCACTCCTATTTCTTCCAACATCTGTTCTTCCAACCCATGGTGGTTAGGAATACAGGGGAGTGTAAAATCTTTGTAAAACATTGTTGATACCGTGATTTTTGCGTACCACCGACGCATCTGTCTTCTGTATCGAGGTGATTGTATGTCTATCTCCACTTTGTCTGATGAGTCATGCTAACAGTGAATCTGATCTGTCTCCAAACCCCTGATGCCTTGTTCTCCATGGCCTATATTCTTATCTCTGCAGATCACTGTGCTCTAATACATTTTGGTTCCAAATGTTAGCTAAATTGGTCAGTTGGTCCTGCATCAACTTCAACTTTGATTTGAATTTAGAGAAGGTGTCTTCTAACTCATTCAACTGTGAATGTAATATCTTCTGCATCCAATGTGCTCTGGAAATACAACTCCCATATTGTACCACCATAAATCTCCCATAGAATACCTATGGTATCCATTGAGTATTAATTTTGATTAAAATACTGCTCTATTTATTTTCTTATGCCTTCTCTGCAGGCCATATCTCCAAGGGACTCAGCCCTATGTCTCCATTGGTGTACCATTAGTCTATACTTTGCCCATCTTAAATGGCCATGAAAAGGGGAAAGATCGGAAATAACTCTTGCTAGACATTGTGAGGATGTAAACCTATGGCCATAAGTTCTGTTACAAATATTTGGTACAATTGTCTGCCAAGATCATGTATGTTATGTTAAGTCTATACTGCACACCAATGCCATTTTCATGGTCTCCAGGCGCTCCTGTAGCTTTGTAAGCTAAAGTGGGTAGGGTTTGTTAAGGTAAGAGAGGGATAGGTACGTGCTGTGCTCATCTGTTGATGAGTGCAGAACCAGGAGTAACTAGCGTCTGTGTGTGTGTGCTTTCTGGGTGTGCGTTGTTTGGCACAATGTATGTGTGTTTCCCAAAGGGCAATCTACAGAGATTGTGTTGTTGGTTAATGGAGGCTATGTGGGTGTGACAGTTGGTTTGAGAGTGAAGTGCGGTTTTGTTGTTTTAACAGGGTGGCTTGGTAGTCATCCAGGTGTATGTGGTAGGTGTGTACTGGAGGAGTGTAGTAGAGAAGGGAAATCATTAGTAGGTTTTTTGTGGTCTTTGGGTATTGTTTTACTATGCTATTTCTTTCTTTTGTGCCTCGTTCACCTAAGCATAGGTGTGCAAATTCTGGTTGTGGTTTGGGTATTGCATGCGGTTGAAGTGGGTTCTCCTTAGGGAGATCCTTGTGTAGAACCTGTTGATCTGTTTTTACCCTTTGTGAGTTGAATAACAAGGTTTGTAGCTGTTTGCCGAAGGTTAGGTGGTCTTCTGTTGTCCTGGTTTCCTTTGGTCCATAGTCCATAGTCTATTGAGAATGGAAAAGACGGTTCCTCCGAGTTTCGTTGTCTCGTAGTGTCATATTTCCATTTGGAGGTCAGTGCTAGTTCTTAAGGTTCTTCCTTGAACGTATCTGGTGATTTTTACATAGGGGAATTCGGCTCCTTGCTGTGTAGTGATCTGTGGGAAATGCAGAGGGTTCTGAAATGAATGAGTTCCTTGAGTGGTTGTCAATGTAAACTTCTCAGGGCTGGGGTTATGTGGTGTATTTTATTTACTCTTAGCAGTAATTTTGCTGCTGTGTTTTGGATGCATTTCAGTTTTTTGATGAAGTGGTAGGGCATTCTTAGGCAGAGATTATTCGCATAGTCTATTCTTGATAAAACCAAGGAAATGATAGTGAGGGTTTTATGTGTGGGATGTTGAGGTAGTGAAGGATCCCTCTTATTAACTGAAGGTGGTAGAAACATGTATTTGCTATTGCATTGACCTGTGGTTTCAGGGTGAGATTGTTTTCCATGAGTATTCCCTGTTTTTTATTTATCACTGTTGAGGATTTAGGTTGGGTTTCATACATGGGGCCAGGTGAGAGATGTGTGTGTTATATTGCCATCTGTATGGGTTATCTTTTTTCCATTTTGGCTGGGTTTAGTTTAAGATTGTTTTTTGCCATCTAGGTGTTTGTATCAGTGAGGCATTTATTGAGAGTGTTATCAGAGTCATTATTGGTAGTCATTTTGAAAATAAACTGGGTGTCATACGCAAAGTTGTATGCTCTCAGTCCACGAGTTTGTAGGAGCTTTATTAGGGGCGGGGGGGCAGGTAAATATTGAAGAGAAGTAGGGAGATGCTTGATCCTTGGGATATGCCACACATAATGTTTATAGTGTATGACGTAAACAGTGGTAGGTAGGATTCTTTCGGTTCTGTCAGTGCAGAAAGATTTCAGTCATTGTAGTGCAGAATTTTGAATACCAGACTCTTCCAGTCTCTTGAATAATGTTGCGTGTTTGATTGTATCAAAGGCAGCAGATATGTCCAGTAGAATGAGGGCAGATTGGTTGCTGTTGTCTGCGTTCATCTATAGGTCATCCCATTGGGAAAGGAATGCTGATTTGGTTCCTCTATTGGCTCTGAAGCTGACTTGGGATTTATCCAGTAGTCCATTGGCTTCCAAATGGGCGAGCATGTTTGTGTACACATGGTTCTCCAAAATGTATGTTGGGGGTGGGTATGTTTGAAATAGGACTGTAGTTGGCTCGGCCATCTGTTTTTCCTGTAATGTTTTTTAAGAGTGGTTTGGTATAGATTGATTTGTATAATTTTGGTATAATTTGAGTTTTCAGAGACAGCTTTATTAGAGATCTGGTGTTTTATGGGTGAGTATCTGTAGGTATCCCGTGGGCATGGGTCGTTGGGGGAACCTGCCATATTGATTTCTTTTTGAAGGTTGATGAAAATGTCCTCACTTATAGGTGTTCATTGGTTGCATGTTGTGCTTATTAACAGGGGTTTGGTTTCTGTGCTTGCAGTCAGTAGAGCATGGCGCCAGAAGCCCGGGACACAAAAGGTTGTGCACAAAAGCATGCTATGCTGTGCCCCAGGCTTCGAGCGCAGCGCTCTGGAGAGCACACAAGGAACATGGAAGCAGGGAGGCCAAGGCTGTAGCTCAAGGCTTTCTCCGTATGTTGTTGATTTTCGGTATCTCTCAGCGAGCCCCTGATAATTCCCTAGCTGAGCAGGCCAATTTCCTGTTCATCGTGCAGTCAAAGTCCCCCACCCATATAACAACATCTTCAATGCATCTAGTACACTAAATTGCCATATTTGAAAAAAGTCTACATTTGAATCATATATATGAACAACACATAAGATTAACTCTTAAAGAGCCCCACTGCAAATTAATCTACTCTGAATGTTTCAATGGCCACTCACCAACCAGATTGTCGGGGTGATTCTCCCGGGGAGGGCAGAGCCGTCCACTGGCCTCCGGGCTGGGGAGGCCCCAACTCCTCCCATGTACCCAAAAGGAATATGAGACACACACAAGAAGCAAGGGGGTTCTGCTGTTTATTATAACAACGGCAGGGATGGGTCTCGGATAGTACGCGTCCGATGAGACTCTCCATCTTAGTGGGGCTTGCAGGCCCTTTTTACGGCAATATGGCGCGCTACTCGCGTCACCTGGGAAAGTTAGCACAAAACCTATTGCCACTCTGGATTGGTTCCCCGAGTGGTAGGGTTAGTATAGGTAACATATGGAAAGAAATATTAGTGGATGAGGATGAGTCAGGTGGTACACTTGGGTTGTCCCTTGCAGTTGTTACTTTAGAATTTTTACAGGGGGACCCTTGGTGATTGGTTAAGGGTAATGGCGTCAGTAATAAGCCTCCCTGGATTCTGATTGGTTCTCCCGCGTGCCCCCAAGCCTGGGACCATCGTCATTCCCAGCTCGCGGTGTACCTGTCATTAGCAACAATGTGCAACTATGTGTTTGTGCAGGCCACGGACAGGTCTGCTCATGGCTTGTGAGCGGGTCTTTTCCATCGCTGTAGGTGTCCATCTTGCTGCTTTGTTGTTGCAACCTGTGTCCCAGACGTGGGACCCTGGCGACTTTCTGTCTCGTGAGCTTGGCACTTTGTCAGTTCGGCTTGGTCACGTGTGGAGAGACCGTAGCTGGAGCAGAATTATGAGCATTATTTTTTATTTCGTTTCTGTGGGCTCGGCATTTTACAGGTATAACCTTGGCGCTGGGCTTGCGGCATGCGGGTTGCAACATTGAGGCCTTGGCTGTGAGCTCTCGCCCGGGACTTGTTCTGCATGGTCAGCACTTGTACTCTTGTTCTGGGAGGGTTTTCATTGCTAGGCTCCTGTCTGGGGACTCTTGTATGCGGCCTACTCGGGCCTAGTTCATGGGTGGCGGGACATAACCCATAGTATGGAGGTCCCGGGTTGACAGGGTGTAACAAGCAGCATTAGATATACATGATGGTGTCGTCATAGGGGTGGGTGGCGGGAGAAGCGTCAGCAAGCATATACACAAGCTCTTCAAGCGTCTTGCGTTTCTGCGGTGCTGTAAAAACGCCTATGTGAAAAATAACAACGATGCACATCAGTGGGTGTGTCAGTCACCTACGTCATAGCACTGTGTATGTTCTTCGTGTAGGTTGGTGTGTGAGTGACCAGTGTGCATGGTGGCACGTGTGTTCTTGGCAGTTGGCTATGTCGTTATGGCATCTCTAACGATGTGGATACTTGTGGCTGTTGTTCTAGTCGAGCTCATCCATGTCGCAGGCGTCGGCTTGAGCCGGGCGGGCTGGTGCCGGGCATGCTGGTGGGCATACTCCTCTTATGTGTAAGTTTCTGGACCAGGGTATTTTGTCATCTGGTAAGTAGACAAACTCGTCTCGGTAGACAAACTCGTCTCGTGGGGGGTGTCTGGGTCGTGATCCTCTAGGCCATGGTCTGGATGAGATTGGGGGGAGGGTATTTTCCCATTCTCCCACTTCAGTCCCCCCTCTGGTCGACTTGTCGACCACAAACTCATCCTTTTCCTTATCTCCTTTCATTCTCCATACTTTAGTTATTCCAGCCAAGTACCCATAATGGTTAACATGATCTTTAAATGACCAATACATGTAAACGCAGCCGCCGCCGGGTTTGCAGTATACCCATCTTCTGATATAGCTCCTCGGGTTTCTTGGGTTCTCCACCTTCACAGATGGTGGATCCATGTGGTTGTCAAGAATCTGTTTGACAACCTCTCTCTTTCCTGTATTATCATGTCGGTGTGCTTGCGATCATCGGCCAGCAGTAAGGCGTGCATGCTGACCATCTCCATCATTTCGTCCGTTGTGTGTGCTTTTCTAGCTTTCCAGAACTTTACTACAATCAACACAGCTGCAGCTAATATTATACATCCTACTATTAGCTTCAGACCATCTGACAGCCATGATGGCACCCATGACCATATGAACGAGAACCAGCTGGCATCTTTCTTTACTCCTTTACTTTCTTCCACCATTTTGGAGTGCATCAGGGCCAGTTGTGATACTGCTTCAGTGAGTGTTCCATTGTCTGCGTCGTTAGCAGGGTAAAATGTGCAACATGATTGTCCTATTTTGGTACAAACTCCCCCTTCCATCACCGTGAGGAGGTCTAGCACATACCTGTTTTGTAGTGCTACCATTTTTACCGCTTTCAGTTCTTCTTTTATTGCGTTGAATCCATTTACTGTTGAATTTATTGTCATCATCAGCTCCCATCTGGTGATCTGTAACCATTTTGCATTTGCATATGCCTGTAGTCCTGGGTGTATTATGGATGAGAAGAACATTGCTGCTCTGCTGAATAGTCTGTGTTCTGGTGGGATTGAGGTGAGGGCTGTTTCCGATCTTCCCCACAGGTAGTTTCCTGTCAGTGGTTCCCCTTGTCTTTTCACTCTTGGCAAAACTTTATCATTGTTATTCTTGTCGCCTTCTTTTGATTGTGCAGATCTTTTCCTCCTCTTGTTCCCTTCGTCCATCTTGGGGAAGTTGGCTATGTTGACATGTGTCTGAGGCACAACCAGGGATGGCACATTGATGTGTACCATAGTGCATATTCCATTCCATGATGGAGTCAAGGTGTGGTACGCCTTATCGCCGCAGGCCCAATAGTGGTCCATTAGAACTGCTGTGCCAGCACCCCCCTCAGGTAACTCTTTCGTGCTTCCACAGTTGGTGTTGTATCCCACATCCACATCACCTTTGTGTTCATAGCACAGTGTGGGTGCAGTTAGTGGTAGTATGCTTATTGGATCTTCGTCCTTCTCCATCCACGTCAGCATCGGTACATATTTAGCCCACGTCGTCCAGCACCTGTCATTGTGCTCTTTTATGGTGGTAATATTTTCTCTTGTTATCATGTTGCTCCCAACCACTCCTATTTCCCATTCATTGTTCATATATATTTTCCCAGTTATTGTTATTAGCGGTCTTTCCCAGCACCCTTGTTCACCAGCAACTTCAGTTGCATACCAATCACACGGCAGGTATTCTAGCGTTACTTTCTTCGTTTCTCCTTTGTCGGCCATCCGTCATGTATCTGAAAGCTTAAGCTTGTAGGCTTCTTTTATGGTAGCTCAAATATGTTTTGAGGAAATTGTTTTCGTATGGATATGTGTCCCTTGTTTTCCATTGAAGTGTCACCACCGTCCCTTGGAATCGTCCTTTTGTTTGGAATAGCACCAATATATCAGACATTGCACTGTTTTTGCTGGCACTTAGGTAGCTACAAATGTTCGTGATGCGCTCATAGCATACGGGATCAACAAGCACACATAGCAGTTGTCCTCAGTTGTCTGCTTACCAATTTTGGTCATGTGCTGATACCACATGTTGTTCGAGACGTGTGCTGAATATGTGAGATATGTGTCAATTCCCTTCTCGTCTCCATATGTGCTGCGTTTAACCCTATGTCCCTTACCTCTAGGGTTGCTTGTACCACCTGACATCATACCTGTTGCAGCTGTGGGGGGAGGTAAGTTAGTTTTGGGTGCAGCCATAATCTTTGAAGCATAGTTTTGCTGCCAGACAAAGGCAGCCAATAGACCAGTGACAACCAACACGCTTATGATCTTTATTACAGTAGCTAATCTCACTGGCATTTTTGCTCTTAACTTGGCTGCAGTCCTGCAGCTTATTCTTGCGATGATAAAGATGCCCGCCTGAAAATTCTGAAGGTATGCGTTATTTCGGTTAGTGTTTTTAGTCAAGCTCTGGTTATCAGATAGTCGTTTAGTGCCCAGGCGAAAAGCTGTTCCCACGCTAATCTCAGTGACCTATCCCTCAGAGCTGGCAAGTGCTCGTGGAGATGGGGAAAAGATTGTTCTATGGCCAAAACAAACGCGGTGTAGTACATGCGTATCCTTCTCCTTTTCAGATACTTTGGCCTCTTTATATGGTATACAAATTGGTGTGATAGGGCCTCAGGGGTGTTATCATCTGTGGGTAGCATTTACTTCTGGGCAGAACACGACCTTAGTTACTTCACCTCCTAAACAACACAGTAATATGCGTTACCTGCATGTGCGAGACAAAAAGAAAAGGGAACATACAAGTGTTTATATGTGTGTGTATCATTCAAGCCTTTTATACAATGTCCTTTATTCGGTGATGGCAGGCATGGGGCTGAGCGGGGCAGAGGTTTGTTTGCTTTGGGATCTCGTGACCATGGGGTGAGCTATGGGCGATTGTCCAAAATCTATGGCGGTGTTTGTGGCTGGGGAGGTGTCAGGGGCAGTGTCACGATTGTCCTTTTTTGCAGTTGCTGTGTCTTTATCTGTCTCTGGCGATGCTGATGCTGTTGTTTTTACAGTGGCCCTGCCATTGATGCTAGGGCGGGTCTGGCATTTGTAGGGCTTGACGTCATGCAGGTGATTCCAAGCTCGTTTGTCTTGTAGTTTAACATCTTTAGGAGCCACTGCTTCTACCAAGTGGGGCCCCGGCAATCTGGGGCTTTTCCACTTCCTGTTGAAATTGCGGAGGAGAACGTTGTCTCCTTCCACAATAGTCCACTCTTTTTGCTGCTCTAGCTGTTCATTTGTATCTTCTGGTTGGGTGAACTTCGACCCGCCCCGCGTGCGCTCGAGCTGTTGGGAGATAAAGGTGACACTAGTAATCAAGGAAGACACATATTGATACATTTCATCACCAAAGACATTTACAGTACTTTCCTAATCTGGGAGGGCTCTTGATGTTAGCGTTAGTTGAAGGCGCATCTGGCGTCCAGTCACCACCTCATAGGGAGTGAGGTGGTGATCAGACCCTGGCCTATTCCTCAGCTAGAATAGGACCAAGGGAAGGCAGTACAACCAGCTTCTCTTAGTTGTCTGCTGTATTTTGGCTATCTCCTCCTTTAGCAGGCCATTCAGGCGTTCACAGACACCGTTAGCCTGTGGATGATATGCACATGCAAACTTGTGCTTTATGCCCAGAAGAGCTGTGATGTGCTCAAACATTTCATTTGCAAAGTACGGGCCATTATCTGACTGCAGCACTTCGCAAACACACCACCTGGGGAAGACCTCCCTCATTAAAAATGTAGCTGCTCTGAAAGCATCCGCGTGTGAGCAGGGTCCAGCCTCAATCCACCTTGAAAATGGGCACACCACTACAATCATGTATCTTTGTCCGTGAGATACATTGATCATGTCAACGTAGTCAATATGTAAGTGTAGGAATGGTCCTTCCGGCTGGGGTGTAGTACCTTTTATCACTTGCAGCGTGTGACCGGCTGTAAACTGTTGGCACGTTAGACAATTTCTGATAAAGTTTGCAACTTGGGAATTTAACTCGTGACAGAGCCATGTTTCTTTAATTTGTGCTGCAATCACTTCCTTCCCTGTTTGTGCCGGATGATGTAGCTGAGCCAGAGCTGTGTTCAACAGTGCTAGTGACATAACCACCTTTCTTGTATTATTTTGACACCACAGTGCATCTGTGGGAGACATTGTACACCCTCTTTTTACCCATAGCTCCTTTTCTGCCATTGGTGCAGCTGCCTGCAACTCCATTAGCTGGGTTGCAGGGAGATGGGTGTACCCATCCTTCATCAACATCTGTCTTGCTATCAACCTCCCTCTGCCTCTCTCGGATTCTGGGGGGATCCACATTTCACCAAAATATGCAGCATGTTTGGCATGTGCGTCTGCTGTTTCATTACCTTTCGAGATAGGGTCATCTCCATTAGTGTGGGCCTGACACTTAACCAAAGCTATTTCTTGAGGATCGTTAATTACTTCAATCAATTCAGCCAGTAAAAGGGCATGTTGCACCGGTGTTGCATCAGTTCTTCTAAATCCCCTTCTTTGCCATTTTATTAATCCTGAGTGCACTGCTGATGTTCCATATGCACTGTCACAGTATATAGTCACTCTCTTGTCAAAGCTTTCTTTTAGTGCCAAAATCAATGCTACCAATTCTGCTGCCTGAGCCGAATAATGCTGTGGTAGTTGGACACACTTCACTGGGACATACATCAAATCCTCCGTGATTCTTACCACTGCTGCTCCCGTTCTCCTTATCCCATCACTCTGATCAATAGTTGATGACCCATCAATGTACATTATCTAACCCCCTTTTAGGGCATCCTCCTCAACCTTCCTTGTGCTGGAATGCATTTCAATAGCCTGTGTGCAATCATGGGTATAATCACCTTCCTCAACTACTTCTGCTATGAACCTAGCTGGGTTTACATTACTGCACCTGACCATTGTCAACTCCGGTCTGGATAGGATGATCTCATAACCCAATGCCCTCTGTGTGGTCAGTGTGGACTTCGGCTTGTTCTAAATTGCGAACAGTGCATGTTCCACAAATAGTGTGGTGGGGCACCCCATTGTTATTGATGATGATTTTTCCACTGCAAATGCTGCAGCTGCGAGACTCTGTTCGCAAGGGAACTGACCTAAAATTACAGGGTCCAAGTGGCCGCTATAGAAAGCTATTGGTTTGTGGACCATGCTTGTTTTTTGAGTCAGTACTGCTTTCATCACTGCTGAGTCGCAATGTGAAAAAATGAAAAATTGGTGCTCATAGTTTGGAGTGGCTAGCACGGGCGCAGTGGATATGGCGTGTTTCAACTCATCAAACACCTCTTTCATTTCTCTTGTCCACCCCAACCTTTTGTCCCCTTTTTGTGCTTCTCTTAGTGCTTCGAGCAGGGGTCCTATGTATGCATTGTAATCAAAAACCCATGCTCTGCAGTAGTTGCATATGCCCAGGAACTGCTGCAGTTCCCGCACTGTTTGTGGTTGTGGTGTGTTAGTTATTGCTTGTGCTCTCTGTGGGGCAATGTTTCTTCCATGCTGGGAAATGAGTTGGCCAATGTATAGTACCTGTTCCTGACAGTACTGTAACTTTTCCTTGTCCACCTTGTACCCCTTTTCAGCCAACACTGGCAGCATCTTTACTGAGTCTTCCCTGCACCTTTCTTCAGTGGTGCTGCAAATTATTATGTCATCAACATATTGCAGCACCGTGCTCTCCATTTCAATGTTTCCCAAATCCATCTGTATTACTCTGTTGAAGATGGAGGGTGACTCACAGTACCCTTGAGGCAACCTTGTGTGCTTCCATTTTGTGTTCCTGTATGTGAAGCTTGTGAGGTCTTGTGAATCTGGGTGCAGAGGTATCGAGAATAAGGCGTTTTTTAGGTCAATTATGGTAAACCGTGATGCCTCTGCTGGTATTCCACACAGTATTGTGGCTGGGTTTGCGGCTATGGGGTACTCTGCCTCTACAATGTAGTTCAAGGGCCTAAGGTCCTGGATGAAACGCCAAGACCCTCCCTTCGCTTTGCGCACTGGGTACACGGCCTTGTTGCATGTTGATTCTGATGGTACCAATATGCCATTGTTTATCAGGGCTGTTATTGTTTCGTATATGCCCTCATCTGCCTCTTTTGATAGTGGGTACTACTTCACCCTAGGTAATGTTGCTCCCTTTTTCAACTTTATTTTTACTCCTCCAATGCTCTTTATGCAGCCCACGTCGTATGGACTGGTGGTTCATAGTGATGCTGGAACTTTTGCCATGTCTTCCTCATAAAATGGTACTGGGGTAGGGGCAGGTGCTTCTAGTGCCACTGGCATTTTTAGGACCACTTGCTTGTATGTCATTCTTAACCAGATGTCAACACTCATCATAAACCCCATCTCCCCTTCTTCTTTATCATCTGAGAAGAGCTCCTCATCTGATACCTGTGTGAGCCTGCACCCCTCAGCCAGTGCTATTACTGCTCTCCATGCCCTCCCCTCCCTGTTTTGGGCATGAACTGCGATGTAATCTGCAGTTGCCATGATGCTCTCAATGCTCACTGAAATCACCTTCCCCTCTCGTGCGTTTGCTGGTGTCTCTGTCCTGAACAAATATGCTGCTGGCCTCCTCCAAATCTTGCCCTCAATCCCTGGCATCCATGCGAATGCCATGTCTGTTCCATATTGGAACATCTCTCCATCTACTGGCTCAGCCCGAGCTACTGTTTGGCCACAGTAAGCTTGCAGTATTTGTCGTGCTGTGAGCATGTTTATTCCTGGTGTGGAGCAAATTATGCCATTCTCGGTGAAGGAGATTGTCATGTTTAACCTGCTCATTATGTCCCTCCCAAGTATGTTTACTGGCGACTCCTTCGAGTACAGGAGCGGGACAGACATATCATTATCTCCTATAGATAAGGAGATGTTATCAGTAAAGGGAACCAACCCTCGAGCCCCAGAGAATCCTTGAGTGTGCATGGCCTCGCCTGACATCTTAAATTTACCCTCCCTTATGCAGGACCTAGTGGCCCCGGTGTCAACAAGAAAGGAACATTTTTGTCACTGATCGCTTCCTGTATGCGTGGTTCCTCCGCACTATTAGGTGTTACCGATAGGATGGGACACATCAAGGACATCTGGGCTGTCCTATTGCGGGTACAGTGACTGGCCACCCCCTGTATAAGGGTTGTGCCCCAATATTGTCACCCTCCCCAATTGTGTCTGTTGTAGGGGTGCATCAGTTGTTGATACTGTATTGTCCTGTATCTGTGTGAGCTGCTGGACTGGTTGCACTTGATATTGTTGTGTAGCTATCGCTTGTTGTTGTGGTAGTGCGTATGTTTGTACCTGTGTCGCTTGTTGCTGTGGTGGTACGTACGTTTGTATCTGTTGCTGCTGTGGCGAGGGTGTTTGCACTTGTATCTGCAGCTGCGGTTGTTGGAGAGGCACTTGTTGTGGGGTGCACTGTTGTGTTCCTTGCTGTTGCTGGTATACTTGTTGCTCCCCCATATGCCCTTGTTGCCCCTGTTCCCCCCAAGCTGGTGGGGTGGGTCTCATCCTACATGTGCGCGACATGTGTCCCACCATTCCACAAACCCAACATGTTGGTGGTTCTCTTGCCTGCCATGGAAAGTTCCCTGTGTTATCCTGATACACTTGTTGCCCGTTTGAGTAGTAGCCCCGGAACCCTACCCCTTGTTGTTGTGCATGCTGGCCATACCCTCTCCCTCTCATCATCCCCCCTTCCTCTGTAGCTGTTGTAATATCAATTTCCCATTGGCATATATCCCCCCCCCTGCATTTGCCATGTATGGTGGGGGTGGGGGCATTTGCTGTGTTATCATTTGTGCTGGCTGCTGTAGTTGTGCTAGATGTTGTCGTACCGTGCCTTGTGCAACTATGGCTTGAGCAGGTGCTGGTGTTGCTACCAGGGGCACTGTCAATAATGCTCCTTTCCGTGGCGTATTTGGATAGTTTTCTCTGTACCAATTTTGCCTCCTCTGCCTTCCTATCTTCCTCCTTTTGCTTCATCTTTTCCTGCCACATCCTACAGTGATGTACTATAGTCAGTTGTATTTCTGGTCAAGGCTTTACCTCCATCCAAACAATTTTCTTCAGCTGTCTCTGCACTGGTTCGGGGAGACCTTGTATCAGTATGTGGTAGAAGATGGCTAGTGTTTTATCCCATGGTTCCCTAGTTTCCAAGCGCCACTTCTCCTGAATCTCCTGAATGTAATCGACAGGATCTTCATTCTCACGTATTTTGCGTGACGTAATTGCCCCTATGTCTGACGTGTCTGGGTACTGGACCCTTAATGCCTGCCATAGTGCGTGCTTGCAGTTGGCAAATGGTGCCCCGTCATGTGATGTGTCTGTTATTGTGACCCCTGGAAAGCCTGCCCTTTTCCAGATGTCATCTGCAGCATCCCCTAATATTGATATTAGGAGCCCTTTCACATCCCCTACCGCTAGTTTTTGTCCTGCAGTATGTTTCTCCATCTCATATATCTATTTCCCAGCTCCACCACTTAGAGATGGGAGCCTGCACTTTATGTTTTCTTTATTGGCATGCTTCCATGGGACGTATTGTGGTCTGACCCCTGCCCTTTCTAAAAGTGGCATTAAGTCCCCCCCCCTTCACTTCCCCTAATGCTCGTGGGGCTATGTCAGTGTATTCGTCCTCTTCCTCCGTGTCCTGTGATCCTATCATTATATCATTACAGTTATCTGTTCTGTTGTCCCCTTCACTCCTCCTCCCTCTTATGTTACCCTCATGTTTCACTGCAGGAGTGCTCGTCCTGTCCGCCTGTCTGCGCCCTGGGAGATCTCTAAGTCTGTCGACATATGGAGTGTGTGCAGGGGTGGGTGTCTGAGGGCGTGGTGTTGGTGTCACTGGTTGTGGCGCTCTCACTGCTACTTCTCTTTCCTGTTCTTTGCTAGATTTTTCCTCCTCCCTTTTCCTGCATGCCCAGGGTGATTTGCAATTTACCCGTGTAATGTACAGTTTGTCTAAGCTTTCCCTGTTGTCATCTCCTCCTTTCCTTCATGAACATCCTTCCTCCTCGCTACAAAATTCATCAAGGAAAGACAATCTCCAGTCTGTCAGTTTTCCCCCCACTCTAAGTGTCTTCAAATCGTTCAAGTTTGCCTCCTTGCATTCTCCTCCTTTAATGGTTGCCCCCGAGGTTGTAGGCACCTCTGAGTCTTAGCGAGTGTTTGTTCTTACTTTATTCTCTGTTCTCCTATCCCCCCTCTCTTTTCATTAATTTCCCAATATTTCACCCCCTATTTCCTCTCTCCTTTTGCCTAATTCTTCCATTACTTTGGCACTTACTTTCACCAGTATGCCTTCGTCTTCTTCCCATCTTCCCCATTTTGCCCCTCCTCTTTTCAATATGCTTCCTATTACTTTAACTTCTTCATACTTCTGTGTGCTTTCAGACAATATTTTATTTTTTCACATTTCCATTTCTTTTTCCTTTTCCTCCTCCTTCCTTTTCATTTCCCGCTGCTCCATACGTGACACTCTCTCTGCTATCGCTTTCATTCTTTACGCTTCTTTCTTTCTCTCCTCCAGTCTCTCCCTCATTCTCTCCTGCTCCTCCCTACTCTCCTTTCTTTCCTTCTTTCTCCCCCGTGTTTCTCGCTCGTACTGTCTAATCAGGTTGCTTCGTACTTCTCTTACTTCAGCCAACCTTTCCTCCAGCATCTCTTCCTCCACCTGTGACAGCCGTCCTTCCTCTGTGTTACTCACCTCAGTCCCTGTCAGTGTGTTTTCCATTCCCTCCACTTTCGCTCTCCTTATCGCGTCCTCTTCTCCCTCTGTTAGTGTCCCCGGGAGTTTTAGGAGTACCTCTGCTGCTGTCCACTCACCTGGTCCTATGCTTGCAACTAGTTCTCCACTTTTCTTCCCTCCCCCCGTACGGCCTGTGTTGTGTTGAACTCTGGCACGCCCTTTGCTGCCGCCGCCCCCTTCTCGTAGCTATCCTTAAGGGCGTAGGGTGGAGGGCTGTACGCAGAGTTTGAATAACCTTCATCAGCTGTTAATTGTGGCCTAGCGGCTTCTCTTAATTCCATCACTGGGTACAATCCTCCCTCCTCTTTTTTTACTACCTTCGCTAGAGGCATATCGTCTGTCCCTTCCTTCTCCATCTTTACTTCTGGTACTGCAACCGGTCCTCCTTCCTCCTTCGTGCCCTCCTCCATACGTGGGGCATTGCTGCTCGCTGTGCTCATGTCCCCATCTTCTTCCTTCACCTCCTTACCCTCCTTTCTTTCTTTGCTCCCCTTCTCCTCTGTTGCCCCTCCTATAGTAAACATCCCTGTTGCTCCTGGCCTGGATCCCTGGAACATACTCCACAGGTTGAATATCTCTACATGATGAGCTAATTTCTTCCATTTGTATGTGTTATGTATGCATGTCAACAGCGAGTGTTGGACGTATATGGGTCGAAGCTGCCGTTAGGCGGCCATGGTGTCGTCATTTTGTTGTCTGTTCCTTGTGTCCAATCTATACTATACTTGATAAGTTTCTCCTTGTGGGGTGATAGTGTCTTACAGATGTGTTGGAGGGGGGTAGTTAGAGTGTTTCCCCACCCTCCGGATCCTGACCCGTGAGACATTGCTATGTTATATTTCAACTTCTTCAGTAACCACCTTCTTTACCTGGCCCCGTAATTGGGGAATTCCGACCGTCCACTGAAAGGTAAGGATGTGCAAATTTACAGTTCTTTTCCTCTATTTGTTTTTCCTTGTGTTTTTTTTCTTTGATACCACTCGTATGGCCCCCTGCGGCCGTGGCGCACAGAGCCCCCTGCGGCTGCATGCCCTGTGTGACGTGCTAATACAGCCGCCTCACCTTTCCTCTCCCCTTTTCAAACCTCTCCCTCCCCTTTTCAACCACCTTGCTCACGTGACCGGCGTTCTCCGTGCACGGCCACCTTTCCCCGTTTTGCCCTCCCCATATCGAGGGGTGCCGGTGTTCTCCGTGCGCGGCCTCCCCACCTCTTCTACGCCGCCACCCAGATACTTATTCCCTGGCCACCCCTTTTATCAACAAGGTGTGGCCGCGGTGTCCTATGGAAGCCCTATGGGTGACGTCACCAACTTCTTCAACCTACTACCGGTAAGAACCTTTTATAACACTAGTGGAGCACGCAATATGTTTTACTCTCTGTCCCCCACAACCCCACAGCTGTCCTCTCGCTTCGCCCGGAGCAAGGTATTCAACAAAGATTCTTATAATCGGACTGCACGCGCTGCGTCATCTCGCGTGTGATACGCCCCTTGCCAGGGGACCTTAACCAGCCAATTATCTTCCGCACTTGGCAACAATCTGGCTACCTCCTAAGGGAAAACGTCATCTACCTAACGAGCTTCAACACTCAATTAGATTAGTAGGGATCCTCATCTACTCATTGATCTAAAACGCCAATTCATAGGAAAGCCACACCCCTTCCCTACAGGTGCTCACGATCTAGACAAATCAGTGCCTTCGAGCAACCGCACGTGGTGCCTTCTGGCTCCACCCACCCTGCTTTTGTGATGCGGTAGAAGACGCCCCTCGTGCCTGTCCCGCTACCGCTCACTCTTCTGTCAACACTTGTTAATCAAATCTTTGCAACACACTGTAAAAACACCTCCCGCCGCCCTTATTACAATTCCTCCCCCCTCCCTCACAATGTCACATTGCTTGTTGGGTGTGTCATACTCACCAAGTTCCCTTGATGCGGGGCCGCTCGACTGCGTGCCCCTCTCCAAGTGGCTGGCCACCTCCCCTCGTCTGGACCACATCTGGACACTCGCCAACCGCGGGCGGGATACTTCTCAATCGGCTCCCGAGGGCCAATATCCGGATTGCGCTGTCCGGTCTTCTCGCAGTTCCACGATGGTCCTGTAGTCCTCAAAGGGGGCAACAGCAAAGGGGGCCGCGCTGCCGGGTCATCTCGCTGCAAGGGCCATGGAATGAAGTTCCCAGGAGATAGACCTCAAACAGATCTCAGCAGTGCCTCCAACTTGTCGGGGTGATTCTCCCGGGGCCGGCAGAGCCATCCACTGGCCTCCGGGCTGGGGAGGCCCCAACTCCTCCCATGTACCCAAAAGGAGTATGAGACACACACAAGAAGCAAGGTGGTTCTGCTGTTTATTATAACAACGGCAGGGATGGGTCTCGGATCGCACGCGTCCGATGAGACTCTCAATCTTAGTGGGGCTCGCAGGCCCTTTTTACGGCAGTATGGCGCGCTACTCGCGTCACCTGGGAAAGTTAGCACAAAACCTATCGCCACTCTAGATTGGTTCCCTGAGTGGTAGGGTTAGTATAGGTAACATATGGAAAGAAATATTAGTGGATGAGGATGGGTCAGGTGGTACACTTGGGATGTCCCTTGCAGTTGTTACTTTAGAATTGTTACAGGGGGACCCTTGGCGATTGGTTGAGGGTAATTGCGTCAGTAATATGCCCCCCGGGATTCTGATTGGTTCTCCCGCGAGCCCCCAAGCCTGGGACCATCGTCGTTCCCAGCTCGCGGTGGACCTGTCATTAGCAACAATGTGCAACTATGTGTTTGTGCAGGCAACGGACAGGTCTGCTCATGGATTGTGAGCGGTCTTTCCCATCTCTGTAGGTGTCCATCTTGCTGCTTTGTTATTGCAACCTGTGTCCCAGACGTGGGACCCTGGCGACTTTCTGTCTCGTGAGCTTGGCACTTTGTCAGTTCGGCTTGGTCACGTGTGGAGAGACCGTAGCTGCAGCAGAATTATGAGCATTAGATTTGTATTTCGTTTCTGTGGGCTTGGCATTTTACAGGTATAACCTTGGCGCTGGGCTTGCGGCATGCAGGTTGCAACATTGTGGCCTTGGCTGTGAGCTCTCGCCGGGAACTTGTTCTGCATGGTCAGCACTTGTACTCTTGTTCCGGGAGGATTTTCATTGCTAGGCTCCTGTCTGGGGACTCTTGCTTGCGGCCTACTCGGGCCTAGTTCATGGGTGGCGGTACATAATCCATAGTATGGAGGTCGCGGGTTGACAGGGTGTCACAAGCAGCATTAGATATACATGATGGTGTCGTCATAGGTGTGGGTGGTGGGAGAAGCGTCAGCAAGCATATAGACGAGCTCTTCAGGCGTCTTGCATTTCTGCGGTGCTGTAAAAAGGCCTATGTGAAAAATAACAACGATGCACGTCAGTGGGTGTGCCAGTCACCTATGACATAGCACTGTGTATGTTCTTTGTGTAGGTTGGTGTGTGAGTGACCAGTGTGCATGGTGGCACATGTGTTCTTGGCAGTTGGCTATGTCGTTATGGCATCCTAACGATGTGGATACTTGTGGCTGGTGTTCTAGTCAAGCTCATCCATGTCGCAGGCGTCAGCTTGAGCAGGGCGGGCTGGTGCCGGGCGTGCTGGTGGGCATACTCCTCTTATGTGTAAGTTTCTTAACCAGGGTATTTTGTCACCTGGTAAGTAGACAAACTCGTCTTGTGGGGGGTGTCTGGGTCGTGATCCTCTACGTCATGATCTGGATGAGATTGGGGGGAGGGTATTGTCCCATTCTCCCACTTCAAGATCAAAACTCTTGTTGCATACGATGAGTAAGGTGTTCCGAACTCACTACCCCCATTTTTTCAGCAGTTTAAGACATTCATTGTCCACAAAATGTGTCTCCTACAACAATTCAACCTGCATGTTGTTTCTTTTCAAAGAAGAACCCCTTGTGAACTCTTCACATAATTATAAGATTAGCAGGTTCAATTCACCCATCTGAGCTAGCATAAGCATTATCACCTCCCGTAACAATATTCCACCGATGCCTTTCACAAGAAGTTCTGTCGATGATACTCTGCTCCTTTGTTTTGGCAATGCTTCCCCATAGACCCACCAACATACAGTTCTAATATAATCCCCATGAGCTGCGTCAGTGTTTCAATGTTTCAAACTGTGTGTATAATACATAGAAAAATGATTCCATGTCATTTCATCGCGGGATGAAACAACAATGGGTTTTTCTCCGTGGATATTTCAATGAGAAAACTCATAGTTTTTTTAAAAATTTATTTTGGGGGGGTCTCCCCGAATCCTACATCCCCTTTAATTATTTAACTATTCGCGATTTGACTTGCTTCAGTCTGTCCTTTCCTAATCGTGTCTGTCTCTTCCTCATATTGTGAGTTATTTCCATGGTTTACACTGTTGTTCATTTGATTGTACTGTCGACTATTATGTACAGTGCTTTGGATAAAAGCACTATTATTATTATTTATTAATGTGATACAGTTTTGTACAAAATGTAAAAACTTTACACATAATTACATTAAACAATTTAAAATGTAGAAAAGTATTCAATATACAGATTATATAAAATCATTATAAATTCAGCACTATATAAGCTTTGTAAAAATAAAATAAAATATTTGAAAAAGTCTCCTGCCGCATCCCTCTCATAGGGATGCAATCAGATGGGCAGCTGTGCACTAAACCCCCCATTTTATTTCTGCCAGGTGCTCTTACAGTGATGAATGCACTTGCTTCAGGGGGTGATAAGTGATTGATATTGACAGCAAAGGTCATGATGCACACCACCCAACTCCCCTTGTATGCGTCTTGTTAACATATGTATTCGACCATACACTGACAGCTAGGATACCAACTTTGGTGTGCCTGACACCATAACTATCTGGGTTGTCATTGGTCTGAGCTATGCTATGTGTATACTGGTTCTCCGCCCCCCCCTATCCCCCCTCGCATTATCCTCATTGCCCCAGCCTGCATCCTGCCCCAGAGCATCTGACCTACTGGACTGCCAAATAGGGTCTAAATCCCTTCCCCAACACCTGACGCATGAGCCCCTGGGAGGCAAGGCAGAATCGAACCAGTGCTCACCCGATTGTGATAACTCAGACAGGCAGTTCATAGGCTGTAGTCGGATCTGTTCTCCAAGTCCGTTCTCACCCACTAGCCTTATTGTTTAGTCCCTCCATTGTTAAGTGGTGTGAGTCATTTTGAAGGAAATGGATTTGCCCCTGTAAATTCTTTTCAGCCAAGATGGGAAGACTAACATATATTCTACTTGGCGAGCCTGAAGGACACGTTTCGATGTCAGGAAGGAGCTTGGTGCCCTCTGAACCTCTGGGATTTAATCAGGGACCATTGATAGCAGTCAATTGACATATGTAATGTGTCCCTTCACTCCTGGTGGCTGTAAAATCATCTCTTCATCCCAAACGTTTAGAATCTTTGCAATCTCTGGACAATGGCAGAGTGCCCAGAAAAGGATGTCTCATCAATGCATAATGCACCCTTTCCACAGCACAGATTGCTGGCAGATTAGTGCTTCCCACTTCTTTTAGGAGCATTTTCCCCAGAACTGTAGCTGAGTCGCCACCTTTCTCCCCCACCGACAGGCTGATCCCTCAGATGTTGCAATGGGGCTAGCTCCCCTCTGCTTCTTCTGCCCACTTTTCCATGAGTTTGGTCTAAGCTTACACACATTCAAGTTGGGCACTAAAAGATGTAACCATTGCAATGATTTTTGGCACTTTTTCAATATGCAAATGACACTCTCTCATTCTCCTTATGCAGGTCATGCATAATCAGGGAGATCTGAACTCCACACTCACCTATTTTCTGTTCCAGAGCCCTCCTGCTATTGTTTTATAGCTTGCAAAATCTCTTGTGTAGGCAGCTGGTACCCCAACATCTCCTCCATTGTCCCTATGGAGTCCAGCCCGTCAGTCAACTTCATCAAGGCATGCTGGTCCAATTTCCCACTCCGAGATGCCTTGC
The DNA here is from genome assembly GCF_040938575.1 of Ambystoma mexicanum. NCBI lineage: Eukaryota > Metazoa > Chordata > Amphibia > Caudata > Ambystomatidae > Ambystoma > Ambystoma mexicanum. The sequence goes on from NC_090925.1 coordinate 899,316,110, forward strand.
CGCCTGCCATGGCAAGTTACGCCACAAACAGTAGTGATTCCAAAGTAATCTCAGTCACTCCGCTCCACCAGAATGGATAGAGAAATGCGAGGCGAGGGGCACCCCCAGCAAACTGTATTCAATCCGTAATTCACCCCCAGAGTATGTGCGGTCTCCACTGATTGAATGTGTCAGCTAAAGGCACACCATTCACACCACAAAGGCAAGGGCCGAGCAGGTGTTGGCAAGACTCCACTCAGGATACCCACCTGCATGTGAAGTTTCTCATCATGTGTGAACCCTTACAAAGAGGGCCACAAACACATGTTTCTTTGGCAGTGCACAGTGATACCCGTGTGGTTGCTCTACTTGCTAGTGAATGTGTGTCATACTGCTCCAACTACACTTCCCGACCGCAGCGCGGGGCTATGCGCCACAACCCAGAGCTAGGGGATGCCTTGCCCTTTCAGGGATTATATAGTAAAGTGGACCAAATAGTCCACTTCTTCCAACCAACATCTGATCAGCATGTGGGTTCCATGCCATTTCATTGTGGAATGTTTTTCCGTGTTTTTTTTTACTGCAGATTTTGTAATGAAAAAACTAATCTTATTTTTTTTTATTTTTGGGGGGGGTCCCCCCAAACTCCCATCCCCTTTCATTTTGTATACATTCCCGAACACCCACACCCCATATTTTTCTAACCCCCAAAAGCATTTTGACAGGTTTTTTTCGTTAAAAAATCGGCGGTAAAAAAAAAAAAAACAGCAAAAAAACATACCACGATGAAAGGACGTCGTACCAGCATGTGCCACAGAGCCGAGGTTTCAACTCATCGCCACTCATGTTGTCATGAACAGGCATCGTGCCAGGCTCTTGATGCTGTGCCAATGAATCCCTTCACTGCCCTTCATCACCGATATCCAGTAATAATAACGAAAACAAAATAACCAATAACATTTATAACAGATCATTTTTACAGAGAAAATACCGATTTAAAAAAATATATATTTGGGAAGTGGGTTAAGGGGTAAAAACAGGTGGGGGTGTTGGAGTGGGGTTATACACAAAGGGAAACGGGGAGCATGAAAAGTCCCACCCGCCAACATTTAAAAAAATAAAGAAATCAGTATTTTTTGAGTAAAAATGTTGTGTTAAAATTTTTTCGTTATTTTTTTATTCATTAATATCACAGTGAACCCTCTTCACCTGCAATCTCACCTTGCGGTATCGAATGTTCCCAGGACCTTTCACGACCACTTCAGTGGTTTGAGAAATAAAGGCTCGTTAACAGCCGCTGCAGTGCTCCGCCACCTCACAGCTGCCATTTTGTCACATCCTTCACATGGTGCATAACTGCTCTGGTGGGCCTCCCAGTCTGAAAATACGTTGAACTAAACTAAAGGGTTGAGTTTGCGCACTTCAGTTCCTCTGGTGTCAAATGCACCTCTTTATTTTACAGAAGGCCAACAGAATCAGTAGAAAAGCAGAATCTAGTTGCGCGATTCTCAGTGAGTTCACATCCTCTTGGCTGCCCTGACAGGCTCTCCCCTTTCTATGTGTATTTCGACAGCAAGATCATTTTCCAAAAGCCACCCTGCCAGGCCCACCAGTATGGAATCTAATTTGCTACTTCGATTACCCATCTTATATAATTGGTCTTGCTGGGAAATCGCTAGGCAGCCAGCCATCGCAAGCACGTAGATCCATCTTGGCCAGATTGCATGGTAATCCTAAGGCCTTTTTCATGATGTTGGGAGTGACAAAATCAAATATGCGGCAGCAGAGAGATGCGTAAATGTTGGAAATTCGGTTTGGAACCTGAGGAGTCCTGCTGGGAATCTCAGAAGGGGAGATCCTCTGCAACATCCTTAGATGAGCATGTTTTCAAGGCACACAGGCTTCATAGGGCCAGAATCATGTACCTTTTAGTTTTGATAAAAAAAAAAACTTCAACAGCTCAACCAGGCTCGGCTCCAAGAATTTGTATCTGGGTGGGCCAGGTTTGTGATCAGGGGGGCCCAAATTCCATTGGGTGTGCTTGTATGAGTACCCTAAACAAAGTGCTGACATTAATCCAGATTTCCCAGATCCTTGATTCAGTAAAAAAATGTCTTCCCAGATCCAGAAAAATGCATTTGCACGGTTCTAGAAAATACAGTACAACGCAAAAGAGAATCAAGGAAAATAGTTTTGCAACATCAATTTACCTATATTCCCTTGCCATCTGTTCTCCCTTTTCTATTATATCCACTTCTCCTTCACCTTTCACCCCCAGTCACATTCTCCACTGCCAACTACCCCCAAAAAACCTCACCATGTCTTTCTTGGCCTAGCTGGGGAGAATCAAGGGTGATACTTCCTCCTTTGCGAGGGCTGAGGCGCAAGACACCAGTGTTTGTTCCATCTCAGACAGTGTACTCTCAACAATGCCTTCCTGGACACTGTGGCTACTCCCAGTAAGCCTTGGAGGAGGGGCTTGTGGTTCCGCCACCTTGTTGTGAAAGACAACCCCCACCCCTCCAGTATACTGAAGCAAGGAATAGGACATTTTGTTTCTTAAAAAATCAAATTTTGAAGCACAATTTATTTTTTTGCTGCATTTTTGAAAAACATTTTAATTCAGTTGAGTGCACAAGAGAGTGCTAGCATGCAGAAAAGAGAGCCAGGGTGGGAGGCGGGTCAAGAGGCTGATGGTGCAGGTGGAGGGTTTTCTGTCTTCCTGGTATCGTTCCTGGTGGGGCTTGGCAGGGAGTAGGGGCCCTTGCCCCCCTGCCACTTCCCTATATGTCAGTGTCTGATACAAACTGTTTACTTACTGGTTATTATATGCAATTGTCCATTAGGGTTTTTTGTTTGATGTGTTAACTTTGATTTGCTATTGAATGTAACAATTTTGTTCAATAAATGTGGCCTGATATTTCAAAGAAAGGTGTGTGTGTGTGTTTGTGTGTGTTTTCTGAGAGGCAAAGATTTAGTGGTGGGTGGGAGCAATCCCACAACCACTGATGGAGTCCCACAGCAAATAATTTCTATTTCCGGCACTGCCTAAACACCCAGCACGCAGGATTTTCATCATACTTTCCAAACAAGACCCACAATCCACATGATGTATTCTGTTTGCATACAAACACTGTCAAGTTACTCAAACAGTATGAGGTTATCAATTCAGTACTTTGAATCATGACAAGTCCTGGCAGATCAGGCAACTCTTACACACAGAAAAAGATACATTCTCCATAGGTCGGAACCCCACCGGTAAGCACGCTTGAGAAGAAGATCTGAAAGTGGTGCATACTTGCCACCCTAGCCTTGTCATTTCCAGGTAGGGCCTTGTTGGATCAACTCAGTGAGGTGTAGCTTGATTCCCTAGGCGTAGCAAACAAGACACCCACATCCGGGCATACACACTTTTACTTAGGGAGACAAACTGAAACCAAAATGCATTGACAAAGCCAACAGCTTGGGGTTTTGATTAGGCATGGATAGGCAGTTCCCAGTCACTGCCATAAGGGTAACACTTGGCCATAATATGGGAACAGCTGGGAAAATTTGCGAGTACCTGGGCATATGATGTCATTGCCTGGCAAATATCTGTCTAATACCTATGCGCAAGCCAAAAATGTTGGCTTTGCAAATGCTTGTTTTGGAGAGGGCTCCAGTGCAAGGAACAGAGGCATTGACACAGATAGCTACATATATATAAAATGAAAAATATGTTTGGTTGTGTGTTCCTCATACAATTCCACACCGTTCAGCCAATCTGCACCATATTTTGCACAGTTACCTGTTTGGACCCTCTGGATGTCACTGGCTACATTACATGTGGACACCCCACTCCATTCCCTGGATTTAAGCCTCTGCCACATGAGGCGGTTGGCTGGAAGCAGCAAAACATCAAGGTGGTCGTAGAAGGACCAGGCAGAGCTAATTTCAAGTCTCTGGACGTGAGGAACAGAAGTTCAAGGTAAACCACATTTCCAGGCCCTAGGATGCACGGTCGCTGAGATATATGCACTGCAACGTGCAAAACATGAATGTGGTCATAGAAGGACCGTACAAAGCTCATTTTAACTGTCTCGATGCCAGGAACAAAACCTGAAGGCTCAAACCCCACGTTCCAAAATATCTGCACCACAATGCACTGCAACATACTGCAACACGCCAGGGAGAGGCGACAGGTGGGGAGAGCACAAAGAAGGTTCCATTATGCTGCTCCCCTCCACGTCTCCTCCGCGACTGTCATCAATTTCTGACAGTGTTATCATGTCTGTCTAAAGAACCCGTGCAAAGTACGGGCACCATTTGCTAGTTGCTTATATAATTAACTGGCTGAAGACACACATTAAGAGATTTTTTATCACACCAGGAGCTCATTTACAGAGGCAATTAAGTAATTAAACACTCAAAAGAATGCTTAGATATAGCACTGGTAGATCCTATACAGCACAAAGATTGGTGTTACGTTGTGATAGAACTTGCACAGAGAGTTCCCAAAGGGTACGTTTTGGCAGTGAGGGACAGGTAGTTGGTAGTAATGCCATAGGCATTCACATAGCCATTGCTAGTCATTGGGTGGGTAAATGACCAAACACGCCCATAGGATGTGTGCTTCTCCTCACATCCTATCTCCATCCTATCTGTGTTCAATTGCAAGAGGTCTGATTTACACCTAGTAGGCAAAACTAAAAAGGATGTATGCTTGTCTCTGAATCAATCATAACCACCGGCATTGCTCTGGTCAGCCTTCCATAACATTGTCTGCAAATCAGCCTTGGCCCTGCCATTAATGTGAGCAGCCCTGCCTAAACTGCTAGTCTGCTAGACCATAAGCAGAAGAATTGCCTGTGGTTGCTTGTGTTCCAGTGCAGAGGGTACATGGTCTAACCACTGAGACTAATCTGCACCTTTTTGTGATAGGACCAAGAGTCATTTGCTAATGGCTTGTCCCCTTCTGTAATGGCACAAATATACTAAAGAATTATAGCATGAAATGTTGTGCAAAGAAATGATAGTGGTAATGTTTAATTCAAAGCCTTGTATCCATCACTTTTTCACTATACTGCTCTCCCCTCCAGAATTACATTTTTGTTACTACCAACCTTATTTTTTCACTTATACTCAAGTAGTTAATGCAGCCAGCAGAATATATTTGTAAGGGTCCCCAGTCAGTTGATGCACCTTCTGCAGAAATCTGTTTGCAATCAACATCACCTGCCATTTATTGTTTAACATAGTTAACCATTTTATTAAGCATGATGTGAGAAAATGCTATTTTCCCACATAAAATAAACATACTTTAAATTATAGAAACCAATTTTGCGACTTTAGCCTTGAGAAAATAGTTGAATGCAGCCTTCTTGAGTAAGTGCTACCACACTTAGAGGTGTGAATGGCCCTTCATCTCCGTGGTCATTTGTGCTTTCATGGCTATGGGGCATAGAGCATTGTCCAGGACAAGCAAACAAATCCTGGCCAGGCCTCCTTCAGTGCGGCCCATTAGAATGCTAATCTCTCTGCATTGCCGCATGCTTAGAGTGAAATGCCCCCCCAGACTCCCAATGCACCAATCCCTCAGGTCGCACTTGCAATGCCTCCTTTCAAGGGTGGGGCCAGGGATGACCTTGGGGTGCCTGGCCCCCCAGTCCCTCCTGCTGGAGCCGGGCCTGAGTTCAACTCATACTTCCATGCCCCCATTGTTAAAGCTAATTGCAGTACTGCACTTCTGTGCCACAGACTCTATCCAAGCTACAGTGGTGTCATCTGGTATTTTTGTATTTTTATTGCATTGAGACTAGAGTTATAAAGTGAGAGGAAAGAACATGAGATTTTTAGAGGAGGGCGGAAAATATGATAGGAAGATGAGAAGCAAACAGGCAAGGGGACGTGTTCCAGGATTTTGGAGCAAGAATAGAAAAGTGTAAGGCAAAGTTTCTATGCAGTACCCTTTGGGACCACTACACACAACTAGGACTACAGGTGTAAGCAAAACCAACCTTTGGTATATGTCTGTACTACACAGTTTTGGTAGCATTGCTGAGCAGCTAGGCTTATCTTAAGAGGGGAATGGGAGCTGTAATTATGTTACACAGAGGTCTACAATCACAAGTATTCAAATATACTCTTATACCCAAGTTTTCTTGGTAAAACACTTAATAATTTATTTCACAGTCGGTTATAAAACATTCACTAGAAGGAGGCAATCTATATCACACACAAATATACTTCAGTACTGCACACTATCAGTCTCTGAGACATTTACACTACTTTGAAGGAGGAGCAAAATGGCATTCAGAGTGTTTGAAGTAGGAGCAAAAATGGCATAGGTTAATAAAAAGAAGCTTACAATTATTCTTAGACAGTGCAAATAGTTTGAGTTCACCAGAGGAGTCAATTCAATGCAATAGGTTAGGCCAAAGTCAACGGGCTAATGTCTTGTATAGGATAGGCAGTTCTGGTAGTTGAACGGAAAAGTCTTTGTCAAAGTTCTCAGAAGTAGTTCGTAAAAGAAAGATTCATATATTGGGTCACAAGCTGACTAGGCCTGCAAGTTGCCAAAGTTTCAAGCACTTTCGCAGTGAGAGGTAAGTTCTCTTGGTCGGGTTTTCACAGTACCTTACAATGAAGAAAAAGATGCAGCTGAAGACGTCTGTCCCTGGCAGTTCCTGCAGATCTCGCTGTTCCTGATCCTCAGTCATGGGGACAAGAGGGAGGACGTTGAGGGGCTCCTGCATTGCACTGGGACTGGTCAAAAGCTGGCAAAGGCAAATTTTCAATTCAGGTAGCTGTAGACAAGCACACAAACTGGTGTCCCTCTCCCTGGTTATTCGGTTTCCTGCAGCACTCTGAGGAAAATACAACCAGTTCTGAGAATGGTGGCTTAAGGTTCGAGTCGATTGATCCCACCAACTCAAAGGGAGAAGTCGTCCTTGAAGGGCTTCTCTGTTGAGATGAACTTGGTGATTCGGACCTGCAGCAGAGCTTCACCGGGCAAACTAACAGTCTGGGAGTTGCAGGAGCCGTCCTCTTCCAGCTCGTCTTCGGTCTTTTGTTCCAGTGATCGACTCTGCCTTCCAAGCCAAGAGACTTGCCTTTTATCCAGTTTCCTCCCATTCATTCCAGCCTAGCTGCCACTCACCCAGCAGGGGGGCTGTCCTTGCCGCACAGTCAGCCAGCCAATCACCCAGAGTACATTTAGGTCTCCTAGGAGACTAAGCACAGGGAGTTTCGGGCACCTCCCTCACTTCCTGCCCACCCCAGACACTCGGACGCCAGAGGCACTCTTCAGTCCTGAAGCCCGCCAAAGGCTTAGGAACAAAGGGACCAAACCTGGTTTGGCGCGCGCAGACAAACTCTAGAAGGACCTTTCCAAAAAGAAATGGTGAAAAAACAAGACCTGTTTAAACAAAGGGGGGTTCAGACGCCATCTTGAAAAACATGGCTCCCGCGATTTAACGCTACCGGTGTTCGTGTTCGGTCGGGGAAAATCATGGTAGTTAATTGTAAAACCATAGCACCAGCCATTTCGAGAGGAAAGGGTAGCATTTGACTGCTACATGAGTATGTAGACAGAGGGGATGTCAGGTAACCCCTCCAGCACTCTATAGTAAGATAGGGTGTGCTGGGTCTAGGAATTTGGCAAGACTAGTAAAGTCAATTTCACTGTACTTTCTATGGGAAACAGTAGTGTATCCCAGAGAAGGTATTTAAACCTTGGGAAAGCCTGGAAAGGCTCCCTGTGTCACTGCACTGAGGGTGCTGTGTGACACACATGAAAATATGATGCCTATGGAGTTGTCTAAAACTCTATAAACAAAGAAATAAACACAGAAAACAAACAGAATTAAAAAGTTCACAGTCCCAAAGTTTAGCAAAAGAGCTGGGGGGCTCTAAGGTGGGAGGAATTGGCACATTTTGAGAATTCTCCCTAACAAAAAGGAATGCAATTGGGAGAAAAAACGGCAGGGTTTAGGAACAGAAAGAAGAAAGAGAAAATCAGAATGAAGAGTGCAGGAAGGAGAGTAAAATGAGATTAAGGAAAAGAGATGGAGAGGGGCGAGGCCATAGAGGCATTTATAGACAATTCAGAGAAAACAAAAAAGAGTCCTTTGTCAAAGGGCAGAATTGAGGTAGAAAGAAGGGAGGGTGAGATATTTTTCTGGTGCATTGCAGTACTTGCTCAGTGCCCTGGGCCCGGAGGATAGCTCAGGGGAAACAATACAAGGCATAGCAACACAAGTTCGAATCTCTGTCTTGCGCTTAGAAACTGGTCACTTGCGTTATAAAAGAACAATTATAATTATGTTGAAAAGAGTGAAAACATTCATTATCTTCCCTAAAACCCTAGGAGAGCTCATGAAGGTCAAAGTGATTTCTACGCTGTTGCCTCATTCCCTAATATTGTTGGGGCAGTGGTCATATGGCATTTGTAGAGTTATTCCCAAAAGCTGCAGGGAGCAGATCTTGTACAATGAAAATGCAGTACTTAATCACTGTGCAGATGACATGAACAGCATAGATGATCATCACCCATGTCAACGTACACATTCCAGGGTCAATAAACGAGGCCTTCATTACGTGAAACAGCAGTCTCCCAGAGGTCATGGCCAGCCATCCCAAGAAAGAGGGTGGTTGCTTGGTAAGTGGACAATTAAAATGTTTAACAACTCTGCAATGGCACTTCTTACCACTGTATGGTTGAACATAACCAAGCATGATTCCAGCTGAACATCTACAATGTGCATGTGGTTGCCCTGAACTCAGTGCAACTCATCTCTTTTGCCATTTAGGAAACATAGGTGTTGTAACATATGCTGCATTTTCAGGGATTAGTGTATGTCACATGATTCATATGCCTTCTAAAACTTTCTATATGACTGAAACATGTATGTTGAATACATAACTTTCGCTGATTTGTATATTTGGAAGCCTGGTAGTGGGCAATGTCTGTAGGGTAACATACATAGGAATACATTTTCTGGAATTATAAGTGCTAACAGGTTATATAGAAGTACCTCAGAGCAGCCATTCTACATTACCAAGATGCACGGCACTGTATGAACTGTCAATGTGTACTGATCTCCACAGGTGACATCTCCTACCCTCTCAAGTGTTAGCTCATGATGCCAATACTGTATACACAGAATGCTCTAGAATCCAGATACAGCACTGTGCACATTAGGACCAGGAAAAGAATTGAGCACACTTTGGCACTGCATGCATGGATCTGTAGGGGACCTCTTGTATGCACAAGAAAATGTTTGTCAGCATTGGTGGGGACACAAGAAAAACACAGAGGCATGTCAGACATCTAACCAGGGACATATGGAGATATTCATGATCCAAAGCATACAGGAGGGAGTGCCACGCAACCCAAGTAACCAAGAGGTACTACTGAAGAACAAAACAAACTGTGGAGGAAAAAAGACTACAGTGCCCAGCATCCATGTAGTTTTAGCAGCAAAACTCATGAGACCAGACACATTCCAGAGGCCATGCTGAAGAACTTGGCTACATAAAGTCACACCTCGTATGAGCATGTGCTTAGCGTTATTGCTCTGAAGGAATGCCTGCCTGCTGCCGCCATGACCTGTCGCTAAAAAACAGACCTTGTGCTCACCTCAATTTCCGTGGGGCTCTGGTTTCGTGTCCTCACCTCCATCTTCTATGCTCTTCCACTCCGCTTCACCTTTAGAGCAGGTATGATGATGTCTGGTAATTCATGCAACCTCACCACTTGTTGCAGTGTGACCTTGCTCAAAGTCTTAGAAGGTGGAAGGTCTTTCAGAGGAACAAAGTGTGCCATCATGGTAAAGTGGTCAACAACCACCAGGACTGTGTCATATCCTTTGCACCCGAGAAGTTCAATGGTAAAGTCCATATCGCGGGTGTGCCACAGCCTTGAGGGTGCTGGTAAGGGTTGCAATAGACTGCTGGTAGAGACTTGAAGGATTTATGTTGTGCACTTATAGCACATGTTCTCACATACTGTTCAACATCCAAGCCCACGGTGGGCCACCAGCAGTGTCATTGCACCGGTTCAGTGGTTATCCTGATTCTCGAATGACCCCCTGAAGGGGTGTCATGTTTCTCCTTTATGATGGTACTTCACGTTTTCTCATTGGGAAGATAAAGAAGACCTTCATAAAAGGTAACCCTTGTTCCAGAGAACTGCTGAGGTGTTCTTGATGCCAGGCTGCTAATGAGTTGGGGGTGAAATTGACCCTGGTACCTTGTAGGAAGCCAGTGTTTTCACCCAGTTCAAAAACCCATCCCACAAAACAACCAGGTAATAGGAACAGTAGTGATATAACAGTCTAATTTAGTTTGGGTTATGGCGGCCTAGGTGTGATAGGGCGTCTACTTTACAATTGACCATGCCTGCTCTAAAGGTGATGACAAAGTGGTACTCAGAGAAGCACTTCATCCAGCTTAGCTATCAAGGTGAGAGGACTCTAACTCACCATAGGAACTGTAGGTTTTGGTGGTCTATCTAAATGTTCATGACATGTTGTACTCCGAGGAGGTAACGACTCCACTTACTGAACGCTTGTTTGATGGCTTGCAGCTCTGAGTCTGATAATGAGTAATTCTGTTCTGTTTGGACCAAAAAGCAAGAGGATGCATTTCCTTGGGTACTGCTGGGATAGAATCGTCCCCACCGCGATGCTAAACATGTGTCAGTTTCCATGATGAACGGCAGAATCGACTTGGGATGTGCCAGCACAGGGGCCGTAGTAAATAAAATTTTTAGTGTGCAGAAGGCTTGTTCAGCTTCCAGTGTTCATACAAACTTCTTTCCCTTCTGCAGTAAGTTGGTTGCAGGATGGATGATTTCCAAGAATCCTTGTCTAAATGGGCAGTAGTAGAAATTCACAAAACCTAGGAAGTTTTTAACTTCTTTCACAGAGAATGGAGACAGCCATGAAGTACTCGCTTCAGTCTTCTTGACATCATCTTGATACCTTGTGGAGAAAGCACAAAACCCAAAAACTCCACTTGGGTCATATGAAAGGAGCATTTCTCGAGTTTGGCAAAGAGATGGTTCATCCGCAACTCTTTGAGGACTGCTCGGACACGGTGTATATTTTAGGTTATTTGAATGTCATCTATGTCTGCGTCAGCCCCTATGTCCAGGTTTTCCTTCAAGAGTTAATTCATGAAGCACTGGAATGCTGCTAAGGCATTACACATCCTGAAGGGCATCACCTGATACTCAAAGAATCTGTATTGGGTATGAAAGGCAGTTTTCCACTTGTCGCTCTTGTTTACCTGTACCAGGAGATATGCTCGTCGCAAGTCTAGCTTTGTGTATATCTTCACCTCGTTCAGTTGATCTAATAGGACTGGAATTAGAGGTAAAGGGTACCGATTTTTAACCGTGATTTTGTTCAACCCTCAATAATCAATGCAGGGCCTTCAGTCCTCCACCTTCCCGGTGACAAAGATGGGTGAAGCTGCTCGTGAGTTGGATGGACGGACTAATCCATCCGCCAGATTTTGGTCTTGGTACATTTTAAATGATGATTTTCTGGTTCCGTGAGTGAATAGATCCAGCTACATGATATGCTGGCATCTGGAATCAAGTTTATTTGGCAATGATTGTATTTGTAGGCGCCTATACAACAAATCATGTTTCCAGGTGCCACAAGGCAAAAGAGGGGAGTAAGTAAAAAATAGCAATAGCAATAAATAAAACAATTGCGTTCCTACTAGGCCTTGTGGCATTAGGAACGTGCAAGTGCAATCATAGGAATGATGGGGTGGTACAGTGGATTTGACATCATTTTACGGAACACATCACAGGAATCTTGATAGACAGAAGGTAGCATCCCCACTGCCCCTATAATCCGAAGCCCATAGACACTTTGTGAGAGCTGCTCTACCTTCCTTGTTTGTTCACAGGAAAAGTCAGGGTCGGTTGTACCCAGTCAATCCTGGGGTTATGTTTTACAAGCATGGGCCTGCCTAAGATAACCCTAAACTGCAGGGCATTGATGGGATCAAACATTATTTCCTCTGTGTGTCTCCCTGTGCCATGTAACCAAAGTGGACAAGTTTGTCGGTCTGTATGTATTTTACTTGTTGTTTGCTCAGCGCAGGAAAATCCAGTTCTGTTGCATAGGCAACATTGAAATAGTTTCTGGTGACACCGCAGTCTATGAAGGTATGCGTCCGCATTGTCCCCTCTTCGACTTCACACTCACCGTGAACACTAAATGTGAGGGCAGTCCATAACTACTTCTAGCTAAGGCCTCTATTGGGCAAACGCTCAGCAGTGCGGCCCCCAAGTTTGTCGAGCATTCTAGTTTTCCATCTGGATGAAGGTTCACATGTCATTGCTTGGGTCAAGCTGGGCACTCTTGTAGGAAATGTCTTGAAGCCCCACAGTATAAGCATGACTGTTTTGAGGCGTTGCCTATCTCATTCTGCTTTGCTAATCAATCAATCCCTGTCTGCATGGGTTTCGCATTTTGCCTCCATATGACTGATCCTTTATTTTAACTACCCATGATAACCCACTGTCACAGGATCTACCCCTGTGTCGTTCTGATAATCTGTGATCTATCTTCACTACCAATACAATGAATTATGAGCAAGCATCTGGTGGATTGACTTGAACATGCTTTAGTTCCCCTTTAAGGTCACGGTAGAACAACAAGGTTCCCTTTTCTTCTGGACAATTTGTCTTCACCATTCGGTTAAATGATTTGATATATGAGAGTAGTCCTCACTACCTGTCATCGAGTTAATAATTTGTTAACAAAATCGTAAGATTCGTGGGCAAACAGTTTTTCTAGTTCTCTCTTAAGACTTTGGTAATACTGCAACATGGTGTCATCTTGTCTACTAAAGGAAAGGACCAATTAGCAGCATTCCCACCTAAATAAGATAATCCAAAGGCCACCTTTGCCCCATCATTAGAAAAATCTGTGGTCAACAGAGAAAATATAACTGCCACTGATTGATGCATAATTCACAACGCTCAGACGGGCCCAGTGAAATGCTTGCAGGAGTAACTACTTGAATAGTGTCTGAAGGGGCTGCTAATGCATCCCTATCACCAGTGCCATTGGCCTCCCTTGGGGTTATTGTTTTGTAGAGCATTTACTCGAGCCCTCAATGCATTCTTGGCTTCGTGGACTTCCTGTCGCAGGGGTCTGGTTTCCGCCCTATTTGCATGTATTTCCCTTACAAGTCTAACCAAGCCATTAATAGCTCACTACGCCTTGTGGGGAAATTGAAAGTGGGCTTGGCACTCTTTCACACCTTCCCTTGCCTTGTACTGGAATCGTGATCCACACAGGGGTAACACTTATCCATCAGTGCTGATTATTTTCATTGTATATTTAAGTAAACAGACAGAATGTGTGAGAGAATTCCAAGCAGGGGTTGAATCCAGATTTGGAGAGCAAGGTCGGCCATTACCCTTTTGGGGGGCTGCATGGGGCACACATATAGCATGTCCTCTAAGTCCCGGGTGGATCACAATTCCAGTTGAAGGTAAGGTAAGGTGTGACATTGTCACATTGGGGCATTATGAAGAATGGTACATAAGCTGTCCACCAAGAGGAATGTGCCCTGTTGATGATCATCTGCCAATAGATGATGATGGCGATGAGGTGACAGGTGTTGTTGAAAAATTGACAAAATAAGTAAACAGATGACATTTGAGTGTGAGGCAGTGCCGCCTGGACGGACCGGGTCCGGAGGGTCTCGAATCAAGATGGACATGTGAGTATCAAGTGCGAGCGACATTAAAAGGAGTCGGCTGTAGAACGTAGTATATGAGGTCAGATTAAGTTAAAGGGGCTGCATGCTGTCTGAGAACAAGAGGATCCACAACCAACCAATGCCGCCCAGGAGTATGCCCTATCTACCAAGAACATACAAAGCCCAGTATCCAGAAAACGAAGGTCGTCCAATTACATATCCAAGGCATCTACAGTGTATGGGAGGAAAGGTCTTTAGGGCCCCCTCCCCTCCATTCCACACCAACGTACAAACTATGACTCGCCCATTAGCCATTCGCGCACCAGGCCCGGGATGCGTGATGGCTGCGGGCAGACACATGGGGTTGCACGGCTCATCCTGTAGCATAGTACCAACTCCATTTTATGACACCCTTAGACGCCATTTTGAAAATAACAGAGTTAGGCCTCATTAACGCGAGCAGTCTGCAGGGCTGCAGCTCTGCCCTCCTGACCGCGCACAGCGAGCCCAGCGCTTCCCTCACCCTCCCTCCCCTTGGCGGCTCTGCTGCAGGCCTGTTCTCATGGGAGAATAATCCCGAACAAGTTACATTACAAACATTGTATCTTTCACCTTCTGCAGTCCATCATTGACCTGAAGATGACCGGGCTGAAGCTGGGGTCTGAGAAAACTAGGCGGCTTCCATAAAACTTGCCCTGTCCTCTCGCAGACCCCCACATTTATGACATATGCTGTGGATGACCCCCAACCCTGTCCCCCAATTGAAGTGCCAGACATGTATTCTAAGCCCGTGTGCCGCCCTGTCTCCCCCATGCAGCTCAGGCCTCTGAAAGAATGATACATTTGCTTTGAGTCCATAAGATTAATTGTACATAGTGAAATAAGATGGCGCTCACCCATCCCAAATCGCACACGAAGTTATGAGATATGTGCTCAAGCATTTCATTACTAATCAAAGATTATTGTCGCTACCTTCATGCACAAAGCAATGTATAATATCCATATATATATATTCACTGAAAAAACTTTATTAAAGGGACGTTATGGTTAAGTTGCACTAATAAAAACCTTTGAAATTCCATTAAAAAAATGTTGTTAAAAAGACGTTATGGTTACAAGTTAAATTGAAAACCCCCAGAAATTTGTCAGTTATGGTAAGCTAAGCAACCATAACTCGCGCCACCACTGTGCACTGCTAAGACTAACACCCAGGACATCAAAGATGACATCATAAATATCCTTGATGACATCACTGATGACATCCAGCGCCTTCTTTATTGTTCACTGCCATATCAAGGGCAGGTGGTTTTATTTACTGACAGTCAGAAACTTAACTTTCAAAAGGTATTACATTTATAGCTATTGCTATTCTCACATGTTCTTACACTACTTTCCTTAGAATTTAAGTGCATCTTATGATGTACATATATAGGGGAAGAAGCAGGTCTGAAACACAGCAATCATTTTTGTGCATGAATACAATCATGTAGATTATACACAGTTGCTGATGATACTGCCTCTTGTTTGCTTTCTTTACTCTCCATATATGAGCCCCATATTTGTATGCATTGTAGTCTATTTATGTTTTGTGTGTATTAGTAGAAATATGTAGTAAGTGATGCATTATTAGCTACTTAGTACATGTTTCACAGTACAGAAAAGTCTGATATAGAAGCCTTCAGTGCTTTTTATATAACTTTGGAAAATTTAAAATACAGCACCTCTGTGGTGTATGCTGCACCCAATACCTACATTTCTGTATGAGTAGGTTCCTGTACTAGAAAGAACACTGCAATGGAATGTTCTTTAGAACACTACATTGCACAATGTAGTATGTAGTTTATTACACATCTCCCGATAATCCCTGATACTTTTTTGCCAACATTACATTCACAACCCCTTGTATGAAAGGTAAATGCACATGTGATGTCATCTTTGATGTCCTGGGTGTTAGTCTTAGCAGTGCACGTTGGGGGCGCGAGTTATGGTTGCTTAGCTTACCATAACTGGCGAATTTCAGGTTTTTTTTCGATTTTACTTGTAACCATAACGTCCTTTTAACAACATTTTATTACGGAATTTCATAGGTTTTTATTAGTGCAACTTAACCATAACGTCCCTTTAACAAAGTTTTTTCAGTGAATTTCAAAGGTTTTTATTAGTCCGACTTAACCATAACGTCCCTTTAACAACGTTTTTTCAGTGAATTTCATAGGTTTTTATTAGTGCAACTTAACCATAATGTCCCCTTAACAAAGTTTTTTCATTGAATTTCATAGGTTTTTATTAGAGCAATTTAACCATGATGTCCCGTTAACAAAGTTTTTCAGTGAATTTCATAGGTTTTTATTAGTGCAACTTAACCATAACGTCCATTTAACAACGTTTTTTCATTGAATTTCATAGGTTTTTATTAGTGCAACTTAACCATAACGTCCCTTTAACAACGTTTTTTCAGTGAATTTCATGGGTTTTTACCAGTGCATGCTATTTTCCTACAATTTACTAATATCATACTTACCAAATATAAAAATATTTGTGTCCAATTTACAAAGTATCACCTTAAAACTGCCATTTCCCACCTTCTAGAATCATTTTTAACACTTCTATACACTCTGCAACTATTTCAACTAGTTGTGCATCCATAGATGTCTACGAACATCTGACTTCATTGTGGACCTTCCGGACAGTGCCACATGATCATACACTAGCGCGTGGCATGATGACGTGTCCAAGAATCCGTCTGCACTTCGCAATAAGATCTGTCCTTCGCAGACAGTTCGGAACTGCATTTTCTACTGATCTAGGAACTTTCAACTTCAAAATTTCCCTTGCACACCTCCTACACCTTTTCATACTCATTATCCATTACCAATCTAGTACACGGTACATACTTGGAAGAATTTTATCAAAACTGCTATTTATCTTAAAAATGGCATCAGTTATTGCCATCCCTCCTCCCCAACAGCCACCACCACCACCAGCTGGAGGACCTTGACAACAAAAAAAGACACTGAAGAGGAAAAAGAAGATGAGGTAGAGGAAGTGCCTACTTCTAGCACCAAGATCGAATCATGGGTGTGCCAGTTCTTTGCTGCTGTTGGGAGTGTACCAAAGGCTAAAGCTACCAAAGTGAAATGCACTGAGTTTGTACTCAGTCACAGACTACCTGGACAGTACACCTACGGGACCACCTCCATGCGCCGCCACACCAAATCCAATGACCGCAATGCTCTCAGAAAGGTTGTTCCTTTCTCAGCAAGTAGTAAGCTGTCTTCCTCCACCTCATCTTATTTAACAAATACTGTAATCACACAGCCTGATGTCTGCGGGCATTGGTGCGTTATAAATAAATATATAAATAAATAAATAAGAAGGGCTACAGACCATTATCGTCCATTGCAGCCCCTGAAATGGGGGAAAAAGGCCATTAGCACTCCTGGTTCCCAATGCGGGAACCCAGGGTGCTAAAACATAGATTTTTCTTCCTACAGCGGGCCGCCTGCAGCGTCCCGCTGTAGGAAGGAAAATCCTTTTCCAAGACAGCCAACATGGAAAGAGAAGGCGGGACTCCGTACACAGCCCCTCTTCCCTTGCCATGGCAGCCTGCAAAACCCTATGAACATATTACCACAAGCACTTTTTTCCCTTTCAAACCTATCCTACCTTTGAATAACTTTACCACATAGCAGGTCCCAGGTAGACATAGCCACTTGAACACCATTTTTCATCCCTAGCGGTCATGGCCAGTAGCCAGATTGTCCGCGTCATGACCTTATGCCATGACCCCGACAATCTGGCAACTGCCCACGGCCACAGGCTATACCTCAGTCACTAAAGGTATATGACTATTTTTTGTATCTACATTATTACAACAACACGGGCACACATGCAAAACCATGCTTTAATGTCCTTGCCAATGCTCCTCACGAGTTTGCTCGAAACCCGCCCATGTTTTATTTTTTTTAAAGTGTCAAAATATATGTACATACAATAGTCATATAACTTAGCCCCCACTTGACAAAATCCATTCAGTCTTTACACAAACATTGAAGGTTAGGTCTATAATCTTTCTCAAAACTTTTGTCCACATTCGTCAAATACCAACAAAGTTATAAGCCATCTAAAAATGTTGAGACACCCCTCTAATTTCGCCCCCTCTTGAGAAAATCCCACCAAACTTTAGAAAACCATTTATATCTAGATCCAAAATCGTTTTGCCAAATGTTGTGCAGATTCGTCAAATGACACCACGTTTATATGCCTTTACAATATTTTGGGACCCCACCTCTAATTTTGCCCCCTCTTGACAGAATCCCACAAAACTTTGCAAAACCATTCAGGATTAGTCCTAGAATAGAATTGCAAAATTACATGCAGTTTCATTGAGTGGCGCAAAAGTTATAAGCTATCCAAAAACTGCTTTTCCCCAACCCTGTAATGCAAAAATAGGTACAGATGTCCTAGGACATCTGAAGTGCCCGCGAACACCACAGGACTGCCCTAGGACATTTGAAGTGTTTGCGGACTTTCGGGGGTGAAACAACCCATTTTCTGGATTCTTATGGACATATCCCATCCCATCCTCATCCCCCCCAACTCCCCAGAGATTGTTTGTTGAGTTTGACAAGTGAAATGCTGCTTTAAAAAAAAAAATTTACCGCACTGTCCACGGACCCTAAAAAAGTCTGCAAATCCAAAATGGTGGCCGTTTCAAGAAAACCGCCGCATTTCACGTTTTCCCACCAGCCAATCAGCGGCCGCGTTCGATGTCCACAGACCACCCAAAAGTCAGAACATTTTTTGGCCAATCAGAGGCCAGTCCGTGGACAACACAGCCAATCAGAGGCCAGTCCGCGGACCGAACAGGGAAGTGAGTCCACGCAGCGGACATAGATAGCACTCATTTTTTTTACTTACATTTTTGTCATTTAAAAAAAAACTACTGGACGGGATTTACACCAAATGAACAAATGCATGCTTTCCGGACCAAGTTACTGCTCCTGCCGCAAATTTGGTGAAAATCCGGCAAGCGGTTTGGGCTGTAGGCGTGAGCAAAGTTTTTTCCCATTATGTCAATGGGAAAAAAAGAAATTTTGGGACCCCTCCTATAACTTTGCCCCCCCTTGACCAAACCCCACCAAACTTTGCAAAAAAAATCAGAGTGGGCCAAAGTTTGGTGAGGATTCATCCAGGGGGCAGCAAAGTTATAAACTGGCCAAAAAGTGCTCTTCCTATGGGATTAGCAACTTAACCATAACTACACAGCCACCACAGTGGCTGTGTAATATTCGATGTTTTCCTAAAAATGTACCAGTTTACAAGTATACAATTAAGTGTTGCAGTATGTATGGATTTTAATGTAATGAGTATTGATTATATAGTAGAGTGTCCGTTGTAGCATTTGTTTACCCTCTGAGCATTAAGTTAGGCAAGCCATATTATAAGAAGAACGTTGCAGATTCTTCCCTGTACCAATGCACACATTTACCTATACGTACCTATCTCTACCTCATTTTCGAATGCAAGCTTTTAATGTGTGTACCGCACCCAGAAGTAAAGCCTTAGCCCTGTGAATGATGTAACGCTAACCAGACTGTTGTTGATAGAAGATATTTTGTAAACACAGTAATCGTGATAACCAAAAATGTGTTATATATATACATATCGTTCATAAGCTTGCATAATGTCCAATGTACATGCCACAACACTGGCCTAATCCTATCTTGTATTCTAGATGTGCGTGTAACTCTATAACATAGACGAGCTAGAAGCAACAGGGTCCTCTCTCCTTTCTCCTGCAGCGCCGCGTGCTCAGCCCCCACCATCCTCCCCCTTCATGCTGGGCAGATAGCTGGAGGCCCTTGTTCTCACTGGCGCCCTGATGCTACAAATTAAACTTCGCACCCTTCCGCTGAGCCCATACCAAGTATCTACCCTCCCGTCAGCCCCCTGACTCATGATGTCACTACGAACTTGCCTTGCACCCCCAGACTCTGGTCAAAGAAATATGGACAATAAGCCCCTCACCCCAATTCCTTTTAAAGTAAGATTGCATGCCCCTCATCAGCGTACCACCCCAGCTCACCCAAGACCCCTGATCCCATGTGTGGCAATATATTCTTTTTACAATAACAAACAATAAATAACTGTCTTATAAGATCCAAAGGAATGGGTGATGAATGAGACAACATAATCTTGTAAATAGGTTAGGCACCTGGACCCATGTATTTTCACTTTCATTGTCCAGGTCAGATGTCTAGTAATATATTTTTCACACGCCAAAATGGATAGATATTGTTCAGAGTATGTGTGGCCAAAAGAGCATCGTTATGTAGCAGAAATTGGAACCGCTCGGACACCTTCGGACGCAGCACTCCACCTCGAAGAGCCCAGCTGACCCGTCCACCCCACGCTGGCACCACGTGGACCTCCGCCAATCCTGGAGCACCGGACATAAGGATTACATAGTTGCTAGTCTTCACCACCATATCCCCACGACTATGTGCCCCCCTATAGCTTACGCCATCCATGACTCGATTTTTGTAATAAATGTGAATGCTTTACTGACGTTTGGCAGAGTGCTCTTGGAGTTTGCAAAGTTCTCTGCTTGCCCTATATTGGTTTAGATAAACCTTTACCTTTTGAATTCACCCGCACTTGGTCTCGGTCTCATTCCCATCTGGGGTGTGTCCATTATTGACTCTCACTGGGGAGTTTTAAATGCCTTATTGGGGAACGCTCACTTTCAAGTGGTGACCCCTTAGAAGTGATTTGTCCTTGCGTTCCTTTTGGCACGAGACGTCCCCAGCCACATCGGAGATGCACGGCGCGCCCCCTCAAGAGAGCTGCCCACCTATGGCAACCGGAACGCTTATACGTACGCACGCAGTAGGGCGAGAGGGTACGGGTCCCACTTCACAAAACCCATAGTACCACTCGCCGGAGCCGGGAGCGGCCATTGAGTGTGTGGCAGCGCCGCCTGGACGGACCGGGTCCGGAGGGTCTTGAATCAAGACAGACACGTGAGTATCAAGTGCGAGCGACATTAAAAGGAGTCGGATGTAGAACGTAGTATATGAGGTCAGGTTGAGTTAAAGGGGCTCTTGGGAGTATAATAGATAGTATCTTATTATTTTTCTTTCCCTGCATATGGCTATTAGGATGAGTTAGGATGAGTTAAGTTACAAGGTGTAAAGGGAAGACGGGAACCAAGCTCTGAAAGGGGGTAGAAGGTGGCGCTGCATAGTGCTATCTTGACTAGTACTGGGAATAAGTGGAAAATAGAAGAAATCAGTGGGAGTCTCGCATAAAGGGAATACTCGGAGTACAACTTAGAAACGCTTTATTCTTTTTCCTTTTCTACATCTACGGGAAGATATTCAGACAATCTAAGAGTTAAGGGGCATAACGGGCTGGGGTAAAGGAGATCTTTTGTATAAAGAGTAGTGGGAAGAAGACAGGGAGGTGTATGTTATATGTTGTATGTGAATTGTCTGTCGATCAATGTTATGCATTGAATTGGTTATGTATTTTGTGATCACAATGTTTCGATAAACAGTTAAAATGACTGTGTAGTTGTTCTATGAATAAATGGTCATTGTAAGTGTGACCTTTCAAAGACTCAGTATATGTAATATACAGAAGTGGTATATTAGCGGTAAAATATTGGCATCATCAGCATTGTGAATACATAACACCCACCCACACACTAATGAGGGGCACTAGGGGGGGAGACTGGAAAGTAACATCGGCGCGGAAACACCATTGGCCCATATTTGCCAGAATTTATGCAGAACGTATAACTAAGTACCATGACCAATGGTTCACAGAATTATAAGGGGAAGGGCTACCACAGGTGTGGCCTTAGGGAGGATAATTTGACAAAAGTGTGTTGGACATGGCGGCTGCATGCTTATTTGTAAAATATAAAGGAAAACAATTACAAAATAGAAGAGAGATATTAGACCTGTGGAGGTTATTTGAAGAGGTGCCTCCAATAAAAAGGAAATAACAAACAAAGGAACAGATTGCATCTCCCCTGGCAACAGAAAATAGCGAAAAGGAGGGCGAATGAAAAGAAGGGCCAGTAGAGGTTGCGCGAATATACCCCCTCTTAAACAAACCAGTGCCCAACGAGGGGTATAGTGACCCGGTGTATGTGTCAAAACCCACCTCCCCAACCATACCATGGCCCACAGCACCCCCGCCATATGAGTGCCCAAGAATGAGTGGACAGGTGAGTACTCCAGCAATAGATATTGAAAAATTCACAGAAAATTTAGACTCCAGGTTATCAATGGCCCGAAAAGAACTGTCCAGATTAAGAGATATGTGCGAACAGAGTGGATCAAGTACTTCTAGGATCGATCAGACACAAAGAGTACAGACACCAGACAGGTCCATAGAAGAAGGGTGGAAAAAGGGGGAGATACTATTCCGAATACACGATGAGCCAACAAGAATAATATAATTGGAGCAACACACACCTGAGGGGGACGCCGTGGGAGAAGGTTTGACCTCGGGAGGGGCGGAAGAGTTATTGTGCGACATAGAGGAAGATGAGCTAGAAGGTAGGAGAATAGGGTTTGAAGCAGGAGGGGCACCGGTGAGGTTAGATGAAACACCTCTGGGAAGGGGAATGGAAGAAGACTGGAATGGAAGACTCAGAAGCAGAGTGGGAAGGATGGCAGTATTGGGAAAGAAAGTGACGAAGGTGAATACAGGGAAGGGAACAAAAGGAAGGTTGCAGCTGCCCGTGATACATCAGGGAGGAGGGAGTCCAAATTATATACCCTGGGCACAGATGGATAAGGCCAATTTGTTGAAACTATTGCCCCAACTGTCAGGAGGTGCAAGTAAATGGATATACACATTTGAGGAACACACTGCAGGGGTCCCGTTGGCGGTAGGTGACGTAAAAAGTTTGCTGGTGTCTGCAGTGGGTGATCAAGTTGACCGGGTTTGGGCGTAAGTAGGTTTTCCTCGAATAACATTGGATTGTGACAGTCATGATGGTGCTTCTTTTAACACAGTGAGATCAAGGGTATGGGACGCATTGAGGGACACCTTCCCAGACACACCAGACATACAGTCAGTAATGCAATGCACAATGAATGATGAGGAAGATGCAATGGCCTTCATTTTACGGGTGCAGGTGATGTGGAGAGCGGAGACAGGTAGGGCCTGGGATCAGTTAACCTCCTTGTTTTACTTTATAATAAAGACGGGGCTCCCGAAGGAAGTTCAGAAAGCGCTTGACAAAATAACTGGGATCGAAGCCAAGGGCTGGCCTGAGATACAGAGCATCATAGTACACCATTGCAAAAGTATCAAAGAAAGAGATAAGGAGATAGCACAGATACGGTTGGCAGATGAGGCAAAATTAATACAGACGAAGCTGGTGAAGGTCACAGCAGCTGTAGCCGCACTCCCCACAGACAGAGAACGAGAGGAGGAGGAGGGATCAACAGCAATACAAGCTAGAATGGTAGCTAGTTGGGGAGGAAACGGACAGGAACAGTGGAATGGTGAGGAGCAATACGGAGGGCCACAGTGGCAAGTATGGAGTGCCCGTGGAGGAAGAGCTGGGTACACAAGGGCAGAGAGAGGGTGGTCGAGGGTATGGCGGGTACAGAGGTCCAGGTCCAAGAGGAGGACAAGGACATTTTTGGAATTGCGGAAGATGGGGACATTTTTCAAGAGAGTGTAGAAGCAGGCCCATGAATAGTTATCAAAATGAACAACAGTATGGTCACCCCCACCCAGGAAGCCCACATGGGCTGCCGATGGGTGGTGGAGGGAGAGGTGAACAACAAGATCAGAGATACACAGATGAACGCAGGGCACAGCCGCGTAATGTTCAGCAGCACCCACAATACTGCGAACACATGGTACATGTACAAGGTAACCCTTTCGTCACAACGGCAAATGGTGCACCCTTTGGTGGAGTGGCTGTGGTATCAGGAAATGTTTTTGACAATGGGGGAACAACAAGGCATCCAGCATAGGAGAGCCCACAGAGATCACTTGCATGTCCAGTACTAAAATCATGCCTACGAGAAGGCAGGTTTCCGCTATCTAATCATAAATTGGAAACACAAGGGTTCTCTGGGGTACCTTTACTGTATATGAAGAATCCCTGATTAACTTGCTGGGGAGGGACCTCCTCAGCAAGCTCAATATGACCATATCGTTTACTGAGAGGGGGATAGTGTGTTCGACCCCAGGGATCTGCCCATTGCAAGTGATGTTGGTAGTACACACACCAGCCACAGCGCCGGAGGTACGTGGCATACCAGTTGACCCAGACATGTTCATCCAGGGGCTAAAAACACTAGCACGAGTAGTCCCTGAGTTAAAGTGCCAAGAGTGGAGAGTATCCGTAGAATTTGTTTTCCACCCTGTAGCATGCTAAGAAATAATGCCAGGAACAGCGATGTGCTTAGACTAGCATGCAGAACAGGTGCCAGCGCAACGAATAGCGATTATAGGAATGGATATACATGGATATCAGTGGCGAACAGTGTTGTGCATTAATGCTAACATCGCACTGCAAGACTTGTCCGATGAAGAGCTTTTCACAGATTTGGACAGCGATGGGGAAATAATAATGGAGATAGCGATCCCCTGCGATATTATGATACAAAAAAAGCAGGTGCCAGTTTAGCTAATGGCAGTGGTAGGGGCAAAACCTCCCTT
This sequence comes from Ambystoma mexicanum, assembly GCF_040938575.1. Classification (NCBI taxonomy): domain Eukaryota; kingdom Metazoa; phylum Chordata; class Amphibia; order Caudata; family Ambystomatidae; genus Ambystoma; species Ambystoma mexicanum. The sequence goes on from NC_090925.1 coordinate 899,340,503, forward strand.
TTTCAATGACAACATGCAATTAGTTCCACACGAACTGTGGACCACAGGCCCACACGATGTAGGGCTGCTGCATGAGGTGACACCAATGAAAATAAAACTCAAACACGGAGCATTGCTACCCTGACTGAAAGAGTACCCCCTGTCCCGAGAAGCAGAAAAAGGGATAAAGAGACAATCTATGCACTGCTAGTGCAAGGAATAATAGTGCCCTCAAACTCACCATGTAATACTTGTATTTACCCCATTAAGAAAGCAAAGGGTGGGGCATGGAGGATATTCCAGGACCTATGCTCCCTTAATGACATCATACAGAAGGAATTTCCACGAGTCCCAAACCCCGCCTCAATTATGTGTAGTATACTAAAAGATGCATCATGTTTTACAGTGGTGGACTTGAAGAATGCATTCTTCTCAGTCCTACTAGATCCAGAGTCCCGACATCTGATGGCATTCACTTTGGGAGGGAAAATATATGAACATTGCAGATTACCCCTGGGATACTGTGAAAGCCCCAGTATATTCAACAGAATTTTACATGAAGATCTAGGCAATATCATCAGAGAGAGCACAATCATTCAATATGTGGATGATCTCCTGATTTGGAGAAAAGATGAAGACGAGTGCAGGAAAGACTCTATTACACTTTTGACATTGTTGGCCCACAAATGTTACAAAGTGGACAAGGAGAAGTTACAATATTGTCAGAAGGAAGTATTGTATTTGGGACAGCTAATATCAAAAGATGGTAAAAGAGTCATACCAGACAGGGCAGCTGCAGTAGGTGCAGTAAGTGAACCAAAAACAGTGAAAGAAATGCAGAAATTTCTCTGCATGTGCAATTACTGCCACACCTGGATTTCAGAATATGCAGGATACACAAAGCCCTTATTGCAGGGACTCAAAGAAGCACAAAGAGAGAACACAGAAATACAATGGACAGCAGAGATGCACGAGGCATTTAGCGCACTTAAAGAACTGATTTGCGAGTTCTACTTATTTTCACATTGTAATGGGACACTCATGACAGCAGTGTTGACACAAAAAACATCTTTGGGTCACAAGCCTCTCGCGTACTATAGTGGCACACTAGATACAGTAATGCAAGGACACTTCGCTTGCGAGCAGTCTCTCGCAGCCGCAGCATCCGCTATAGAATAAAGCATTTGCCAAAAAAAAGAGCAACAATTGTGATGGGGTGTTCTGTGACATTGTTCGTGGAACATTCACTATTCGCAATATTAGAGAGATCAAAAAGCACACTGACTACGCAAAGAGCAACAGCCTATGAAGTTGTTCTATCCAGTGCTAACATACACATAGTGATGTGCAAAACAGTCAACCCTGCAACATTCATCACAGAAGCATGCACAGTGGAAGACATGCAAACACATGATTCTGCTACATTCAGAGGAGAGGATGGAGATACACCCACAGTGAGTGAAAATGCTTTATCGGAAGTAGAAGTAGAAGTATATTTCATAGACGGGTCAGCATCAATAAATTCAGAGACAGGAGAGAAACACGTGGGGGTAGCAGTTGTGAGATTAGAGGAAGGTGAATATGAAGTACTCATCCAACAGAGGCTACCCACCCATTACTCAGCACAAGCTCAGAGTTAGTAGCACTAATCAAAGCATTACATGCAGCAAAGGAATGTGCAGGTAACAATCTATACTGACTCTGCATACATGACCACAACAGTACATGAGGGATTAGCTAGATGTGGGAGAAGAGGGTTTCACAGAGCAGACGGATCCCCAGTGCAGCACGCTGAGGTAGTAAAAGAGTTGATAGAGGCACTAAAGGTACCTACAGTAGTGAAATGCCAGGCCCATACCAACAACAATGATGTCATCTCTTTAGGAAATGCGGCAGCGGATGCTGCCGCAAAAGAAGCATCATATTTACCCAAGGGAAAAGGAGGTGAGTACATATTATAGAAACGTGTGGAAGAGGATCGCCCTGATGGGTATAACTCCATGCCCATTTCCCAGATATTAGAATTACAAGGAGGGGCGACAAGTGAGGAAAAGGAGTTGTGGGAAAAAAGAGCATAGCCAGTCATCAACAGACCTCATTTGGCATCAAAACAACACAGGTAAAGCAGTAATGCCCCATTAGTTACTGGAAATGGCGTTCCAACAGCTCCACTTTCCAGCTCACAGTACAAAACAACACATTGCCGCAGAAATACAAGAATATTGGTTTGCGCCAGGGCTGCAGGAGCAAATATCAAAAATGATAATGGAATGTACAACATGTCAATTATAAAATTCAGGAATGACACTCAGAACACTACGAGGAACATTGCTCAAACCAACAAGCCCAATTAGAGAGTTGCATATTGATTATGCCGACATGGGAGAAAGATGCAATGGATCACGCTACATGATAGTGGTGGTTTGCCCCTTTTCAAGATGGGTGGAGGCAGGGCCATGCGCCCACCAGTATGTGAAATGCGCTGTGAAGTTCCTAGTGTGGGAAGTGTTTCTGTGCTGGGGAATTTGCGACGTCATACGCTCAGACAACGGGCACATTTTGTCAATGATCTGTTTAAAGAAGTCACAGCAATGCTAGGGATAACACATAAACTGTGCACTATTTATCACCCGCAATCGAACGGCATTGTTGAGAAAATAAACGTCCTCCTGAAAGGGAGGTTGTCGAAATTGTGCTTCACACTCAAAAAGAACTGGGTTTATTGCTTACCCCTGGCCTTGCTCGAACTGAGAAATCAACCCAGCAAGGACCATCATTTGTCCCCCATGAAATTGTGACGGGAAGACGCATGCATACATCCCGTTTCCCACTCCGCAGTCACTCAGATGTGCATAGAAGTGTGACAGTACTAGGGGAAGAGTTTAATGAATACTTGACTAAACTCACAAAAGCAGCCTGTATGATTGCCAGGCAGCTAGCACCCCCATTCACACGAGAAGCAACAAGTGACACAATAACACCAGCAACAGACAGTCCAACAGGTCAGTTAATGCCAGGGGAGATGGTGTATGTGAGAAGTTTCGTACGTCGATGGAACTCTGCAAGATTTCATGGCCCTTATGAAGTGGTGTACTGTACACCGACTGTCGTAAAGGTGAAGGGGTTGAGATATTGCATACATCTGACAGACATACGAAAAGCTTATGAGAGTGTAACACAAGAAAGAGAAATGGGAATAGCAGGAAAAACACAAACTGGGTAGAAGAAAAAAGTAAATTCAGAGATACAAACGGGACAGAAAGTAAAAGAAACAGCAAAAGAAAAAGTATGATGTTGCACATACTAAGGTTAATGAAACAATGAAATATTTGTGTCTCTCTCCTCTTGGGGTTGTAAATAATACATTTGCTAATAATGATATAATGAAAAAACAAATGTGATGAAGAAAGGAAATTTAAAAATACGAGGAAAAAAAGAGAAAAAGAGATGTTATGTGTATGAGTTGCTTAATACACTTTTACACTTTTATGTCTCATTATGTAGGAGAAACCATGGCAACGGAGGGGGCCCCCGCTACAAGCAAAATTAGAATAGATAGAAATGGAAATAGCAACTTTGACTTGCGTAGATACACATACGAATGTGGTCTGTTTGTGTGTGCTGTGATATTTTTCTCAATGATGTTTGGACTAGTGATATATTGGGCAATATGGGGACATGGTAATCATCCTGGGGGCACATAGCACACAAATGGTACCAGCGATGAACAGGTAACCCGACGCCCTACTGCCCCGTAAAATGCCTCTGAATACAACATTTATGAGCTGAATGACCCGAATCCGTCTGAGTTACCTTGGCTATGTGATGACACCACCACCACCTTAACACCAATATTTGAAACCTCTAGAGGTAATGAATCCTCCACAAGTGTAAAGGAAGATAATGCAGACACAACCGGAAGGTTTACTGCCTTGCACGATGAATGAGAAAAGGGGGGCGGGGAGAACACCTTTAATACAGCATGATGTAGAAAAAGGAAGAGTGAATACCAGGGGCAATAGAAGAAGGAGAAGGGAGACGGGGAGGAGGAAGTATGATGAATATTCTGGACTAGGTTTAGACACGATAGAAGATCCCTGACACCCACACCAGTCAAATAAGTGGTATGCAGACATGAGTTCTACTGCAAAACAAAGCACTAATGAGAGCTGTTACGTGTGCTCTCTAATACCCCACACTTCATGCACTCCCAAGGTACACCTGCCACAAGAATCACCTAATACAGATGCCAGGGTCTCCTTCATCTCGCCTTATGCAGAATAAAGAACTCCTTCCAGGCACACACAGATTCTTTTTAAATGCTGCAGAACGAAAAAACCTGCTATTCGAGAACCAAAGGAGTGGTGAGCTTGAAGGAACCATTTTTAGTGATTAAAAGGACATTGTATTCAGACAATAAATGGCAAGAAGAACAAATTACATGCAAAGCAGAAGCGTTGCAAGGGTTGGCAGCAGACAAATTGCAATAAATCAAGAAAACATGCGCTCTGGTATGGACCCAGCACATTACAAAGCTCACTTGAGGAGGGGGCGCTGTTGCGCACAGAAGAAGATGGCCGCTTCTGTGTGAGCTCTGGAGTGAACCAGGGCCGAGCTCCAAATATATCCGCACAACGGGTCCGGTTACACCCGGGCGACGCACGGAGGGTGCGGTGGTGACTGGGCTACCCGGAGGTGAAATTCTGGGCCGAACGCCTGCTGCTATCCTGACTTATCGCGGCTCTGGAGAGCGCCCGCGCCTGGGGCCTTTACGCGGCCGCCTTGAAGAGGGGAGGAGCCCGGGAGAAAGCGAGCGCAATCCGCGGCCTGCTCGCGGAGGAACCTTCATTACTGGCCTCTCCCCACCGCGCTGCTTAACCCGGCTGGATACTGTGGCCCTCCTCTCGGCCCCTCGGCTTCGCCCCACCATCCATCGACGGCTACGGCGGAACACGGGAACCTTGCCTGCCTGGCGAGAGCCGACGGCTACACTTCCTAACTGCTAATCGGGCCCCCGACGGCCCTCGCTCCAGAGGCTTGAGGTCTCCTCTACGGCACGGTCTCTTGACCCCCCCCCCTCCCGTGGCTTGACAACGCACGACCTGAACATTGGGGGCCCAGAGTTGGTCCGCTGGGGGTTGCCGAGGAGGGACGACACTCGATCACGCGTCGACCCTGCGCACCGGAGGCATCGGGGACGCCTGTCGGCGGGTGTGCTGAGGGTCGTGGTGGCCAGGGGCGATCAGTCCATACAAATAACAGCGGATAATGCCCAAGAGCCTAGGATCCAAGAAGACCAGGGGGGCCATCGACAAGTACACCACAAATATCCAGAAGGAAACCACCTCGCAGATGGAGCCCCCGGCGCCCACCCCAGATCAACAAACGACACCGCAAGCTCAGATGGACCCCCAAGCGGTGTACCTCGCTATGCAGCAGGGGTTCGGCGCCCTGAACGACAAACTCGACGGGATCACCGCAAATGTGGCATCCATTAAGGCTAAACTGGATAAAACTACGACGCGCATAGCCGAAGCGGAAACCAGAATATCAGGCGCGGAAGAGGCGCTCGAAAACCTGAAAAGCACGGTGTCCACAATGGCGATTGAACTGGGAACTGTTAAATCTAAATGCGAGGACTTGGAGGCGAGATCAAGACGCAACAACATCCGTATTGTAGGGGTGCCTGAAGATGCGACGAAGGGCTCGATGGAGAAAGGAGTTGAGGCCCTCTTCCGCGACCTGCTGGGCGACCCAGGGTGGTCCCCCATGTTCCTAATAGAGCGTGCACACAGATCTATGGCTCCAAAGCCGAAACCCGGTGCGTACCCGAGACCAATAATCGCACGTGTGCTTAACTACAGGGACAGGGACTTGATATTACGTACGGCAAGAGAGAAGCAGGAGCTGAGATGGAAGGCTAGCGTGATACGGATCTTCCCTGACTTTACACTGGCGGTGCAACAAGAAAGGAAACAATTCACGGGTGTCAAGAAACTGCTAAGGGAACGACAGGTCCAATATGCAATGCTCTACCCGGCGAGACTGAAGATCCTGTACAAGAACAAAGTCCATTTCTTCACCTTCCCTGAGGAGGCCGCCAACTTTGTGGAGATGCACATCCCTACGGACGTGGGGAGCGCTGAGGACGCTAATCAAGAATGACTTCCCTGGGGAGGGCCCGGAGAGGTACGGCAATGCATGCCCGCTCCACTTGTTTCAACAGTTCTCCCATTCATTAGGGTGGGAAATCAGTGTCTACGGTTTGTGCTACGTGGGGACTGTCCTTGCCGCCATTAATATGTGTGAGAGTAATGCCGGATCCGATTAAGTGTTTTGTTTTTTTCTAAGTCTGAAAGAGCATTGGCCCTGGGGATCTCCGCAGGCCCCCCAATTGCAGGTGCATATGCTAAAAGTTAGTGGGGGGGAGGGGGTTTCTTTAAGCACAGTAGAAGTTCGGGGTGCTGTGAGGGTGGGGGGAGGTGGGATCGGGACGGAAGTGGGGATGTGTTATTGTTATGGGGAGAAAGTTAAAAGCACGAGGTTACAACATACTTGCACGAATGGGAACTATATGAGACACTCTTCTACAGATTCACAATGCATTCACACTGAACGGGATGGCGGGTATGAGCTCTGAGAATATCAGAATCATGAGTTGGAATGTTCGGGGCCTGGGTTCTAAGGTTAAGAAAAGGAAAATCATGGCCTACATTAACAGACATGCCCCACAAACCCTATTCTTACAGGAGACACACATTGGCCCGCAACACGGGGAACAACTGGCGCCGAAGTGGGGAACCCACCAATACTTCACAACCTACTCGAATAGGGCCAGGGGAGTAGCAATACTGTTACACAGAACCCTCCGATTTACGTGCAAGGAGGTGAGGTGTGATCCGGGGGGCAGGTATGTCTTGGTACATGGCAATTTGCAAGATAGAGAGGTGGTCCTCCTCAATATCTACGGTCCCAACCTGGATGACCCGGTGTTTTACACCGAACTTTTCGGGTTGCTGGCCCACTATCCAACTGCCCACCTGATTTGCGGGGGGGACTTCAATACCATTTTGAATGTGGACATGGATCGCACCTCAACACAGGTGAGAACTTTGACTAAGGCCGCCCAAGCGATAATGGCTCATATGGCAGACCTGGGACTAAAAGATGCATGGAGGACATTACACCCATCCGAGAGGGGATACACCTATTACTCCACGGTGCACGACATGCATTCCAGGATAGACATGTGGCTACTGGACAACGTAGTGTTGGCCTGGGTACTCGCAGCACAGATACTGCCCAGGACGTTCTCTGACCACTCACCGATAGTGCTGGACCTCCGACTACCGGGCGAAGCAGTGAATAGACCCCCTTGGAGGTTTAAACCTGCAGCGCTGCGTGACCTGGTCTATAGGAACACGCTGGAACAGCACATACTGGAGTATTTTGCATTTAATGATAATTCTGTGTCTCGCCAGGCGACTTTGTGGCAAGCATTCAAGGTGTGTATTAGAGGCGCCTCTATATCGAGTGAGAGTGGCATCCTCAAAGATATAAGGAATAGGATGCAACGCCTCGAAACACAAATAGCTGCAACACAATCACAATATGAGCTTCAACCGACGCCTCAGTTAGCCTTAGACCTAAAAAACGCACTGGACGAATTCAATGAGGCGGCTGATCAAGAGATCCGCTACTTTGACAGACCGGCGGCCGCTCGCCGCTATGGTGAGAGCGAACGACCGGGGAGGCTGTTGGCCAGAGCAGTGAGGGGGGAGAGGGGTCCGACCGACATTCCATGTATAACAACGGCGGAGGGCACGGTTACTACAGATCAGGGCAGTATACGCTCCACGTTTCATAAATTCTACGAGGAGCTATACTCACCCCAGTCAGACGCCACTGAAGGTGAGATCGAGCAGTATCTATCCCGTATCCCGACGACCCTGCTGGCTGCAAACACGAGAGAGGTGTTGGAAAGCCCGATAACTGAGGCGGAGGTGATAAGGGCCATCGAAGCTCTCCCGAACGGGAAGGCCCCGGGTACAGATGGCCTAAGCGCAGAATTTTATAAAGCATTTAAGCTCCTTCTGGCACCCAGGTTACTGGCTATGTGGACCGAGGCTCTGGAGGGAGGGGAGCTCCCAGCGTCCACGAGGGAAGCGGTGATAACACTGTTGCTTAAGACTGGTAAACCCCCAGAGGACTGCGGGTCTTATAGACCTCTATCGCTAATCAACACAGATGCCAAATTGTTAGCAAAGATACTGGCCACAAGACTGACACCGTGGATGCCATTCATGGTCCACGAAGATCAGGCCGGATTCATCCCCGGCAGGTCAGCAGCTACTAATATTAGGAGATGCCATGAGGTCCTAACCACGACCCCCCCGGATCAGCAGGCGATAGCAGTGTCGCTGGATATGCGCAAAGCATTCGACACGGTGTCCTGGCCATTCCTGTTTGGGGTATTGCGAAATTACGGATTTGGCCCGAACTTCCTGAGATGGGTAAAGTTACTGTACACGTCCCCACAGGCCAGGATTAGAATTAACGGCACCCTAACAGAGCAGGTTGAGCTCCGGGGGGGCACGAGACAAGGTTGCCCGCTCTCGCCATTGCTGTTTGCCCTGATAATTGAACCATTAGCAGACGAACTGAGGGCTCTCGCCGGCATCTATGGGCTAAAAATAGGGGCAACAATGCACATCATAAACCTGTACGCAGACGACATTCTGCTATATTTGAGAGATCCAGACAGAACACTGGGGAGGGTCCTGGCGGTGGTGGAGAGGTTTGGTGGACTCTCGGGACTCAGACTTAACACTAATAAATCAGAAGTGTTCCCTATCACAGGGGCCACGGAGAGGCCACGGGACCTGCATGGGCTACAGTGGTGCCCGACGCATGTTCTATATCTGGGAGCATGGATTGCTCGGACTGCTCAGCTATCCCGAGCATTGAACTACAACCTGCTTGTGGACTCGTTGTGCCTGAAACTAAAGCGCTGGGGGGCCCTCCCGGTATCCATGATGGGTAAGATCGCACTGGTGAAAATGATAATCCTTCCTAAGCTATTTTACCTATTTAGCACGGTGCCGGTGTGGCCGGGGCGTGTTTTATTCACTAAAATTGCGGGCGCGTGCTCCTCATTTGTATGGGATGGCCATCCGAGAGTGGGCTGGGGGACACTTACAAACGACTACATGTACGGTGGCTTGATGGCCCCAGACTTTGAACTCTACTACCTGAGCGCGCAGGCACAACATGCGAACCAATGGGCGACGACGTTTATCAACCCAGCGGGCCCAGTACCTAACCAACTGGAAAAAGAGGCCACACTAGCACTCCACCAAATTACACGGTCTGGTGTTAAGCATTATAACTCCCTGAGACCCTCTAAAGTGGTGATCACTGCGTGGTCCAGGATTGTTGAAATGTACAATACTGAAAGGATATATCACCCTAGTATGCCGCTCTGGGGTATGCCGCAGACTCCTTTTACGTCAGAGGGAGAGACGGCCCGCCACTGGTCTGCTAAGGGCATAACACAATGGGGGCAGATATTTGTGGACGGGCAGTTCATTCGATGGGAGGATATCAGGGAGGAGGTGGGTAACACACCTACGGCTAGGCGACAATACTCTGGTCTGCGGGCAGCTACACAAAATATATGGCCAACCTTCCCTGATGAACCCCCAGTCAACATGGGACTGGGATACATGTTTATGGGGGGACGCCAAAAAATAACAGCTTCCACACTGTACAAGACCATACTCCACACACGCCCACAAGAGCAGCGTCCGGCAAGGGCAAAATGGGAACAGGACCTTGGAGAAGAGGTGGGGGAAGAGGAGTGGTCTCAATACTGTGCACTCGTGAAACAGATATCCTGCAATTCCAAATACAGGTTAATCCACTATAAAATTCTTCAGAGAACACATTACACCCCAGAGAAACTCAAACGCATATACCCAACCATGACAGGGGAATGCCCGAGATGCCATGCGGACAATGCTGGCATTTATCACATGCTTTGGGGGTGCAGTGCACTGAGGGGATACTGGGAAGCTGTATGTCAGACGATAGACGAGATGGCAGACCACCCACTAGAGTGGACTCCACGGTTATGCCTGTTGGGGTCAATTGAAAAAATAAGCCCGAGTTGGCGAAAGCTTCTGAATGTAAGTCTGCTCCTCGCCAAAAGGGCGATCCTCCTCAGATGGAAGAGTGCGCACTCCCCTACTAAGGCGGACTGGGAAAGGGACATGGCATGGGCGAACGACATGGAGGAACTGTATATCGATACTGTGCTCCCAGCCTCGCGCCCGAAAAACATCTGGGGCAGGTACAAACAGTATCTCGCCGAGAAAAGCGGACTTGAACAACTTGATGCTGTAATGTGATTCATATTGTAAAATGTAATGTCTATAATTATGATGTCTCTGTAACCAAGTGAAAGTAGTGACCAAGTGCAACAAAAATAAAGGTTTAAAAAAAAAAAAACAAAGCTCACTTGAGTAACAGCCGTGGAAAAGCCCTTCAAACTGCAAAAAGAAATTGCCTACGAACTTCGCTTTCTTGGCGAAGGAAAAATCAACATGTGCACAAATAAGAACTGTAACAAAAAGCTCATCATCCCAGACATGAAGAAAGGGACAGCTGCCCTAATGGACACTTACTGGGTTTGCAGTAAACAGGCATACTTGCACCTCCCACAGTCATGGAGGGGCACGTGTTCTTTGGCAACACTGCACTTCGCCCTGATGGTGGTTCCAAAGAGTCATATTCAAGGGGGTAATGGGCTGCAAGCTGTCTGAGAACAAGACGATCCCCAACCAACCAATGTTTCCCAGAGTATGCCCTATCTGTGGAGAACATGCAAAGCCCAGTATCCAGAAAACAAAGGTCGTCCAATTACGGTATCCAGTTAAATTGTCGAATGCACATTTTCAAATGCCATTTTGTCGAAAACAAATTTGGCGGAATATTTTTTTCCGAATTTGCTTTTTTATTTTATGTTTTTTTCGGTTTAGTTAGTAAAAAAAAAGTGTAAATAAAAAAAAAACAGGGGGTTGGGGGAAACCCCCCAAATAAAATTAAAAAATAAAAAAAAACATTCAAATTTCTTTTTTTTCTGCATATTTGTGTCGAGAAAAAGGCATTCGAAAATGTGACATTCGAAAAAGTCACTATAAACCTCCAATTACATATCCAAGGCATCTACAGAACTTATGGCGCAGATTCCAGACAGGTTCCGGCTGTTCAATTCCGCAGAAGAAAATTTTTGCCTCACTCATCCTAAGTATCCAGGTACGAGCCAATGCAAAATGGCTCCAAATTACGCACTGGGAGCTGATCCAACTGGCCAATGACAGAGAAGAAGGATTCAACATGATCAAGGTAGAGCTAAGGGCCCTGCAGCTAATGACAATGCAGAACAGGTACGTCCTAGACCTGTTGACAGCCATGGATGTAGGTGTTTGCCAAAAAATCGGGAGCGCATGTTGCACTTTCGTACCCTCTGCAGACACGGATAATGGAACCCTGTCTCACGTTATTGCAGCTGTGCACAACTTGGGCGAGCAGATGAAAGAAGAAGGAGGGGTGCAGCCAAGCTAATGGTTTGATGACATTTTTTCATGGGTAACTTCCTGGCTTGGGATGACGGTCAAACTATTGGTATCCATCATCGTCTTTTTGCTCCTGATTTTTTGCGTGTGCCAGCTAGGTATTCAGTACTGCGCAAATGCAGTCCCTAATGGTGCAATGATGATGGTGACAATGGGCAACACCAGAGGAGTGGCACAGATGGTGCATGAAGCACAAGTACAAACAGGTGAGGATCCGGGGCCCAAATATAGAATGGTCAGCCTTTGGAGCAGTGCTGGCACCCTGAATTTGAGAAGTGAAGGGTTCAAATTAAAGTGAACAGGGATGCTGCGACATAGGGATGCCACAGAGGCTCACCTGGGCTTGAACAAAACTGAAAATTGAGGCCCTACAGTTGCGCTTCTATGTTACAAAAAAGAAAAAAGATAGAGGAACATGTATTAGATTAAAGGTCTATAGAAGTTTTATTCTTTGAAGGTTGGTATAAGAGAAAATGAGAACAATTTAGAACAAAAAATTTAGTTAAATCACTATTTCGCTAGACAAGAAAAAAAAGGAACACAGGTTGTACATCCTGATCAATTTGTATCTAAATGTTCAAATGTTCGAGATTCTTGTTTAAATGATAATTGAAATCACAAGTTGGAGTCGACTTAGTTCCAAACACTTGGTAAGTTGCTGAGTCGGTCTGCTTTGTTGGGTAGTGCCTGTTTAGGCAATGGTCCTTGGGTGAGCAACAGCCGACAGTTTGATAAGCACACTATTTCCTTGGGGTTTGAGCGGTTCTTTTGGTCTTGATCAATAGATTGCGTATTGATGGAGGATTGTGTCCTTAGGTCAAAGTTAATTATTTATATTTGTTTGAGAGCGGTGGGCTCTGTATTTTGTAAAGGTCCTTTAGAGCGATGAGTTCAGAGTTGTGAAAAGATCCTCAGGTCTAAGTTGATTGTTGATGTCTGTTTAGGAGCAATAGGCTCTGTATAGGTCTTTGAAAAACGGTAAGTACAATATTGTGGAAAGGCCCTCGACACGTGTTTCCCCACTGCGTGGTTGCAGTGCTTCCTCAGGAGGAAATATGGGTATATTGAGAGAAAGTTCCAATTTGCTAAAGGCAATCACTGTCTTTAGGTTTAGGTCTCCATTTGGTACATGGGTTATGAGTTCTGAGAGGAAGAAACGAAATTGCAAAGTGTTATGTCTTGCACACTCTTATTTAAGGAGAAAAAGTGTGTAATTTAGGAACAGGACAGATTATACTTACAGTGCTAAAGCATCTTGTGTCTCTGGGTGTTCAAATGTTATAGGAGACATGATGTTATGGGTATTAATTCAATTGTTTGTCCAATGTAATTCCGATATAGTTTCCTAAAAAGGAATATGTTGAATAGTGTCATTTTAAATATATGGAGGTGATGCTGAATTAATGAAAAACCAGTTTTGAAGAGATAATGTTCAAGAATAGGTCCAAACAGAATGTATAATTAACAAAGTACGGTAATTATAGGTCAAATACCTTATGTTGATAAGTTGGGTGTAAGCTAAAAATAGCAAGGTTTCAAATAGCGGGTGTCGGTAAATGGAATGAAAGCTCAATAGAGGAGAGAGTAGAAAAGGAGCAAAGCTTACCAAAGTGTTGACAAATCTGGTCATGTATTCCTCTCATCCATAAGGATGGGCCGTCTGCCATACTGTGTGTATGCCGGAGGCCGTTTTTATATCGCAAGAGTTGTACGGCAGAATGGCGTTCGCGTGATGACGTCATGCGTCCTCATTTCAAAGCGTGATTATGTCATGACGTCGTTTGCCTGAATTTGGTCCGCCATCTTGAAGCAGTAAAAGTCGTAGTATTGAAATTGTCAAGAACCATTTATTGCAAAAAAAAACTTGTTGATGGTACATGTTGACAGCTTTATCCATAGGTGTACTATTGGCATCATGGTGCATTTGTGTGTTTAGATGTATTGAGCCGGTCAGACTCATATTGTGCCGCCTACTATTTGGAGTTAGACGATGACTGTGCTCTCTTGTGCGGATACTCTGTCAGTATGTGTCCCCACCTACTTGAGGAAGCTAGAGTGGGTCTCGTAATATGGAGATAATTGAAGAAGTTAATTGGATATGGGAGGATATAAACAGACGTTTTTCAAACAGTATGGTTACAGAAGCTACGGATTGGCATGGTCAAAGAGAATTTTGTTGTGTGTATTTGTCTTAAGTGTGTTGGGTCGTACATATATATAGGTGGTGCAAGACATATACTCCTGTGTCCATATTAAATTGTGGCTGGAATGCCAATATTTTTCATGATGAGTAGGTACAGTGTTATGGAGAAAAAGTGCTGGATGGAGTATTGGGAATATGGAAGGGGCGATGGGCGCGAAATATGCCCATCATACGCCAATTTGTACATGGGTAACTATGAACTAGAATTCGCATGGCAACATCCATCATTCACCGATCTCAACAATATCATATTTTGGGCCGGCTACATTGACAATATTTTCCTAATATGGAACGGAACAATGCAATTATTTCAAGACTATTTTCAATATCTCAATAAAAACACCTACAATCTCAAGCTCACAACAGAATACAGCCAAACCAGCATCAACTTCTTGGACATCAATCTTTACATCTAAAACGATACAGTACACACCACACTCTACACCATACCTACCTCTGTCAACAGCGTGCTTCACGCATCTAGCAACCATTCACAACACGTTATTCGCAATATACTATTTGGCGAAATTTTGAGAGTCAGAAGGAACTGCACCAAGGAAGATGAATTTTCAAAACATGCTGCTCGAACAATGTACAATTTCATACAAAGAGGCTATCCCCCAGCACTTGTCAACAGAAGCTATCACAAATCACTTACAATCACTACTACAAGTCAGATCCAAAAAAGACAAACCATCTGATGATAAAGAACGCAAAACCAACTTCATCATGACCTACAGTTTAAATAATAAAATAATTCAGAAAATCCTCATCAAGAATTGGAACATTATTAGATCTGATCCAGATCTTCTAACCATATTACTACATTTATTGTTCAAAATTGTTCTCATTTTCTCTTATACCAACCTTCAAAGAATAAAACTTCTACAGAACTTTAATCAAATACATTTTCCTCTTTTTCTTTTTTGTAACTGAGAAGCGAAACTGTAGGGCCTCAATTTCCAAATATAGAATGGTAGCATTGCACTATGATGGGGACATAGTGGACAGATTATACCACATTACAATAAAGGTGCCCCGCACACTAGAATGGTATAAGGAGGTATGGGTGAACCTGGAGGGAGATGGGGGATGTATATATATGACCTGCACTCCTGATGAATTTGCTAGAGCAGGACAGACCCTCCGGGGAGTGTGTAGGGCCTGGATGCCAATCAAGGGAACACCTGCCTGGGACGAAGCAGTAGCAGATGAGAAAGAACGAAGAAGGTTGGGTGAGCTTCAATATTCGTTACTTAAGTAATGAAAGGGGGGAATGTATGGGAGGAAAGGTCTTTAGGGCCCACCTCCCCTCCATTCCACACCAATGTGCAAACTATGACTCGCCCGCTAGCCATTCGCGCACCTGGGCCCGGGATGCAGGATGGCTGCGGGCCGATTCATGGGGCTGCACGGCTCATCCTGTAGAATAGTACCAACTCCATTTTATGACCCCCTTAGACTCCATTTTGAAAATAACAGAGTTAGGCCTCACTAACGCGAGCAGTCTGCAGGGCTGCAGCTCTCCGCTCCTGACCACGCACAGCAAGTCGAGCGCTTCCCTCACCCTCCTCCCCTTGGCGGCTCTGCTGCAGGCCTCTTCTCACGGGAGAATAAGCACGAACAAGCTATATTACAAACATTGCATCTTTAACCTTCCCCAGTTCTTCATTGACCTGAAGATGACCAGGCTGAAGCTGGGGTCTGAGAAAACCAGGCGGCTTCTATAAAACCTTCCCTGTCCTCTCGCAGACCCCCACATTTATGACATATGCTGTGGATGACCCCCAACCCGGTGTCCCATTTGAAGGGTCAGACATGTATGCTAAGCCTGTGTGCCATCCTGTCTCCCCCATGCAGCTCAGCCCTCTGAAAGAATGATAAATGTGCTTTGAGTACATAAGATTAATTGTGCATAGTGAAATAAGATGGCCCTCACTCATCCTAGATCGCACACGAAGTTATGAGACATATACTCAAGCCTTTCATTACTAATCAAAGATTATTGTCGCTACCTTCATGCACAAAGCAATGTATAATATATATATATATATATATATATATATATATATATATAGTATGTTTTCCTAAAAATGTACTAGTTTACAAGTATACAATTAAGTGTTGCAATATGTATGGATTTTAAAGTAATGAGTATTGATTGTATAGTAGAGTGTCCATTGTAGCATTTGTTTACCCTCTGAGCATTAAGTTAGGCAAGCCATATTATAAGAAGAACGTTGCAGATTCTTCCCTGTACCAATGCACACATTTACCTATACGTACCTATCTCTACCTCATTTTCGAATGCAAGCTTTTAATGTGTGTACCGCACCCAGAAGTAAAGCCTTAGCCCTGTGAATGATGTAACGCTAACCAGACTGTTGTTGATAGAGGATATTTTGTAAACACGGTAATCGTGATAACCAAAAATGTGTTATATAAACATAGCGTTCATAAGCTTGCATAATGTCCAATGTACATGCCACAACACTGGCCTGATCCTATCTTGTATTCTAAATGATGTGCATGTAACCCTATAACATAGACGAGCTAAAAGCAACAGGGCCCTCTCTCCCTTCTCCTGCAGTGCCGCATGCTCAGCCCCCACCAACCTCCCCCTTCATGCTGGCAGATAGCTGAAGGCCCTTGTTCTCACTGGCACCCTGATGCTACACATGTAACCTCTCACCCTTCCGCTGAGCCCGTACCAAGTATCCACCCTCCCGTCAGCCCCCTGACTCATGATGTCACTATGAACTTGCCTTGCACCCCCAGACTCTGGTCAAAGAAATATGGACAATTAGCCCCTCACCCCAATTCCTTTTGAAGTAAGATTGCATGCCCCTAATCAGCGTACCACCCCACCTCACCCAAGACCCCTGATCCCATGTGTGGCAATATATTCTTTTTGCGATAACAAACAATAAATAACTGTCTTATAAGATCCAAAGGACTGGGTGATGAATGAGACAACATAATCTTGTAAATAGGTTAGGCACCTGGACCCATGTATTTTCACTTTCATTGTCCAGGTCAGATGTCTAGTAATATATTTTCACATCCCAAAATGGATATATATTGTTCAGAGTATGTGTGGCCAAAAGGGCTTTGCTATGTAGCATAAATTGTAACCACTCGGGCACCATCTGACCCAGCACTCCACCCCGAAGAGCCCAGCTGACCCATCCACCCTGCGCTGGCACCACGTGGATCTCTGCCAATCCTGGAGCACCGGACATAAGGATTACATAGTAGTTAGTCTTCACCACCCAATCCCCACGACTATGTCCCCCCTATAGCTTACGCCATGCATGACACAATTTTTGTAATAAATGTGAATGTTTTACTGACGAGTGCTCTCGGAGTTTGCAGATTTCTCTGCTTGCCCTATATTGGTTTAGATAAACTTTTACCTTTTGAATTCACCTGCACTTGGTCTCGGTCTCATTCTCATCTGTGGTGTGTCCATTATGGACTCTCACTGGGGAGTTTTAAATGCCTTATTGGGGGACGCTCACTTTCAGTACATAAGCTGTCCACCGAGAGGAATGTGCCCTGTCGATCATCATCTGCCAATAGATGATAATGGCGATGAGGTGACAGGTGTTGTTGGAAAATTGACAAAATAAGTAAACAGAGGACATTTGTAACCAAAACAAATCTTCCCTCTGTGATTCACATGCTCTGCTTTAGATCTGTTATTTTGTTATCATGTTGAAGCCTACTCAGTAGGAACATTTTAAGAACCCTTTCATATGCTCATATTTTATTTTTGCAATGAAGTGAAACGGTGAACTGTAAAATGTGAAATTAGGTTTCAATGTAAAATACATTACCAAAACATTGGTACTTTCTGATTAATGTGAACACACTTAAAACTGAATAAGGAAACAATAGCAACCTTCATTGACTAACAAACATGTCCGGTAATGCCAGCACCTACTGATAATGCCTTATGCTAAAGGATCGTACATGTATATAATTTGTAACCATCTTTCTTTTTGCCACAGGCTGCCTCTCATGACATATTATAATGTAAAAGCCCAGGAAAGGCTTCACAATTATTTCAGACATAATCTTCCTCCACAATTGTAAAGACAGGGGAGGAATTTCTTTTTGGATTTGCCAACAATGGATGTTGAGGATGCTTTCACTTTGCTTGCGGGCACAGACTTTTTTATACATAGCATTACTATTAGATTCTGCTCTCCTGTGACTATTGCATTAGAGTAGTTGAAAAGGTATTCATGAAAAGCATTAATTTCTCATTCCAATCTGTCACTGCTTGTGTAAACCTACCTATACTTTTCCCCCAACTACATCAATTCACTGAAGATAAATAAGTCCATCAATTGTGCATTTTCTGTTGGGTTTCTTAGTAGATCATTATGTTTTTTGAGTTAATGTCTATGCTATGAGCTCCTGTTAATTAGATCGACTTGTCCACGTTCAACGGCAATTGCCTTCTCAATACAAGCACTACTATGAGCATTAGCTTTAATTGATTCGACAGCAGGAGAATCTCTTCATGTAGGAGATCAAAACTTTCATCAACAGAATAATCACTTTAGTATATTGCATGTGTATTTTTCACAACATCCATGTCATCTGCATAAGTTTCTGCATCAAAATCCTCCTAATAAACATGAGCTTCACTGTGCACAGTGTGCACTGGTGCTATCATGAAATATGGAATACAAATACATTTTTCATTCAATGTGAGAGCAAGCAGTCCCAAATTATTTTTTGTTTCACCTGTATCGAAATTATGATCAACCTATGAAGATGGGGGTTGTATTCTATGGGAGTGTCCAACTATTGAGCAAGCCAATTGAAAAATGTGACCAATCAAAAAGTGTGATATAGTCAATGACAAAGCGTGGACATCATTCCAATTATAAAAAGATAAACACACAGAGAACAGGGAGCTTTATTACTCTAGAATGAAAAGCTACACAGAAGGGATACCACCTGTTCCAAATGGATAAGGGCCAAACTTGATATTACCTGCAGGAAAGGGCCCTATCCTCTATTACTCAAGCCAAACTTGTTTTCAAGAAAGAGGACAGGCTGACTGGGAGTTCTTCCAAAACTCGCAAGGGCCCATTCTGACTAAGCATCTTAAAGTAAATTTCAAAGTGGGCATAAGTTTGCCCCAAAAGCAATTAGTAGAGTCTCCTAGGAGCGGGAGGGATTTGGCAGGTGGTTTCCACTGGGGTTGCTAATTTTAAACAGTGCAGCATTTGATAAATAATAGCTAAAGTAAAATAATTCCTGCAGTATTCACACGTATAGTCCAACATTTTGGCCTGTGAATTGGTGGCCATGGTTCATAGCCTAAATAGAGAATTGCTTGATAGTTTGTGACCTGTGAAAGCCATAGATATTTAAATATTGAATAGGGAAGTGATAGGGAGTTTAGTCATCCTAATTCCATTCCCATGTGAATTGATAACATTTTTTATTTATTTTATTTTTTGAATTTATATAGCGCACAACAGCCCTGGGGCATTGTGGTGCTGTTACAGAATGTTTGCTTAGTACATACATAGGTGATTCAAACAATCCAGAAATAGACAATAAATACATTACATAAACCTCTGCTACAATAACATATGAATACATACTCTCCTCTCTATTTATTTTTCACAGCAGGGGAAGGGCTCTGCATCTATGGAACCCGATTTAGGAAGTGAAGTGGGAGGAGTGCTCATTCTTGTATTAGAAAATTATAAAACCATTTTCTTATATTGGGTGGGTGAACTAAGCTCCTATGCATTCTTAATTCATATCTGTAACCCAAACCTACAGAATTAGCTCGAAACCCATTGTAGCCAGCATTCAAATTGCATGAGCATGATAGAAACCTAAACCCTGTGTTCACACAGGGGGACAAAATGATGTAAATATGTGTACATAAATATCATTTTTCTATTCAACAATTCCCTGGTGCCAATACTTGTTTTCAATACTTGAGTAAATAAAATGTTCTAAACTTGATTGATCATGTGATGTATACGTTTTTAAACTTACTTGCCGATAAGTGGCAATGCCCTCATTGAAGCATTTTTTAATGGTTTAGATTGTATTTTATAATATTGTAGATTAATGTTAAGAAATAATAAGGGATATAGGGCTTCATTAAAAATTGGGCAGTGCAGTAGAATGTGGTCATAATACACATGCACTACCGCACCGGACAACTATGGGTTTCACTTATACTGTGCATCCCATATCCCTCTGCCACCCCAACAAGATTTCTATCATCAGCTATCCCTTTTGGCCTTCAACCGGCCAAGGGTGATGACTTGCACAAGGAGCACTCGGCATCCAGTCCTTGCTCTACACATGCAGGCATCCTTGTCTCTAAAGACGCCACCTGCAGAACTAATGAAACCTCTAATCTACCACAAAAAAACAATCTGCATATTATCAGCCTCTCATTGGCTCCCAATTGAACCTCTGCTACAAATTTATCACAATATCAGTCTACCGCTGCAGCGCTGAACGACCACTACTACGCGACTGAGCCCTTGCCATTGCCAACACCACAGGGACTACATCCCCCATCATCCTCTACTATAGCACATGCGCACTTGAGAAATCAGTAGCGCTACGCTGTACCGCATCCATTGCCCGCAACGCTCAACACATCAACATCGGGCCCAAAAGCACAGGCACTCTGAAAAAGGTGAATACTTGCCACTCCACACGCAGCCAGCAACCTCAGATTGAGGTCATGCACTGGGTAAAGTCAGCTCCAAACACAGCCACAAGACACTAAAATATGGATTCATCGCCTGCAGGCATGCTCAGATCCAGACACAGCTAGGAGGACCTATGGGTCCTGCAGCATTCATGGACTCATGGACTTGTCCCAAGGTCTGCAACCACCTGCAGCCAATGGTACATTTAAGGCAAGTGTATTGATGGTGCCCTACTCTGGCATGCTCCACTCAATGTTACTAATTCTAATGCTTGTGATAACACTATCTCCAAGAAATTATCTGATTGTAACCCTGCACCCTCCCTCATTGCTGCCTCCAGCACTAACGCACGCCTCCAACACTAATGCACAACCTCACCCCCTTAGTGGCAAACCAGTGATGAGCCCCAAGGCCACACATGCTCTACCCACTTGATGCACTGCCACCCTCTATCCGGCAGGTACCACATACTCCCCAGTTGCCAATGACTGTACTTCTGTTGCCAAGATGCCTGTTTGTATTCTGCCTGCAGTTACCAAGGGCATCATTATGAGATGTGCGGAATGGGTTTACCGGCGCCGGTAATGGTGCTGGTGCCGTTAAACTCTGCACTATTACGAGGTTCCCTTGCGGGACCCGCTGTGGACGTCTGGTTTATCCAGACGTCCATAGCGGGTTCCTCGAGGGAACCAGGGAGCTAACAACGGGCCCATTATGAGTGGGCCCGTTGTTAGCTCCCTCCCCATTCCCATTGATCCCTATGGGGCTCAAATGGGAATTGGGAAGGACCAGGCCCGGGTTCCCTGAAGGAGGAATTACTGGGCCCTCCAAACTCAGAATGGCCCGGTAATTCCCCATTCAGGGAACCCAGACACGATTTTGGAGGCAGCCATCGCGCTAATAGCACCATGGCTACCTCCAAAGTCGTAATGAGACCCCAAATGTTTTAACAATTGTATGCCATTTAGTCTTCCTGCAGTTACCAAATGTTTTAACAATTGTATACCATTTAGTCCTCTAGCAATTACCAAATGTTTTAACAATTGTATACCGTTTAGTCCTTCTGGTATTGTTGCTTTGATGCCCTAGCCATATTGGAAACATGGCTCCACGAGGCACCAGGCCCTGCCCTATCCCTAGTCAATCCCTTCTGGCTACACCATCTACCGGATGGATAGGCTCACATCTAGAGGAGGTGGCCTCGCCCTGGTGGCCAGAGACCCTATTAGACAGTTCAATACATCTGTCAATGACAATGTAGACCTGCTATCCCTTAAGTTTTCTCCGTTACCCACATGTACTATCATCATCCATCTCATCTACCGCCCCCCCCCCCGGCCCCACTCAAAATCTTGAAGAGAACATACTCCACATCCTCGTGGACAATATCAAAGCCTCATCTAAAATTATTCTCTTGCAAGACATTAACTTGGGCCTTCATGACCCCAGTGACATTCAGGCCACATTACTGGCCAACTCCTTTGGAACTCTGGGCTTCAGACACTGCATCATCCATCCCACTCATGCAAAAGGCCACACATTAGACTGGATTTTCGTCCACAACTGCCAGGTATAAATTAGTGCTAACACCCTCTACCCATGGTCTGACCACCACATCATCAACTTCTCTATTTCACAGTCTTCCAAACCTAAACCTACTTCCATTCAACTACCTCCAGCAGTCACGCACGGTTCTCTGAAACTCACTAAAGAAAATATTAAGCCCTTCTTGGACATTCCCTGCCTGAAACCCCCTTTCACTATTGACCCCAAGTCACTAGTGGACATATACACCTCAACCCTTTCAAAAGCAGTGAACACCATTGCCCCCCTAGTTCCTCACAAAGCCAAACCCATCAGACATTCCAACTTTTGGTTGACCCCCAACCTCCTAGAACTGCGTAACCAGAAACGACAAGCACAACTAATTGGGTGCGAAAATCCCACCGACACCCTGAAAGATGACTTGAGCAAAATTGCTAAACTTTATAAATCAGCCATAATTACTGCTAAATCCAACTCCTTCAACTCAAGAATCTGCAATGCCACACCAGACACTAGTGAGATCTTTACTATTTTTAAGGAATTAGAAACTCCAACCACATCTCCTCCCACCCTCATGAAGGATGAAACTTGGTGCTCTGACATCCAATTGGCAATGTTAAATAAAATTGACACCCTGAACAAGAACATTCTAAATCACCAAGCTAAATACCGAAGGACCCCCATGCCTTAGCCACAAGTATCCCACCCAACCTCCTATTCCTTCCTTCCCCAAGTTCCACTTCAAAGACTTATCAGAAGCTGAAGTCCTAAACATCATCAAAAGTCTTAAACCCTCAAAATGTAATGGAGACATGTGCCCAGCACCCCTCATCAAGGACTCTGCTAAATTACTTACCTCAATCATCACCACCTTCATACGTCTCCTTCTCCTCAAGCAGCGTGCAAGCCATCCTTAAGGAATCCTGAGTCCTTGCCTTCTACAAAAAACATCACTTGACCCTGCCATCCCCACCAACTATAGGCCAATCACAACCGTCCCCTTCTTAGCGAAAATCATTGATCGCGCAGCCAACCTACAAGTTCAGCATTTCCTTGAAAACAACCATATCCTAGGAATGCACCAATCAGGCTTCTGCCTTAGCCATGGCACCGAGTCAGCCCTGCTTGACCTGAAAAATCAACTAGATGAGATCAAGGATGAGGAAAAGTTAGCATTTCTCGTCCTCCTAGATCTGTCGGTTGCATTTGACCTGCTCGACCATAACATCCTCTGCCACCACCTCACCACCTCTGCAAACTTCTCCTCCATGGTTACTGCCTGGATCGTATCCTTCCTGGAAGGAAGAGTGATGAGGGTATTCGCAGAAAATGGCCAGGCTCCCCCCTGTCCCCATCCCATGCAATGTACAAGGATCATGTATCTCCCCAACCCTTTACAACATCTTCACCGGGCCCCTTTTCGATATCCTGGACTCCCTCTGCATAGCCTACACCAACTATGCCGACGTCACCCAAATTCTGATTCCACCCACAGGTAATTACGCAGATTACTCTGACACTCTCATCAACACTTATACCTTGAAACAGTCATAGATGGCAGCAAACCACTTATGTCTAAATGGTGACAAAACTGAACTCTTACTCGTCGGAACTCCTAAAATCCTAAAGAATCTCAATGAGCCATATTCTGCCTTTTTGATTGACAACATCACAATTCCCGGCTCAGCCTCAGTTAAGACACTAGGGGTATACCTCAATGCCTCCCTGAACATGTCCCGCCAAGTTAACGCCATTGCCTCATTGGCAGCATATGCCAGCAAGGTATTAAACGCTGCCAGACCCTACCTCTCCAAAAACAGCTGCCTAACTGTTGCCCGAGCAATCATCGGCTCAGGGTTGGACTATTGTAATGTCCTCTTTGCAGGCACCTCCTCCAGAAACATCCATAAACTCCATGTAATTCAGAATAATGCCTTCCGAGCAGCACTTAATACCCCAAAAAGAGAACATATCTCAAAAGCAAGAATAGAGGCCCACTGGCTTCCCATCCGAGCTCATATCACCTTCAAAACACTGTCCATCACCCACAAATGCTTA
Organism: Ambystoma mexicanum; assembly: GCF_040938575.1. Taxonomy (NCBI): domain Eukaryota; kingdom Metazoa; phylum Chordata; class Amphibia; order Caudata; family Ambystomatidae; genus Ambystoma; species Ambystoma mexicanum. The sequence goes on from NC_090925.1 coordinate 899,364,634, forward strand.
TACAATGCAGCCCCCCCCGTACCTCTTGCAGAAACTAGCCACGGTCCACTCAACAAGACCCACCAGGACACCATACACTGACCGCCTACTCCTACCTGAAGTAAAACATACTAAAGCCGGCGGCTCCAGCTTCCCCTACTTAGCAGCCAGTCGAATTTCCTCCCACCTCAATCAGAGCAGGAAAATCCTATTGGGGATTCCGAAAAGTGCTAAAACGCAGCTGTTCTCATAACTTTAATACTTCGTAGACATTGCTCGTGTTACACAAAGGTTCGATATGTCAAACCCAATACAACCAACATGTATGGATGTAATGCAAATAACTTGTACCTGTGACAGCGCCTTGATGCCTCTGGGCTGTGTGCCCGCTATATAAATGAAATAAATAAGTAAATGAGTTTGGCAGCAAGTTGGAGGGTTCAGGCTATCAGCTGGAGGTAAATCCGCCACCTTTCCAGCAAATGTCAGTGCAATTACCACCGTCGGAATTACCACTGTGGTAATTCTGCTGAAATCCCCCATGGAGTCCTATGGATTACAATTAAATGGGGACTAACACCACCACTACTAATAATCCGGACCAAGTGGTGGTAACGGTATTACAGTTCAGTGTTATCTCATTGAATTTACCACCAAGATACCAACAAACTCTTAATGAGCTACATAGAGCGACTCAATTTGTGCATAAGATTTAGCGACACTGTCACAGGTAGATCAGCTCTAATTGTGTAGGTCATCTGAGTGTGGTGACTTCCCCTGCATAAAGAAAGGGGACCACCTTTGATTTTCTTTTTTATTTGAATTCATTGGTGTTTCAATGTTACACACAGATTGTTTCTTGTCCCAGAATTGTGGGGTGGCAGTGTATACCAATTCCCTAAACTCCCTGACTCAATCACTGTTTAGGAACACATTCCTTGTGTTCATTTAGATGGTGGATTTCTAGCGTAACCATATGCAATGAAAAATCTGACACAAACAAAATAAGGCCCTCAGTCCATATATTTAACACTATGGGCCTCATTATGTCCCTGACGGTCCGGAAACCACGGTGGCGGTAAACCGGCCGCCACTGTTGTTTCCGGACCGGCAGATTAAGAGTTCTGCAGGCCTGTGGTGTCACTCCCGCCAGGTCTGACCTGGCGGCAGTAACGCCACCTGCCTGCAGACGGAAATGGAAACACCAGCACCGTTATTTACAGTGCTGGTGTTTCCATTGTCCCCATCTCCATGGGAATGGGGATTAACGGAATTCCGCCTCCGGAATTACCGGGTCACCAGGGTTGTAATGCCCCGGTGATTCCGGCAATCACGGAGGCAGTAATTCTGTCCGGGTCCGGCGGCAGCCTGCCGGTTTTTCCGTCACGGCTACCGCCGGACTCTTAATGAGGCCCTATATGTCTGACTGTTAAGTACGGGATTGCCACTTAATCAAAATATCAATTTATCAACAAATATCTCAACACATCTCTCGCCTCTTGCAGAAGCCTTCTGATGACCTGAATTATCTCTACCAACTGCAGCCCACGTGCCATTTAAGGGTAAAATACCAGGGAAGATGGCTAGTCAACAGCTGTGGAACTAGAGTGTCGATCAACTTGATCTATGGTCATCACTCCCTTTGGAGGGACCAAATTGTCTCTTTTGAACATGAGGGATGAGACATTCGAGGCACTAGATTTTGGCACCCCAGAAATATTATAACCAAGATATCAAATTCAAAAATTAAGATTTTGCCTCCTCAGACGAAACTTTTCCTTGTGCAATCAGTTGGATATTAAATATTTCTCCTCTTTCTTTTGATGTTTGCTGTCATTTATTGTAGATATATTCCTGTTCATTCTGCTGCCTCTTTTTAAGCTGTTCAGTACATTGAGCTATAATTGTGTCCCATTGTAGTTGCTTCTGTGACATGGTTATGTTAAGGGGTTCCTTTATTTAATTCTTTTTTCCTTTTTTCTTTCCAACAGCATGTCGTCATTTGTGTGCATATTGTCCCCTGGTTCCTCCCTGCCCTACTGTGTTGATTGCCTTTCAGCCCCTGTGCCTTCAGCCTTTTTAATCTGTTTGACCTGGGCTGACCATTGGGTTTCCTATGGCTTATCAGCTCCGTACTGCACATTAGTGGGGGGAGTTCGGGACAGATTGCTCTAATTGTGCTTAATTTATATTGTTGGCATGTTGCCGGTGTTGATTTGCTTTCACTGACGTTGTGAGTTGTTTCATTTTTCGTGACTTCAGTCATGCAGGCATAGAGCACACAATTTGGGGGTCATTACGAGTATGGTGGTAGGGGCTTAACAGCACCGTTAAGGATGGCGGTGCCGTTAAGCCCCTACCACCATATTCCGAGGTCCCTTAGCGGGTCCCAGCAGAAATGGCTGGTCTGACCAGCCGTTCTTTGCAGGACCCGTTAAGGGGCCTTGGAGCTAATAACAGGCCCTCAATTTGTAGGCCTGTTATTAGCGCCTTCCCTATTCCCATTGAGCCCTATGGGGGCTCAAATTGGAAAGGGGAATGGTTTACTGAATGGGGACTTACCGGGTCCGCATAGGTCAGAATGTCCCGGTAAGTCCCCATTCAGTGAGACCAGACCCGGACCTGGGTTTAGAGGCAGCCATGGCACTAATAGCGCCATGGCTACCTCCAAACTTGTAATGATCCCCTTTGTGTGCATAGAGATTCTTTGTGATGATAGGTTGCACACATAAAAAGATCTTTCCGTACTATTACTTTTCAGTGTTAGGGAGTTGGCAATTACTCGTAATTTTAAATACATATCTATTTTAGTGCGTTGGCATTTGTGTTCAGTGTTGCACTTGCACTTTAGTGCTTGGCAGCTATGTGCACTTGCACTTTATAATGATGTGTGCTTTTAAAACATTCTTGCATTGTTGCTGCCACTCGCATTTTATTGTGAAGACTTTGGCAGCTATGTGCCCTCACAATTTATAATGTTGTATGCATTTACAACATTCTTGTGTTATTGTTGGCACTTGCACTTTATTCTGAATCATCCTTCTTTCAGATATAGACTCATGCCTTGCTATTATAGCCTATGGGCTTTTGAAGGTTCATGCACTCACGTGAACTTATTGCTGCTTAATGCATTAGCATTTATTTTACTATTTTGGCATCATTTTGCTGCTTGCACTTGCACTTTATCAATTTTGCCATGTATTTGTTATTTATTTGTACAACATTGCTTTTATGTATGCGTTACCCATATATTTGGTAGTTGTTGCTACTCTGTGCATTTGTCTGCATTTTAATTCGATTATTTGGATGAATTGCCATGTGTAACTCATGTTCGAACTCCATTCTAACATGTCCGCCTGCTTTTCACATTGTGGCTTTCTCACTTGCCTTGGCTGTCAACATGGAAAAAGGACTTTGCATTCCATATCACTGCAATTTTTCATTTTTTTTTAAAATTAATTTTATTGGTTTAAATTCAAACCTTTAAAATATTACACAAAACAAATCAAATCCATCAACCCAAATGCAAAACCCCAAACACCTCCTCCCTCCCATCCTCCATTGTCATAATACTCCAGCCTAATCAGCGTATATGACTCCACATTGCTTTGTTTGGGGTTGATCAGTCTGATGCTGGGCATCCGTGTTTAACCTCTCTTCAATTGAAGCCAAAAAAGATGTTAATGTCAGGGTTAGTTTCATGTCAGTGCTGTTCCACATTGTCATCCACCATTCTTCTGCGCTCACAAACTGATGCTCATCGTTCCAACGGCCCAGGTGAATTGAGCGGACGTCTTTTAGTTCCGGGCAGAACAACACAAGGGGCCTCATTAGGACCCAGGCGGACTTCGCGGTGCTAAATGCACCGCGAAGCATGGCGGAAAGCCGCCGATAGCGCCATGGGGGTTGGCGGATTTACCGCCCCATTCCGACCTCGGCGGAGCGGTAAATCCCCAATCCCCATTCTGCCCTTCCCCATTCCCATTTTTGCCCCATAGGGTATAATGGGAGTGGGGAAGGAGTTAATTACGCCACCGTAAAATACGGTGGCGTAATTAACAACGAGGTCCCGTAGCGCCATGGTTTTCTCCGCCTGGTAAAACCAGGCGGAAAAGGCCGCCATGGCGCTACGGGAACTCGTAGTATGGCGGAGAGGTACGCCATGCACTACGCTGGCGTAACACCCTCTCCGCCTGGGTCCTAATGAGGCCCAAGGTGTTTAAGTGATTCCACATTTTTATCGCAAAACCGGCAGGAGAGATTCACTCCTGCGTTGCAAGCCCAATGGCTTTATCGCTCTTTGGTTTTAAAGCCGTTTAAGCGAAACAGCATAAAGAGTCTGCGTGCTTTCGGACTTGGAAATAAGTCTAGGTATTTTTGTAGCACGTTGAAGCCTCTTGCTTCTGCAGGTCAGTTTATCATCGCTCTGGCGACGAGGTGCTCACTACACGTGGCTTCCCAATCTGCACGCCAGATTTTTACTTTTGCTGCCGTGGGATTTACATGTAGGGTGTCCAGGCTAATGTTGTATGCAAGTAGGAGATCTTCACAACGTTTTTCCATAAGGAGACGATATCAGTTCCACTCGAAGATGCATTGTGAAATATACGAAATTGCAGAATTCTTTCCTGAGCTCTGGAGTTCCGATATAAGGCCAATTGGTTCCAGGTGATCCGAGCATGCAACGATATTAACGTCACTTCGTACCTTATACATGCTGTTGAAATTCCAATTGGTAGACTTAGGGCTTTAGTCCAGAACATATGCTCGAGAGATGCTCAATGGTTTGATGAGCATCCAAAAGCATTTTCTGCTCCGTAAGATAAGATTGGCGACACTTTGTGCTCATAGAAGTTTTTCAAGGGTTGCATCGAGAATCTACTGAATTTTCTATGTAGCAAAAGACCCTGACATGCTAACTGGCCACATTTCCTCTTTGATTCAGGTGTCCATGGGTCATCACAGATGCTGGAATTTACTATCATGCCCAAGTACTTCACGCTTTTTGATAAGCGTAATTTGTCTTGCCCAAGTTTCCACACAAATTTTGTCTCCATTGATCTCAGTGTTGCACTTGAGTTATGAAACACCAGTATTTCGCTCTTTGTAGCGTTGATTTTCAGGTTGTTTAAGTTCACATACCTTTGGACAGCTTCTAGTTTGCGTTGTAAACCGATCGAGGTTAAATCCAAGATAACCAGATCGTCAGCATACAGCATCCAATTTATGGGAGATGAGTTGAGCTTAGGTGGAAACGCCCTCACTGAAGTTATTGCATCACCGATATCTGAGATGAAAAGGCTGAAAATTGCAGCTGCCAATGGGCAACCTTGTTTAACCCCCTTATGTGTCTTGATCTGTGCAGATTAAGAACCTGACTGTTCTAAACGAATAGTGATCGATGTATCTGTGTGGAGTTCTTTGATAGCCTCTAATAAACCTGCAGGCCAGCCCCATAGCCCTAACTTTTGCCAGAGTAGCTCTCGGTCGATCACATCAAAGGCGCAGGAAAAGTCCAGAAAGGCAAGATAGATTTTGATGTTTGTACGCAGTGCTTCCATTTTCAATAAGTTTAAGACAAGTAAGTTCAGAGAGCACCCAACGTTTTTAACAAAACCTGCTATTCTTTCATCAACCCTTTTTGCTGACTGAGCCCAGTTGATTAGTTTTTTTTGTAGCAATGTGGCGTAAATCTTGCCTAGGACATCAAGCAATGCCACTGCCCGATAGTTTTTAGGTGACGTTCTGTCGCCTTTCTTGAAAATTGGGACAATTATCCCTGTTTTCCAAGAACTTAGCGACTGACGAAGCATGTTTATTCTTGCGAATAAGTCAACGCATAGATCAGCCCAGAGGTCAGGAAACTGTTTAATCATAACATTCGACAACCCGTCAGGACCAGGAGCCCTAGAGTTTTTTGGCTTTCTTGATAACCTCACTAATGTCTTCTCTCGGGAATTTTAAGTCCCATGGTGTAGGATGAAGCACTGTTAGTGGCTGTAACAGAGTTTTTGTTATATAATGTTGTTAAGTGCTTCACCCACTCGAGTTCTGTTACCAAACACACTTGCAAACCTTCCTGTGGTGATTCCATGCGATTAATGACACGCCAAATCTCTCCACTATTCTTGGTTATTAGGGTCTTCAGCATGGCCTCTGCGTCTTGCTGATGTAATAAAAATGTATGGCTTTTTATCCAGTTTTTATAGGCTTGTTTTGTGACTCTATTTTTTGACGTTATTTCACACTTTGACCCTTGGTTGTTTCTCCGAATTTCGGCTCGCATCAGTCTTTTGCGCTGCATCACTATTATATCGAAGCGATGTTTGTTGTGAAATGACCGGTGTTTTAGTCCGATATTCTTCACTTTGAATTGAAACAGTAACAAGGCGTAATCAACCTCCTGCGGACTGCTCTTAAATTTGTTACATAGATTCGACACATCGTGTTCATCCAGCCTCACTCTTAAATGGTTAGATTCAACCCGAACTTTTGTTCTCCATTGCCGAGGTTGATCTACTGCCGAGTTTTGAAATTTCAACTCTAACAATTCGTGGTCACTGTGTTCCATTGCCCGAACTTTCAAAGAATTTATCCTGACATGCATTGCATCAGAAATGAAGATATAATCGATAGTTGACGATTGGCTATCACAATGCCAAGTGGACCTTGCCGGAGTATCCCCTTGCGTGCAACCGTTTAACATTGTTAAGCCTCTTGCATTCAGTTCTTCCGACCAGTCTTTCGCCAATTGTGATTTAGCCGGATTCTGTGGCTTGAAAAAGTCGATATTTAAATCACCACATATTATCATTGTACCCCCTCTATTTACTTCAGTAAGGTTATCAATGATTGTTGTGACTTGATCGAGGAACGGGTAAGAGCCTGTCCAACGATGGTTCCAATACAGGTTTATTATCTGGATTATATCAAGCTACTTTCCCACAAGATTAATTTTGCCTATTTCAGAGACTTGAATGTATGGTGTGTGATTCTTAGAGTTTAATAACCGATAGCCTGAAGACCGCTTAATCATTGTTAGAAGGCCAGCTACAGGCCTCCCCTTTTCGGCCCTGATGGCAGCGTTCAGTGCACATTCGAACTCTGAGATAACTGGTGTTTTTAACATCCATGTTTCTTGAAGACACACCAGTTGCAGATTGAGAAGACAGTCATTATTTAACAAGTGCATGAAGCCACCTGTGTTCCATGACGCAAATGAGCAGAGCTGTGAGACCTTGTTCTTTAGGCATTAACTTGAGGTTTTCGTATTCAAAGCAGTGGCCAGCCAATTCCAGTCTCGGATGTTTTCTTTACCCAAAGGGCTGCTTGCTAGGTTGGTGGCACTGCTATTGCTTGGTCTGACACTATTTAAAGTGATTTGAATATTCTCCATTGGATTATTGCTGGGCACCACTTCTTGCCCAACAGACGTCACTCTGTGTCCTACTAAATCAGCTGAGCTTGTTTTGGGAACCGCCTCCCTCCAGCACAACTCTCCTATTGAGATTTGATTTATCGATGCATTTTTAAGTGACTGCTCGCTGGAATTAGGTTTGGTGTTTTGAGTTACAGAGGCAACGCCTGTTACGGCCACACCCTCCGATTTTTCACATTGTGGATGGTCGATTATTTTATAGGTATCAAACCCCAAAGACAAAAAGTCTTCCCCTGCTTCTAAAATTGGGTTTGCAATTATGCTGGAGTCAACGTGTAATATGACCTTGTCATTGCATGTTTCGTCAGGGAATTCCACTATTTTTAAGTCTTTAGAACCTAAAGCTCGTAGGCGGGGTACATGGTGGAGCAATCTTATTACATTTGCACAGTTCAGAATCAATTTGTCACCTGACTCTAACCTCTCCAACATCAATTTGATCGTCAAAGTAACGTCCAAGGGGCGAACTGTTGCCTGCTCATTATTAGTCTTCTGTCTGTTCGCCCAGCCTCCAGGACGTTGATACTCAGCTTTCCGTGAGAAAGAAACAACATCCTTCTTCAAGTCAACCCTAGGTTCAAAGCGTTCTCCTTCAAAGTTTGAACAGTTTGTCGGGAGCTGACTCCTACACCCGTGCACCGGGTGTTTTGATTCTAGGATAAGTCTTAAACATTCCTTTTTTTCTTGTAAGGTAGCAAACGCAGGACTTAATGGTGTCAATTCTTCATTGAGGGCCGCTACTTCAGTCAGAATGATTGAACAGGTCCTGCCCCCTGTCTCTGATGCTGTGATTTTTATTTTATTTAAAGGCTCTTTCAACCCAGTCATTTTAGGATTCGGTTGGCCTGCTTCAGCATTCTTAGGGGAGTTGAATTCCACCTGTCTAGAAGATAAAGTAACATCTTTTATTATGACTGAAGCATCAAGCGGTTGGTTCACTGATGCTACATCCTCCCCAACAAAATCCTCGTACACCGATAGATCCAGCAGCTCATCTTGGTTAGCCTTTGCCGCTACACTTAGACGACCACTTGCTGTGTTTAACTTAAGTGCAGTTGCTTCTGCTGGAGCCTTTATAGGCTTCTTAGTTGCTTCACTCAATTTCAGACGTGTGGTGATCGCTTTATCTACAAATTGTAACATGTTGATGTTACGAATACATTTCCGGGCACCTCTTTGTTGGCTCTGCTTGCGTCCTGGCATGTTTTTTTGCTTTTTACTTTGCGGAGCATTTCCCTTTTTGATTTCCACACTTTTTAGTAGTTCTACATCCAGCCCTCCAAAGATTGGAAAAAAACTTGCTGACTTTGCACTTACCCCAGCTACCACTTCTGGGACAGAAGTTTGATCGACAGCTGGTAATTGAGGAGTTGAGTCAGACGCACTTTGGCTATCCAACAAAGCCAGATTAGTTGAACTTCTGGCTTGTAAAAATGCTGTATGGAAAGTGGTGTCCAGTATATCACCTTGATCGACATCTTCACAACATAAGACGCTGGTATTTGCATAGCTCTCAACGTCAATTGCCACCGGGAGCGTGGAACCCTTAATTTCCGAGTCGGCATTAGTTTGGGCAACATTGTTTACTAGGTGCCCCGGTTGTCTTAGAGAGAAACTGATATCGGTGGCCGTGACGCTTTTAAGCGGCTGTGGGACAATGCTCGGAAGCTCGTTCGTTGGCATTTGCGACCCAGTACCAACTCCAAGCAGCTCCCTGCCTTTTAAATCAGGGTGAAATTTACGAAACAGAGACAAAGCTTCCTTTGCTACCTCAGCAAGCAGCTTTTTTATCAAGCATGTCATTGCGTTTGCCATCATTAACTGATGCAAGACCTGCCAGTAAATTCTGGGTTACATCTTCTTGTTTGGAACTTTGGCAGCTGTGCATTGTCTCTAGATGTAAGAGTTTTGAGTTCATTAAGGCCAGTAATGTTGTGACATCTTTCACATTTTCATTTAGTGTTTCATAAAGTTTAGTAAAGGGTACCAGAGAGATAGCCACGGCAGAGGTCACAGCTATTAGTAAATCGTTTGAAGGCACATGTACACAAGGGGTCTGTGAGCCACCTCTACCTTTCCTTGTCATGCCAGGTGCAGCGTGACTGAAGGCAGACCGTTCTCTTCTAACTTTCGGGAAATCTCGCTCTAATAACGATGAGTCTCTGGATGTGGAATCATCCATAGAATCATCACTGTTTACATTCTGCGGCAGTTGAGATAGTTGACACAAATTAATACCGTGTTTTAACTTGTTGTGGGATGACTGTCGTTTCTGAGAGTCAGCCACCTTTCCACGTGGTGACTGGGAGGAATCGTCAGAGGACACATCATCTAAGGTTCTTACTCTTTTGTAATTACCAGACCCCCAAATGTCCTGATTGATGTTAGTCACATTGATGCACTGCCTTTTCTGAGGTATTTTTGGCATCCCGTTGGGTACAGGAGTGCTCCCGGAAATCTGTTTGCAAGCACGTTCTTTGTTTGGATCAATTAGGTTTTGTGATACTGTTGAAACTACCTCTAAGGAGTTTCTTCTGCCTGTAATGGGCGTAATATTCGCCTCTTCCTCTAACACATATTCACCTTGCAACCTTGATGCTTCCTTAGATGTTATGTTGTCTAAATTGGGGGCCGTCGGAAATACAGCACTATGAATGCCTTCTGGTGAAATCATTGTGTGCTCATCCTCCTGCTGTTGTGAATTAGACATGTTTATTGTGTTGCTTATGTTAGAAGTCACATGCGGGAAGGCCTTCACGCTTACCTCGCTCTCTTCCGCCCCTGCTCTGACCATCTCAGCTGAGACCGCATCGACTCCTGGGCTCACGGCAGCGGCGGGCAGCACGACTGCAGCCGGGCCCTTCAGTCAGCTGGCCTGGCGCGCCTCGTCCACGTCAAGCCGATGCTGCCGCGCCAAGGTTCCCTCATCAGAGCTCCCAGCAGCCACGTCACCGCCCGCCCATCAACGTCATGGGGCTCGACCGTGGCGGGGACTACAGGCAACGATGACTGAGCTCCCACAGATGGCAGACCGTGGGGCCGCGGGTCCTCACTGCACCCCCCGGCCACTGCAAGCTCGGCGAGCCAGCCCCAGCCTCTCTGGGAAAGCCTCGCAAGCCACAACGGTACGGGTTAGTTTGTCTGAATCGTCTGATTTGATTTGTCCAATTTCTTCGTTTTCTCCGTCTTCCGTCTGCGATGGTGTTGATATACCGTATTACTGTGGTAATTGCGCAGATGTTGCATTCTCTTGTGGGTTTCGCTCTGTCAACACTGAGGTGGCAGATATAGGGAACACTTCAAATATGTATTCTGCCACAAGAGTCTCTGCTTCCTCCATTATGTCAGCTATGGAACCACAAGTGAAGTACTGGCTCATTTGTTGTTGTCGAGGCTGCTTGGCTGGGTATTCGTCTTGTAGAGCCATGCGCTTTAATTGAGCTCTTGTCCTTGAAGGTGGCATGACAGGCTCCGTCTTTCTGTGGGGCCCCACACCACTCGCCAAACAGATGCTCCTCGCTCTTGCTCCTGAGGGCTTACGCCTCAAGGGCGTTGGAGAGGGCCTTATGTGGGCTGACCCACTGCTGGAATTAAAGGCACACGCACCTCCAGGCACCTCCAGGTGCCACAAAATGGATAGTAGAAAAACACAAGAAACAGGAGTAGTTTGGAGGGAGAGAAGTTCAGTCCTTGCTCACTCGCCACAGCCAAACAGATGCTCCTCGCCCTTGCTCCTGAGGGCTTACGCCACAAGGGAGTGGGAGGCGGCCTTATGTGGGCTGACCCACTGCTGGAATTAAAGGCACATGCACCTCCAGGCACCTCCAGGTGCCACAAAATGGTTAGTTGAAAAACACAAGAAACAGGAGTAGTTTGGAGGGAGAGAAGTTCAGTCCTTGCTCACTTGCCACAGCCAAACAGATGCTCCTCGCCCTTGCTCCTGAGGGCTTGCACCGCAAGGGCGTGGGAGGCGGCCTTATGTGGGCTGACCCACTGCTGGAATTAAAGGCACACGCACCTCCAGGCACCTCCAGGTGCCACAAACTGGTAGTTGAAAAACACAAGAAACAGGAGTAGTTTGGAGGGAGAGAAGTTCAGTCCTTGCTCACTCGCCACAGCCAAACAGATGCTCCTCGCCCTTGCTCCTGAGGGCTTACGCCACAAGGGAGTGGGAGGCGGCCTTATGTGGGCTGACCCACTGCTGGAATTAAAGGCACATGCACCTCCAGGCACCTCCAGGTGCCACAAAATGGTTAGTTGAAAAACACAAGAAACAGGAGTAGTTTGGAGGGAGAGAAGTTCAGTCCTTGCTCACTTGCCACAGCCAAACAGATGCTCCTCGCCCTTGCTCCTGAGGGCTTGCACCGCAAGGGCGTGGGAGGCGGCCTTATGTGGGCTGACCCACTGCTGGAATTAAAGGCACACGCACCTCCAGGCACCTCCAGGTGCCACAAACTGGATAGTTGAAAAACACAAGAAACAGGAGTAGTTTGGAGGGAGAGAAGATCAGTCCATGCTCACTCGCCAAAGCCAAACCACTGCAATTGTTACCCTGTAAACCGTGTGTGTTCAAGCGCTCTACGAGCATGAAACAAGTCATTCAGAACATTGTTCATGCAATATCCTGCTTTGCTGTGTTTTTCTACATTAAAATTTCAGAGCATTCTTACTCTGGATTTTCTTCAGTTTTTTCCGCATTCTCTGACCATAGAGTGCGGTCCTCCTGCCTTTGGCAGTTTTTGTTCGCTGTGTTATATATATATATATATATTCTTAGAACCACCAAGGCCTGCGTTGGTGTAGCAAATCGCACTCACAATTTTCCTTTATCCATAGTTTCAAATGAAGAAAAGCAGCACCATGAACATCACGGTCCGACCAAAGTGTTCAATAAAATGTCTTTAATTATTCCATTTCATCAGAATTGTCAATACCCCAATACCCAGCAAAGTTTAGGGAGGCAAAAAACCTGACGTGTTTCGCCACCCCTGGTGGCTTGATCACATGATAGTTGCATTCTACTTCCTTCATTTTGTAATCTTTGATTATTGCCTTTGGTTACCATAAAAATAGGACTAATCCAATGTTTTTCTTGATAGTCCTTTCTTTGTTATCGTATTCACATATTTCTTTCAAAACTGCATGAAAAAGGTGCGCCATCTTATAGTGTCATGAAAGCATTTCTGTAATTATCACAAATTTATTTTCAAGCGTGAAAACCCTTCATCCAGCATTATATAATGTTTAAAATACGAATAACCTTTAAACCACTAAAGGTAGCATTTAAGTATATGTCTTTAGTTTGTCAACATACATTATATCATTCATTCTTATATATGCTACCACATTGTGATTCTATGCTTACATGAAGGGTTTATCATTCTGCTTTCAATTCTATATGAGATTAAACATTTAATATAAATCACAAGGGTATAATGATTAATTTTCATGTGATTTATCCACTATTTCTTACACATGTTTGCCCCCGTTATAATAATGATCATTCCTTAGCCCAAAGAGAATACATAGTGCATATCACTATCCATAACAGGAACCCTCATATTGCTAAAGTACATGTCCACTGTCACTTTTACATACTAAGCCGGGTTATGATATTAATAATTTTTTCACGGAAATAAAGTGCAAAGTGCATATCACGGTTAATAATAGAGCAGCTACTGAATGCATGTTGCTAAAGTGCATGTGCCTAGCAGCATTAGTCAAGGGCAAATTTGCTTCAGTGCATAGTACCTAGCAGCATTTCTGAATTCTTGATGCCAACTATTATTTGAGCATAATGACCAAGGTTTTAATACTGATCATTCTTTAACGACAATAAAGTGCATAGTGCATATTACTGTCCATAATAAAACAGCTACAAAATGCATATTACTAAAGTGCATTGTGCCCAGCAGCCTTAGTCAAGTGCAAATTTGCTGAAGTGCATAGTGCCTAACAGCATATCTAAAATCTTAATATCAAACATCTGTAATTTCAAAATCTCATGCTTATATTTCTAATCAATTTATGCCCTCATTATTTTATAAAAACTATTATCTCATAATCTTTCTCGCGCAAATTTGTGTCTTCCTATTTCATCACAATATTGAATATGCACATTATTATCCTACCATTGGCAATAAATAGCAATTTGACAAGTATAGCACAATCACATCGAACAAAAGTTAAAATCAATAGAAGAAAATTACAAAATAGAAGAGACCTACTATCCTTCATAAGGAAATTCTGGTTCTAATCCAGCACATCCAATATTATTGGGGTATACATGTCTTAGCATATATCCATGGTTCTTTGACATATCACAAATAACTCTATCAGTCTTCCTAAGGTCTTTCTCTCAATTTGTGGAAGGGAATTTTGGGGGAGGCAAAAATGCTGCATTGGGAAATCAAATTGTATACAATACGGTAATTCTTTGAGAGATAGACAATTTTTCATTTCTAAAATCAAAATAGCCTTCATCCACTATATATATTAGATTTACTTCCCTACCCCTAAAAAAGTGTGCAGTTCTTCATCAATATTATGTCCCTTCGGGATCTTACTCTCGAAGTCAATAATATAACGGGTTTCCTGTTGTCTTAACTGTTTCTCTCTGTCTCCCCCTCTCGGTCCGAGTTTAATGTGATGCAAGCCAAAGAACGAAAAATCTTTCAATTTACCATCATGTTTTTCCCAGAAATGTTTGGTCATTTGGTATGTTTCATCCTGGTTTTTAATGGCTCTCACATGCTGCACAATCCTGATTTTCAATTTACATTTCATATCCTACTTGTGATGGTTACCAATGTGTCTAAAATGGGATGCAAATGCAGTCTTGTGCAAATTCACATATCTTGCATTTCGTACATCTATGGAACCCTTTGTTTTTTTGATCCAGTCAAGTAGTTTTTGTTTTTCTGGTTTCGTTTCCCATATAACTGACCACAAGATGATCTTTTATTGATTTGCATTTCCGATAACTCACATTTGGGTGTTTTCCTAGGGTATCAATAAGATCATTATCTGTCATTAGCACCTTCCAATATTTAGACAGAATACCTCTTATACTTTTCTCTGTTTCTCCTTAGGTAAGTATAAGGTGGGTTTCGTCCTTTCCTTTCATTATACTGGTCTTATTGTATTTTTCTGTCAATAATGAAGATCTTTCACACATGCGTGCTTCAATGTAAGCCCTTTCGACCACTCTCTTTGGATAACATTGTTGTTTTAAACCCTATGCTGTTTTTTGACTTTCCTTATCGTATGTTTCTATCTTGGAGCAGTTTCTCCTCAGTCGGATAAATTCCCCGTGGGGAATACTCCAAATAAGATTTTTGGAGTGTGCACTTCTAGCATGTAGTGGAGTGTTAGCTCCTGTTGGTTTCCTGAATAGTCTGCTTTGCAATTGTCCTTTTTCAATGTAAACAGTAACATCAAGAAACACCACCTCTTTTTCGCTGTGAGTTTCTGTGAATTTTAAGATAAAGGCATTTTCATTCAAAGACTGTATAAACTTAACCCATTCTTTTGCACTTCTCTTCCAAATGATGAATAAATTGTCAATATAATGATACATTATGATCGTACTGGTATATTGTTCATTGCTCTCCTTCCATACTTCTTGCTTTTCCCAATAACCCATCATTAAGTTAGCGTAAGTTGGGGCGAATGACGTGCCCATAGCTGTGCCTTATTTCTGTTTGTAAACTTTCTGATTAAGAAGAAACACATTGTTTGCAAGGCATAGTTCGATCATCGCAAGAATCATCTCTGTGTCTCTTGAGTAATTGAGTGATCTGTGTTCAAAAAATGTTCGCACGTCTTTAGGAAACTACGTCCATTGTAGCAAGGATGTATTCATTTTTGCAAGGTAATTCCTCAATTTTGGACAGGAAATCCTTTGTGTCTCTTAAATAGGATGGTAGATTTTGCACAAAAGGGAACAATGACTCATCAATATATTTCAACATATTTTCCAATAGTGAGTCTATGGGTCTCCCGGAGGATTAGTCATGTTCTTGTGTATTTTCAGTAGAAAATACACCGTGGGGATAGTTGAGTGGTCTTTGTATAGACATTTCAAATCTGACTCTTGCAGGATACCTTTAGTCTCCCAATTAGATACATATTGCTTGACTTTTATCTCCAGATCCTTCATAGGGTTATTTGTTATTTTTTTGTAACATTCCTTGTCATTGAGTTGTTTTTTTGCCTCATCAATATAATTTTCTCTGTACATCAACACAATGTTATGCCCTTTATCTGAAGCTTTGATGATACATTGTGGTAATGAGCCCAATTCATTAAGTGCCTGTACATGTTTGTTGCTCATATTCATTTTGAAGAATTTCTGTTGATTTTTTTCTCATTTTCTTCATATTGTTGATCACCAAATTTTGAAAGGTTCCAATTGTGTTGCCCACTGTCATTGGGGGATTGAATTTTGACTTTGCTTTCAATTATTCAATCACTTTTAGTCGGCATAAAGTCATAAAAGTAAAACACAGCAAACTGAAAATGCAAAGTATATATATATGGTTCAATTCGCTTGCACCGTGTTAGCCATGGGTTCAATAGAATGTTGATCCAGAAGAAAACAATGTTGTCATTTATTTTGCATATTTTTGCATGCTTTTGTGGAATGTCACCACTTCCTCAGGCAGATATGGAATGAAACATTTGAAAAACATCTCAGCATTACAGTTTACATAGCCCCCTCCTCCAGTTAAATATGTTATCTGTGCCTGTCCATCACTGCCTGAGGAAGTGGAGGCATTCCACGAACACTTGGAAATATGCAAAATAAATTACTTTGCTAGCCTAATTAAGCTATTGACTCATTGTGTTCATGTAACAATGCTCTTGGCGATCAAAACCCACTTGCTGACACTATAGGCAAGTGCAAAGTATTCATCCTGACCCACAGCTATTTACATTTGGTACTGATACTTATCTCCAAGTGATGGGGACAGCCATGGGCTCTCGAATAGCACTGCAGTATGTACATTTATTCATAGCACAATTTGAGACAGATTTCCTTGGCACCTGTGACTGCACACCTTTGAGTTACCTGCTCTTCATTGATGACATTATCCTGATCTAGACTGCTGGGGAACAGAACCTTCTAAACTTCGACAGAAGATTTAATGAATTCCACGCAACCATCAACCACAAACTCACCTACTCTCATGATAAAGTAAATTTACTCAAAACCACCATAACCATAAAAGATGGCAAGCTACAGACCACAGTACATGGCAAACCAACTGACCATGCCAGCTATTTGAAGAGTGGCAGCTTCCACCTAGTGCACACAAAACATGCAACAATATTCAGTCAACCATTAAAACATAATCGAATATGCTCAGACGCAAGGGACCAGGATAAAAACATACAAACTTTGAGATCAGACTTCATAAACCGTGGATACCATAGCATTGTGGATAGTCTGATTAACAAGGCAACATGGATCCCCAGTGCAACATCTTAAACTACAGAGCCAAAGAGACACAAACCCAGGTGCCACTGGTGGGCACATACAATGCAGAGCCGGAAGCCCTCTGCAAGATTGCTAAGGAACTCCAACCCATCCTGCAACAAGATGAACGCCTGAGAAAGGTTTTTCCTGCAATGCCCCTGCTTGCTTTGAGACAATCACCCAATCTGAATGGAATGATGGTCAGTAGCAAATTAGCACAGATTTTGGAACTGTACTTTGCAGAAACAAAAGATGCCTAATCTGCCCACATGTCAATATTTCGTACACAATCAAGGTATCCCACACTGGGCAGGACTACAAAATTATAGGACAGTTTACATGTGCATCCAGCAATATTGTTTACTTCATTATGTGCATGAAATGTCCCCGGATGTGGATGGTAGGTTGGGGAAGCTAGTCAACCTCTACATAAACGCATGAACTTCCATTGTCAAAGTGTCAAGCGATGTGCTAATGAGAGTCTAGCGGGTGAGCATTTTTCAGAAGCTAATCATACCCTTGATTATCTCAAGATTTTTGTACTCCGTGGTAATTTCGGGACTAACAAAGCCAGAAAGATCTATGAATTCAAAGGCATGCATATTTTCAGTTTGCTGGCTGTGGGCTTGAACAGACTTTGCAGTTTCATGAGTCACTATTTGCCATACTCTCCTGCACCACACCAAGCTCCTGGGTAAGCTCTCCTGCGTGTCTCCATTTTGCCTTCATTTGGGCATTTGCTACTTTTTCTCCATCATTAAGTCTCCTCTTCCCCCAGTTGATTTTCACACTCCAACCCACTCCCAGCCCCGCCCTCGCCTCTCCCTCTGCACGCTTTTCTCATCCACTATTCTTCTGCGCTCACAAACTGATGCTCATCGTTCCAACGGCCCAGGTGAATTGAGCGGACGTCTTTTAGTCCCGGGCAGAACAACACAAGGTGTTTAAGTGATTCCACATTTTTATCGCAAAACCGGCAGGAGAGATTCACTCCTGCGTTGCAAGCCCAATGGCTTTATCGCTCTTTGGTTTTAAAGCCGTTTAAGCGAAACAGCATAAAGAGTCTGCATGCTTTCGGACTTGGAAATAAGTCTAGGTATTTTTGTAGCACGTTGAAGCCTCTTGCTTCTGCAGGTGAGTTTATCATCGCTCTGGCGACGAGGTGCTCACTACACGTGGCTTCCCAATCTGCACGCCAGATTTTTACTTTTGCTGCCGTGGGATTTACATGTAGGGTGTCCAGGCTAATGTTGTATGCAAGTAGGAGATCTTCACAACGTTTTTCCATAAGGAGACGATATCAGTTCCACTCGAAGATGCATTGTGAAATATACAAAATTGCAGAATTCTTTCCTGAGCTCTGGAGTTCCGATATAAGGCCAATTGGCTCCAGGTGATCCGAGCATGCAACTATATTAACGCCACTTCGTACCTTATACATGCTGTTGAAATTCCAATTGGTAGACTTAGGGCTTTAGTCCAGAACATATGCTCGAGAGATGCCCAATGGTTTGATGAGCATCCAAAAGCATTTTCTGCTCCGTAAGATAAGATTGGCAACACTTTGTGCTCATAGAAGTTTTTCAAGGGTTGCATCGAGAATCTACTGAATTTTCTATGTAGCAAAAGACCCTGACATGCTAACTGGCCACATTTCCTCTTTGATTCAGGTGTCCATGGGTCGTCACAGATGCTGGAATTTACTATCATGCCTAAGTACTTCACGCTTTTTGATAAGCGTAATTTGTCTTGCCCAAGTTTCCACACAAATTTTGTCTCCATTGATCTCAGTGTTGCACTTGAGTTATGAAACACCAGTATTTCGCTCTTTGTAGCCTTGATTTTCAGATTGTTTAAGTTCACATACCTTTGGACAGCTTCTAGTTTGCGTTGTAAACCGATCAGGGTTAAATCCAAGATAACCAGATCGTCAGCATACAGCATCCAATTTATTGGAGATGAGTTGAGCTTAGGTGGAAACGCCCTCACTGAAGTTATTGCATCACCGATATCTGAGATGAAAAGGCTGAAAATTGCAGCTGCCAATGGGCAACCTTGTTTAACCCCCTTATGTGTCTTGATCTGTGCAGATAAAGAACCCGACTGGTCTAAACGAATAGTGATCGATGTATCTGTGTGGAGTTCTTTGATAGCCTCTAATAAACCAGCAGGGCAGCCCCATAGCCCTAACTTTTGCCAGAGTAGCTCCCGGTCGATCATATCAAAGGCGCAGGAAAAGTCCACAAAGGCAAGATAGATTTTGATGTTTGTACGCAGTGCTTCCATTTTCAATAAGTTTAAGACAAGTAAGTTCAGAGAGCACCCAACGTTTTTAACAAAACCTGCTTGTCTTTCATCAACCCTTTTTACTGATTGAGCCCAGTTGATTAGTTTTTTTTGTAGCAATGTGGCGTAAATCTTGCCTAGGACATCAAGCAATGCCACTGTCCGATAGTTTTTAGGTGACGTTCTGTCGCCTTTCTTGAAAATTGGGACAATTATCCCTGTTTTCAAAGAACTTAGCGACTGACGAAGCATGTTTATTCTTGCGAATAAGTCAACGCATAGATCAGCCCAGAGGTCAGGAAACTGTTTAATCATAACATTCGACAACCCGTCAGGACCAGGAGCCCTAGAGTTTTTTGGCTTTCTTGATAACCTCACTAATGTCTTCTCTCGGGAATTGTAAGTCCCATGGTGTAGGATCAAGCACTGTTAGTGGCTGTAACATAGAGTTTTTGTTATATAATGTTGTTAAGTGCTTCACCCACTCGAGTTCTGTTACCAAACACACTTGCAAAGCTTCCTGTGGTGATTCCATGCGATTAATGACACGCCAAATCTCTCTACTATTCTTGGTTATTAGGGTCTTCAGCATGGCCTCTGCGTTTTGCTGATGTAATAAAAATGTATGGCTTTTTATCCAGTTTTTATAGGCTTGTTTTGTGACTCTATTTTTTGATGTTATTTCACACTTTGACCCTTGGTTGTTTCTCCGAATTTCGGCTCGCATCAGTCTTTTGCGCTGCATCACTATTATATCGAAGCGATGTTTGTTGTGAAATGACCGGTGTTTTAGTCCGATATTCTTTACTTTGAATTGAAACAGTAACAAGGCGTAATCAACCTCCTGCGGACTGCTCTTAAATTGGTTACATAGATTCGACACATCGTGTTCATCCAGCCTCACTCGTAAATGGTTAGATTCAACCCGAACTTTTGTTCTCCATTGCCGAGGTTGATCTACTGCCGAGTTTTGAAATTTCAACTCTAACAATTCGTGGTCACTGTGTTCCATTGCCCGAACTTTCAAAGAATTTATCCTGACATGCATTGCATCAGAAATGAAGATATAATCGATAGTTGACGATTGGCTATCACAATGCCAAGTGGACCTTGCCGGAGTATCCCCTTGCGTGCAACCGTTTAACATTGTTAAGCCTCTTGCATTCAGTTCTTCCGACCAGTCTTTCGCCAATTGTGATTTAGCCAGATTCTGTGGCTTGAAAAAGTCGATATTTAAATCACCACATATTATCATTGTACCCCCTTTATTTACTTCGATAAGGTTATCAATGATTGTTGTGACTTGATAGAGGAACGGGTAAGAGCCTATCCAACGATGGTTCCAATACAGGTTTATTATCTGGATTATATCTAGCTACTTTCCCACAAGATTAATTTTGCCTATCTCAGAGACTTGAATGTATGGTGTGTGATTCTTAGAGTTTAATAACCGATAGCCTGAAGACCGCTTAATCATTGTTAGAAGGCCAGCTACAGGCCTCCCCTTTTCGGTCCTGATGGCAGCGTTCAGTGCACATTCGAACTCTGAGATAACTGGTGTTTCTAACATCCATGTTTCTTGAAGACAAACCAGTTGCAGATTGAGAAGACAGTCATTATTTAACAAGTGCATGAAGCCACCCGTGTTCCATGACACAAATGAGCAGAGCTGTGAGACCTTGTTCTTTAGGCCTTAACTTGAGGTTTTCGTATTCAAAGCAGTGGCCAGCCAATTCCAGTCTCAGATGTTTTCTTTACCCAAAGGGCTGCTTGCTAGGTTGGTGGCACTGCTATTGCTTGGTCTGACACTATTTAAAGTGATTTGAATATTCTCCATTGGACTATTGCTGGGCACCACTTCTTGCCCAACGGACGTCACTCTGTGTCCTACTAAATCAGCTGAGCTTGTTTTGGGAACCGCCTCCCTCCAGCACAACTCTCCTATTGAGATTTGATTTATCAATGCATTTTTAAGTGACTGCTCGCTGGAATTAGGTTTGGTGTTTTGAGTTACAGAGGCAACGCCTGTTACGGCCACACCCTCCGATTTTTCACATTGTGGATGGTCGATTATTTTATAGGTATCAAACCCCAAAGACAAAAAGTCTTCCCCTGCTTCTAAAATTGGGTTTGCAATTATGCTGGAGTCAACGTGTAATATGACCTTGTCATTGCATGTTTCGTCAGGGAATTCCACTATTTTTAAGTCTTTAGAACTTAAAGCTCGTAGGCGGGGTACATGATGGAGCAATCTTATTACATTTGCACAGTTCAGAATCAATTTGTCACTTGACTCTAACCTCTCCAACATCAATTTGATCGTCAAAGCAACGTCCAAGGGGCGAACTGTTGCCTGCCCATTATTAGTCTTCTGTCTGTTCGCCCAGCCTCCAGGACGTTGATACTCAGCTTTCCGTGAGAAAGAAACAACATCCTTCTTCAAGTCAACCCTAGGTTCAAAGCGTTCTCCTTCAAAATTTGAACAGTTCGTCGGGAGCTGACTCCTACACCCGTGCACCGGATGTTTTGATTCTAGGATAAGTCTTAAACATTCCTTTTTTTCTTGTAAGGTAGCAAACGCAGGACTTAATGGTGTCAATTCTTCATTGAGGGCCGCTACTTCAGTCAGAATGATTGAACAGGTCCTGCCCCCTGTCTCTGATGCTGTGATTTTTATTTTATTTAAAGGCTCTTTCAACCCAGTCATTTTAGGATTCGGTTGGCCTGCTTCAGCATTCTTAGGGGAGTTGAATTCCACCTGTCTAGAAGATAAAGTAACATCTTTTATTATGACTGAAGCATCAAGCGGTTGGTTCACTGATGCTACATCCTCCCCAACAAAATCCTCGTACACCGATAGATCCAGCAGCTCATCTTGGTTAGCCTTTGCCGCTACACTTAGACGACCACTTGCTGTGTTCAACTTAACAGCCGTTGCTTCTGCTGGAGCCTTTATAGGCTCCTTAGTTGCTTCACTCAATTTCAGACGTGTGGTGATCGCTTTATCTACAAATTGTAACATGTTGATGTTACGAATACATTTCCGGGCACCTCTTTGTTGGCTCTGCTTGCGTCCTGGCATGTTTTTTTGCTTTTTACTTTGCGGAGCATTTCCCTTTTTGATTTCCACACTTTTTAGTAGTTCTACATCCAGCCCTCCAAAGATTGGAAACAAACTTGCTGACTTTGCACTTACCCCAGCTACCACTTCTGGGACAGAAGTTTTATCGACAGCTGGTAATTGAGGAGTTGAGTCAGACGCACTTTGGCTATCCAACAAAGCCAGATTAGTTGAACTTCTGGCTTGTAAAAATGCTGTATGGAAAGTGGTGTCCAGTATATCACCTTGATCGACATCTTCACAACATAAGACGCCGGTATTTGCATAGCTCTCAACGTCAATTACCACCGGGAGCGTGGAACCCTTAATTTCAGAGTCGGCATTAGTTTGGGCAACATTGTTTACTAGGTGCCCCGGTTGTCTTAGAGAGGAACCGATATCGGTGGCCGTGACGCTTTTAAGCGGCTGCGGGACAATGCTCGGAAGCTTGTTCGTTGGCATTTGCGACCCAGTACCAACTCCAAGCAGCTCCCTGCCTTTTAAATCAGGGTGAAATTTACGAAACAGAGACAAAGCTTCCTTTGCTACCTCAGCAAGCAGCTTTTTTATCAAGCATGTCATTGCGTTTGCCATCATTAACTGATGCAAGACCTGCCAGTAAATTCTGGGTTACATCTTCTTGTTTGGAACTTTGGCAGCTGTGCATTGTCTCTAGATGTAAGAGTTTTGAGTTCATTAAGGCCAGTAATGTTGTGACATCTTTCACATTTTCATTTAGTGTTTCGTAAAGTTTAGTAAAGGGTACCAGAGAGATAGCCACAGCAGAGGTCACAGCTATTAGTAAATCGTTTGAAGGACATGTACACAAGGGGTCTGTGAGCCACCTCTACCTTTCCTTGTCATGCCAGGTGCAGCGTGACTGAAGGCAGACCGCTCTCTTCTAACTTTCGGGAAATCTCGCTCTAATAACGATGAGTCTCTGGATGTGGAATCATCCATAGAATCATCACTGTTTACATTCTGCGGCAGTTGAGATGGTTGACACAAATTAATACCGTGTTTTAACTTGTTGTGGGATGACTGTCGTTTCTGAGAGTCAGCCACCTTTCCACGTGGTGACTGGGAGGAATCGTCAGAGGACACATCATCTAAGGTTCTTACTCTTTTGTAATGACCAGACCCCCAAATGTCCTGATTGATGTTAGTCACATTGATGCACTGCCTTTTCTGAGGTATTTTTGGCATCCCGTTGGGTACAGGAGTGCTCCCGGACATCTGTTTGCAAGCACGTTCTTTGTTTGGATCAATTAGGTTTTGTGATACTGTTGAAACTACCTCTAAGGAGTTTCTTCTGCCTGTAATGGGTGTAATATTCGTCTCTTCCTCTAACACATATTCACCTTGCAACCTTGATGCTTCCTTAGATGTTATGTTGTCTAAATTTGGGGCCGTCGGAAATACAGCACTATGAATGCCTTCTGGTGAAATCATTGTGTGCTCATCCTCCTGCTGTTGTGAATTAGACAGGTTTATTGTGTTGCTTATGTTAGAAGTCACATGCGGGAAGGCCTTCACGCTTACCTCGCTCTCTTCTGCCCCTGCTCTGACCATCTCAGCTGAGACCGCATCGACTCCTGGGCTCACGGCAGCGGCGGGCAGCACGACTGCAGCCGGGCCCTTCAGTCGGCTGGCCTGGCACGCCTCCTCCACGTCAAGCCGATGCTGCCACGCCAAGGTTCCCTCATCGGAGCTCCCAGCAGCCACATCACCGCCCGCCCATCAACGTCATCGGGCTTGACCGTGGCGGGGACTACAGGCAACGATGACTGAGCTCCCACAGATGGCAGACCGTGGGGCCGCGGGTCCTCACTGCACCCCCCGGCCACTGCGAGCTCGGCGAGCCAGCCCCAGCCTCTCTGGGAAAGCCTTGCAAGCCACAATGGTACGGGTGAGTTTGTCTGAATCGTCTGATTTGATTTGTCCAATTTCTCCGTTTTCTCCGTCTTCCGTCTGCGATGGTGTTGATATATCGTATTACTGTGGTAATTGCGCAGACGTTGCATTCTCTTGTGGGTTTCGCTCTGTCAACACTGAGGTGGCAGATATAGGGAACACTTCAAATACGTCTTCTGCCACAAGAGTCTCTGCTTCCTCCATTATGTCAGCTATGGAACCACAAGCGAAGTACTGGCTCATTTGTTGTTGTCGAGGCTGCTTGGCTGGGTATTCGTCTTGTAGAGCCATGCGTTTTAATTGAGCTCTTGTCCTTGAAGGTGGCATGACAGGCTCCATCTTTCTGTGGGGCCCCACGCCACTCGCCAAACAGATGCTCCTCGCTCTTGCTCCTGAGGGCTTACGCCTCAAGGGCGTGGGAGAGGGCCTTATGTGGGCTGACCCACTGCTGGAATTAAAGGCACACGCACCTCCAGGCACCTCCAGGTGCCGCAAAATGGATAGTAGAAAAACACAAGAAACAGGAGTAGTTTGGAGGGAGAGAAGTTCAGTCCTTGCTCACTCGCCACAGCCAAACAGATGCTCCTCGCCCTTGCTCCTGAGGGCTTACGCCACAAGGGAGTGGGAGGCGGCCTTATGTGGGTTGACCCACTGCTGAAATTAAAGGCACACGCACCTCCAGGCACCTCCAGGTGCCGCAAAATGGATAGTAGAAAAACACAAGAAACAGGAGTAGTTTGGAGGGAGAGAAGTTCAGTCCTTGCTCACTCGCCACAGCCAAACAGATGCTCCTCGCCCTTGCTCCTGAGGGCTTACGCCACAAGGGAGTGGGAGGCGGCCTTATGTGGGTTGACCCACTGCTGAAATTAAAGGCACACGCACCTCCAGGCACCTCCAGGTGCCACAAACTGGATAGTTGAAAAACACAAGAAACAGGAGTAGTTTGGAGGGAGAGAAGATCAGTCCATGCTCACTCGCCAAAGCCAAACCACTGCAATTGTTACCCTGTAACCCGTGTGTGTTCAAGCGC
The DNA here is from genome assembly GCF_040938575.1 of Ambystoma mexicanum. Taxonomy (NCBI): domain Eukaryota; kingdom Metazoa; phylum Chordata; class Amphibia; order Caudata; family Ambystomatidae; genus Ambystoma; species Ambystoma mexicanum. The sequence continues at coordinate 899,389,862 of NC_090925.1, forward strand.
TCTACGAGCACGAAACGAGTCATTCAGAACATTGTTCGTGCAATATCCTGCTTTGCTGTGTTTTTCTACATTAAAATTTCAGAGCATTCTTACTCTGGATTTTCTTCAGTTTTTTTCCGCATTCTCTGACCATAGAGTGCGGTCCTCCTGCCTTTGGCAGTTTTTGTTCTCTGTGTTATATATATATATATTCTTAGAACCACCAAGCCCTGCATTGGTGTAGCAAATCGCACTCACAATTTTCCTTTATCCATAGTTTCAAATGAAGAAAAGCAGCACCATGAACATCACGGTGCGACCAAAGTGTTCAATAAAATGTCTTTATTTATTCCATTTCATCAGAATTGTCAATACGCCAATACCCAGCAAAGTTTAGGGAGGCAAAAAACCTGACGTGTTTCGTCCAGCCCTGATGGCTTGATCACATGATAGTTGCATTCTACTTCCTTCATTTTGTAATCTTTGATTATTGCCTTTGGTTACCATAAAAAGAGGACTAATCCAATGTTTTTCTTGATAGTCCTTTCTTTGTTACCGTATTCACATATTTCTTTCAAAACTGCATGAAAAAGGTGCGCCATCTTATAGTGTCATGAAAGCATTTCTGTAATTATCACAAATTTATTTTCAAGCGTGAAAACCCTTCATCCAGCATTATATAATGTTTAAAATACGAATAACCTTTAAACCACTAAAGGTAGCATTTAAGTATATGTCTTTAGTTTGTCAACATACATTATATCATTCATTCTTATATATGCTACCACATTGTGATTCTATGCTTACATGAAGGGTTTATCATTCTGCTTTCAATTCTATATGAGATTAAACATTTAATATAAATCACAAGGGTATAATGATTAATTTTCATGTGATTTATCCACTATTTCTTACACATGTTTGCCCCGTTATAATAATGATCATTCCTTAGCCCAAATAGAATACATAGTGCATATCACTATCCATAACAGGAACCCTCATATTGCTAAAGTACATGTCCACTGTCACTTTTACATACTAAGCCGGGTTATGATATTAATAATTTTTTCACGGAAATAAAGTGCAAAGTGCATATCACGGTTAATAATAGAGCAGCTACTGAATGCATGTTGCTAAAGTGCATGTGCCTAGCAGCCTTAGTCAAGGGCAAATTTGCTTCAGTGCATAGTACCTAGCAGCATTTCTGAATTTTTGATGCCAACTATTATTTGAGCATAATGACCTAGGTTTTAATACTGATCATTCTTTAACGACAATAAAGTGCATAGTGCATATTACTGTCCATAATAAAACAGCTACAAAATGCATATTACTAAAGTGCATTGTGCCCAGCAGCCTTAGTCAAGTGCAAATTTGCTGAAGTGCATAGTGCCTAACAGCATATCTAAAATCTTAATATCAAACATCTGTAATTTCAAAATCTCATGCTTATATTTCTAATCAATTTATGCCCTCATTATTTCATAAAAACTATTATCTCATAATCTTTCTCGCGCAAATTTGTGTCTTCCTATTTCATCACAATATTGAATATGCACATTATTATCCTACCATTGGCAATAAATAGCAATTTGACAAGTATAGCACAATCACATCGAACAAAAGTTAAAATCAATAGAAGAAAATTACAAAATAGAAGAGACCTACTATCCTTCATAAGGAAATTCTGGTTCTAATCCAGCACACCCAATATTATTGGGGTATACATGTCTTATCATATATCCATGGTTCTTTGACATATCACAAATAACTCTATCAGTCTTCCTAAGGTCTTTCTCTCAATTTGTGGAAGGGAATTTTGGGGGAGGCAAAAATGCTGCATTGGGAAATCAAATTGTATACAATACGGTAATTCTTTGAGAGATAGACAATTTTTCATTTCTAAAATCAAAATAGCCTTCATCCACTATATATATTAGATTTACTTCCCTACCCCTAAAAAAGTGTGCAGTTCTTCATCAATATTATGTCCCTTCGGGATCTTACTCTCGAAGTCAATAACATAACGGGTTTCCTGTTGTCTTAACTGTTTCTCTCTGTCTCCCCCTCTCGGTCCGAGTTTAATGTGATGCAAGCCAAAGAACGAAAAATCTTTCAATTTACCATCATGTTTTTCCCAGAAATGGTTGGTCATTTGGTATGTTTCATCCTGGTTTTTAATGGCTCTCACATGCTGCACAATCCTGATTTTCAATTTACATTTCATATCCTACTTGTGATGGTTACCAATGTGTCTAAAATGGGATGCAAATGCAGTCTTGTGCAAATTCACATATCTTGCATTTCGTACATCTATGGAAGCCTTTGTTTTTTTGATCCAGTCAAGTAGTTTTTGTTTTTCTGGTTTCGTTTCCCATATAACTGACCACAAGATGATCTTTTATTGATTTACATTTCCGATAACTCACATTTGGGTGTTTTCCTAGGGTATCAATAAGATCATTATCTGTCATTAGCACCTTCCAATATTTAGACAGAATACCTCTTATACTTTTTTCTGTTTCTCCTTAGGTAAGTATAAGGTGGGTTTCGTCCTTTCCTTTCATTATACTGGTCTTATTGTATTTTTCTGTCAATAATGAAGATCTTTCACACATGCGTGCTTCAATGTAAGCCCTTTCGACCACTCTCTTTGGATAACATTGTTGTTTTAAACCCTATGCTGTTATTTGACTTTCCTTATCGTATGTTTCTATCTTGGAGCAGTTTCTCCTCAGTCGGATAAATTCCCCGTGGGGAATACTCCAAATAAGATTTTTGGAGTGTGCACTTCTAGCATGTAGTGGAGTGTTAGCCCCTGTTGGTTTCCTGAATAGTCTGCTTTGCAATTGTCCTTTTTCAATGTAAACAGTAACATCAAGAAACACCACCTCTTTTTCGCTGTGAGTTTCTGTGAATTTTAAGATAAAGGCATTTTCATTCAAAGACTGTATAAACTTAACCCATTCTTTTGCACTTCTCTTCCAAATGATGAATAAATTGTCAATATAATGATACATTATGATCGTACTGGTATATTGTTCATTGCTCTCCTTCCATACTTCTTGCTTTTCCCAATAACCCATCATTAAGTTAGCGTAAGTTGGGGCGAATGACGTGCCCATAGCTGTGCCTTATTTCTGTTTGTAAACTTTCTGATTAAGAAGAAACACATTGTTTGCAAGGCATAGTTCGATCATCGCAAGAATCATCTCTGTGTCTCTTGAGTAATTGAGTGATCTGTGTTCAAAAAATGTTCGCACGTCTTTAGGAAACTACGTCCATTGTAGCAAGGATGTATTCATTTTTGCAAGGTAATTCCTCAATTTTGGACAGGAAATCCTTTGTGTCTCTTAAATAGGATGGTAGATTTTGCACAAAAGGGAACAATGACTCATCAATATATTTCAACATATTTTCCAATAGTGAGTCTATGGGTCTCCCGGAGGATTAGTCATGTTCTTGTGTATTTTCAGTAGAAAATACACCGTGGGGATAGTTGAGTGGTCTTTGTATAGACATTTCAAATCTGACTCTTGCAGGATACCTTTAGTCTCCCAATTAGATACATATTGCTTGACTTTTATCTCCAGATCCTTCATAGGGTTATTTGTTATTTTTTTGTAACATTCCTTGTCATTGAGTTGTTTTTTTGCCTCATCAATATAATTTTCTCTGTACATCAACACAATGTTATGCCCTTTATCTGAAGCTTTGATGATACATTGTGGTAATGAGCCCAATTCATTAAGTGCCTGTACATGTTTGTTGCTCATATTCATTTTGAAGAATTTCTGTTGATTTTTTTCTCATTTTCTTCATATTGTTGATCACCAAATTTTGAAAGGTTCCAATTGTGTTGCCCACTGTCATTGGGGGATTGAATTTTGACTTTGCTTTCAATTATTCAATCACTTTTAGTCGGCATAAAGTCATAAAAGTAAAACACAGCAAACTGAAAATGCAAAGTATATATATATGGTTCAATTCGCTTGCACCGTGTTAGCCATGGGTTCAATAGAATGTTGATCCAGAAGAAAACAATGTTGTCATTTATTTTGCATATTTTTGCATGCTTTTGTGGAATGTCACCACTTCCTCAGGCAGATATGGAATGAAACATTTGAAAAACATCTCAGCATTACAGTTTACATAGCCCCCTCCTCCAGTTAAATATGTTATCTGTGCCTGTCCATCACTGCCTGAGGAAGTGGAGGCATTCCACGAACACTTGGAAATATGCAAAATAAATTACTTTGCTAGCCTAATTAAGCTATTGACTCATTGTGTTCATGTAACAATGCTCTTGGAGATCAAAACCCACTTGCTGACACTATAGGCAAGTGCAAAGTATTCATCCTGACCCACAGCTATTTACATTTGGTACTGATACTTATCTCCAAGTGATGGGGACAGCCATGGGCTCTCGAATGGCACTGCAGTATGCACATTTACTCATAGCACAATTTGAGACAGATTTCCTTGGCACCTGTGACTGCACACCTTTGAGTTACCTGCTCTTCATTGATGACATTATCCTGATCTAGACTGCTGGGGAACAGAACCTTCTAAACTTCGACAGAAGATTTAATGAATTCCACGCAACCATCAACCACAAACTCACCTACTCTCATGATAAAGTAAATTTACTCAAAACCACCATAACCATAAAAGATGGCAAGCTACAGACCACAGTACCTGGCAAACCAACTGACCATGCCAGCTATTTGAAGAGTGGCAGCTTCCACCTAGTGCACACAAAACATGCAACAATATTCAGTCAACCATTAAAACATAATCGAATATGCTCAGACGCAAGGGACCAGGATAAAAACATACAAACTTTGAGATCAGACTTCATAAACCGTGGATACCATAGCATTGTGGATAGTCTGATTAACAAGGCAACATGGATCCCCAGTGCAACATCTTAAACTACAGAGCCAAAGAGACACAAACCCAGGTGCCACTGGTGGGCACATACAATGCAGAGCCGGAAGCCCTCTGCAAGATTGCTAAGGAACTCCAACCCATCCTGCAACAAGATGAACGCCTGAGAAAGGTTTTTCCTGCAATGCCCCTGCTTGCTTTGAGACAATCACCCAATCTGAATGGAATGATGGTCAGTAGCAAATTAGCACAGATTTTGGAACTGTACTTTGCAGAAACAAAAGATGCCTAATCTGCCCACATGTCAATATTTCGTACACAATCAAGGTATCCCACACTGGGCAGGACTACAAAATTATAGGACAGTTTACATGTGCATCCAGCAATATTGTTTACTTCATTATGTGCATGAAATGTCCCCGGATGTGGATGGTATGTTGGGGAAGCTAGTCAACCTCTACATAAACGCATGAACTTCCATTGTCAAAGTGTCAAGCGATGTGCTAATGAGAGTCTAGCGGGTGAGCATTTTTCAGAAGCTAATCATACCCTTGATGATCTCAAGATTTTTGTACTCCGTGGTAATTTCGGGACTAACAAAGCCAGAAAGATCTATGAATTCAAAGGCATGCATATTTTCAGTTTGCTGGCTGTGGGCTTGAACAGACTTTGCAGTTTCATGAGTCACTATTTGCCATACTCTCCTGCACCACACCAAGCTCCTGGGTAAGCTCTCCTGCGTGTCTCCATTTTGCCTTCATTTGGGCATTTGCTACTTTTTCTCCATCATTAAGTCTCCTCTTCCCCCAGTTGATTTTCACACTCCAACCCACTCCCAGCCCCGCCCTCGCCTCTCCCTCTGCACGCTTTGTAAGCTTATGATGGTCTGGGAGTAGAAAAATATGACCAAAAGCACCAGAGTGGTTTTGTCTGCACAAAGAACTCTCCTGAGCCCATTTGCCACACTCTAGGGCAGCCTCACCAAGCTCCTGGGTAAGCGCTCCTGCGTGCCTCCATTTTACCTTCTTTTGGGCATTTAATGCGTTTTTCACCACTGTAAAGTCTCCTCTTCTGCCAGTTACTTTCACACTCCATCCCCCTCCCAGTTGCACCCTGGCTGCTCCCCTACCCACCTTGTAATCTCCTGATTGGTCTGTGTGTAGAAACATGTAACTAGACCATCCTCCTTCAGAGACTTCGCCAGGGCAGCCTTGCCTGGGGAGCCACCGAAGGGCTAAGACAAAGGGCAGCTCCCTTCTTGGACAGCTCCCACTTCCTGTTTGCCCTTGTTCACCCATGGACACCTGACAGAATGTCCTACAGCGACAACTGAGGTAAGGTGGTACAGGTGAAGAGCACACCCATTATTGTGCTCTGGGAAAACCCTGCCACTCTTACTTCCATTACTACCACCTCTTCCTAGCAATGTGATGTTTCCTCTGTGCACTGGTAGATAGCCGATTTGTTGAACCATGCTGTGCTCTGGGTAGCTATTATTATTTCAAACCTTTCCTGCGCTCTCTAGATATCCACTGTGCAGTCAGTGTGTTGCACCTAGGTTATTTGAGTTCAAGAGGTAGGCTGTGTGTCACACTTAGATGGATTTTGTGGCGGGCAATGTGTCGCACTTAAATGGATTTTGGGGCAGGCAATGTGTCACACTTAGATGGATTTTGGGGACGGACAATGTGTTGCACTTAGATGGTTTTTGGGGGCGGGCAATGTGTTGCACTTAGATGGATTTTGGGGTGCCAATGTGTTGCGCTTAGACGAATTCCAAGAACTGGCAATGTGTCGCACTTAGATGGATTTTGGGGATGGGCAATGTGTTGCATTTAGATGAATTTTGGGGTGGCAATTTGTTGCACTTAGATGGATTCTGGGACAGGCAATGTATCGCACTTTAATGGGTTCTGGGGGCATGCAATGTGCCACACTTAGATGTATCTTTGGAGCAGAACTGAGCTGTCCGCTGAGTATAGCCATTACATTTAAACCTGTCGCATTCCATGCTTATGGAACTTTAGCCACAGGCATAGCTGCACTCACGCACGCATTCACCGCCATACACCAGACTAAAACACAAAGCACAACATCTTTTTTGCCATTAGAATGCCGCTCGTTCCTACAACAAAATATTTGGCCTATCTGGTGATGTAAAAAGTATCTAGCACTTGTGAACTCTCCTGACAATCTCTCAGCACGCATCCAGATTCCTGACCATCATGGATAGTTTACTGGGGCTCGGGCATCCCACCAACTCCCTACTTTGGCCAAATGCACACATGCATTCTAATCCTTTGGACAATTTTCCCATACCTTGGACTTCGGTGCCCCGAGGGCATTTCCACCCCAAGCGCATTGAGGCCATACTAATGGGATAAAGGAACTATATAAAGGACAGACTATTACTACTACTACTACTACTACTACTACTACTACTACTACTACTACTGTTGCAACTAACACACTTTCACTTTTTTCACCCATAGAGATATAAGGTTCAGAACATCCAGACCTGACACTTTCCATCATTTTTTGCAAAGCCGTTCAGACATTCAACTGGCACTGCACCAGCCCCACCAGCCTCTCTAAGGCAATGAATTGTTGCCGGAATCCCTCCATTCCAGCCCCATCTGCCATCAAAAGGCCCCAGCTGAAAGCTTCCTAGGTACTTGTCAGGGTCCCTGTCCCTAGTCAAACCTCACCCTTTCCTCTTGATTGTGATGCAACACAATCCTGATATGGTATTTGTCACACAGTTACCACTCTGGGCCCACGGGTCACAGGCCTAACACATAAACTGGCTGTATATACCCCCAGACCTCTAGAGGCACAAGCCTCATATGTTGATGATTGTGCTACCACTGATCTTGTAAAGGGTTTGACCAGACATACCGAGTGTCAACTGGACTGCACATACATTGGCTGACACCTAACCACCCCCTCCTGACTTCCTGAGAGCCCTCTAACAGGGTTGGCTGTTTATTTGTTTTTTCCCTCCTCTCCAGTTTCACTGAACCCTCCTCCACTTAACAGTGTATCATTTAGGCCTTAAAGATATCAGTGTGTGGGGGACTTAATCATCCAATACATGCCTCTCTGAGCAAAACTACAAATCAGGTATAGACAGACATAGATGACAGGGTACTTGCAGGGTGGGGCTATGTAAGCTGTAATGCTGTGATGTTTTTCAAATGTTTCAATCCATCTCTGCCTGGTGAGGTAGAGATATTCCACAAAAGCTTGCAAACATGCAAAATAAATGACTGTTAGCCTAATTAAGGTATTGATTCGTTGTTTTCTTCTGGATGAACATTATAAATATATATATATATACATATATATATAAATCAGGTCTAAATTATGCGCAAACCCATATAGACCTTTACAAGTTCACACCCAAGCTAAAATGTATCAAATAATATGCCATCTGAGGGGGGCGCTGTTGCGCACACGTGAAATGGCCGCCTGAATGTGCTGCTCCAACTTGAGCAACATCCTGATATCTGAATTATCCTCACCGGTGCCGCGTTAGGCACAGCAAAACAATGGAACTGGTGCATGAGAGCATTGTGCTACTGCTGCCAAGTCGCTGCCCCTCGCATTGGAGCCGACACAGAGATAATTGCATCGTTCTGGCCGCCAACTGTACCAGGAGCCGTGACCCGTGACACACATACACCCTGTACCATCTCCCGCCGGCTAGAGAGGTGCTGCTTGGGTGGCCTTGGCGGGGGGAGGAGCCTCTTCTGTTCTGTGGTCCGGACTGCGGGGCCTTCTCTGCAGTGCCTCTGTCGGAACAGTCCACACTCTCCGGTCTGCTGGACCTGGCAACGGGGAATTACTTGGGTGTCCCCTGCAGTGACCCTGCCGGCACTACTGCAGGTCCCCTGTGCCCCGGATCTGGCTGCCACATCGACCGCATGGTGGACCCCACTCAACTAGTACCCCCCCCGGCCTGCATATGGGACGTCTTCACCCAACCATCCCCAACAATAGGAGTCATCCAGGCGACGGGGAGCTCGAGCGACCCCACAGAAGGTAGTGGATGTGAAGACAGGGGATTGCCCATGCGGACGGAGCACAGCGCCAGACCTCCTCGCCATCTTACCAACATTGCGAGCACGGAGCCACAGTGACGGTAAGCTCGCCCCCACATCGCAGTGACTGATAGGACCAGCGGAGCTGGTTGCTCCTAACCTTGGCTCCCGCTTCTTAGGGCCCTACTTCCCCACTCTACAGTTCAACTAAGCCTACCCTGAGGATGGACAGCATACACTGGGCAGCTGATATTGGAGCTCTCCAGGATCCAGGTCGCTCGGAGATACGGGGAGGGGGGACTCCCCAGACTTATTATCAAGAAAATGGGGCACCCCATATCCCAGCTAATGAAAGAGCGGAGGCACCCTAGCACTCTCGTCTCAGGAAATTAATGACGGGTTTCGCTATTTCTATGAAACGCTTTACACTAATACTGGCACTGCCCCCACAGCTGGGATCAAAACCTTTCTGGAGAGACTGCAGCTCTTGATGCTGTCCGCACAGACCAGGGTAACCCTGGACCAGACGGTGTCAGCGGAGGAGTTAGCTAAGGCAATAGACTCCTTGATATTGGGTAAGGCGTGTCCATGGATGGGCTCACTACTCAAATGCTATAAGACTCGTTTGGTTCCCCGACTACTCGCTGTATGGGAGGAAGCATGCGTGGTTGGTTAACTTCCCCCCTCTCTTAGAGAGGTGAACATCTCAGTATTACTTAGACCTGGCAAACCAGCTACGCAATGCGGCTCCTACCGACCACTTTCTCTTAAAAATATTTGCCAAGGTACTGGCCCTTCGGCTTGCACCATACATGTCATTTGTAGTCCACTCAGACCAATCAGGCTTTATTCCATGGCGCTCCACCTCTTTTAATCTATGCCATCTCTTTAACATTCTCGCCCAATTGACCCTAGTGCACAAGCTGTGGCAGCCACTTTAGACATGCAAAAAGCGTTCATCTCAGTCTCTTGGGGTTTCTTTTGGCTGGTGCTGAAGAAGAGCAATTTTGACCCCCACTTTATATCTTGGGAGAAACTGTTATATGCCTTTTGTGTGGCCAGGGTCCGTACCGAAGAAGGTTGCTTCACTCAATTTGAGAAAGCCAGGGGTACCAGACAGGGCTGCCCCTTTTCTCCACTAATATTTGCGTTGGCTATCGAACCTCTGGCGGACCGGATCCATCAGTGACACGCCCATAGGGATAGAAGGCTATCGGAGGATCCTGAGATCATCTCTCTCTACGCAGACAATGCCTTACTTTACATCAGCTCTCCCAAGGATAATCTGGCCCCTATACTAGACAACGTCATCCTTTTTGGTGAACTTTCGGGTCTAAAGGTTAATTGTACTAAGTCCATATTGTTCCTGTTGACCAATACCACTGATCCCCCGGGAGATCTCTGGGTGTTCACGTGGTACCCAATAGAAATCACCCATCTTGGGATAGTAGTCACACGTCACTGGATCCCTCTTTATGATCTCAATTTCGGGAATTACCTCATTTCGCTTGCCAGAAAAACGGCCGATTGGGCTAAATTGCTGATCACACTAGCCGGGAGGATGGGCATTCTCAAAATGATAGTCTTACCACAACTCCTGTATAGATTCCAAAATGTACCGATCTGGCCAGGTCAGGAGCTCTTTAAATCACTGACCTGGACCGTTAATGCCTTCCCGGGCTGTTCATCCCAAATCTGAAACATTAGCTACCCCAACTGCGCAGGGTGGGTTCAGTGCCCCCAACCTTGAGGGAGACTGGATCGCTGCACAAGCCCATTTCGCTGCATTCTGGTTTGATCCCGACGGAATTCTCCCCCGTCCCACATCAAACTCGAGCGCTTGGCAGCTGACAAGCTGGATATCCGCTCTTTGGTTCTTCCTTTCCCTAAGTCTCAAACTAGACCCTATGGACCCCACTGGATCCATGAAGATGGCATGGAACAAACTCTGGAAAAGGTCAGGCAACCTACACCCATTTCATGGTAACTTTCCCCTGTGAAACTATCTCCCTGATTCCCCATGTGTAGATTCCACCACTGGGTCACCGAGGGCTTTGCCACTTAACATAATGTGTTCACCTTGGGGACGTTCACTGAATGGCCAGACCTACCTGAATCCTTGCGAGTGTGGCCTTCACCACTGGATTCAACATGCAGGGCTCCGCTGAACTCTTAAGAGCAGATGGCCTGTATTCCCCTCGATTCCCCCTGACGATTCCCTGCTTGCCGAGATCATGATGGGTAGTGCCTCCTGGGGGAGGGTCTCCAGACTATATGGCCTTCTTCAGGGCAGAATGATCCACCCACATGAGGGGCTCAGGGAGACATGGAGTAGGGACCTAGGCGCTGAAATGACAGATCAACGTTGGGAGTCTATGTGTGCCCGCACCCAAGAAGTCTCCTTCAACTCTAGATTTAAATTGATCCAATTTAAAATACTCCACAGATACCACTATACTCGAGTCAGGCTACACCGCATGTCAGCGGATCATCCCTCTGAATGCCCCAGGTGTAGAGCGGCCAATACAGATTACATACCCATACTCTGGCCCTGCCCGAATTTTCCCCCATTCTGGAAGGAGGTATTCACAACTGTTTCTCAAATACTCAAGTGCACTATCACACCTTCCCCATTGGCATGCCTCTTGTTAATGAATTTCTCTGTATGGGACGTGATTTCAGGAAACTGCCCGGATAGTGCATGCTGCTTGCGACCCACTTGTTACGTTACATCAGCAGGGGATCCATTGTACTTCATTACGTACCCCTACATTGTGGGGTACTGCAAGAACCTGGAACTCGCTATGACATAAATACAGGTTGCCATGGAGCTTGTTTAGGCCACGTAAACGTTCTTGTCAGCTGACAAGGTCCAGGTGTGCTCCTTGTACATGGAAGCCACGCCCCCTTGTGTTTTAAATCCTGCGGCCGCGTGAATCTCATTGCTGCTAATTGAAACGTTACTCTCGTACCGTTCGTGGGCTATTTTCAAGCTTTGTTCTCCTCGGATTACTCTCGACTCGGTTACCAGACCTCTGCTTTCGCTAATTGGATTGCTTACCTGGATTCCCCTTTGTTGACTTTGTTTGCTACAGCGTTTTTGTTGGGCACGGACTTCAATCCTGACCGTTGACGTACTTTCTCAGGAGACCTCCCGCACAGCTGATCATTTCTTCCGGTCCTGCGTCAACACTCCTCCCTCACAGCGGGGCCGATCCTTTGGTCCTGTTACAATGCTCTCTCAGTCTCCTCATGTACTGACGAGTCTGACCAACAAGCGTAAGTCTGCCATTTGTTATTTACTGTATAACTACGGTATTGTATGTCCTAGTATTCCGACATTCCTTCATCCTCGTTAATGCTCATATATTAGACCACTACAGCACGCATTTAGGATTCCTGGGTCCTTATCCTGTAATTCTGGAAATTTTGTACATTGACTTTTACTGGAGCATGTTTTGTTTGTTCTGATAAAGTGCATTTTTAACGCTTTCCAGTACATGTACCAACCCGGACCTTGCGCGTCCCTCGTGCCGATCGGGAGTATTTTCCCATACTAACCTTACCAGTTTAATATTTTTTCCTGTCGTTGTGTTCTACCCCATTTGGATTTTACCTCAGTATCAGTCCCATATCAGGTTAGTCTATCAAACATAATCACTCCATATGTAGTTCTGAATTGTCATTGGTTCTTCACCTGGGGTGTTTCTTCTGTATAGGTACAGGACCCCTATCTCTGTCCAAATTCACCTACACCAAACTCAGGTACTTGTTGTTCTAATAGAATTGCTGTAAAACACATAATTGCATTTTACCTAATCATTTTTGTGATTCCTTTGCAGCATTGGTTTGCCGGTGCACGTGTTCCCTGCTCTTTTGTGCGATAGACAACTCTGTCTGTTTTTACCTAAATAGCAGAGTGGTACATTGTAAAGAAGAGCCCCTCATTAAGAGGAAGCCTGATTCTTTGAGATCAGGGGATCTGGGATTCTGGAGACTGATTACTGCTTACTCATATCACAATGCTCGCCTTTGGAGGTTGCATAACTACCTTCCAACATGGTGAGTAACACCACTGTATTCTGTTAATCTGTTTGTGCCCTAGGGCTCCCACTTTTAACCAATGGCTACAGGCGGTCACTTGGGTCTCCGATACTGAAGAGCGCTGGGCAAGCTGGCAGTAAGCAGACCTAGAAACATCTGGACTCCCTTACGCTCATATTTACTTTCCTCTTCCAGTGAAGACGAGGACGATATTGACGACCCCTCGGTCCATACACATAGCCCCACTTGAATTGTTTGTCTGCTCCTTAGATGCCCACCCCATCCGTTCTAAGATGCATATGTTTGTTATGCACGGTCCTGCGCGACCACAATACCAGACTATGTACTTTCTTGTAAAATGCTGATTGCTCGTGTGCTGCTCGCTGTTCTCTGTTGTATCGTCAAGCAAGTTGAATAAATGTTTAAACAAAATAAATAATATGCAACCCACGAAGAAAGTCATGAGGTGGAAAGGAGATGCAACCCACGAAGAAAGCCATGAGGTGGAAAGGAGAATTGAGAAACCATCTAAACTCATCATCAAAGAAATCCCAGCATTAAAGGCTCTGTATGATCTAGAAATATTGGAAGATGGAGAATCAATACAACGTAACTGCTCCTCATTCAATGCTCTCCTCTATATTTATCCTTCTCGATCTATCTGCGGCATTCAATACTGTTGATCACACTCTTCTTATTTCCTCCCTTTCTTCTTTAGGTATTACTGGGTCTACCCTTAAATGGTTCCACTTGTATTTTGTCAGCGGTACTATTCTGCAATTTGGGCTGAACTCACTTCTTCTTCTCTATGGTGTCCCTCAAGGCTCTGTACTTGGTCCTCTCCTTTACTCCCTCTGCACTGCACCACTCAATGCTCTTATTTCTTCATTTAATCATTCTTTTTATCTGTATGGAGATGATACACAAATCTTTCTCTCTTTTTCTTTCCTTGACTCTATTCTGCACTCCACTGTATCAACACATCTTTCTGCTGTCCAAAACTGGTTGTCTTCTCATTTTCTACACCTCAATCCTTCTAAGACTGAGGCTCTGTTTTTCTGGCTTCAACTATTCTGTTTACTCTTCCTCCTCTGTCTCTCTTTTTTCCTCCTTCCTCTCTGCCCTTTTCCTCTTCTGCATGTAATTTGTAGGTTATCTTTGATCCCTCGCTTTCCTTTAAAGTGCATATCTCTTCTATTGCTCGCGCCTGCCGCTATGCCCTTTTTGACATTTGTCGTGATTGCCCCTATCTCTCATTTCATGCTACTAAACTTATGTTTGCTTGGCCTTTTCTGGTATTGACTATCACGCTTCTCTTTTTCTTGGCCACATTGCCTCACATCTTCTTCCTCTCTGATCTGTTTATAATTATTTGGTTCATCTTCTCTTTACCTTTTTGGTCATCTATATCATCTTCTTGACTGTCTATTTCACTGCTTGCCGTTGAATCATGTATTCCATACCATTTTCATTCTATTGTTTTTAAAAGTACTCATGGTTCAGCGCATCCTTATCTTTCTTTGCTAGTCTCATTCTATTCTCCCTCTTGCACTCTCCGATCACAGAATCTGCTTTTTCTCACTTTCCCCAAACCCCCGTGCTGCTTCCCGTTTCCGATCTTTTGCTCTCTTAGCCCCTAGACACGGGAATTCTCTCCCTCTCTCTATCAGCTCTTCTTCATCTCTTTGTATTTTTTCAATCTAACCTGAAAGTTAATCTCCTCTCCTTCTTTCTACTTAATAATTGTCTGTTTCTCCTCTTCTGTTTTTAGTTATTTTATGCATTATCATTTACATAGTACTGTTTTTCTAATATTTTGTAATAGCGCTTTTGGCGAAAAGTGCTTTATAAATTCAATTAATGAATGAAATGAAGATATAATGAATGAATTGGATCTCATCCACTGTGGTATCAATACTCGATTAGCAGAGGATAGCAGCTCCTAACCCCACTCATGGTTACATTCAATGGTACCAAATAGCTCCTGCCGGTACATCTTTAATTATCTAGTCTTAGATGATATAAAGCGACTAGCCAAACACAACCCATTGAAAAATAGGGACAATATCAATTATAAACAACATAAAATCCTACAAGATCTGAAAAATGACCCAACCATAATAATTAAGCCCTCTGACAAAGGGGGAAATATTGTAGTGATGAACTTAGAAGATTAAATCCAGGAAGCCAACCGCCAATTAAATTACATCACACATTAGACCAAACTGAAAGAGAACCCCACAAACATATATATGAGAACTTAATGCAATAAAACACCTGAAATTCAGCTAAAGCCACCTTAATGTCATGCCCCCTTTTGTGGAGCCTATGGCGACAATGATGACATCACAGATGACATCACTGAAGACACACTGGTGACATCACTAATGCCATCTATGACATAAACAGAAGTTTGTTTATTAAAAAATTGGATACTATTTAAACATTATTTTTACTTTGTACAGTATGTGTTTTAACATGTTAATCACTTACAAAAGACACACAGAAAGAAATATACATCTGTATACATGTTTTCGAGCAAATGTTGAATTTGAAAATGTCTTTTCTTTACATTTATAAGTTTAGAGTAATAATCCCTCTTTTAACACCCATGTATGAAAATTCTTAAAATATAGACTGATACTCAGTTGTTCCCTGTTTTAAAGCACTTTTGTGCCATTTTGAAAATTATATGTGCACACATGTTTCTGACAATAAAACAATTGAGTATTTACATATGTTTATTTTAAAACATCATAAATTATTAGGGTTCAACATGTGTCGCTTTCTATTTATTTCTACTATTTATTTTGTAAATGTATATACTTATTATACTATAGTGAACATGTCTTAGATATATTTTGCACAAACAGGAACATTCTAAGCAGTGTACTATTTTTAATTCAGATATCATCTTTTACCAACGTATTACAAAGGAAAGCTTTACAAGTAGAGAGATATGCTGCATGTGTAGCTGTTCACTGTTTTAAACTATGTACTCATTGTTATGAACTATTCTAAAATACTAATATCACATTTGTAGAAATGTAAGTGTGGTCTAAAGATGGGCAAACACTTGCAACCCATTGCTCAAAGACGTTCATCGATCATAAACTGATTTTGACCTGTTTTGACACTGGTATTGTTATGTCTAAAATATTGCAGGCTTTGAGAGGTGGCTGGCCTGAGGGAGCTACCCTTTTCCTCACTTTAAAGCCAAGAAGGGTTAGTCCAGGTTACTTCATAAATGGGAGACCTGGGACACCAGTGATATTTCAACCCTGATGTCAATGTAGCTGTAAAATATCTATTTTTTTATCATGTATAAAAGATTGCAGGCTTTCTTTGAGAACTCACAATGTTTTAAGTTAATGAGTTGTGTGATTAAATAATTTGCCAAGGATCACACACTTTGGTTAAGCAGTGTACTACAAGCTCCTTCTTTTATGGTCGGTTTTATGGTCGGTCTCTTGGTGAATGTTGTGATACATCACACAACCCCAACTAACCACATTCAAACAGCATTGAAAAGGGAAAGCATGACTGGCTGCTTGAATAAAACATGTCCAGGTACTTTTGTCCCCTGTGAGAAACCTGAGGGTATGCTTACTCCCACTCCCCTTGGATCCTCTATGCAGGTGGCCAGGGAAAGGCAATCACATTTGGATCCGGACCCTGGGGCTGGAGAAGCGAGGGAGGAACACCTGGGTGGAGGGTCCTTGAGGATTGGGAGTGGGATGCCCCTAGGTGAGACATGGTATGCCCCTTTTCCTAGGAACAGTCAGCATAACCCTCCCCCAAACTTTATAGGCTGCTACAAGCCAATTCCCCTCAAGATTCCACACATAACACCTGACAGTACTGAGACAAAATAGAGGCAACTGAGAATAATGAAGATTACCCCTCTTTACCACCTAGGTACTGAGATGAGGAAGCTGCACCCCAAACACCTGGAAGTTCAGGCATGCTTGTCTAACTATAGTCATTCAGGTTTAATTAATCTGTCCCACCTGCAGCCTGTTAGAGAGCTGCAGGTGTGTAAAGTGAGCAACCAATGAGGAGATCTAGAGCCTGCCAGGAGAAACCAAGAGAAACGTGAAGGAGAAGCAGAGAGACCAGCAGGGGATCCGCTCTTCGAGGGCCAGCCGTGGTGGGACTGGACACCAAACCATGCCTCACAGAGCACTGTCCGCATTTGTAAGAAGCAGCAAGGTGAGCAGGGCTCGCATTGGCGGTGTTCCCTGCCCAAATGTGAAGTGGAGACCACAATAGAAGCCGTGAGGAGCAGGATCAGGCAGCTGCACTGGGTGACTTTTTGCCCGAATCATAGTTGGGCAGAGGGGTAATGCAGCAGTAATAGCGCTACTGCTGCATTTTTGCCGTTCCGCCCAACTTATGATGAGGCCCTTTGCAGGCAGCTGGTGCGTGTCAGAGAGACATGCGCACATCAGTAAGCTACAGGACGACCCGCAGGCAGCAGTAGCAAACCGCTGGTGAGTGTCAGAGGGACACAGAGGCACCGGATGGCTCTGAACAGGAGTGCAGGCAAATGCCCATCTGCATAAGGAATGTTGAACTTTATGAAAACGTAATCTTGCAAGAAGCCAAGGTATACTGAATACTGAACTACATGAAACTTTAACATTGCAAGAAATCAAGATATACTGAATACCGAAATACATGAAACTTTAACATTGCAAGAAACCAAGATATATTGAATTTCGAACTACATGAAACTTTAACATTGCAAGAAATCAAGATATACTGAATACCGAAATACATGAAACTTTAACATTGCAAGAAACCAAGATATATTGAATTTCAAACTACATGAAACTTTAAAATGGCAAGAAATCAAGATATACTGAATACCGAAATACATGAAACTTTAACATTGCAAGAAACCAAGGTATAATGAATACCGAACTACATGAAACATTACCAGTGTAAGAAAGAAAGGTATGCTGAATACTGAACTTTATGAAATCTTAACATTACAAGGAAATGCAGATATACTGAATCCCGAGACTGTGGGCCTCATCAAAGCCTTGGCGGTATCCTGGTGGTAAATCTGCTGGGATACCGCCAATGCATATTGCGTTACCTCAACTCGGTCCAGCGCTATTAGCACCAGATCCCGAGTTGTGGTAAAGCTGTAAATTCCCATTTTGTTAAGAGTCCATACAGTCATGTTGGACGCTATTGCGCCATGGTAATGGCACCGCAAATGGGTGGAAACTCACCAGATTTAATTTCAGCTCAAAGCTGGAGGTAAAACTGGGTGACTTTTTGCCCGACTCATAGTTGATCGGAGGGGTAATGCAGCAGTAATAGCGTTACCGCTGCATTTTTGCCACTTTGCCCAACTTATGATGAGGCCCTTTGACTTTTGAAAACGGCATTATATGCAAACTTCCCATTGAGATAAACAAACACATTGAATTGCAAACTCTCAAACACCTTCACCTTGAAAAAATGCAAGTGTGCCTTAAAACTTGAATAGGATTAAGAAACATAAGAATACTTTTAAACTCTGGATTGAAACTCAAATCATAGTAAAGCCGTGTTGCACAGTGAATTACATCTACTCTTACAATTGACTACAGTAAACAGTAAAGAAAGCATGAATAATGAACTTTCATGAATGAATGCAGTGTGGCAAAACAACTACTTGGCAAAGGGTGTGTGATACATGGTGGCAGAGCCAGGAGGCAATTCAGGAAAAGCCAATGGATATAAGATTGCACCCTAAAAGCCAGGAGACCAACACAGCAGAGTCAAGTAAGGGTGTCTTGGAGCACAGCAGCAAGTGCCACAGAACTTGTATGTTGTGCTAAGAAAGACCCTCGTTGCAAGGCCTGTGATGGGTGGACTGTGTGGCTTGACAACTGCGCCTAGACCAGAGGATCCTCATTGGTGAAAGCAAAGGACACCCCGAAACCAGCCTAATAGGAGTCCAGGAATCCTGGTTGCGTGACCTGTGATGGGTGGATCGTGTGGTCTAACAACTGCTCCTAGACCAGAGAATCCTAATTGGTGAGAGATAAAGACATTACGATACCAACTCAACAAAACCACTCCAACACTTTTGAATTATACTTGTTGTCTTGGGTACGGAATCCTGAGACCCTTTTTGGTTCTGGATTGTATTACTTAAAACTTGGGGAAGGGAACCCCAAGGATTGGTCTGGAACTATATTGCCTTGAACTGAAGAAGGTAACTATTCAGACTACTCTTTCTCTGAACTTTCTTATACCTGGGAAAGAGGAACTGAGAGAAAACTGCGAGCTGGAAGAAGCTCAGAACTTTGAGTTAAACACTATTTCTTTTGAGTTTGACATCCCTACACATTGGTTTAATATAGTTGTGAGGACAAGGATAGGTTTTGGACATGAATGGACGTTTAAGTTGAACTCTTTGACACAGACTTTCCTTAGTTTTATTCCGGTAGGGCAAGTTCGGCCTTCAACCATCCTGACATTTCAGTTAAATAAAATATCTTTTGTTTACACTTGAAGTCTGTTGTCTGTGTCATACTTCATGATGCCTTCACACCCCATAGAAAAAATCTAAAGCTAGCCCCCATGAACATACGCTCAGTAAGTGAACATAGATCTTAAAGTGAAATATGCAAATGTGGTTCAATTGGCTTTCCCCTTAGAAGAAAGTGTGCAAAATAAAATAGAGTTGGACATTTAAAAAAAAAGTAATGAACACCAAACAAATAACCTGAGAGAGAAAATAATAAATATGCTGGCAAAGTATTAAATGTCCTCGCTTTTTAAACCCAGCAATCTGTCGTGAAGCTTCCCCTGGAAAACAAAATATGAATATGAAACAAGTGGTTTATGGGTAAGCGTCTGCACTGAGAACATGGCAACCTGAGTAAAATTCTGGTAGCCAAATACTTGAGCAAGCTTGCCAACCTAAAATAAAACCAAGGGCTTGCATCTTCCCTCTGAAAAAAAATTACGCTGTCCACCCACATGTAGCATTTACTTGTCCCCTGAAATCAGCCACAATCAGGGGCAAATAACTCCACCAGTGTCCAGGATTGCAAATTCTCTTGCCACATTGTAGAAAAATACTGATGACTTACTTGCCTTCTCATCTCCCCACCTCTCCCACATGTCTGGCTTTCAACAATTGTGAGAAACCTGATGGTATTCTCCCACCCACTCCCTCGGGATCGTCCATTCAGGTGGCCAGGGAAGGGCCATCACTTTTGGATCCCAACCATGGGGGTGGAAAAGCGAGAGAACATTACCTGAGTGGAGTGTCACTGGGGTTTGGGAGGTGATACATGGTATTTTCCCAATTCTGAAAACACCTTACCCTACTCTCCTTCAGCCTTTGTAGGGTGTTTACAATCTCACCTCATTTCCCCCTCCACATTTCCAAGAAATACTGTGACGAGGAGGAGGCCACTAAGATCAATGAGGATTACCCATAGGAATAACATGGGGAAAGTAAGGGCAACCTACTTTAGAGAAGACCATGTTCCCACTAACAGAGTCAGACAGAGTCAGGCATGGGTAGATAACCATTCACACCTGACTCCACTTGACTCTACTTGACTGTGTGTTCAGCTATAAAAGGTGGCGGTGAGTCACAGAGACTTGAATGAGCTGGGGATGCAGTCTAGACCAGTGAAGCCCAGAAGCGGAGAGAAGCAGGATCTGAAGGCAGGAGGAAGACGGTGCACAATCTGGCCCGGTGTCTGCAGACTGCAGCATGGCGAGGGAACCATGCCTCCAGGGAGCCAGAGAAGCGCTGCCTGCAATCTGCAGGCTGGGTCCAGGAAAGTGCTCATTCCCTTGGGGCCAGTGCAAACCCCAAGGGGTTCTGAGGGGCAGATGATGAGACCCTGACCTCAATTCTGCATTGCCTGGAGGAGCTGCCTCTCTACACGACGCTGCCTGGTGAGTTTCATGATGAATGTAAGAGAAACTCAGGAGCATGCGTTTAAATAAGTGCGGAGTGGGAGAAAGGCACGAACAAGAATAGCGACACAGAATTGGAAAGAAAGAAAAGTGTGAAAGTTGAAAGTGAAAGAAAAGCAAAAGGGCCAAAAGTGCGGCGAGGAGACAGAAAGCAAAGGAAAAGCAGTGAGAAAAGCAGATCTGGGTGAAAGGCAAGTAAACGCCAGATCAAAGCAGAAAGCGTGAAAAAGTGGGAAAGAATCAGCGAGTGGCCCATAGTGAGAGTGGGGTATGAGAAAAGCAAAGAAGAGGCTGGGGCACACAAAGGAAGGTGCAGGGTTAACGCAAAGGACATCAGATCACTAAAGAGGGTGCAAGTGTGCACAGAAGGAAAAACGGAACAGAAAAATCCCAGGGGCACATTAAAGAGGGTGCAAGTGTGCATAGAAAGGAAAGCAGAAGGGGTGCATATAGCATCTGAAGGAAACAAAGAGGTAACAGAAGAACGTGAGAGCAAAGAGAGTGGCAAGAGGGTCAGAGTGGTCATGCCTAGGAAAAGTAAAAAGCCTGACGTTTTCGAAAGAAAGCCTCTGATTCTACCGCAGTCAATGGTGTAACTACAAGAGACTATTGGAGACGGTCTTACGAATAGCTCTGTAGATTGAACTTATTTGTGTGACATTGACCCAACAGCACCTGGTGAAAAGACCACCTGAAACCAATCCTGATTTCCATTGTTGTTGAACCACTATTTTTCTTATTTTTGAAAATTCTTCCTATCACATTTTATATAGAGTGAGGTCAAGCATAGGTTTAGATACAGACAGACTTTTATGTTGGACTCTTAGACAACGTCAGCCATTCGAAACATCAGTTGAGGGAATGATCCCTTTACAGTTAGGGCCAGTCAGCCATTGCATCAACCCAGAAACCTTGGCAAATAAAGGTTTTTCAAACAAACCCATTTGAGTCTGTGTATCTCTTGATGGCATGCCTGTCTCACACAATACTCTGCTTTATAAAGATAACTTAGTACACATACCATATTGTCAATGGATTATATAAATCATTATCTAAATATGTTAGGCAAAAAGTGTAAAATTGTTGCTTTATTCCCCCCATCTTGACTAGGAAACTACAAATACCAGAATTCATTTCAGCAAAAGAATGGTCTCTAGTGCAATACTTTCAAGGACTGACATTAGCACGTTTATAAAAAAGAAAATATGGATGCAGTGTGTTTTGAGATATGTAAAACTAAGAAAACACATGGCATCCAGATCTGTGGACTGTTTCCCATGCATGAAGTAACCAGGACTGACCCTCCTTAGCTTCACAGCGAGGAAGGTGCCTGCCCCCTCAGGCCACGTTGCTCTAAATGGTCTTTTAACATTTGCTCATTTATTAGGCAACGTGGCCTGAGGGTGCCAGCCTCTACTTTGCTTTAAATCTAGGCAGGGTCAGTCCCGGTTCTTGCCTTGATGAGAGTGATTTTTCACCCCTGACGTCACTGTACCTGTCAATAACTTATTTTTTTTCTATAGCCGTGGCTACAGAACTACAGATAACCACGGCCATCTGTAGTCATTTGATGTATGAACTACAGATAGCCGCGGTTATCTGTAGTTTTCTATAGCCACGAATATCAGAAAAACTGCTAAAAAAATGCTTTCTTGGCCACACCAAGTGCCCCCGTCATCTGTGTAAGCCCCCCCACTCACCAGATGGCCTCCTCGCCTCCCCTGTCCTCTCCCAGCCACAACACACGCTGTTTCTGTGATGCAGTTTGCTTTGAGACGTTGGCTATTTGTGGATATCGCTGATGTTACAGAAAAGCTTTGCGTTGCAAACTCTGTCTCTATACCCCCTCCAACGCCCACATTTCACTTGGTGCACTATAGCTACCCCCACCTCTAGTCTGATGGCATTTGCGTGTTTTTTTTTACCTGCAAATGGCTGTTTTCCTATGTTTAGTTTTCTGATAACATCGGCTATAACCTCGGGCTGTCTCTTGCATTGAGCAAAAACAAAGATGGCGGCTGTTTCATTTAAAAAAAATCCCGGATTTGGCAATTTACCCGAGATATAGGTATCTATTTTTGAGACGGGCACCTCCTTCACCGTCAAGTATATTAAAAAACGACTGTACGGAATAACCTCACATATTGCTCTCTTTAAGCAATTCAATAAATTGCCACAACCCCAGCACAGTTATTGTTTATGGAGCAATAGAATATGTGGGGCATTTTGTTTCTAGAGCACAATGTTGACAGAATCAGTTATAAGGACTTCTACTGTTCACAGATAAGTCACAGTGAGATAATATTATGTGTCTAAGAACAGATGCTGCACTTGAGTGGTGATGCATGAATTTGAGTCCAGTCTGAAACATAGAATGTTGACCTCCTATATCATCAGGCTCTAGTTGGTAGAAAGATCTGTTTTTGTCTTTCAATAATACTCTATCCACAACTCATAATAAACCATTCCGACGGACATATACATCTTTGTAGAAATGTGTTAAGCAAAAAACGGATAATTGTAGCTTTGTCTTCCCCATTCTGAACAGAAGCCTAAATGTATCAGTACGCAACGCAGTGTAAGACTAAATAATGCCCTTTGAGTTTTGCAAATGTACTATCAAGATTTAGGGTGCAAAAAAATATGCTAATGAGGTCACCTGGTTTTGTCGTAATTTTACAAGGACATTCAAGTTGCGACTAGGTAGGGTTGGCCTGGCCTCAATGCACTGGAATATGAAGGGCCTTAAAAATGTAACAATACTGTACAACAATGTTCTTTGTCACCAACTCCTTAGACACCCACCTGCCTCTCGCCTGTTAATTGCCTTATCTCAATGTGTGTGCAGGAACAGAGGCAAAGAGCCTGGCAGCATGATTGTAGATACTGCAAATACAATGTTACATGGTTTTTATTTGCAAAAGAACAAACGTATTTCTCAGTGGTCGGCAGTTGTTTAAAGGAAGTGTGGCAAATGTCAGGCCATTTTTATGTTTGGGGCCAAGTGAATGCTGAAAGTTGGCTTTGATTTCTCAAAACAGCTCTCGTCCACTGACAAATATGTTATTTTACATAAAAAAGGATTTAACAGAGATTTTTCAGTGCCTGTGCGTGTCTGATAACTTACATTGGAATATCCACTAAAACAGCCCTGGTGTACAAATATGTATGCTGCAAAATCTATGTTACATCCTTGTTTAGTTGAACAAAACTATTTGTCACTAGTCGGGGGCTATTGTGAGGAATTGTGGCAAATTGTGTGATACGTTTATTTTTTTTATTTTTTTGGGGGGGGATTCATGGTCACATAAAAAGGCTCATAATTGTCTACAATTGTTCAAAGTAGCACCTGCCTCTGACAAATGGTACCTGTGCATGTCATATTCAAACCTTACATTTGAGGCAAGGGGGGGAAAAAAGAGGGCCCTGTGGCACACATAGACACTGAAAGATCCATGTTAAAACATTTTTATAAATACAAATATGTGTCAGTGGTTAAAGGTTATTTTGAGGAATTTTAGCCAATTTTGAGAAGTGAATCGGCAGCCACAGAAATGGCTCAAATGTGTCCACAATTCCTCAAAATAGCCCCTGGTCACTGGCAAATACCTTTATTGTATTTTTACAAAGAAAACAATGTAATGTACAACGTGCAGTGTTTTTATTAAGGTCAGGGGACCGGAGAGGAAGCAATGGGAGAAAGCATACAGGCATAGTGGAACACCATTCCAAGTACTCTCATATGTGCCCCTTTTGTATGTGCACTTTAGAAAACGTCGGGTTTTATTTTTATGCCAAGCCTATATTTTAAATTGACAGAGAACATTAAAGCCACTTTTAAAAAGTAGAGCTTTTTATCAACATAAGCCGGCCCAATTCTATTGCCTGATGCTACAATTTATCAGTCATTTCGTACAAGAAAGGGCTTTCTGGGCCCACTTATGTAGGAAGAGATTCTTAGAAGGCTGGCAGGCGGGTTGGTGGTATTTATCTCTTCAATTATTTATGAAGCAAGTATAATTAATGTTACGATATTGTCTTGTTAATGGCAGTTTTATGTAATTGATTTTTAAATGATTTGTTTTGGGCGAAATGATGATTATATATATGAATGGTTGTGATTATATTGTGTATTTGTTTTATGATTGTGAAATTTGTTGGATAAGCGTTATTGATTGAGATTTCAAAATGCATAAAACCATCCAAGATGAGAGAAAAAAGGAACTCCAGTTGGTATCCTATAGGCCCAACTTTGCGACCAGGTGGATGCTTTAGTGATTAGAAATAATGAATCCACTTGTGGTGTAATCAATTTAACATCTCTGGATAAATCACATTCAAGCAATTGAGGAGGCCAAAACATAAGGCAGTCA
The DNA here is from genome assembly GCF_040938575.1 of Ambystoma mexicanum. Taxonomy (NCBI): domain Eukaryota; kingdom Metazoa; phylum Chordata; class Amphibia; order Caudata; family Ambystomatidae; genus Ambystoma; species Ambystoma mexicanum. Next base: position 899,415,135 of record NC_090925.1, read on the forward strand.
TGCAACCGTGGTTGGAAAAAATATTCCAAGCCCACCTCTGCCACTGCATACTTCTTTGTTAACAGCGTACTAGGTCCATGCAATCGCAAATCCTCTGCAATAACGGTGGATGGAGAATTTAGGTGGGACTACTAAAATTGTGAGAAGGGTCAACAAGCAAAGCAAGCTTTGGCGTAGCAGATTTCAAGTGAAAGGAGCCATTCTCTGAACTCAATATGTGCTAATGTTATCTATATTACTGGTGTTCCCAGAGGAAATTATGAAAGGGGGTGCATTGACCAATACGGTTATACATTGGATTTTATTAGCACCCTGGAGGGGGGAGCTAGCCAATCAGGTGACTAGGAGCACAGGCTTGAACGGCTGGTCAAAGCCTGTGTTCCAACCCACCTGATCGCCGGCTCACCCTTTCGCCATCTTCCCCCACCCTCCATCCCCTTTTTTTCTGTCCTTCCACCCCCAACTTACTGTATCTCTGCGGCAGCACCACTTTTCTCCTTCGCCATTCCTTCCTCTTTGTTCCAGCAGGCCGCAATGGCAAGGGAAGATGGGCTCCCCACAGAGCCCTGCTTTCCTTTCCATGGAGGCCATCTTGGAAAAGGTTTTTCCTTCATACAACAGTGCCCCGTGCACGTCCCGTTGTATGAAGGAAAATCCTTTCTTTTAACACCCCAGGTTACTGCTTTGGCAGCCTGGGGGGCTAAAAGCCTTAATACCCCGTTCCAGGGGCTGGAACGTGCTTACGGCCGAGAGCCCTCGTTATCCGCTGCGCTGTTACCCTCGTTCCATCCCTTGGAACGGGGGATTAACACCATAGTGAATGTCCTCCTCCCAATTGAATTCAGGACATTACCATCCAGTGATTTTGATATCCATTTTAGAAGCAAATTAAGGTATATAGGAAATGATAGCAGCCACCAGCTTTGCAGAAGTCCACTTCAGAATAATACCAATGACACAAATGGGGCTACAGAGAGACGGGTATGACGGGTGCAGGAGCAGATTCTCTGGATATTGTCAAATTATAGGAAGCACCCTTGCAGACCTTGCTCAACTTGGAATATAGCTGGATAGGGAACACAGCGTACAATATTACTGCCATGATTTCATTAACAACAAACAGTTAATTTGCTTCTGACAAACTTGGCCACTGGAACCCATCTTTAAGCAAAAGTAGATGAACTTTGGGATCTAGGCTTGCAAAAAAGGGAAAGGGGGTCCAAGTGGTTGCCTAGTCAACTGAGTAGACATCGAGTTAAATACAGTCATCTCCTAAGTGTAGACTGCGTCTAATGATATTTTTATATTGACAATTTCCATTCTGAATTAATACTAAATATTCCTCTTAAATGTTTATCTGAGGCCTTCAGCATCCTCCTATGGCAGCTTCCTGTTGGAAAAACGACAAGAACGTTATAGGTCACTATAATAGACACAAATGTCTCGAAGAGTATTGAAATTAGGTTAATCATAGGAGATGTCTACCCCTATTTTGAACTCCTAACCATAACTAAGAATTTAAATTGGAAAGCGGAAAAAGCGGGGGCATCCTAGATTTGAATACTGCTCCCGACTTTGCCATTATTGAAATGCACGCAAAGTAACGTTGCAATGTTTGGGCTGGAGTTGAGGGCATGTAATGGCAATCTATCAGATAATTCCCCAGCCCGCTGACCAATAGGGAATAGCACAGCTCTAGACATGCTTACTTTATCGAGCTAGACATAGCCAATTGGAATATTATGGTTGACAAGATTGTTAAAGCACATTTGGAAAGCGATCATGATCCAGTGGCTCTAGTTTGAGGATCCTTGCCAACAAGAATCACACACTAAATGGTCAACTGTCTAATACTGATATCAGGTCTGCAAGCAACAAGTGACAAATCAGGTGGCTAGATCTAGATCTGGGGTTCATAGCGTCATTGATGTATAATTCATTGTTAACCTACTAGATAAGATTGTATCTGTTGCAGTGATTATTTGCATCAACATTAAATCAACATACTTGACCATACAATCACCGTGTATGTCGCAAGCAGAAGCAGAATGATTAAGGATAGACGGCTAGGTCTTCTTGGTTCGGCCAACAAATAAAACCTAAGGGTTTCAAAGCAACAAGAGAAGAGGACTCTGATGGAATTTCTATATTAAGGTTGCAATACTGAGCATTAATTACATCAAGAAAAAAGGAGTGGGAGCCCACATTTGGGATAACCTCCACCACATGGTGGTGATAAACTGGGATTTCTTGGAGATTGGTTGTGACTGGCCCCCCCAAAAGGTAACACACATCTATGCTAAATCCCCACAGGGATAGGACACTGTAGTAGTACTTTAGTATATTGTATGGTCCTGAAAGTTTACTTTTTCAGATTTATAAAATGCAGTTGTGATCGATGGGTACACCTCTTACCACATTTCCCTTTAGTTGTCTCATGGAAGCAGTTGTTGTACAAAGAAGGGTAATAGTTTAGGCCAACTTCATATAACTGAACGCAGCTTTTGAAAGAGTCTGTGGGCTTTGTTTTGCAAAATGCACTGGCCTCTGTTGATAACCCCCACCCTGTTATCAGCTTTGGTCAGCCTTTGTGCTGATAATTATGCAGTGATTTGATGGTGCCAAAGTGGCAAAGTAATCAATGCTTTTCCAGTAAGCATAGGGTCCACCAAAGATGGGCTTTTGCCTATTTACTCCTTTCGATATATATAACAAAGTTAGCATCAAAACTGACTGACCCTGATGCAGATGCATCAAATTTGAATGGACATAATGGACATAAGACAGGCATTTTACTTGGATGATACTGTTATCCTTTCCAGAACCCTAATAGGCATCCGGAAACAACTAGTCGCATTCCAATACATTTGCAAAGAGAAGGAACTCATTATCAACCAGCACTACTAAAACAGTTGTGATGGCCTACTACTTTACCAAATCTCCGTAAGTCTGCCTGGAGCTAGGAGGAGGGGGAAATAATACAAGTGGATAGCTTTTACTACTTATGTATAAGATTTGGTCATTTCCAATGAAGTTCTAATCAGATTGCTAGTAGCAAACCGTTGTTGAGAATGGGAGCAGGAGTGCCGTTTCCTTATAGGAAGTGATTTATTGGTCTGGTGTTTCTTCCAATGATGGACGCCCATTGAGCTCAGGTTTGTCCATCTGTATTATATGGCATGAAATTTGGAGACATTTAAGTTTGCATTGACTGTTGTGGAAAATGATTTCATTGTGTTCCATTGAGGATATGGTGCACTTCAGGAAGGCCCTATGGGACATCATTCGCTCACCAGACAGCAGTTCATGTACCTTGCTTCAGCATGCTACGCATATTCTTCGCATACTGAACTTCGGACAGTTTGAAGATTGTTTTTAAATACCAATTGAACTAGATGATAGGGCTTGTAAAAGGTAAGTACCATGAATGGGCTCCACACGATATGATTGATAGAGTTCAAGGACTGCCCTGTGTGGTCCAATACCTTAAATACAAGGATGTATTTTCAGCTGATCCCTACCTACATCAAATTAAACCACAATATAGGAAAACATTATTCTGAAGTTCTGCCTTGAAGCGCTGCCTTTAGCACCTTGTTGGTGTAAAGGGAGCTCAAATAAATGTGTGATTTGCGATGCACAAAATCAGGATATTGCGCATTTCCTCTTGTTTCGACCCCTTTGCACATACATCAGGGAACTATGGCTGATTCCATTCCGTAGGGCAAACAACATCATTGAAATGCAGTTACAAGAATGTTAACAATCTAGCCCTTTCTGTTGTGTCCAATTTTCTGAGTCAGGCTTGTAATAAGAGGACGAAGCTATTCAAGTGATTCTAATGCTCTGGGATGCTTATTACTGATGAAATGCCTTATGATTGGTTCTGCCTCTTTGCACATGATCTTTGTATCGCTTTTATAATTTGCTTTACGTTGGCCTGTTGGGTGTTTTAATTGTATGCTGTTTATCTTTTATGATTTTTCATTTTCTCTTTCATGAATAATTTATGAATGTACGCTATGTCCAGTTTTATGGGTCCTCCAACCAAAATAAATTTCAATGTGACTGTGTATGAAAATGAAGCATGTTATACGACATCCCCACTTTTGAGAAATGCAGTATGGCACTAATGGGTTAAATCTTAGTGTGCTTAGTGTGCTAGAGGACTAATGTCTCCTTCTGTCGTAGGGTTAATTCTTAAATTTCCTTTTATCTATGTGTCACTTTATCTTTTCAGTGGTCCAATGTAGCAGGAGATTGCTTCTCGCCTGATGCGACTGTATCAAGATGTCATTCCTTGAGGTCAGATGTCACCTCGGGGTGGTCACCTCTTATATACTCGGCCCTTGCATCACTACTGGCCTGGCCAATCACATCAACCCGCCATTGTCATGGTGATATTCAATCGATGCTAATTTAAATCTACTAAGAATATTGATTGTATCAATACATCAAATTATTGTTAGATCGATGTCTTTCTCCTCTTTATCATTTACCCCCTTGATGATTTTGTCCGGCAATTACTTCCTGTATGCTGCTGTTTTTTGGAGTATTTATAGCCTTCTCTGTAAACCTCCATGACCCTACGATCTTTTTGATTATTATTCATTGAAGTCCATTGTCTTTGTGTTGTGCATTTAAAGAAATATTGGACTAGTTTCTTGATTATCCTAGTACATGATAATCTTGAATCCAAGGCTCTAATGATTAGATGTACCACGACAGAACAGCGGAAGGTCTCCAGAGCTTCACAGATGCCTTTAACTCTTAATAAATGAGGATTAACAGAAAAAAACAAAGATTTAATGGAGAAATAGGTGACAGGGTCTGAACCCTCTAGGTATCAAAGAGAGATGGTACAAAATAGTGTACTGCCAGAGATGATTTGTTTGTGCCTATTATATAGGCATTATCATATCTGCAGGGGGTGGGGGCATTTCTGTAGTATTAAATACACCTGACATACTCTGAGCATCTGTTTCCCTATTGGAGGGTACCTTTCAAAACACTCCATAGCTGAAACTTGGCATGCATGCCTTAAAGTTAAGGCTTGCATGTTGCACATTCCCCTCACCTCTGCTTTCATCCTTTTTGACTTTCTAGGTAACAACCTGGCATTTCTTATTTGGCATTTGTACTAAACGCAAGAAAATCATGCATCCTGGAATTCATGCCACCATTAACCCCTACCTCCCTCCTTAGTAAACCACCCCTGGGCACTGTGTGACAGGGCACCAATGGATAGATATTACATTCATGAATTCACATTCCTTAACTCTGGCAGAAGAGATTAATGGAAGCAGTAGGTCAGTGTGGTTGGAATAGAAGCAAAGTATATTGATAATGAGTAATGGGTGAATTCACAAATCAGTAAATGTTATACAACACAGGAAACAAAAAGCCAATGGAAAACAAAGAGACATGGCCAAAGGAATAGGGATTGGATATCCTCTCCAAATTTCACATTCCTTCCTCTCACGTCACGTTCAATACCAATGCTTAGAAAGTCTTGCTCGATGTATGCCGCAAGGTAAACCTTGCCATTTGGATGTTAAGGCTCGGAATATCACAAGGCACATTTTCTTTTATTGAATAGCCTTCCAGTAGAAGTGTTAGGGGCAAGATGAGAAACAATATGAACATGCTTTGGCAAAGCCAATCGGTCTGTCTATAGCAATGGCAGAGAGTATGATTTGTTTTAATGTGTGCAGGTTTAACCAAAAACATTCTACCCTTTACATTTGCAAAGCTAGACCTGTTCATTGTGCCAATACTTACTAAAATTGCAGCCCAGGTGGATTGTGGCTTCATAGAAGGCTTGTATTTGGTTCTCCCAATCCATCATGATCACATTCTTTAACCACGGAAATAGTGGCAGCCAAAGACATTAGCAATAATAATAATCACAACAAGAATAAACACAATGTAAAGTAGTGGAAAACGGAGTACCAAGCAACATGGAAAGGAACAAAATGACTTGAGAGAAACAGTCAATAACTCCTTGTTTTAAACAGTTTCAATCACTTCTACGAAATGACTATTTCTGTAACAGAGCTTTCAGGATGAATCACTTGTTCCTCATCAAAGAGCAGCTGACAGCAGCACCCCACTAATAGATGTCATGATGTGTTGTGAAAGAGAGCTAATGCTCTCTATTTACAGACCTAAGAAAGCCTGGTACAGATGCAGACCGATAACAAAAACAAATCGAGGCACTAGGTACAATCTACAATGTTGTAACAGGCAGGGAATAGGCTAAGCCTGCCAACATCAACTGTGGTATGTAACTGGGTCTTGCATTAGTGAGCTTTTTCCATATCGATAGCCCCTTGGCTTTTATGAAGAATCAAGCATACATAGGTGATAGAAGAGGATACTTTGGATCATTGGAAATAAAGGGCAACACAATGACATACCACATATTATAGGGCGGCGCCACCCTATAGTTAAGGTGGAAATTCAACAAATGAATCGCTAATAACCTTGGACTTGTGTGACAGATTTGGCAGACATTTTGCAGACTATTTTGTATGTCTGCCCCTATGCCCTCTTTACCCCCCCCCACTCAGACTGGAAAGCTTGGGAAAGATTTTAAAAAAAAAAACAAGTCATTAAGAAAACCGAAAAAAGCATTTTCGGCCTAGTCCCCATTCATTTTCCCATAGACATAAAAAGGTCAATTTTTGTTCAACCGCACTGCCAAACCCGCTGGACAGATTTGAAACAACTTGGGCACGAAGTGTTGACTCATGATCCTTTTGTGGTTTGGGGTTCTTCCATCCAGTACTTTTTTAATTATTTGACAGAGAAAGTAGTGCCCCCTTCTCAAAAATAAATAGCTATATCTGCCTGGATACATTGAGTAGCCGAGTGTTTAGGGTGTTTATAAATGAAACAGCCGCCATCTTACATTTTCTCGATGCAAGTTATAGCCGCTGTTATACCCCAGGTTATACCCCAGGGTATCAGAAAATAAAATGCTGGAAAAAGCCATTTGCAGGTAAAATAACATGCAAATGCCATTAGGCTAGAGGTGTGGGGTGGTGGCAGGGTGACACCAAGTGAAATGTGGGAGTTGGAGGGGATTAGTGACCAACTTTGCAACATGAGACACCTTTTTCATATAACCGCAGCTACCTGACTTTTAAACTGAAACTGCATCACAGAAACAACGAGTGTTGTGGGAGAATGAGAGAGGGCAGGGGAGGGGCAGAGGCCATCAGGGGAGTGGGGGTGCAGGCACACATAAGGGGGCACTTGGAGAGGATCTAGGAGGGCAGGGAAGCATTTTCTTCACACTGTTTTTCCCGGTAACTGCCGGTATAATGACTACAAATAATCAAAGGTATAACCAAGGGTATCTGTAAGCTGTTTCCACTGGCCATGGCCAAATGCCATGCTAGTGAGCAAGGAGTAATATAAAACATACAGAAGGCCGTAGCCACTGACCATGTCCAAAAACCATGGTTAGTGGCCAGTTAGTGTTTTAAAATATACAATGGGCACTGAAAAATATGCTGTAGGCACAGCTGAAAGCTGTGGTCAGGGGCCCCGAAAAATATGCAGTGGGCACGGCCGAAGCCCATGGACAGTGGTGCTGAAAAATATACAGTGGGCATGAAAAAAAACTATGGAATAACAAAACCTGCTGAGTTAAGAGTTAAGGATTTCAAGGGGTTTACTCACCTTAACATGCACTTCAACTAAAGTTCTTTCCTTGAAAAAAAAAAAAATATATATATATATATTATATATATATATATAATTTATATTGGTTGTCATAAGCTTTACCACAATACAACTCATAATCATAAAACAAGAGTGTACAATCACAGTATTAAAAATAGACAAGTATACCACATAATTCATAGTACAACTAAATACATATGTCAAAATATATCATTATATGACAAAAAAAACATTGTATAAAATCTTTAAAAACAATAAACTACAAGATTTGTACAGTTAAAATGCTGCAAAAAAAGAATGCATCTACAGTAGTAATATGCATTAATTGAAGATCTGATGCCAAATGTACTGAGAACCTGTAACAAATACTGTGATGTAATGTGCAAATAATCCGGACACAGAAACATGAAATGAATTGCAGTTGCTATATGTCTTAATTCACATGAGCAAAGCATTTCATGGCTATCTCGTTTCCCCCAGCTGCCTACAAACACAAAAACTGGGCTGCCCGTGTAAACAGAACTTTCATTTTGCATCAAAGGTGGAGATAAAAGGTCTGCGTAACCTTCATGGCCAGGCCAAGGTTTAATCATTAAATAGTTGGGGGGAAAACATGAAGTTAAAAGTTTGTCTATTAACAGACCATTGCAAAATTCCTTATTTTGTATCTGTATTTATATTTATTTTGTATTTGTTGAGCCTTATGTGCCAAAGCGCTGTACAATTTACCACATCACAGTACAGTTAAAGGATGAACACAATGACAATTGCCAGAGGATTAAGAGAGATGAGTTAAGAACAGCACAAAAAGTAGATACACATTAGAGCAACTAGATAGTGGGAGCGCGTTCAAATGCAATGGAGCAAGCAGAGAAAATGAACAGAAACGAAATTCTGCACGAGTTCGGCGAGGAACAGTTAAATGAAAAAGAGATTGAGGACGAAGAGAATGAGAAGGAGAATAAAACTACACAAGACCAGAACGATAAGATAAGGAGGGGGGAGAGATTATACATAGGGCCTCATCAAGAGTTTGGCGGTAACCCTTAAATCCGCCGGTAGTGCTGTTACCGCTGGATTTAAGGGTCTGCCAAATCAGGGCTTTAGTGGATTTCTCCCCAGCTCTGAGCTGGAAGGAAATGCGTCAAAAATTCACGCTCATACCGCCGGCGGAAAATCCGCCGGCGGTATGAGCGCGAAATTTCCCCGTTGAGCCCAATGGGGAATGGGGCATTCCCGAATGGGCTCAATAGGGAATGGGGATTTCCAAATCCGCCAAACCCGTGATCAGGCGCTAATAGCGCTGGTGGGTTTGGCGGTAGGGCAGATAGCGCCAGCGCTATTAGCACCGGCGTTACCGCCCAACTCGTGATGAAGCCCATAGATTTAAAAACCGAACAAAGATGAGAAGGAAACAAAAGCCAACCCAAGGAAGACAGTGCTGAAGAAATTGAGTCACAAGGCGCAAGAGAGCAGTGAAGACAAATGGAAGAATTTAAGATCGATTTGAGAGGAGCAAGACGAGAAACAGGAAGACCAAAGAGAATAGAAGAAAAGCAGAGAAAAGATTAGGGAGGAAATAATTAGCTTCGCAGCGTTAAAAGGAAGGAAAGATCTTGCCTTACGTATATTGTACAGATGGACCCGACACGAACGTGACAATAGAGAAATATGAGAAGAAAAAGAAAAAGAAGCATCTAACTAAAGACCCCGATTAAGAGATGAGGAAGGAAACAAATAGTCAGCAGGAAAAGGAGGACTAGTAAGAGCAGGAAAGAAAAGAACTTCAGTCTTAGAAGAATTAAGAACAAAATAATGATCAGAAATCCAGGATTTAATAGCCAAGAGACAAGAAGTTAGCGTATCACGGATAGCAGAAGAAAAGGAAGAAACAGATAGAAATAGTTGGGTGTCATCAGCATAAAAATTGTGGGAGAACCCACATGAGGAGATGATTGTAGCGAGAGGGGCAGTATACAGAGAAAAAGGGAAGTTACTAATAACCGAGCCTTGTGGCGTGCCGTGCAGCAGAGGAAAAATAGAAGGTTAACTATCAGCCCCTGAAACAGAATAAGGTACGATTTGCAAGAACAGAACCAGAAGGCCCAAAAGAGGAAACTGAAGACAAAAACAAAGAATGCACAACTGTGTCAAAAGCAGCAATCAGATCGAACAAAATGAATAAAGGAGAGTGCTTAGAATACCGGGCAGAGAGTAACAAGTCACAAACTGAAAGCAGTGCAGTTTACGTAGAATGGTAAGGACGAAAGCCAGATTGGAAACGAGGAAGCATAGAGTAAACAGAAATAAAGAGAGAAACTTGAGAGTACACTGATCGCTCTGATTTTTATTCTAACTTTATCACTTTCAATATAGTTTCTGGATAGAGTCAAATATTGGGAAGATCAATACGGAATGTCTAGACTCATCACCATTAGCTCTCAGCTCCTCTGATCGAAGTGAGCGGGAACGGTCGGGAACGGTGTTGCACTAGTCTTATTTTTTCTGTTCACCATGCCTCTATTTTTCACGTCCCTGTTCACCATTTTATATGGAGTATGTGTCCATTATTGTCCCTGTGCAAGTGCACAGTTGGAATAGGAGCCTTAGTTACTAGTCACTTAGACTATTGCAATGGCCCGGCCGCAACACATTGTCATATGCTGCACTATGCTTCCGCCTACCCTCTCCCTTGCCGAGACCACAGTTCTACCACTGCTCAGCTCGGTTCTTAGCCATAGTCCCAGTGGCATGAAAGCTAGATTGTCAATACTACGGAATATTACCATGTATTCCCGTTGACCACAAAGCTCTAACCGGCTGCATCAATGGTAATATAATCTATTGTAGTACTTCTATTTCCCACAACAAAAGTATGCGCCTCTGGGGAATGTGAAGGTGTGCCGCCAATCAGTTGATAGAAACCATTTGCCTGCATAAACTCAATGTTGTATATAATGATGTGTTATTTATATAGCGCCTTAATCCAAAGCGCTTTACAGAGCACATATTTACATACAATTTCACCCAACCGAAATTGGTACTCATTTATCGACCTCTGAAGGATGAAAGGCTGAGTTGGCCTTGCCGGGATTAGAACCTGCGACCTGCAGATCACACTCAGATTGCGGCAGAGAGCGCTCAACCCGCTGAGCTATTTTACCGGCTTTATAGACAACGCGTATCGCTATATGTATATTAAATAAATAAATAAATACAGTTCTATTTAGCAGGCTGCCTAGAGCAACGAAGCGCCATGGTACAGGGATCTGCCCCATACCGATGTCTGAGCAGCAGGCAGGACGACAGCTGTAGGGACAGGTGACATAGCCTGTACTACATCGTTTCTCTAACCACTTTGCCAGAACCTGGACAGCGGCTAATGCTCTCCCGCACCCCACTGTGCCTGTCCGTTTACTAAGAGCCGGTATTATTAGTGCCAGCCGCGCCGAGCGGGGGACGTGATTGATGGGGGTGATGGCGATACTGCTGTTACTCCTTATGTATTCTTGCCACAAATATCACATCACATGTGCGGTTGCTATGAATGAAACCAGCAATTTGTCACCTCAGCAGAAACGGGCGCCTTTGAGCGGTAATTACAGAACCTGCCTCTTGCTTTTTAAAGTTCCATAAACAGCAACTTTTACGTTTCATATCTGGGTCAGATGCGTCACCATTTTGTAACGTAAAATGTGAGTTCCCGTTTTACCGTCTACAGCCGCGATGCAGCTCAGCAAAGGCTCGCGAGCTTGCTTTAACTGAACACGCAGTATGTGACAAACAAGGGACGCGTCACTAGCTCGCATAAACGGCACTGCTTCCAATCCAAAGGCCTGACGCCGCTTGTTTTCAAGTACGCGAAAGAAGCTGAATGAAGAGGAATCAAATATTGCCTTTCATGTGTCTACAGAGTAAGCTTTCCAACCCTTATAAAGCAGTCTACCGTATATATGGCACAGTATAGACCCGTATACTGTGGTTAAGTACCGAATTCGGCAGTGTTTTGAGATAAATACTTTAGCATATGATCTGTGTACTGCGTATTTATACAAAGTATTGGAATATACTAGAGTTTCCTGAAGTATGCAGAGCTAAACTCAGGGACGTCATTTCACCAAAATGCCAGGGGTAGAGGAAGTGACATCACACGGCTCTTGACCACTGATGCCATCACAGGAAGTGATGTCATTTGACGCCACCCCAAAGTGATATCACGGGAAGCCATGAAACACAACCTTTCACCCCTTGACAAAACAGGAAGTGGCCTCAAATAGCATTGTTCCTAAGTACACTACGAAAAATATGGTTACGATATCACTATAATGTGATATACATTTCATACAAGAATGGATCGCCATATGTATCGTTAAGATCAGTGTGTATAGGCCCATATTACCAAATTACTGTGAATGCAAGCAGACGTCCATGGCCAAATTATAATGATTTGTTATTATATAGCACTTACGCTTAAGCGCTCTATATAGAACAAATATACATACAATATCACCCAACTTGTGTTGGTACTCATTTATCTACCTCAGAAGGATGAAAGGCTGAGTTGAGGTGTTTAAGAACAGACACAATCAGTGACTCACCCCCTGAAGTAATAACCCTTTAATGAGTCTAGCAATTATTGTATAGAATTCCAGAAAGAAATTATTTGGTATGCCTATTCTTTCATATTTAGATCACTGCTGAAAGTGTTAGACTTGTGGATCCACTGTTCTTTTAAATATTTTTTTTTTAAAGAGGCCTGAACAAGAAAGCCAGCCACTCCAGAAGCAAAGAGCCACATGGAGCTGGCCACAGCCCAGGACGTTGAATTAACAACAAAAAAAAGAACAATTTTAAAAACATTTTTTTAGGGGTAGCAAGGGAGACCACAGGGGTCGCAGTTGCGACCCCTAAATGACATCCCTGGCTAAACTCCATCAATTTCCAGTTGAACCCGTAATGCGTCTTCGTTATTCTACAATATATTCTGCTGAATACAGAACTGTACCGTTGTTTGTGATAAACAGTAAATGGTTTCCACGCGGCAGAATTTGTGAAAATATATAGTATGTAGTACAGTGGCCTATAGTGTGCACAGCAATGTAGTAATTTCGATTAGAAACGATAGCACATGAATCACGTTTCTATTATACTAGTTTCCAGACTTCAATGTTTATACGTTATACATTATAATAACATCATTTCTACAGTATTCACATCAAAATGTAGCCGGGTGTAGAGAGCTCGCGAGATCTCTGCACCACCGTAGTCTCGCGAGATTTCACATGAACAAGAGATTTAGCCTGCGGGAAGTGGTGACAGGGATTTACGAAGGCGCCAGCTACACGGAGCAGTTGGCGCCCGGATCTCTTCTCCTGTAAAGGACACACAGACTGCCACAGTGCCTGGACAGCAAGCCTGAGGCCCCAGGCACTGCCTGATTTACACCTGCAGGCCATAGACACTTGGTGGACTCATTTACTAGCTCTGCCTGTTATTACAAAAGAAGAAAAAAGGAAGCATGTTGCTACCAGTCACTGGGGGTCATTACAAGGTTGGAGGTAACCATGCCGCAATTTGCGGCATGGTTACCTCCTTACCGGGTACCGGATCCGAGTTCCTCAAATGAGGACTTACCGGGCCATTCCAACCTTGGAGGACCCGGTAATTTCTCATTCGAGGAACTCGGACCCGGTACATCCCCATTCTCATTCGAGCCCCCATAGGGCTCAATGGGAATGGGGAGGGAGCTAACAATGGCCCGTTAATAACGGTGCCCGTTGTTAGCTCCCTGGTCTGCTAGCGGGACCCACTAAGGGCACCCGGTTCTACCAGGTGCCCTTTGCGTGTCCCGCGAGCAGACTCGTAATAGAGCGGTAAGGGGTTAACGGCGCTGGCACCATTACCGGCACCGTTAAACCTTTACCGCCCAGCTCATAATGACCCCCACTGTGTCCCCGATTATTATATAACATATTTGGCGATGAGGACGGGATCCTAACACCCACACATCATCATGCAAGGAGCCAGAAACACAGTGACGGCTGTGTTTCCTTCTCCCGAGCTGCATCTCCAGCACAGCAGAAACTGTTAGAGGAAAGGATCAAGATCACAAACGCCTATGTCAAGCTGCACTGTGTGTAACACCAACTCTACAGCATCTGCTTCCGATGCAGCATCCACCACCACTGCAAAGCAGTTCTGTGGTCCACCTACTGTTAAGAAGATATACTGATGTAACTATCCATAGCCCGAGTATGGAATTTCCCTACTGGCCCATCCAGTCTACATGCATGTCTTGGTAGGATAGCTCAGGGGCACCGTGCTCGCCTTGGAAGCCAGACGACACGGAGCACCACAGGTTCGAACACCGGGTCCGCACTTAGAAACCTCTGGGTATTAAGCCGTTATAAATAACCTATCATATCATATCATATCAAGTGCTTCAGGGGAAGTGGGTTGATACTGAAAAAACATTGGCTGTATTCAGCCTGTAAATTGAGAGGTAGGTTGTGCAAAGTAGGAGTCTTACAATTCCGCAGTACCTATACAGGAGTCAGAAGACTAGCAACAGTTAACTTCTATAATATTACCTGCCCGGCAATAGTGTGAAACGAATGGGTCCATACCCCTGCAGTGTGCATTACCATCCATCTTGCAGCTTCTGATGAATGGGTTCCACTTGAGAATATTGGTGTCCATTGTTAAGCAGAAACCTGTGCAGTTCCTCTGGGACCACTGCAGAAGATTTAGGCTTACAGGTGTTTGGCAGTAAACCCACTTGGTAGCAGTCTGTACCACACAGGTTCACCTGGTAGCTGTGGCTGAGCAGTCAGACTTCCCTCAAGAAGAGTTAAGCAGTATGTGGAGTATACAAGATAGGGCAATTTACACAGTAGAACAAGCAGACACGGAACAGAGCTTGGTTGTAAAGATATATAATTATTTATTTTAAGGACACATCTATGAAAACACTCTGGCACTAATACGGCAAACAACAACAATTACAATTACTATAAGTACATCAATCCCCTAACAATATTTCGACAAGTCTAGGTTCAACGGCACCACTTATTTGCAGACAGAGGTGAATGCTTTAACCTAGATGGCCCTCTAATATTCGTTCGAACGGGCGAGAAAAGGCAGGGTATGAAACCAACTCGGTACCAACACTTTTTCGAAGCAAATGCAAGGCCCGCAAGGCAGGGTCTACTGTGGATTACAAAGTTCAGAGGCCGGGCCCACTCGGAGAGAGGCAAGGCGATATGTCCCAACAAGTATCACAGTGGAAACGCACTTCGAGTCTTTGTAGCAAATTGTCACAGAAAGGTTGGACCAGTTTAGAACAAAAAGGTAAGAAGGTCTGGGGGCGACCCAATGGAAAGGTAAGGATTTAAGACACCTCACGCTAACCGTCACAAGGGAAGCCAGGTGGACACGGTACCTTGTAAGTGCAGAGACAGTTCCTGGTGGTGGATGCAAGTCGGGGCTTTTCCAAGAGATGAGATGATCTCGTCGTCGAAGGAAAGTTGAAGATCGTTGCACCACCAGGGAAGAGACCAGCCGCAGAGTGCTCCGTCACAAGGCACCACCTTTTGGTCGCGGTATGGGCTAGTGGCTATCCGGTTGCCGGGGTGCTCAGCACGGGCAATTCGACCACTACGCCCTGGAAGCGAAGAAAAAGCAAAGGGACTGGTTGTTCCCACCAGTCAGGGGGAGAAGACTCTCCAGCGGGGAGATCTCCTCTGTCGTTGGGAAGTGGTGAGTCGGTTCAGCAGGGCTCCACCGGAGGTGTCGTCGTTGCAGGTCGGCTCAGCTTTACCCTCGTCGGATTCTTAGGTCCTGTGGCGACTTCTGAAGATCCAGTTCCAAAAGCCCTGCTTTTATGCAGCAAACCCCCATTCATTCAGCCTAGCTGTCAATCAAAACACGCTAAGTGGTGAGCGGGGTGGCTCACCACCTGGGCCAATCACACCAGAGTGCGACTTGAGTTGGCAAGGCAACTCAGTCCAGGGTGCCTAAACCCCCTCCAACACCCCCTGTGGTACCCAAACAGAATGGCACCACTCTGGAGGGCTTCTGTGTAGAAGCCCACCAAAAGTGGAACAAAGGGCTCAACCTTTGGTTCGGAGTTACAGAGGTGAACGCAGACGCCATTTTAAAAGCCGAGTTCTGGCAGAAAATACCGACCGGTAGATTTATTTAAGACAAATAAACCGGCGGTATGTTAGAGACTAACGGAAAAAAGTATTAGCCTCCAACAATGGGAAGAATCCCATAGAGTTATATTCGGGGTCGAATATAACAAGTAGTTTCCACTGCCACCAGCCAAAACTTGACGAGGGGGGACGGGACAGTGCCCCCCTCGAATAACAGACCCAGGGGTAATCAAATTACCCCTACTAGTACGTCCACAATAGGATGGTTTGTACTAGTTCTGTTAGTAAATTTAGGTCTAGTAAAGCCAATGGTGACTTTACATGCCCTGGGAGACAGTAGTCAGTCCCAGGGTATGGAGTCTATGGTGGGGTCCTCTAGGACGCCCCAGTGTTACGGCACGGAGGGTGCGGTGTAACACACATAGTAAAACACATGAGACCCTATGGAGTAAAAGACCCCATAGCCCATAGAACACATTGACATTCACAGGAATCAACCACATTCATGTCCAAGAGTGGGAGAAAAGAGTCTCACTCTTGGCAGGATGGAAAAAAACAAACTCCAGAAATCCAGCAAAGCTGCTGGGGGACTCACTAGGTTAGGAAATTCAGCCTAAACAGAGAATTCTCCCTAACATCCATCCTAAGAGCACAGTGGACAGAGGTGAAGGCCTTTAGGTCAGTAGCTTAGAAAGGTGTATTTCGTGAGGCTGGTTGCAGAGGAGCGTCTAAACTCGAGACCCACTCGGGAGTACCTCATGATCCGTGATCTGCCCCAGTGCCTAAGGAACACCAGGGACTCTCTTTTGAACAAATGCAATCTATTGACTTAACCCTCCTGAGGCTGTTTCATTTCCCCAAAGACTGTAAGGCCCATATTTTGGGAATCACAAAGCCTTGGTTCTTAGTTGTGACCAAGCGTTTCTACCCACGGTTATATTTACGATTCACCATTCATGAGAGATTATATTGCCCAGTTTATACCAGAATCTGGCCTTGGAAGAGGACGCAGGCTTTTGCCAGATGGATGTGCAGAGGTCAGTATTGCCCTAGTTAGATAGGAAAGCCCTTGACAAGGGATCAGAGAGTTTGTTTGTGATCTTTGTGGATTGTCTAAGAAAGGGACAAAGGCTTCAGTAATGTCAATAAGCATGAGGCACCCAGGTCCAGTAAGGATCCCTTCATGAGATCTGCAAGGCAGTGACATTGGAGCAATCTGACACATTTCTACTGTATTATCACCTGCATGTGGCTAGT
The DNA here is from genome assembly GCF_040938575.1 of Ambystoma mexicanum. Classification (NCBI taxonomy): domain Eukaryota; kingdom Metazoa; phylum Chordata; class Amphibia; order Caudata; family Ambystomatidae; genus Ambystoma; species Ambystoma mexicanum. The sequence goes on from NC_090925.1 coordinate 899,432,240, forward strand.
CATTTGACGAGTAGTCCTGGCAATTGTGTCTTTTGATCTGTCTCATACTGAGGAAAGTGTTGCTTTCAGGTTTCCGGGTGCTAATAAAATTGGTCATTGTCTGTGAAGCAGCATACTTACTGATTTGTGTGGTTTTACTTCATAGGCCACATCCATCATTAGCTTTGATATGCCTTAGAAGCAATTCATCGGATGATGAAGAGGCATGTGGATTGAATGCTCTGGTTGCTTACTAGTAATCGCCATAATTACTAGGCTTACTCTTCCTCATCAAATTTACAATCCACTGCACTAATCCTTCAAGGAATGGAGGGGGCCATGATCATCTTGGTTACTAGGCCATACGATTATGGGATAGTGGAGGATTTATTTCTCCAAAGGGAAAGGGGTGGGACTTGTTAGGAAAGATTTCGTAATTGTAGGTAATTTTCCTTCCATGTGGCAACCCCTAAACTTTTTGCTGTTGTTTTTCACCTTGTTCTCGACTTTGCCAGAGAAGTGCATCCTTCTGCCGCACTCCTCTGGGCTTTCGCTCCATTCTTACGGGGAAACTGACATGCCCTTAAGACAGTCAGTACTGGGAAACGCTGTTTTCCGTAGTTTCTTTTATCATGTTGCGGCTTTTGTGCAACATGACACAAGAGGGCACTGTAAGCTAAGTTACTGCTCTCTTGGGTCTCTAGCCTTCTACAGGCCCTAGATACTCGTTTAGGATTGTATCTGATCGGTGCAAGTGATTCACGGACGGGAATGGTGGCAGCGATCGTTTCTTGTGTTTTGAGCTCCTTTTGGCGTTTTAAGCGCGTTTCTCGCGCTTAGCCCAAAATGGTGGCCTGGCTCCCAAAATGGCCAGACCACGAGGCTCCTCTGTCCTGTCCGCTGACCGTCTTGCTCCCTTCACCTTCCCCAGGTCGAGCCGACCCGGGGCCTTCCTTATTTGGGCATGTACTTTCCCGCGAAACACGGATGCTTTCGCGGGCTTCTACATGCCTGGTGTGTGCCTCCAGGATGTGGGCTGGGATGTCTGGTCCCAATACACATCCTGGGTGCCAGAGAGTCTAGGGTGGTGTGAATGCCTGGGACCACCGTGGTCCGTGATAGGTCCACGAATGGTGTGAGTGTTGATGAGCGGATCTCCCATTGGGTCCCCTCTGTTTTGACGCGAAGGGAACCGTGGATAAGAGGGGGCTGGAAACACCACTACCATGTCGATCTCCTGAGTTCTCACGAACGAAGGAATACAGGAGCCAAGTATCCTGCAACCAAGAGGCTGAACCGAGGAATCGCTGGTGACCCGCTGAAGGACTGCTCCTCTGCACTGCTGTCGCCTTGTGAAACCCTTTTTACCTTTGATCGAACCAGAAGGCCTGTACTGGTACTTCGACCCTTGGAATAGCGGGAACAGCTATTCTCGGCATCTTCACCATCTCCTGCTCGTAAGCCTTCGGAAGCGTCTCTTGGCCATCCAGCAGACTGACCAGCCTACACAGGAGTCTTGCTCTGTAACCGCCGCCAGGTTGTGTAGTATTTCGAGTCCTTGTCACTCTCACATGCTTCGTACCCTTGGCGTTCCCAGGTCTGAAGTGAGTAGTGTACATTTGGCTCAGATACACACGGCCGCTCCGTTGCCCTGCTGTGGTAACAAACTGTGCGGGTTCCTTCGTTTGGGACGTCTTTTACTCAACTCTGCTGCTGCAGACTCAACCCGACAACGAGACGTCCCCTGCTCTTCTGAACCTGCCAGCGACTGAAACTGACGAGGAGAAGCCTGGGTCTGCTTGCATCGGGGACCGGTGAGTAGCATAGCTAGGAACTGGTCACCCTCCTGCAGGAGCCCATAGCTTTTCCCCGCTGTGTCAAAACAGCACGCCTTTCCGTACTCGCGCTCTGCTTCTGCCCACAGTGGAGGCTGCGCTTGAGTCGCGGAACACTGTTCTTCTTCATTTGTGCACTAAACTGAACTGCCTGATTTCCCTCGAAGAGACTCCCCTTTTGCCCGTTGGCACCAGCGTGTGCAGGTACATTTGAGCACAAGGCTCCACTCTTCGTAGGGCTCGGACTTCCTTTTAGTTAGGTGCCTCTGAAGGCGGACTGGGTCTAAGCATTATTTCGCACTGCCTGTTTTCCTTCCCTTTTAGGTGGACTACACATTTCGTGCATCTAACGCTTGAGACTTGTTTGTATTTGTATATATATTGTATTGGTATGGTATGTGTTGGTTTACTAGAGTTTTATTGTGATTTCTCGCTACGGTCATTGTTTTAAAGGCCTTGGAATAAATGTGTATATATTTTTAATATAACACCTGTTTGGAGTAGTTTGTAAGTGTCCTTGCTTTGTGTGCTCATTGCGGGCTTTCAGTCACCCTCACCCCTCTTGAGACCTAGTCTTGACCGCCGCGATCGCTACCCTGATTGGTCTGGCTTGTCCAGAGGTTACCCTGTTCGAAGTAATTAGGTTGGCCTTCTGAACTTCTGCGCCACCAGGACAGAGTTCAGAAATCCGTCTTAACAAATTGGTGGCAGCGGTGGGACACGACTGAAGGTATCCAGTGTTGCGCACGAACTAAGGCATTTCAAGTTATTCCTACCAGGACACGTAGTGAATTGTTGTAGTATAACTTTAAAAAGGCCATAGTCCTATCTAACAGTATGGAAACAAATACCTTGTTAACTTTAAATGCTTCCAAATCAGAAACATTGAAAAAGATGTGTGCGGAGAGAGGTGTTTCCTCTCAAGGCACGAAATTGGATATGATCCAAAGAATCGTGGCGTGGCAAGAAGCGCAGCTTGACGCTATAACTTCTGAGGACAGTGCGGAAGGAGGTGGGGCTGCTCTCACTGGTAGAACCGACGGTTCTGTCGCTCCACTGATCCACCGCGACCACGAGGACAGGGAGGATGAGATGTCTAATGTTTCCTCTGCCAGTGCTGATGGGGAGGCTATGCTTGAATTCAAGAAGCAAGAGTTGCGGTTTAGGCAGAAGGAGCTTGAATTCAGCATAGCCAAACTAAAAATCGAACAGGCAGAAAAACAGAAAGACAGGGATCACCAGTTGGAACTGGCCAAGCTTCAGGTTGCAAATGGGTCCAAGGGTCCTGGACATGGGTCTGGGGCCTCCTCTCATCCACGGTTTCCGAAAGATCTGCTCAGTGTGTATGAGGAAAGGAATGACATTATGGACTGGCTGAATGCGTTTGAGTATGCATGCGAAGTTCAACAAGTTGACAATGCTGATAAGATTGCCTGGTTACTCAGCAGACTGCCCCATTCTGGCTGTAGTGCCATTATGGAAATGTCGAAGGCTGAGCGAGCTGATTTCGCAATGTTAAAGCAAACTCTCATTTTAAAGTTTGGGAAAACTCCGGCCCAATATTTGAAACGATTCAGAGAGTATAAGAAAAAGGAAGGTGGTACTTGGGTATCTTATGTCACCGAATCCTTGAAAAACTTAACTGGCTGGGTCGAAGGTTATAAGGTTTCTACCTTCGAAGGCATGATAAATCTTGTCATGCTGGAACACATTTTTGCATCTTCTTCCCCGGAGCTTAAGCAGCATTTGGCCGATTCGAAGGAGATAGATCCTAAGAAGCTGGCCATTGCAGCGGACTTATGGGTGTCACATCGAGTGTCCCATAAGGACAAAACTAATCCTGGTAAGCAGGAGGAAGGGAAAAAGTCCAAAGATAAGGAGGGTGGAGAATCTGATAAATCTTCTTCTCAAAAGGGCCACAAAAAGAAAAATAAGGTTAAGACACAAGAGAACTCACAGGGTAGTGGAGGTCAGCCTCCGAAACAGAACTCTGGTTACAATCAGCCTCCCTATGTAAACAGACCCAATGGATCTTGTTTTGCTTGTGGAGCAACTGACCACGTGAAGGGGGATCCCCGGTGTAAGGTTAGACCTTTGGGGGTCCACTACGCTAATCTGGCCTTCTCCTCCTACGAGGAAGAAGAGATTACAGGAGCATCCTTCTCCTCAGACTCATTTCCCAGCGGGATAGAAGCTGAGGTAGTTTTAGTTTCCCTGGGTTCCTGGGAGCCTAAAGTCGCAGAGGCTTATGCTAGGATTCCAGATAATACCAAGCACTACTTTAAAGACAGTGTGCTGATCAATGGAGTAGATACTCCAGCTCTTAGGGATAGTGGGTGCAGTCGAACTGTAGTGGATTCTACCTTGGTAGACTCAGAGGAAGTTGCCAGAGCTACTCTGATGCCCACTAAGTTGGCTGACGGCCCACTCCGTATGTTCCCAGTAATACCTGTAAATCTTACTTTAAATGGTATAGCAGTCAGGATTCCAGTGAGCATTCAGAGAAACGTCCCAGGAAAGGTCTTGTTAGGTAATGATCTCAGAGCTTTAGGGCTCGTAGGAGACACTGCCGAAAGACCCTACACACGGTCTCAAGCACGGGCAGCATTGGCCAAGACCAATACGCCGCCCCAGCCGAAGGGGAAACCCAAGGCGAAAGGAGTAAACAAGTCAAGACGAGGGAAAGAGAATATTCCCCCGAGCTCGCCTACCACTGCGGTGGAGGAAGTTGGGCAATCGCCCGGGCCTGACGAGGAGGTGGCGATGCCTGAAGTATTTGACCCCAACGACCATCCTGAACTAAAAGACTTGAGTGCCCATCTCTGGAAGGCCTAAGGAGACAGGCCTGCTCCCAGCTTGAGGGTGAACCTCCTGGGACGCATAGGATTTATTGGGAAGGTGGACTCCTGTATAGTGAGCCCACAGAGTCTACAGAAGGAGACCATAGGAGGTTGGTGGTTCCCCTTGCTGTTAGGCCCTTCCTCCTGCAGTTGGCGCATGAAGTGCCCCTTGCTGGTCACCTTGGTATTAAGAGGACCAAGCAAAGGTTATCCATGCACTTCTACTGGCCCAAGATGGGGGTGCAAGTAGAAAGTCACTGCAGGAGTTGTGCCTCCTGCCAGTTATCTGGTAAAGTTGGCTCGACAATCCAAGCTCCATTGGTACCACTCCCAGTTGTGGGGGTACCATTTGAAAGGGTAGGGATCGACATCGTTGGTCCCCTTGACCCGCAAACATCCTCAGGCAATAGGTTTATCCTGGTGCTGGTCGACCATGCAACCAGATATCCTGAGGCCATCCCATTGAAAACTGTAACTGCCAACTCAGTTGCAAAAGCTTTACTTGGCATATTTACTAGGGTTGGCTTCCCTAAAGAAGTTGTGTCGGATCGTGGCAGCACCTTTATGTCAAAGTATATGCAGGCTATGTGGAAAGAATGTGCGGTCACCTACAAGTTCTCTTCTGCATACCACCCCCAGACCAATGGTCTGGTGGAACGTTTCAACAGAACGTTAAAGAGCATGATTGGGGCTCTGGAAGAACCTCAGCGAAGAAAATGGGATCTTCTTTTACCATGCTTACTGTTTGCCTACTGAGAGGTACCACAGGAGGGTGTTGGCTTCAGCCCCTTCGAACTTCTGTTCGGTCATCCTGTACGGGGACCCTTAGCCATAGTCAAAGAGGGATGGGAGATGCCCACTCCCCCTGTTACTACCAACGTAGTTGAATATGTGCTAGGGCTCAGAAAACGGATGGTACTTCTGATGGGCTTGGCTAGTGATAAATTGAAGGCAGGACAAGCGCTGGTGAAACATTGGTACGACCAGAAAGCTTCCCTCATCAACTTTACACAGCAAGTCCTGATCATGAATCCCATAAGGCCTCGAGCTTTACAGGACAAATGGTCAGGCCCTTACACCGTGGTGGAGCCCCTGGGTGAGGTTAACTATTTAGTGGACCTTGGAAGGGCTGGACAGGCTCCAAAAGTGTTTCACGTGAATAGGCTGAAGGCTTTCATCCCAAGAGTCGAAATCGCAGCACTGCTACTGGCTTCAGATGTTGAGGAAGAGGAGTCTGAACCTCTCCCCGACCTGTTCCAAAGTGGTCCTTCAGATAGCTCCTTTGAGGGTGTCCGAGTGGCCCCTCACTTGACTTCTGATCAGCAGGCTGAGGTGAAAAGTTTGCTTAGGCAGTTTTCCCCCCTGTTTTCACAGTCGCCTGGTTTGACACCTTGGTGCAAACATAACATAGACACAGGAGACAGTGTACCTACCAAAAGTAGGGGATACAGGATGTCAGACAAAGTACGGTCTTATATTAAGACCGAGGTCAATAAAATGTTAGACCTTGGGGTGATTGAACCTTCTAGTAGTCCTTGGTCCAGCCCTGTGGTTTTGGTTCCAAAGGCAGGCACTTCTAAATTGAGGTTCTGCGTGGACTGCAGGGCTCTGAATGCTGTCACCAAGACAGATGCACACCCCTTGCCTCGAACAGATGAGCTGGTGGATACTTTGGGTGCCTCCAAGTACCTCAGCACGTTTGACCTCACTGCTGGCTATTGGCAAATAGCTTTAGCAGAACATGCCAAGGAGAAGACAGCGTTTTCTACTCCAGACTGCCTTTACCAATTCCGGGTAATGCCGTTCGGGTTGAAGAATGCACCTGCCACTTTCCAGAGGCTTGTGAATCATGTTTTGAATGGGTTGGACGAATTCTGTCTTGCATATCTGGACGATATAGCAGTTTTCAGTGCCACCTGGGAAGACCATGTGAAACACCTCGGGATTGTGCTCCAGGCTCTTCAGAAAGCACACTTGACCATAAAGGCTAGTAAATGCCAGATTGGACAAGGCTCAGTGGTTTACCTTGGACATGAAGTAGGTGGAGGGAGGATACAGCCTCTTCCCAGTAAAGTACAAGCAGTACAAGACTGGCCTACCCCCACTACACAAACCCAAGTGAGAGCCTTCTTAGGACTCACGGGGTATTACCGAAACTTCGTGGCAGACTATGGCACCATAGCTGCCCCTCTGACTGCCCTCACAACTCCGAAGAAACCCAAGAAGGTAACTTGGACCGACGAGTGTGAGAAGGCCTTCAATGGCTTAAAAGACTCCTTGTGGCAGGCCCCTGTCCTCAGGGCCCCTGATTATAAAAGACCTTTTATCGTGCAGACGGACGCCTCTGATACTGGGATAGGAGCTGTACTATCACAAGTAGATGAGAAGGGTAAGGAACACCCTATTGGTTTTATTAGTCGCCAGTTTAAGGACAGAGAGCTCAGATGGTCCACGGTAGAGAAAGAATGTTTCTCTGTTGTGTGGGCCCTAAGGAAGCTGAGGCCCTACCTCTATGGGACCCACTTCACTGTGCAAACTGACCATAAGCCCTTAAAGTGGCTAATGAACATGAAGGGGGAGAATCCAAAGTTGCTTAGGTGGTCCATAAGTCTACAAGGCTTCGACTTCACTATTGAGCATAGGCCAGGTGACCAACATAGCAATGCTGATGGGTTGTCCAGAATGTTTAACCGACCTGAACAAGAGACTCATCCAGGGGTGGATTAGTTCCCCCTGTCCATAGTCTGGGAGGGGCGAGTGTTAGGAAAGATTTCGTAATTGTAGGTAATTTTCCTTCCATGTGGCAACCCCTAAACTTTTTGCTGTTGTTTTTCACCTTGTTCTCGACTTTGCCAGAGAAGTGCAGCCTTCTGCCGCACTCCTCTGGGCTTTCGCTCCATTCTTACGGGGAACCTGACATGCCCTTAAGACAGTCAGTACCGGGAAACGCTATTTTCCGTAGTTTCTTTTATCATGTTGCGGCTTTCGTGCAACATGACACAAGAGGGCACTGTAAGCTAAGTTACTGCTCTCTTGGGTCTCTAGCCTTCTACAGGCCCTAGATACTCGTTTAGGATTGTAACTGATCGGTGCAAGTGATTCACGGACGGGAATGGTGGCAGCGATCGTTTCTTGTGTTTTGAGCTCCTTTTGGCGTTTTAAGCGCGTTTCTCGCGCTTAGCCCAAAATGGTGGCCTGGCTCCCAAAATGGCCAGACCATGAGGCTCCTTTGTCCTGTCCGCTGACCGTCTTGCTCCCTTCACCTTCCCCAGGTCGAGCCGACCCGGGCCTTCCTTATTTGGGCATGTACTTTCCCGCGAAACACGGATGCTTTCGCGGGCTTCTACATGCCTGGTGTGTGCCTCCAGGATGTGGGCTGGGATGTCTGGTCCCAATACACATCCTGGGTGCCAGAGAGTCTAGGGTGGTGTGAATGCCTGGGACCACCGTGGTCCGTGATAGGTCCACGAATGGTGTGAGTGTTGATGAGCGGATCTCCCATTGGGTCCCCTCCGTTTTGGCGCGAAGGGAACCGTGGATAAGAAGGGGCTGGAAACACCACTACCATGTCGATCTCCTGAGTTCTCACGAACGAATGAATACAGGAGCCAAGTATCCTGCAACCAAGAGGCTGAACCGAGGAATCGCTGGTGACCCGCTGAAGGACTGCTCCTCTGCACTGCTGTCACCTTGTGAAACCCTTTTTACCTTTGAACGAACCAGAAGGCCTGTACTGGTACTTCGACCCTTGGAATAGCGGGAACAGCTATTCTCGGCATCTTCACCATCTCCTGCTCGTAAGCCTTCGGAAGCGTCTCTGGGCCATCCAGCAGACTGACCAGCCTACACAGGAGTCTTGCTCTGTAACTGCCACCAGGTTGTGTAGTATTTCGAGTCCTTGTCACTCTCACACGCTTCGTACACTTGGCGTTCCCAGGTCTGAAGTGAGTAGTGTACATTTGGCTCAGATACACACGGCCGCTCCGTTGCCCTGCTGTGGTAACAAACTGTGCGGGTTCCTTCGTTTGGGACGTATTTTACTCAACTCTGCTGCTGCAGACTCAACCCGACGACGAGACGCCCCCTGCTCTTCTGAACCTGCCAGCGACTGAAGCTGACGCGGAGAAGCCTGGGTCTGCTTGCATCGGGGACCGGTGAGTAGCATAGCTAGGAACTGGTCGCCCTCCTGCAGGAGCCCATAGCTTTTCCCCGCTGTGTCAAAACAGCACGCCTTTCCGTACTCGCGCTCTGCTTCTGCCCACAGTGGAGGCTGCGCTTGAGTCGCGGAACACTGTTCTTCTTCATTTGTACACTAAACTGAACTGCCTGATTTCCCTCGAAGAGACTCCCCTTTTGCCCGTTGGCACCAGCGTGTGCAGGTACTTTTGAGCACAAGGCTCCACTCTTCGTGGGGCTCGGACTTCCTTTTAGTTAGGTGCCTCTGAAGGCGGACTGGGTCTAAGCATTATTTCGCACTGCCTGCTTTCCTTCCCTTTTAGGTGGACTACACATTTCGTGCATCTAACGCTTGAGACTTGTTTGTATTTGTATATATATTGTATTGGTATGGCATGTGTTAGTTTACTAGAGTTGTATTGTGATTTCTCGCTACGGTCATTGTTTTAAAGGCCTTGGAATAAATGTGTATATATTTTTAATATAACACCTGTTTGGAGTAGTTTGTAAGTGTCCTTGCTTTGTGTGCTCATTGCGGGCTTTCAGTCACCCTCACCCCTCTTGAGACCTAGTCTTGACCGCCGCGATCGCTACCCTGATTGGTCTGGCTTGTCCAGAGGTTACCCTGTTCCAAGTAATTAGGTTGGCCTTCTGAACTTCTGCGCCACCAGGACAGAGTTCAGAAATCCGTCTTAACAGGACTTAAAAGTTGTTTAGAAAAAAGTGTTCCTGTCTCCAGATCAAGTACTGTGACGAAAAAGAATGGGACTGGGAATAACATACATTATCAGTAAGCAATTAGGATATTTCTCACACTTTTCTGCACAAATAATGTACACCATCATCTAGTGCAGTTTGTGTGTAAAGGGTGTGAAAGTGAGCAAACGGTGCACAATTGCACGCATTTCTGTGGGAAGTGACAACAGATATGGGAAACAAATTTTGTAGGCATGAGAACAAATATAAATCAAAAGAAATTGGAATGCTTTTAAATTCCTCTTTTGTAATCTCACACATTTGTACTGCACTTACGGCAGACAGGGTGCACACCAATGATGCATTAAGAAACAAGCACTCTTTCTTATTTATTTATTTGGGATCCTCTAACACACTACATTCATGCAAAATCAATCTTGAACAATTACAACCATGTACAGTTCTAATTTCTAACATGTTTAGGTTATTGTGAAGTTGTGGGGTGTATAAATTACTCTCCAGAATTATGATTAGTAACTTTACCTTTTATTGATCAAGATATGCATTTCACAATACTCAGCATATCTCTTTAATTAATGGGGAGCCGCACGGCGCCCTGTGATTCTCTGCTGCTCTGCAATGTCCCTCACTTTGCTCTGCTGCCAGGACACCAAGATGGAATGTATTGTGATGATCGTAACAGAGACAAAGGCAGAAAAAAACATGCTATAACTGCAACTTGCGAAAAAGTAAAATACATTGGCCCTCATTACAACACCGGCGCTAAACCATGGCGCTATTAGCACCATGGTTGGTGCCGGTGTTGTAACGAGTCCGCCATGGTGAAATGGGGAAATACCGCTGGCGGGGAGGTATTTCCCCATTTCACCATGGCCCTTCCCCATTCCCATTTTTGCCCCATAGGGCTCTATGGGAATGGGGAAGGCGGCAATTACGGTACCGCAAATTGCGGTACCGTAATTGCCTGCGAGGTCCCTTTACGGGTCCCTACTTTAACGGCGGTCCAGACCAGCCGTTCAGGTTGGGTCCTACAAAGGGACCTCGTAGTAAGGCGCTAAGTGGTTAACAGCGCCGCAGCCTTTTACGGCGCCGTTAACCACTTTGCGCCAGGTTCGTAATGAGGCCCATTGTCTGAAATGGATGCTTCTCCTACTCTAAATGTTTTTTGGAAGTTTTTGTCTGCATTGTGAATTTGAGGTGTTTAAGAACAGACTAAATCAGTGACTCACCCCCTGAAGTGTGCCAGAAATTAACCTTTAATGAGTCTAGCAATGTTTGTACTGTTATATTTTAGCAAAGCTTTACACGCTGACACCACAGTAGTAGTTGTTTGTGTCAATCAGCAGCGTGGGACCACTTCCGAGATCGCTACCTTCATCTGAGCTAAGCAAGGATGTGTTCTTGCACCTACACTTTGCAATTTATATGCATCAGATATGGACAAGGACATGAAGGCAGTATGTCTTTTTCCACTGCATATTGGTAACACAACAGTCCCCTGCATGGGTTACGCAGACGATACCATTATCCTCGACCAAACCCCTATTGGACTTCAGCGAGCGTTGGACGCATTATCCGGCTACGCTCTGCTGAACAATCTTCAAATGAATACCAAAAACACTAATCAATCGCGAAAAAAATCAGAAATCCCCCCCCCCCGTAGCTGGGCTATTGGCGACTCCTCCTTAGAAAAAGCTAAGAGCTATATCTATCTAGGTTTCCCCATCTGTACTTCCCCCTCTCAGACATTTTACTATAATTATAACCAGCAAAAGATTACTAAGTAGGGGTTTTCACTGAAACGTGTCATTTATAAGATGGGCGGTCACAATATTGAAGGATTTATATCCTTTTACCGCAAAAGTATTGTTCCTTGCGTATTATAGGGCATGGGTGGACTGGGAACTAAAAGAGGCCCTGGAAATAATTACTGGGGACCAAAAGAGGCCCTGGAAATAAAGTTCAAAGTGGCCCCATAGTACACATTTTCAGCAAGCTCAATGCTTTTCCTATGAGAACATTTGGAAATACCACACAAAAGAGACCAAGGGTGTAGAGGCCCACCGGGAAATCTCCAGAGTTCCCTATAGGCCAGTCCACCCCTGTTATAGGGACTAAACCCCCCTTTCGCCTTCAATGTTAACTGGGATCAAAATGGTGGACGGCAAACTACTGCAATCAATCCTGGGGGTTCCCCAAATGGTCCTGGTTGAGGCAATTAGATGTTAGCTCAGAATTCCCTCACTCAGGTCACTTTTGCTGGTCCAGAGAAGTGACCTATATTTCACAATAATACTGCACTCGCCACTGGTCCACACTCTGAATTGTTATCTTGCAGAACAATACGTCAATGATGTAAATAACGTCTTGCAGCTAAATCTAAGTATTGAACAGTTGATTTTAAACCAACACAGAGGGACTGTGATACGAAAACCCTTACTTTCGATATGAGCTCCAAGGTGGACAAGCTGGATAAACTTAACTTATATTTTGATTACAGAAGGCAGGGTTTTAATCAACTCTCTCCTTGCACGTATCTCACCAAGAAGTACTCCAGAAAAATAAGAAGATGTATTACCTACGTTTCACTATCCTGCCTGCCCCGGAGCATACAGGGAGGTGAACCAAGTGTCTGCGAAAAGATGGACTCTGCCGACAATGCACCCCAGATATTGAATCTGCTCGTCACCTACCTACTTTATGTATCCGATTGGACAATGAATATTTCAAAAGCGATTCTGATTTGACAACACACATGGAATGTATCGCAACCAACCCGTTTTGGGGCATGATTATGACGCTTTCTGATTTTTATCATGACATTTATCATGACATTTTTATTATAACATTACCTCAACGACTGTGTGGTATTATCTTAAAGTATGTTCTATGGGCCTCATTCCGGGTTTGGAGCTAACCATGGAGTAATTAGCTCCATAGCTGCCTCCGAAACAGTCCCAAATCCGGCATGGTGAATGGAGTAATTACCGGTCCATTCCAGGGTTGGAGGGACCGGTAATTCCCCATTCACCTTTTGCCCTTCCCCATTCCCATTTCTGCCCCATAGGGCTCAATGGGAATGGGGAAGGAGGTAATTACGGCACTGTAAATTATGGTACCGTAATTTCCTCCGAGGTACCTTTGCGAGTCCCGTACTTAACTCCTGCTAAAAGCAGGAGGTAAGGAAGGACCCGCAAAGGGAACTCGGAATACGGAGAGTAAGGGATTACCGGCATCGGTACCCTTACCTGTGCCGGTAATCCCTTACCTCCAACCTCGGAATGACCCCCTATGTTATCAAGCACACACACATTTCTGCCTAGTTTTATCTATTTTATCTGGATGTATTTATTAATGTTATTGATTCTATTAAATGTACTGTGTAAAGGTGTGTCTTAACCAACAAACAAAAAAACAAAAAAATAAATAAATTATTGTATAGAATTCTAGAAAGACAAATTATTTGTTATTCCGATTTAGGGTCACTGCTCAAAGTGTTACACTTGTGGAACCCACAGTTTTTTTTAAGAGGCCTGAACAAGAAAGCCCGCCACTCCAGAAACAAGGAGCCACATGGCGCTGGCCAGAGCCCAGGAGCTTAAATTTAAAAAGAAAAGAAATAGAAAAAAAAGTGTGTTTTTTTTATTTTGGGGTCGCAAGGGAGATCTCAGGGGTATCAAGTGAAACCTCAGGGGTCGCAGTTGTGAGCCCTGGCGACCCGCAAATGATGTCCTTGGCTTCCCTTTTTCTCAGCTGTCTGTCCACTGCAACCTGTGACTTGGTTTTCGCCCCCTTTCTTCTGTGTTCTCTTTGTGATGCTCAGAGCCTCTGTCGCTTCATCTTCCACGGATCTTCGTGATCCGACAACGGCTGATTTTGCTGCGGCCGGAAAGTTCACATGAGAAAGGTGCGAACCACCAAAGGTTCGCACCTTTCTCATGCGAACACACATACATACCCACACCCCCACCCACACCCACAACACACCCATGACATGACTTTTCGCGCCTTGAAACACTTGTGTATAGGTGCGTTATAAATGCCATATCATATTATATCATATCATAGGACACACCCCCACCCACACCCTCAACACACCCGGACCCACACCCCCAACATAAACAAACCCCACTTACATTTTTCTGCACGCTGTATCCCTGCAGCGCCAGTTCCCTTTCACTTCTGTGATCGAAAACCGGCACCGCAGGATCCTTTTCTTTTTTTTTCTTTTAATGGGGCTGCAGGGGTGTCCCCCGCAATCTCCGCTCACTATACTGTAAAGTAAAGTAAGCATATTGTACTGTAAAGTATAGTGAGCAGGGTGTTGAAGGGGGACACCCCCGCAGCCCCCATTTTTTTTCTTTTCGTGGATGTGCTGCAGGGGTGTCCCCCGCACCACCCTGCTCACTATGCCACACAGTATTGTGAGCGGGGTGTTCCCTGCAGTCTTTTTTTTTACTTACCTGCAATGCTACCACCAAAGGTTCGAGCTTTTTGTGTTCGAACCTTTGGTGGTAGCATTTTTAGAAATTTTTGTTCATGCAACCGTTTAGATCCAGTCTTTTTGTACAATACCATCTTCCACCTTCTTTGGTCTGTTCACTACCCTGTTCCACAGCTTCTCTCTGTACGTACCTGCTCATTCTCATGTGTAGATCTCCATATTCAATGTTGTACTGATCAGTACTTTCACGCCTCCTTGTGCTACTGTGATCATTCCTTTGGTATACTTCCACCCTGGTCATGTTCAATTTCATGCCTTCTTCTGGGGTTATGGTATCATGGTGGATCCCCATGATTGTCACTGGGTCACTGTATTTTGATAAGATGCTCTAGTTTTTATGGAACAACCTTATCTGAACAAGGTCTCCCAGGCTTATGCTCCCAGTTATCGAAGCATTATTTTTGTCGAATGACTGTTTTCTACGCCTTTGACTACTTGACATTTTCCCACAGATCTCTGAGTTATAGACACTTTCCCACAGATCTGTAAATTATATGTCTCTTGTGCTTTGGAAATTTGGCTCATCCATGATGGCTTAAGTTTAGTTTTTGCTCTTCTACTATGCCTTGGTTGAGTAGTTCGGCAAGTAGTTGCTTGAGAACCTCCTGTATGGTCAAGAAACGTGATGTACTTTGGGTTTCACCGGAATATACTTCTGATTTAGGACAATCTTGTGAACATATTGTTTAAGCATTCCTGTCATCTTCTGAAATGTTCCCACTGACATCTAATGAACTGAGAATACCTGCTCCTCGGAACATGGATCTAGCTTGATTTCCAACAGTCTTTGGTTGTCCCACCCTAGGACACAGGACCTTTTTTGACATGTACGCCTTCAATAAGGCTAAGTGGTGTTTGAAGGAGATTGTGCTTTGTATGTAACATATTAGTTCTATTTTGTTACCAGCGTATAATCCTGGAGCTGGATCTGAGTCAAGTAGATGGTCTTTGCGTTGAGGGAATAGTTTGAAGTATTTCTCTTGCATTACTATGGTCTAGTCTGATTCTGAGTCTGCTGGTATGTTGGTTGGCATGTTATCAATTCTGTTGTAACAGAATGGCTTTCTGTCTGTGTTTTTGTTATCGTTCACATACAGAACCAATTGTCCTAGTTGTTTGCATGGCTCTTCATTTTCGATGTATCTTGGACCGCTCTTACGGTATGTCTTTTCCTTCCATTATACATTAATAGTGTTGCTTATCTTGTGGCACTACTGACATTCCTATCCCACAGGAGGGCATGATCTGTCACGGGCAATATGGTTTTGATTTCCACACCTAAAACATTCTCATGGTTGTTCTTGTCTTCTGTATTACAGAGGGCTTCTACGTTGTGTGCCTTTTGGGTTTCTACGATCTAGAGGAATCGTCCCTCTCTTTGTTCTATGTCTCAATGTTCAGCCTCTTCTTTGACATGGGTTTGGGTTACCTCCTTGATAGAGCGGAGTGAGTGTGCCACTGTTTTGGCAATGGTGATGGCTTGTTAAAGAGGGGAATCTCTGCTCATGCACAATGCCTCTTGACAGGGACGTCATTTCACCAAAATGCCAGGGGTAGCGGTAGTGATGTTACATGAACCTTCACCTTTGATGACATCACAGGAAGTGATGGCATTTGACCCCACCCTAAAGTGACATCATAAGAAGTGATGGAACACGACCTTTCTCCCCTTGATAAAACACGATGTGGCATCACATAGCATTTTTTTGTAAGTACACTATGAAAAATATGGTTACGATATCACTTTAAAAAGTGATATACATTGGAGAGATCGAACAAAGGCATCCCTGAGAGGAAAAGTAATGATAAGTTGATAGCCTTGCTAAAAAGAACATGCGCCGTGATATCCCGACTATTGTAGCCTACCACAAATCGGGGATTCCGGCCACATCTATTTCTATGGGTGTAATCAACATCAAAAAGAATTACAGACGATGGCTAAAACATCATCAGTTGCAGTGTGAGATAAAACGATGGCAACAAATAGCCAATCTCGCCCTATCTAAAAACTCAGCTGGAATATGGCAGATAATTAGAAGTGCCAAGAAAAGAGATATATCCATTAACTGCATCTCAGAAGCTAAATGGAGTGAACATATCCAAGCTACCCTAGGATGTTTAGATGTTTCAGATGACATATTTCCTCCACCCTTGGTTTGTTGGGATTGTAAAGCATCAATATTAGATATCATATTGATAATCGAACAGCTAAAAACTCTCGGGCCGCTGGACCTGATGGTGCATGCAATCAATTGTTAGAAATGGAGCCAGAACTATGGGCTGCTGCCCACCATTTGTTATTTACTCACATTGGCAAGTCTGGGATTATCCCAAAGACTTGGCATGTAAGTCATATTATTACTGTGTATAAAAAGGGTGCCTGGGGCAACCCAACGAACTATAGAATGCTAGCAATTCAGGCATTCCATGGAAAATGTTTGCACGAGTGTTGCTTCTAGAGTTAAATGAATGGATACAGCAAAACAAACTTCTGCCTCCAAATCAAATAGGGTTTCGTCAACAATCTAGCGCAACCCATAATATAATTATTTTGACATCTGCAATTGAACATGTATGGAAGCGCAGAGAGTTATATGTTTACTGTGCTTTTATCGACTTTTCAGTCACATTTGATTTGGTTCTAAGGAACCATCTATGGTACAAATTAAATGCATTGAAAATACCAAAAGGCCTACTAAAAATGTTAATGCTTCTATATTCAGATACCCATGTGCGGCTGGATGTCACGGGCAAATTATCAGCATTTCTGCCATCTAGTAATAGAGTTAAGCATGGTTGCATAGTGGCAGCAACCCTGTTTGATCTCTACTTGGCTGATATCAAGTAACATTTGAAAATCTTGATGCAAACCTAGTAAAGTTAAGCACATCAGTGGTCGGTTGGTTTGCCTATGCCGAAGACTTGTTGTTATTAGACTATACCCCAACAGGCCTACAGAAGATGTTGAATGCTTTGGCTGATTACTCTATCATGAATGGCTTGACCATAAACATTGAGAAGAGCAAAGTTATGGTCTTCCCAGCTAAAACAAAAACGAAGAAGTATGTGTGAGTATTCAACAATGAGAGTCTTGAACAGGTGTACACGTATAAATATCTTGGTATACTGGTATATGACAAACTTAACTGGGAAACCCATTGGATTTCGCTAAAAACGCGTTGTTTAGTATCAGCCAATGTCCTCAGTGTCTTCATAGGCAGAAATGCTGGTTATTCAGTCTATGCTATATTAATGATTTATACGGCTAAAAAAAGAGCAATCCTCATGTATGACATTGAGATATGGGGACATAAATATAGTGCACGTTTGAAAGTATTTGAAGCATTGTTACTTCGTAAACTTATGCGGTTACCGCAGAACATTTCTGTAGAATATCTCTATTTAGAGTTCGAACTAAAAAGCACAATGCAAGAACAGATAAACAGATGTGTAATGTGTTTTGGTAGAAACGTGGTTGGCTCTAGATTTGGAAATGACCTTGCTAAGCTCTGTTGTTCCTTGTGCATCGCGGTAGGGAAGCAGGTTGCAAGATCACAGGTAACTGTTTGAGGTTTAGCCAAACACCTCTTTTGTTAAGTAGAAGAAGGGGGAGTTTTTGTTCCTGGCTATCTTGCTTCTAGGTCTTAAAGAATTGTTCTCACACACTAGTGGGTGCGATATAGTTTCGCTTCTATTTGTGCAAGTGGTTGGTTTTCTTTCAAACTGTAGTATACATGTGGTACATTTGGGGGTCTTGAGTCCCCTTGATGTCAGCCGACACGTGTTTCGACCCAAAGGTCTTTATCAAGGGTGATTCATTTATTCAAAACCATGTGTGGTGATAAGTGGTGACATTTTTGCCCCTCCCGGCACCTCACAGCACAAGCCATATGACCTAGTGGTGGAGGAAGCTTCCCCTGCTTTCTGATCTTTTCTTATTGATTGGTCATCTAACAGTTTTATGGTCGGTGGTCTGGAACTGGCTGATACTGTGGAATGCTGGGGTCTCTGGCAGGAGCATGTAAACACTATATTTTAATGATGGGGCTGGGAAAGGTTGGTGGTTTGTGCCCTCCTTCTCTTGGGATAACTTTTCGCATGGAGCTCCCAGCCCCCTCATGGCCTTGTCGGGCACATTCCTCCTGAGATACAAATGCTGGCAGTGTGAGACAAAGGAAAGTTTATGAATCTCTGCGGCTCTGGCCTTTCTCACTGCTGCCCATGTTACAACCTATTCCAGCATGAACATGCTTACTTCTACGATTGTGGTCTGGGCCTACTGCCCTGGCTGCAGCGCAGCGTTAGGCCTCAATTTCAATATGGCTGCTATTTCTAAAATGGCGTTTCACTCCCACTGCACCTTATACCCACACATGCACTAACTCGCGCATAATACAGCTTTTAGTGACACCCCTCTGCCCCATGTAGTCTCCCCAGGTGACTACAGCACACCTGGAGGCCTCACCCTGAATCTCTTGGAAGCCTGGGACGATCGGCCCTGCTTCCCAATACTGACCAATGGTTCTTCATAGGTGTCCTCATGCTGTGACTGATCTCGTTTTTTGGGCTGCATCCGCCAGTACAAATAGCCATTTGCCTAGTGCATTTCTAAGCAGTGCAGATTTTTATCAGGAGTCAACTCTGTCTCAACAATGGCCTCAATGTAAGCATGAAACTGGGATTCCCGCTGGGCCTAGAGAATGGGTGGCTCACCTGGGTTTGTGGGAATGCTGGTGGTATAGTGGCTCCTTGAATGTTGGTGCAGTCAGTGCAGGTTTGGTGTACTTCTGTCCCTCTTCAGACGTGATGCCCAACGGGTGTTTGTGGATGTGATGAGGGGCTTGCGCATAGCCTGTGATTCCACCTTCGTCACCACTGTGAAATTGTGCGGTGTATAAATGATCCTCCATAAACAGATTATTAGTAACTGTACCTTCTATTGATACAAAATGTTTCATTCTCAACACTGCGTGTATTTTTAATCAAAGGGGAACTGAACTGCGTCACAACTCGGTGATTCTCTGCTGCGCTGCACTCTCCCTCACTTCCTTCTATCCCTGTGCAACGCACTTGTGCTACGTGGCACGTCATGACGCTGCGCTGACCTATTTCAGGATGTGGGGTGGAGAGAGCAGTGCCGGAAAGACAGTGGCCAAAGTGTCCGAAAAGACATAGTGGTGGAACTATGTTTCCCTGCTGGCCTGCCCCCGCTGCCCACAAACCCCATCGCCCCGCCCCTTCCGACGCACAATCCAAACCGCCAAACGCACCAGCTGTTTAAGGGAACGTTCTGTGCATTGCACTGAAGTGCAAGTTTCAACTTCTTCCTACACTTTTATTTTAAAAGGAAACCATTACGGGCGGTTTCTTTTAAAAATAAAAGTATAGGAACAGTAAAAGTTTTTTTTTTTTTTTAAGTAGAGGAGTACCACTCCCACCCACTTCGACCATTGCGGAAAGGTTGCTCATATGTTAAGACTTTTTTTATGAACACCATGTCATTCCTAATGTACAACCACATATGTGTATAGCTTACTCATTGGCGTAAATTATGCTTGTAACTGTGCTTGGCCCTTAGCTGTTCACTGCACTAAGATAACATGCTTTTGTCATTATTTCAGTTAGCCATACTTTTCAGAATTGTTCTTAGGAGAATGTATTGAAAAGTAGGGCCACTGCATATATGTTTATTCTAGAACATTTACCATGACTTGACTTGCTTGATTTTGAATTGAAAATAGCACGTTTCCCATTGCATGTCAAGATTAGAGCTCGGAGTAACGGCAATTACGCCAGTGAGCAAAACTAAACAGAGCAGTAGGAATATGTATTTTAATTGTTTCAAATAAAGGAAAATATTTCGAAAAATCTCCCTGCCAGATTATCCTTGGCAGTGTCTATTGCTGTCAATCATTTTTGCTGTAGTCATATAATTAATCGCAGAATGGCAGGGTAAGAACTAACTGGCAGGTGTGGGTATGCCGCTTTAGTGCCATAAAGGAATGAAACAAGCTTAATTTGACAACCCAGGGAAGAGACCAAAATGCAGGAACCCCTAGACACTGAAGCATAGAAAATAAAGAGAGAAATGGGAAGACTGCAGGAATTGAACGGGTTGCCTGGCTTTTCGTGACCGCTGTGTATTTTTATACGTTTTTGATCTGATACTATGGATGCCATTTTACTCATTGAATCTAATGTAATGTATTTTGTTATTTAAAATGAAAATAAAGAATAAAAAAAAAGAAAAAACTGACAAGCACTGACAAAGACAATAGTTTTGGGCTCATATAGAGTCATGGAATGTCCATCTTTTGCCCAGGAGGCTCCATTACTTCTCAAGTAGTGACATGATATGCTCTGGGACTCATGTGCAAGGTATTGCTAGGATAGACCAGGTGTTTTCAATAAAGGCTCAAATCTTCACAGCATTTGAACGTTTGCGAAATTCCCAAGGACCTCGCCACTGCCATGCATTGACATCTGCACCAATTGAATCTAATTCCCAGGTACGATTGTCAAGGACCTGGGAAGCTAGCATAGCAGTGCCCGCTTTTTATGTACAATTAACTAAGAAGTGCCAGGATCAACTATGCCCAATTAGCACAGCTCAGCCAGATTCTATTATGCCGATTCAGGACATCAATGCCATGTTTGAATTTGCCCATTTAGCGTAGTAAAGCCAGATTCCAGCATGGCAAGTTAGGCCCGTATGGCTACAATCCAATACACATAGCTATCCCATTGAAAGCATAGCATTATTCCAGTAAGCCTGTGTAACACTTTAAGGCCTCAAGGCGGCGGTGTATGCGAAGTGGTATGGAAAAAGGGTGTGCAATGGTATAGAAAATATGTGAAGTGTTGGGGACAGAGTGTGTGTGTGTTTATCTGCAAAGTTGTGCTTATTGTGTGCAGTGTGGGGGTGTTTGTGTAGTGCTGTGCCAGTGTGTGTGTGTTTGTGCAATGCTCCTGGTGGGGTACATGTAAATAGATAAGTGTGTGTGTGTGTGTGTGTCCCTCCTCATAACCATATCATGACAAGAACTCCAACCTGATTATCCCTATTTTTACTCAAATCTCGTGCATACTGTCTTCTGTTTCCATATCTCCAAATTCCACTTCTCTTTACTCCTTCTAATAAACCAATTCATCATTTATAATATTGATCCATAACATGCTCAATACTCGTGCCAAACCCACCATGTTTTGTAATTGTAATCCTTAACTGCAAATACATTTCCAGTAAACAAGCCTGTGTTCTTTACCAAGAGCCATTACTGTTCTCCAATCGTGTTCGTTTATTAGTGCAGCTCAAATTGCACTCATTCTTGAATATGATTTATCTAAATAAACCCTATAAGAGATCTGAACAATATAACCTTCATTCTGGGAAATCATAATAATCAGGGTGGGTGCTCTATAAAAAATACTTTTACTTAATGGCACTATCCTTTACATGTTCAGGTCTTAAAAATACTAGTGTGATTTCTTGTGTGTTTACATAATCCCTAAAAATAGTGCCTGTTATACCCTAGTTACTTACAAAGATATTTCGTCAATACATTTGTTAATTTGTTATAAAATATATCATGCTCTCCTATCTATAGTGTGTGTAACTTTAGTCCTGGTGCTATTGAGAATACCTCCTCTCATCACTGTTGCTTCCCCATTCTAGATACAAATATTTGCATCAATGAATGCACTTTTAATAGTGCTACTGAAAAAAGTACTTTATCTTATTAATTCTTGCTGTTTCCCATACATATGCTTAATCCGGTGTAATTTGCTATTATAATAACCTACTTTTTTATGTAATTTGCATTCATAATAAAGTTTCTATTCTCAGCACGTCTCACAAATTGTGTGATCTTGGGCACTTTTTTTAATGCTTCTATGTTGTGCAATGGGGGATGCTGTCCCCCCTCTTGGGGATTCCCAATTTACTGTGGTTTTGGTACATATGCTTGATTCTGCGTGTCTCTTTGGGCATAATATCCTTATGAATCTGTATAGTGGTGCATATCCCATTCTTCCTCTTTCTGTCCTTAATTACTAATATTCTCACTGTCTTATTACTTATAGCACTCTCATGCCTTTATTGCAATCTATGGGCCTCATTACGAGTCCGGCGGTAGCCATGCTGGAAAAACCGGCAGGCTGCCGCTGGACCCGTAATACCATTCCGCCTCTGTGATTGCCGGGATCACCGGGGCATTACAACCCCAGTGACCCGGTAATTCCGGAGGCAGAATTCGGTAAATTCCCATTCCCATCGAATCCCATTGGACTCCATGGGGATGGGGACCATGGAAATACTGCTTCCGTCTATGCTAGAGCTGGTGTTTCCATGTCCGCCTGCAGGCAGGTGGTGTTAATCCCGCCTGGTCAGACCTGGCGGGAGTGACACCTCCTGACTGCAGAACTCTGAATCAGCCGGTCCCGAAAGAACGGTGGTGGCAGTTTTACCGCCACCGTTCTTTCCGGACCGGCAGAGTCGTAATGAGGCCCTATGCCTTCCCTTTATTGTCTGTTCCTTTTCTCACTGCCATCTTTCTCTCTCCTTCTTCACTCACATACCCAATTCACCGTTCGGACATACTTCCTAGCCTTCTCATTGTTACAAATTCTATGAAAATAAACAGTGTGCATCTGCTCTTCCTTTTGGTAGTGCACTGAAACCTCTTAGAACTCTTACAACACTTGCAAGCACTTCCATACTGCCTATCACAAGGGTGTGAGGCACCTCTATTTGAGCAAGACACCTTTCCTTTTTCCCAATTACTTTTCATCAATGTGTCTAGACTTCTAAAAATGGTTTCTTTCCATTGCCTTTTCCTCATTTATGTACTTGTCCTGTGCATGCTTATTATATATACTCTTTCAACATGTGCCATCATTTACTAATGGAAAATACCTATCTTGCTTAAAATGAGATTAATAAATCAGAGGTGCTCTAGTTTGTGCTTATATAATGTTCTATAATGAAATCCTTTAACAAAGAAAGTATCTGTCATGATCCGCCCCTGGAAGCTATGACACGACTGGAAAGCACTGCCACGAAGAACCTGACAGTAACGGCCTAGCCCTCAACCAACATGGCGGCCACCGTTACTTAAACTAGCCCCGCCCACCTACCTGCGCGTTGTATCTGTGATTTTCTACGATACGCTCGCTCGGCTACTCCTCCGAGTAGACTCCTCCCAAGCCTTCTACAGCTTTCTACCCGCGCAATTACTCTACTTGCTCAGCCTGCGATTTAGCCTTGCTTCCTCTTTTCTGCGGCGTCTGCCGCTCGTCATTTCTATCTGTTTTCTTACCTTCGGTGCCTCGCTGTTCTGACTTGCGGTCTCCTCCGCCACTCTCGCGCCTCCTCGCGTTCTCCTCTATTCGTTTCAGGGTTCTGTCTATCCTTTGGATTAGGGACTATACCTGGCTTCTACGCTCTCTCTCTCCTTCTATCCTTTCTGCTTCATAGCTCTCTTTGGATATTGCTACGGATCTTACAGTAGTCTACAACTTCTCCCAGTACACCGGACACTTAATTAGTACACTACTCCTGGGGCTTTGCCTGTTTGCTTCCTTATTTGATCCTGAGAAGAGAAAGTCACCCCAGAACTTTACTGGCCAGCCTCTTGCAACTATACTCTACGCGAGTATCCTTCCTGGAACAGTCTGCAGGGTTTTTTGGTGCCATCCATCGGCTTTTTCCCTGTCTTTTGGGGCTTGGCTCCTCGGGGCCCCCCTCAAGACAGGTCCCACTCCCTGTCGAGGTGGCCTCCGAGGGAGCCAGGCCTTACTTGCATGACAGGAAATCAAAGGAGAAACCATTGAAGGAACATCCCAAGGTACTACGGAAGAAGACATCCAGTGTCCAAGAAAGCCAAGAAGAATCTTCAGGTGAGGAGCAGGGGGCGGAAGGTGACCAACGTGACAGAATACAACGCCCGAACGTAACCATGGCTTCCTTGGAACAGTACCAGGAGTTGGTTGCCGCCTTACAGGGTTTAACCATAGAAGTTCAAGCCCTGAAAACTGAGACCGCCGCTTTACGCCAACAAGTGGTCCTCCGTAGAGATGACCAAGGGGACTTGCCGCCTATGCCTCTTACATTTGGAAAATATGATGGTTATCCCGGCGGTCTAAAGGAATTCTTAGACGCCTGCCAAGTTCACTTCATCTTTCGACCTCATGCATTTGAATCTGCCAGAGCTAGGGTCGGTTTCCTTATTACCAACCTAACGGGGAATGCCTTGGCTTGGGCCACCCATTTGGTGACCAGAAACGATCCCGCTCTGACCAACTATGACCAGTTTGTGGATCTCCTCAAAGGGAGATTCGATCTACCTGAGGTCCTATACACCTCTCTTGAGGCAATACTCGATGTGAAACAGGGGAACACAGACGTGCAGACCTACATATCCCGATTTCTGAGACTAGCGGCGAAGACAGACTGGCCTGATTCGGCTAAGCAAACGATATTTAGGAGAGGTCTCCAGGACGAACTAAAGGACGAGTTGGCTAGGGTAGCTCGCCCACCGTCGTTCCAAGATCTCATGACACTGACCCTACAATTGGAATACCGGCTATCTGAACGCCGACAGGAAAGAAGGAGAGCTCGGCTCAATCTACTGTCACCTAGCCCTGCTCCACATCCTCCCAAAGACATGCCTACATCAGAAGAACCAATGCAGATAGGAACAGCCCGAGGTCCTTTGACGCATGCAGAATGCAAAAGAAGGAGAGACTCCGGTCTCTGTTTATATTGCGGTTCCTCAAAGCATTTACTCAGGGACTGCCCTGAAGTACCTCCACGAAGAAAGGAAAACTCCAACCCTCGGTTCTTTGCAAGGGTGGTCTCGGGGGAACAAGAAGCAGCCCTTGCAACCTTACCCGACCCTCGGAACTAAGGGAAGACAACAGTCTGATGATCTTTCGGGTTCAACTATGGACTACAGAATCCTCCCCCATAGAAGTTCTTGCTATGCTGGACTGCGGAGCCGCAGGAAACTTTATGCATATTGAATGGGCTAAGGCACAATGAATCACCATTAGACGTAAGGAGAAACCTATCCCTGTAGAAGGGGTAGACGGTGAACCCTTGTCCTCAGGCCCCATAGATTCCGAGACTTTACCCTTACACTTGGTCTTGGGAGAACACCATGAATCTATGATATTTGACCTAATTCGAGTGGCACATTTTCCTTTGGTGATAGGTATTCCGTGGCTTAGGCGTCACAACCCTCAGATCAATTGGACCACCAATATTGTGCGTTTTGACTCTACTTATTGTAAGGACCACTGTACCATCAATCCCCCTACCCATGGAGAGAACAAGGAGCCCCGAGCACCCCAGCTTAAGGTGGTAGCTGCCATTCCCCTGCGATACCAGGAATATGCTGAGGTGTTTCAGGACACTGTACCCATGCTCTTACCTCCCAATCGGCCAGAGGACTGTGCCTTAGATCTCCATCCAGGGTCCATGGTTCCCTTTGGTAGAATGTATCCTTTGTCTCCTTCCGAAAAACTAGCCTTACGGAGCTACTTGGACGATAACCTTCAGAACGGACTCATTCAGGAATCCCGATCGTCAGGGGGAGCTTCGTTATTCTTCATCCCCAAAAAAGACACCACCGAATTGCGGCCTTGTATAGATTACAGGGGACTCAACCAGATCACTGTTCGTGACCGCTATCCTATGCCTTTAATCAGAGACATTCTGGAAGCGGTCAGAGGGACCTCTTATTTCAGGAAACTAGACCTCAGGGGAGCCTATCATCTTCTCAGGATAAGGACAGGCGACGAATGGAAGACCGCATTTCGTACCCCATTTGGGTTATATGAATACCGTGTCATGCCCTTTGGTCTCGTGAATGCCCCAGCTGTCTTCCAAAGATTTATCGATAAGATCTTTTCTGACATGTTGTTTGTGTCAGTTGTCATTTATCTGGATGACATCCTTATCTACTCTGAAAGGCTTCAAGAACACCAAGAACATGTCAGACAGGTGCTACACCGACTCCAGTCTAACCACCTTCTGATAAAACCCGAGAAATGCCAGTTCGAAGTAACATCTGTTTCTTATCTAGGCTATATCCTATCCAAGGAAGGAATCCAGATGGAACCCGAGAAGATTCGAGCTATCATCGAATGGAAAGAACCTAGAGGAGTAAAGGAGGTTCAAATATTCTTGCGTTTAGCCAATTTCTATCGCCAGTTCATCCCTAACTTTTCCGACCTGATGTTACCTATTACAGGTCTTCTCAAGAAGGGAGTCAAGTACGTTTTTGGTCCAGAACAGAAGATGGCATTTTTCCGCCTTAAGGAGTTATTTACTTCGGCTCCCATACTTGTTCAACCTGATCAAACAAGACCCTTTATCGTGGAAACAGACGCGTCTGGAGGAGCACTGGGAGCCGCACTTCTACAAAGAATGGACGATGGCCTCAAACATCCAGTCGCCTATTACTCAAGGACCGTGACGAAAAGTGAACGTAATTACTCAGTTCTGGAAAGAGAATTACTTGCCATAAAATCAGCCTGTCAAGAGTGGAGGCACCTACTCCTGGGAGCAGCTTATCCTTTCCAAATACTTACAGATCACCGCAACCTCCGGGTGTTGCAGCAGATGAAGTGCACCAATGCTCGACATGCCAGATGGGCCTATTACTTTTCCCAATTTGAGTTCACCATTTCATATGTACCTGGTACTGAAAACAAGATGGCAGACGCACTCTCCAGATGCCAAGGAGAGGAAATCAACCTACCGCAAGAGCATGACCTCTTGTTCCCAAATCTGAAGTTTATGGCTAGGGTCGTGCCACTTCTACAAGATCTGGTAACCCAATACAGTCATCTACCGGCCATACCAGCCTCCGTCACATAGGCCAATAATGGTCTATACTACCATGGTACAGAGCTGTTTCTCCCTTCCAGAGAACTTCAAGAACAGATACTATCATGGTGCCACGATACCCCCCTGGCGGGACACCCAGGTATCAAGAAGACACAGGAATTCATAAGCCGCAGATTCTGGTGGGCAGGACTACCCAAGGATGTAAAAAGATATATAACCACCTGTCCCGTATGCGCCGCCAACAAATACCAAACAGGGAAACCTTTGGGCCAGTTGCAGCAACCCATCCTACCCACTAGACCCTGGGAACTGATTTCCATGGATTTTATTGTTGACCTGCCGGAATCCGAGAATAAGACAGCAATTATGGTCACTGTAGACACCTGCAGTAAAATGGCCCATTTTTCTGCACTTCCAGGTCTTCCGTCAGCTCCAGAGACGGCTTCGATCTTTCTCAGAGACGTCATTCGTCTCCATGGATTGCCTCGGACCATCATTTCGGACCGCGGAACCCAATTCACCTTCAAACTGTGGACATTACTATGTCACCAATTAGGTATCAGCCGAGCACTTTCCTCTGGGTTTCACCCCCAAACAAATGGTCAGACCGAGAGACTCAATGCTGGGTTGGAGCAATATTTGAGGTGTTTCTGTAGCCACAAACAAGAAAGATGGTCAGCCTTTCTCTCTCAGGCCGAATTCGCCTATAATAACAATTACCACACGTCCATTCGCATGAGTCCATTCTACTGCACTTATGGGTATCATCCACAACAACTGCCCTGGACCGGAATGCAACCTACCAGATCTCCCGCCATAGACGACAGGTTGTCTGAACTCAAGGAAGTTCATAGAATGGCTAGAGAAGCACTGGAAGGCAGTCAGCTCACACAGAAAAGATGGGCGGATAGAAGTCGACAGTCCAACCCAGAATGGAAGCCAGGACAGAGAGTCTGGTTGTCTACCAAACATCTTCCTAGATGGATACACACAGGCAAGTTTGCACCTCGATTCCTGGTTCCTTATCCCATCATCAGACAGATCAACCCCGTAGCTTATGAACTACGCTTACCTAAGGGTCTTCAAAGAGTACATCCAGTCTTCCACACCTCATTACTCAAGGAATACAAGGAGGATCCTTTTCACCCCAAGACTCAGAAGACTAAGACTCCGGAGGTAAAGGAATCCCAAGAATACGAGGTTGATTACTTAGTGGATTCATGTTACCACCGAGGGAGACTCCAAGTTCTGGTCCATTGGAAGGGTTATTCCGAAGATGAAAGGACGTGGGAACCCAGGTACCATCTTCACGCACCCAGACTCGTAAGAAGGTTTCATCTGAGGTATCCAGGAAAACCAGGGGGGTTCCGGGGAGGGAGAGGCCATACTGTCATGATCCGCCCCTGGAAGCTATGGCACGACTGGAAAGCACTGCCACGAAGAACCTGACAGTAACGGCCTAGCCCTCAACCAACATGGCGGCCACCGTTACTTAAACTAGCCCCGCCCACCTACCTGCACGTTGTATCTGTGATTTTCTATGATACGCTCGCTCGGCTACTCCTCCGAGTAGCCTCCTCCCAGCCTTCTACAGCTTTCTACCCGCGCATTACTCTACTTGCTCAGCCTACGATTTAGCCTTGCTTCCTCTTTTCTGCAGCGTCTGCCGCTTGTCATTTCTATCTGTTTTCTTACCTTTGGCGCCTCGCTGTTCCGACTCGCGGTCTCCTCCGCCACTCTCGCGCCTCCTCGCGTTCTCCTCTATTCGTTTCGGGGTTCTGTCTATCCTTTGGATTAGGGACTATACCTGGCTTCTACGCTCTCTCTCTCCTTCTATCCTTTCTGCTTCATAGCTCTGTTTGGATATTGCTACGGATCTTACAGTAGTCTACAACTTCTCCCAGTACACCGGACACTTTATTAGTACACTATTCCTGGGGCTTTGCCTGTTTGCTTCCTTATTTGATCCTGAGAAGAGAAAGTCACCCCAGAACTTTACTGGCCAGCCTCTTGCAACTATACCCTACGCGAGTATCCTTCCTGGAACAGTATGCAGGGTTTTTTGGTTCCATCCATCGGCTTTTTCCCTGTCTTTTGGGGCTTGGCTTCTCGGGGCCCCCCTCAAGACAGGTCCCACTCCCTGTCGAGGTGGCCTCCGAGGGAGCCAGGCATACTTGCATGACAGGAAGTCAAAGGAGAAACCATCGAAGGAACATCCCATGGTACTACGGAAGAAGACATCCAGTGTCCAAGAAAGCCAAGAAGAATCTTCAGGTGAGGAGCAGGGGGCGGAAGGTGACCAACGTGACAGTATCTGGCAAAAATCGAAAATAACTAACAAACTTTAAAATGGGTAGTGGCGTATGTAATGTTTTTAAAAAAGTGATCTAATTGGACCAATCTTATTCATATATGTGTAGTGCCGGAGGATAATTTCTAGTGCAGAACAGTGGGCTCACAATATGGTTAGTCATAAATAGCTCTTTTTGTTTTTTATAAAAACAAAAAGATGCTTCAAAGATATATACCTTTATTAAATAAAAAACCTAGGGCTTAGCCACCCCATAATCACATATATTCCAATCAAGTGCTCCCCCAGCATATTACTTCAACACAACATGCAACAATGTTTCCCCAATAATATTTTTCTCCTCCAAATCTATTTTCAGTTTTGAATTTCTTCAGTTGGTGTTTGCTCTATGGACCTAAAGCTGAGCTTCCCTACTAAAAAAAACACAAGCATTACATATATGTGTCACAAAAAAAAACTTAAAAATGAAAGCCAGTTCAATGAGTTTGGGTTCAAGGCGACTCTTTCCATAAGGGTGGCAATCAGCCCTGGCTCACTTAAACTTTGTATACAAAATATAACATTTTCAAAATACACCATCCAGTCATTATAATATTCTCTAATAACAATGTTGATCCAAGATCACTCTTCTACTATATAAAACATATTATTTTATTCAAATAAATCTGCCTTTATTCTCAATTTACGCTAATGTTATGCATAGTCTCATATATATCATCTCTATCCCTACTCATTCCAATCCATTTTGATCACATATTCATGAATTTCTGTTTTTCTGTCTCAGATCACATCTTTTAAAAAGAGAATCATCATCATTTTTTTTCTTTCAATGTTAATAATTTTTTCCCCTTTTACTTCACAAAGTATGTTTAATGCATAAATATATATATATATATATATCTCCACCAATCACCCACCTTTTTTAAAAATCCACTATCTACTTATACAAATAATATTCATCACAAACTACATTTTTTCCTGTGCCTTTAACACCACAAGTTTCTTAATTCAAAGACACTTATCATTTCTCTTTTTTTTTTTTACAATTAACTTTTTATTATCACAACAACAAGTACAGGAGCGGAAACAAGGCTAATGGTGAACAATTAATCATATAAAAAGTCAATTAAAGGCAAAACATATTAAACAGCTCATCAGTAACTAGCCGGATACATCATACAGAAAAGAGAAAGCAAAGGAAAAAGAACGAAAGAGAAAAAAGAGAAAAAGAAGAAATACCAAAAGCCAGTACTGAAATCAACATTCACAACACACCATACAGCAGACATAGGAACTCATCAAGTCCATGGCAGAGAGATACAGAGAGCGTAAACATAACATCAAGTATCCTCAGTAGGGATGCACAGTTCTTGAGGCAAAGTTCAAAGTTAACCATACACATCAAGAAAATAGCTCCAAATATCCCAAAATTTGTCTAGTTCATTTTTCTGTTTGTAAATGGCTTTTTCATACATTGAAACTGTAAGAAGTTCTTCCACCCAATCATCAATATTAAAGGAAGAATTTGATTTCCAGGACCTCAGTACAAACTTCTTAGCAACCATGCACTCACGCAGCAGCCAAACTTTCTTACCAAAGTCAATGTCCTCCAGCTGAGAAACATCACCCAGAAGGAGCAGAGAGGCATTCATCGGAATGGCAATTTGCAAAACTAAGCTCAATCTTTCACAGTCCTTTTCCCAGAACTGCTTTGTCTTGAGACAAGACCATAGCAGATGACCAAGAGAGCCTCTCAAACATTTACACTTCCAGCAGAGATCGTCATCCAGAATTCCCCTCCTAAACAATTTCACCGGCATCCAGAATGCCCTAAGCAGTAGCTTTGTTTGTGATGCACGGAGGCCCCAGTCCAAGCTTACCAGACGAGTGTTCCCACAGCATCTCCGCCAACAGTTCATGTCGACCTACTCTCCCAGGTCCCTTGCCCAAACTGTCGGTAATCCTGCAACCCCTTTCTGAGTAGCCTTTATGATTCCATACATGGTGGCAGCAGGATGGGATGCACCAGAGCATACAACTAAAGCTGTCCAAGCTGCACTTCGAGCCTCCAGTTGCGACACCTCAACACATGCTGAAATTATAAGTTTCAATTTTCGATATTCTGAATAGGAACAGTTATCATTTCTTTTTTTGTGTATAGCTGATAAATCAACTTTTACAATAAGACTTTTTATGTAATGCATATGAACAAAACATCCTTTCACATCATTCACATCATGCCTAGGCATTAACAATTTCATAGTTAGTGCATACAAGTTAATTTTTTAAAATCCATCATGTCTCTAGTTCTTACAATCGACATATTAAGTTAGCTTTTATATGGATCCTCTTCCTTAAGCTTCAAATACTGCATCCAAAAAGTTCTTAATTGCAACATAAATTGACATACTGTGCATTGAAAATAAAACATTCTATCTATCATCAGCATCAAAAGTGGTAAAGTGCATGTAATATTTTGTCAGGTACAATTCTCTCTTTCCAGCTAGATCAACACACTCTAAAGTTACATGTCGTAAAGTCTCTCTTTGGTTTAGATTTTTACAAAATTGACAGAAATAGTGAGTTATTAAGCAACTTGCGTTTGATCATGACCACTCTGGTTGGCCAGAGGTTGTATCTGAGATGTAAAAAAGCTGAGCAAAGTGCTACGGAGGGGTAGCAGATTAAGTAAGGTTCACATTCTCCAAATCTTTTCCTTAAGAATGGATTCTCTCTGAAATCTTTGTACAAACAACAATGTTCTCTCATTTTTATCCAGTTATATAAGTATAACTTTTTCTTAGCTCTTTCAGGATGTTCTAGTAAGACATGCAATGGAAGATCTGCTAAGGCCATTATGTTAAAGACCGTGGTTTTCCATTTACTCGCAAATGAATGATCAGATTTCAGAATGTACTGAGAGAGGGACGAGAGCAAAGTGTCCGGACTATTGGCCAGAATGCTTTTCCTCAATAATGCACACTGTTGCCATTGGTGTTTGATCGACAAAGACAATAAGCCATTCTCATGACGTATGAATGCCATAGGAACACATTGAGGTAAATTCAAAACTGCTCTCCAGTATTTTCCTTCAAATTTTTGTAGGATGTTGTTTTCTATATTGAGCCATGTCTCTAAGCCATATAAGAGAACTGGAGTTGTTTTTATTATAATAGGTTATGGCAGAAGTTATTGAGAATTTGCCATACTTGTATAATATCACTTTGGTTTGTGAAATGGCAGTTGCCTCACGTGACTCTAGAACTTCAAGTGTCGATTGTCAATTCGCACACCCAGATAGGAGTACTATAATACCTTTTCTAGCTCTTGTAAGTTCCATCTGAATGTTTTCAGTCCTTTCTTGACTATATTACAAATCATAATCTTTGATTTTGCAATGTTAATTGTGAGCTGGTTAGTTTTCATATATGTTGAAAGTGCTTGTAGGGAGTTTTATAAGCCAATAGTTGTTTTTGAAAGCAAAATTAAATCATCTGCGTACAATAACGCTGTCACTCTCTCTCTCTTCCCAATCTTCGAGCATCAGTAATCGCATTCACAAATATTTCCGGCATATCATGCAAAAAAAAGTTAAAGATGGCCGAGGCTTATCATTTCTATACGCTTCCTATGTTTTTGCTCTGACAATGGAGCTCACTAACTCATCCGTTGTTCGTCTTTTATATTTTCACAAGGAATGCAAGCTGCTCTGCTTTCTGCGAAGGCTCATCCCTTCCTCGGGCCTTGCCAGCTCTTATCTTTTATTTGAAGAGCTTAGTCTGCTTCAAGGCAAAGGTATGGTGTGTCTTTTGGAACATAAATCTTGGAACTGCAATATATGCATATTTTTTTCAAATGTGCACACATTGGCCTAAAATAGATATAATTCATAGCTTTATTTTTCTTTCGCTTTTAGAGCACGTTATTTTTAAAAGTGTCTTAATTTATTCAAAGAATGGTAAAATCACTGTTATTTTTTCAAATGTAACTCACGACCAAGCCTGGTCAATGACATTTGTGATGTCATCTTTGATGTCCTGGGTGTTAGTGTTAGCAGTGCACAGTGGCGCGAGTTATGGTTGCTTATCTTACCATAACTGCCGAATTTCAGGGGGTTTTCGGTTTTACTTTGAACCATAACGTCCCTTTAACAACGTTTTTTTACTGAATTTGATAGGTTTTTAGTAGCGCAATTTAACCATAACATCCCTTTTAACAAAGTTTTTTTATTGAATATATATATATATATATATATATATATATATATATATATATATATATATATATATATATATCATCAGTTTATGGTGCCAAATAATACAGCTGAGCTTTCAACCTAATTTAGATGACATGCCTGATACACTTTGTCCACAAGAACCCAAGAACATAGATAAATGAGTCAGAAGCTTCTATTAATTGCCTAGCCTTATCTCATTCTTGTCTGATTTCTATGCCAATTCAATTTTTAACCTACCAACATCATATCTTGCTACAAGATGCTACCAAAATCCATGCGTCAGTCCTTCTTGCTTATCTCAAAGCTCTTGGCATAGTCTATAGCTCCCCACATCTGACTTTATAGGCCTGGGAACCATTTGCATGTGAGTATCCATTTTGAAATACATACGTATCTGACACTGTGCTATTTCTTCTATCAAGAAGCTCTATTCTGCAGATATTTAAGCATTTTCATTTTCTATACACATTATTCATAATATATCCCTGTACCACCTATGGAGTGTCTGTAATATAAACAAGCCCTTCATTTCCAGTGCCACCCCAAACCAAGTGTGCGCAGTGATCACTATTTCTAATATACTTTTTACTTTTAATAAAGGCCATCTAATCCTGATTTCTATAATGACGAACAGGAGAGTGAACTATTTGACATACCTACCATTTAATCTATGTATCAGTTGAGGGGGTAGCGGTTGGCACCCTCTGTACAATTCTTTCAAAGTCTGTTCCTCTAACGGGACTTGCCGGACCTTCAGTGTGTGGGTGCGACTGTGATTGAGGACAGGAGGAACTTACGCTTTCTCCTTCCTTGTGTTTGTAAGGTCGGCAGTCAGAGACATCCTTTTGGGGTCACCAGGGGTCACAGCTGCGACCCCTGTGGTCTCTCTTGGTACCCCTAAGCTCCTGGACTGTGGCCAGCAACATGGGGCTCTTTGTTTCTGGAGTGGCTGTCCTTCTTGTTCAGGCCTCTTAAAAAAACAGGGGTTTCCACAAGTGTAACACTTTCAGCAGTGACCCTAAATGAGAAAGAATAAGAATAGGAATAAGAAATCATTTTGGCTTTCTGGAATTCTATACAATAATTGCTAGACTCAATAAAGGTTTATTTCAGGCACACTTCGGGGGGTGAGTCACTGATTTAGTCTGTTCTTAAACACTTCAACTCAGCCTTTTATCCTTCTGAGGTCGATAAATGAGTACCAACATAGGTTGAGCGATATTGTATGTATATATGTTCTATATAAAGCGCTTAAGCGTAAGTGCTATATAATAACACATTATTATCATTTGGCCTTGGACGTCTGCTTGAATTCACAGTAATTTGGTAATATGGGCCTATACACACTGATATTAATGATACATATGGTGATCCATTCTTGTATGATATGTATTATCACATTATAGTGATATCGTAACCATATTTATTGTAGTGTATTTAGGAACAATGCTATGTGATGCCACTTCCTGTTTTTTCAAGGGGTGAACGGTTGGGTTCCATTGCTTCCTGTGATGTCACTTCATGGTGGGGTCAAATGACATCACTTCATGTGATGTCATCAGAAGTCAAAAGTCGTGTGCTGTCACTTTTGCTACCCCTGGCATTTTGGTGGAATGACATCCCTGTTGGCAGCATTAGGGCAACGTGAAAGGGATATTAAAGAAGGAAAAAAAGGGAATGTAGAAAATGATGTGTGCATGAGAAAAGAAATTCAAGAAATATTTTTATAAGTTAAAAAGAGGGTTAATCTGTTGTTTTAACATTAATTATTGTTCTTGTGAAATCGTATCCTACATATATTTGAAATTTTCTCTACATATAAATGGAAAATATAAATGGAAAAAATGAAGTAACTGCCTGAAAATGTATCATTTTATTTGGAAGATGCATGGTATATTTTCCATTCAAACATGGCCTCAGAAAGAGTCATCCAAGATGGCTGCTCAAAGAGTTCTGTGTGGAGGCAGTGTGGAGACGGGGACAAGTAGGCAGGGGTGGGATTAGCCATCAGCATTAGCTTGACTATGGGCGGGGAATGGGAGGGTCCAAACACCAAACAACAGATAATACACTCTGTATCCCTCCTCAAAGGCCATTTGTGTGTGCCCCTTGTCAGAAGTCCTTATCCCTATTTACACATGAATCAGTATTTGAATGCAATAGTTTGGGCTATGATACTTTACATACAATTGAAAACAATTGGGCTATATCCTAAAGTGAAACAAAACTTGAAGATCATTTCAACACAGTGACAATTTCTACCTACAAAGAAGGCACAAGAGTGACAATGAACTTTAAAGAGACAAAGGACATTTTTGTGCTGTAATTAAGTCTTGGGGAAGGGAGCCCTGAGACCTGAACCCTTTATTGACTTGCAATCAAGGTTCTTTTGTTGCTTGGACCTGTGTTATTTGGAACTTGTGGAAGGGAACCTTGAGTACTGGTTAAAATTGTATTATCCTGAACTCAAGAGAAGTAACCTTGAGACTTTTTGTTGGAACTGCTATATACTTAGGGAAGGGCGCTGAAATGAAGCTGAGAGCTGGACTAGGCTGAGAACTTTATGGTGAACACTGTTTCTTTTGGTTGCTGACACAGTGTATAGATTAGTTTTGAGATCAAGATACGTTTTTGACACAGACAGATTCTTCAGTTGAACTCTTTGACTCAGACTTTCCTTAGTTTTATTTAGGTAGGGAAATTCCACCTTAGCATAGGGCAGGTAAGGCCCTTTTCCATCCTGACATTTAAGTTAATAAAAGTGTTTTATGTAATCTGTTGTCTGTGTCTTAATTCATGATACCTTCACAATACTTCCTCAATTTCTGGCGATTTCCGTAATGATACCCAGAGAAAATGAACAAGTACATACAAGTATTCATATTACAACCTGGGGAACATTTCATTGATATTTTTCTAAAAGGTATTATACATAAATAAAATCTAATTGGAATTTTTCAATTTTTTTGTTCTTATTTGACTCTTTTTCAAATGTTCCATTTAACAGTGGAGGCAAGGGACACCTTTAAGGGGTGGTGACAAGATCGTCGCAAAAACTAAATGTACATTTTCACAAATATATTAAAATTGAGATTTTACACAAATACATAAACAATCACAATTACAACATTCATATATTTAAATTAGATACATTATAAAATAATTTAGAAAAAGAAATAAAATAATTAAAAAATTAAATAGTACTTTAAAACATTTTAAATACAAGTTAAAAATATATATAATTTTAAAATTAATTACATGTAAGTTTATTTTTACATAATTCCTCGATTTCTGGTGATTTCCATAATTATACCCTGAAATAAATGAACAAGTACATACAAGTATTGTTATTGTAACTTGGATAACTGTCAATTGGTATTTTTGAAAAAGATACTATACGTAAATAAAATCTAATTTGAATTTTTCAAATTTTAAATTTTATTGTTTTTTTTTCGTTTTCAAAGGTTCTTATTAACATTGGAGGCAAGGGGTGGCTTTAATGGATGGTGCAACATTTGTAACAAAAGCAGCTAAATTATAGTACACATTAAAACATAAATCAATAAAAATAAATTTACATTCTTAACAAACACAAACAAACATGTATGAAACAAATTACATCACATTCACTGTAAAAATAAATAAAACGAAAGCGAAATATTACAAAACAAAAACAGAGTGAGTTAAGATTAGCATAATATTTGATTTAGATATAAGATGTTTTTAAATGCATGGATAAAACATTGATACCTTAACGTTATTAGTTCGGATGTTTGTAAATTATGTTTTTGTTGGTTTAACCATAACTCTTTTGTAAAAAATAAAACTATATATATATATATATATATATATATATATATATATATATATATATATCACATGGCCACAGTAGTGGCCATGTAGTTATGGTTAAGTTGCTGTTTCCATAGCAAGAGCACTTTTTGGGCGGCTTATTACTTCGCTCCCCCTGGACGAATCCTCACCAAACTTTGGTGATGTTTAGTGCTGGGTCGAAGAAGTTATGGGGGGTCCCAAAACATCTTTTTTTCCCATAGACTGAATGGGGGAAAACCTTTGCGCATGGCTACAGGCCAGACCGCTGCACAGACTTTCACAAAATTTGTGGCAGGGGCAGGGCCTTGGGCCCGAAAGGGTGCTTTTGTAAAGTTGGTGCCCTTCTGTGCAATCCTTTTCTTTAAAATGACCAAAAAATAGCTGCCAGAACATTAGTGATTATGTCCGCTTCGCGGTCACACTTCCCTGTTCACTCCGTGTAGAAGCTTTCTATTGGCTAATCCGTGGCGTGCTGCACGCAAACAAGTTGCGCTTTCACTGATTGGTTCCGCCACAGCGTGCAGAGCATCTCATTCTTTCGATACACCCGTCATGTTCATTTCATTTTGTGTTGTACGCAGACATCGCTGCAAACAAACACTTATGGGACACTGTGTCGAAAGGCGAGTGTTATTCACATGTGGCAGTAGCAAGTCAAACAGTGGTTTATTCTTGTTGCCACAGTCATACTGTAAAGTGGAACTTGGTAGTCAATGTGCAACAAGGTCTCACAGCGTCTATGTAACAGGACATAAACAACAGTCCTGCAGTCTGACTGCTGTCCTACCGTTTCCATTCTGAGGCAGCCACCTGCACTGTTTCGTACACACAGCGCTTCTGCTCGTGTATAGGAGTAACGTTTCTCATGAATGCCTGATGATATGTTGTTGCAAAAAGAGCATGTATTTCCATTCTGAGTGAAGGTCACTCATTCATTTTTGCAGTACACGCTCCGTGTGGCCGCTGATGTCTCAAAACCCATAAGGGTCCATTGTTTTTCTACCTTGAGGTACAGGGAAGCAACAGAAAGAATGCAGGGAGTCACATTTTGAACCACATACCCTTTGATAATGTTATCCTTCAAAACCCTTTGCACGACACATGAAATATCAGTTCCCGAAGAAGGTTTCCAGCAAACAACCTACTCTCTGCCTGTAGCGGGCGCAATGGAGCCTGTACACGCAATGTAAGTTTTTTTTTGACGCCTGTACCACAAACTACCATTACCTTGTTATTTCCCACAAAAAAACGTGTGCTCTTACTAATGAAATACAAGGTTTCTGTGCCGCTCCAATTTTTGTTCCCATTATGCAGATTGCACATTCTCGCCGTTTGAAAAATGGCTCGCCCTTTCCAAACTTATCATTTTTATGTACTTCAAATGTTATGTGTTACAACTTTGATTTCTGCAGAGGTTACCTACTGCTACCTTTTGTATTTTCCCTTTGTTGCTTAGCTACTACCATACAACAATTTGTATATTACTATTGGCATACCTCCCTTATGCAGATTGCATATTGCCACCGTCTGTAGGATGTCACTACATTTCCTTCCATTGAAATACGACATTTCTGTGCCATTGCATTTGTTTTTACCCATTATGCAGATTGCACATTGTCACCATTTGTATGGTCGTTCTACAATTCCCCAACGAACATTACTATTTATTACAAATGTTATGTGTTGCACCTTTCCTTTTTGCAAAGGTTTTGTATTGATATTATTTTTTTCCTTTCTCCCTCAGCTATTTCCTTCCCTATTGTGATTGTCACGGCTTCCAACGTCCCAGTGATGGTTTTTTTAACCGTCAAATGCAACTTTTCGTTACCGGTTTTCTGTCTGTCATTATTGAATGGGATGACCGCATTGGACCTCTATGTCCGTACGCAGCTGTCGCAATAAGAAGTAACATTCCATCCTTTCTGGTGCCGTAGATCACAGCGATTGTGACGTCGTCCTGCAAATGAATGAGTGAGGAAATGATTACTGTGCTGACAACACACAGTTTCCGTCTGGGTAAACAACAACGTGCCCAGTAACATTAACATTTTCAATAACCTACCATCCTTTCTGATGCTGTACATCACAGCGATTCATTTCGTAATGCCAATGAATGTGAGAGGAAAAAAACTACAGTGCCAACAACGCATTCTTTCTGTGTTCCAAACCAACAACGACTCCATCACCATTACCAATTTCATTGTCCAGCACAGACACAAACCTTCAATTTCTATACAAATGAGAATAAGGCGACCATTTCACACAGTGTATTGTGAAATAAAACACGATACTAATTCTTA
Organism: Ambystoma mexicanum; assembly: GCF_040938575.1. Classification (NCBI taxonomy): domain Eukaryota; kingdom Metazoa; phylum Chordata; class Amphibia; order Caudata; family Ambystomatidae; genus Ambystoma; species Ambystoma mexicanum. Next base: position 899,471,826 of record NC_090925.1, read on the forward strand.
CATGTTAGTGTTTTTTTTTTAAATGTGCTCTTCTACTTCAAAATGTGTCATGCTACCTTGTAGATCCCAGCATATTCATTACACATTTCCATACGCTGGCACGGTACATTACCGCGAACGGTATTGCATTCCACTTGGTTTGGGTATGCAACGGTCAGACTCATCTAATATGCTTTTGTGCCGTCACGCCAATTTCTGTCACCCATATGCCCCAATGACCAAGATTAGTTCAGGCTTCACATGCTATGTTGTCATATTTGCTATCTTTCTAAAAGAGGAAAAATTAGATAAGGTGCACTAGAAATGTTTGCTGTATAAAAATGTTTGTAAAATAATACACGCTTACACCCTCCCACTGGACACATCTTCAAACCTTTCGACCTGTGACACTTACAAAATTATGTGTCTAAAGGTCAGTGGCAATGGTCTTCTTTCACTATTTCTGACGTAATTGCGCTTCACTTCAAAAACTTTGTTAGTATTTGTCCAGACGTAAGAAGCCTACTGCTTTGCCTTCTCTACGCACATTTTTACACACAATATGTACTGCTAGCTTTAATGGACAGCGAAAAAGGGTTTCTATGCAACACCCGCCTTCCCTTTCCATGGTGGCCATCTTGGAAAAGGATTTGTTTTCTTCAAACGGGAACGCCGAAGGCATTCCGGTTGAAGACAACAAATCCTCTTTTTTGGTACCACGGCTTACTGCTGTACAATCTCGCTTGCTAATGGCATTCTACCCCCATTTTTTTAGAAGGAATGGGGTTTGTTCTTCGAGAGGCTTCGGTAATGCACTCTTGCTTGTATTGTGCTGCACAATTGCCCTGTTGAGTGGTGCACGGGAAGTGTTGCGGTTACAAGTTAGTACAACAACATACAATGTCCTTCCGCCCTATCAACGAGACACACATGTTATTGTGACCTGTGTATGAGTTTTCCAACACGTCACCATGCTGTGCGCTAGCATATGCTAATGTGCACTACTTTCTTTCCTTTACACTATGGTTATGTGTTACGATTAGAATTCTGATAAATGCATTGTAAAAATGTTGGTAAAGTAATGTTATCATTCACTTACAGTACTGCACACCTATGGAAATCAGTGAAAAACAGTTTGCCGAAGGGACATTATAGTTAAGTTTTCTTTCTAAAACCCTGCAAAATTCACTACAAAAAAAAACGTTGTTAAAAGGCCGTTATGGTTACAAGTAAAAGCAAAAAAAAACTGAAATTCGCCAGTTATGGTAAGCTAAGCAACCATAACTCGCACCATCTAAGTGCATTGCTAACACTAACACCCAGGACATGAAAGATGACATCACAAATATCATTGATGACATCACATGCAAAAAGAATGTTGATGAAAAGTCCCTACCTACAAGGGGTTCTTTCTATTATGTTGGTAGCAAGATGTCAGGGGTGATTGTGTAATGTTAAACATGTAATAACTAGTTAACAAACCAAGACTTAATAAACACTTGTGCTAGTACAAACAATACATATGAAGACCCAATGCATATAAATCGGAGGCACATAAAGGAAACTGAAGAAACAACATCATCAGAAAGTTTATGTTCCGGTGTGCAAATTAAATGTGTCTTGGAGGCCCGCTATTGCCCCATGCATGTGCATCATGAACTGAGACTAGACTGTAAGGAATGTGCATTAAGAACATACGACAAGGTTAATGTTTTGATATACAGCAACTTTTCAATTTTTATATTGTGATTGTAGTGAATAAATCCACCTGGCCTACATTTTCCAATGCACCAAAATAAGAGAGGCAGCCATGTGATGTCATCAGTGATGTCATCAATGATATTTGTGATGTCATCTTTCATGTCCTGGCTGTTAGTGTTAGCAATGCACGTAGATGGTGTGAGTTATGGTTGCTTAGTTTACCATAACTGGCGAATTTCAGGGGTTTTTCGCTTTTACTTGTAACCATAACGTCCTTTTAACAACGTTTTTTTTTACTGAATTGCATAGGTTTTTATTAGTGCAACTTAACCATAACGTCCCTTTAACAAAGTTTTTTGTAGTGAATATATATATATATATACATTACACAGCCCACGGTAGTGGCTGTGTAGTTATGGTTAAGTTGATAATCCCATAGGATGAGCACTTTTTGGGCGGCTTATAACTTCGCTCCCCCTGGACGAATCCTCAGCAAACTTTGCAAAAAATGCATATGACCCACTCTGAATTATTTTGCACATTGCGGTGAGGTTTGGTCCAGGGGGGCAAAGTTATAGGGGTGGTCCCAACATTTCTTTTTTTACCATAGACATAATTGGAAAAAACTTTGCTCATGCCTACAGCTCAAACCGCTGGACGGATTTCCACCAAATTTGCGGCAGGAGTGGCGGCTTAGTCCCGAAAGCATGCTTTTGTTCATTTGGTGTAAATCCGCCCAGTAGTTATTTTTTTAAATGGCCAAAACGTAAGGCAAAACATTTGTGATAGCTATGTCCGCTTCGCGGACAGACTTCCCTGTTCGGTCCGCGGACAGGAGACTGATTGGCTAATCGGCTTGCGTCATGTCTGCGGACACTTGACATGTCCACTGATTGGCTGGAGTGAGGTGTGAGCTGCGTCACATTGTTTTGATGCGCCCGCCATCTTGCATCCGTCGACAGTGCAGCGGCGAACAGAGGCAAAATACAATTTTGGAGAGTGTGTTGGTGTGCAGAAGAGCTTGAAGAGGGTTGGGGAGTAAGAGATGGGTCAAATACTTTATTTGTTTAGGTGGCAGGTGCCCCTGATGTGTTCGCCATATCTGCGGTCTTTGCAGCTGTCCGCGGACATACTAAATGCACTACTAGCTATTTTACTTTAGTGTGATGTTGGTTTTGAGTTGTTAGTAGAGGATTGATTGTAATTAATATCCCCTATATGCAGCCCACATACCACAGTCAAAATGTTTGGTAGTATAGATGTGTTATGCTGCAGAGGTTGTGGCCAGGGCCTAGAGTCTTGGGTGCATGGCCGAAGGCCATAGGCAGTAGGCCATGCACCCAAGACTCTAGGCCCTGGCCACAACCACCGCAGCATAACACACCCATAGAATCAAACACCCATCAAATATCCACAACCCAAAAGTTTGTGTACTGTTTCATTTGTAGAGTTTGTATGTGAACTTTTGGCTAGGCTATGCAATTAAGATTGTAGAGTTTCTAATAGGACTGCGTTATGAGATACCTTTGGAAGTAAATATTTTGGATTGTGGTGTATGAGTGTGTACATTTTCTTTGAGATCTAATGGTAGATAAACAATTTTGCCACAAATGCCTTTCACTAATTCAGAAGGAGGTAATTTTGCTGTTTTTGGTTGAAGGCGTATTATTGCTTGAAATGGGTGCACTGTTTGAATTATGATGTTCTCATATAAATTTAGTTGTTGCAGGGGTTTTAGTACTGGGAATAATTCCAAGTTATTTGTGATAGCACATGAAGCTGGTTGTTGTCAAGTTTTGCAGTGCAGTAATTGCAAAGTATTAAGGGGTCAGAAATTTCATATTTGTTTTCTGCTATAAGGTAAAGAGCTAATTGGAACCATTTGGAATCTTCATTGTCTTCTATTTTGTGTTATGTCTACAGTTTTTGTGCTACTTTTATAAAAAGTCCTGCGGCAACACGCACACATGGTTTGGTACTTCAGCGGAGGTACTTTTAAACTTTAGTATTTCTTTTTTGTATGTGTTTGATAGAAGGTTGCTATTTGTACAGTAGTTGCTAGTTTGTTGTAAAGATAATGCATTTTGTAAGTGGCTTTCACTTCCAAAATATTTTCTATGGATATGCTCTATTTCTTCGAGTAGTTGTTTGACTGTACCATGTAGAAGATTGTTATTTAAATTGACTAGTGCTAAAGCAGGACTTTTAGCATAGAAGAGTTTATGGAACAGATTTCTTATAGTTGAATGATGTGTTGATATCATTTTGATAGGATGGAAGGTACATTTGCAAATAGGTCCTGAAATGCAGGCTAATGAATGTCCTTGTAGTCCTGCGTATTTGCACACTGGACAGGCATCCATATGTTGTTGTAGTTTCATTTTGAATTTGTCTTTGCTTTTTACATACTGATTGAGTAAGTGGCATAAAGATGTGAAAGATTTTTTGGCAATGTTACACATTGATGTGCACAGCCATTTGTAGACTGGACATTTTGGTTCAATAGAATGGAGAGGTGATACTGAGTTTTGTTGGGATATTTTTGTGAGCAGAGTTTCTTGTTCCATAATGGTTTTATTAAGTTTGTCATACCCTTGTCCACTGCTATGTATGGCAATTGGGTTTGTTTCCTTTTGTTTATATGCTTCTTCATTAAAATATGGTTCTGTGCTAGTGGTGTGACTCCATTCACCTCCACAGATGTTTAAGAAGCTATTTTTGTTGATATTCCATTTATTGAGAAGTCTTTTTGTAATTTAGTAGTTAGTGGTTTCATTCTGTTTAAAAATAAAATAAATAACTTCCTTTTGAGAAGGATTGCACTGTCTATGAGAGCTTTTAGGATTACTTTTTTACGGTAGGTTTTAAGGGTTGTTCATGATTTCTCTCCTGTTTTTATAAGGTTCTGAAGGATTTTGTGGTGGAAAATTCTTTGTAACATTTTTTTTTCGGCATGGTTACTTGCTACTATATCAAGATTTATAGGTGCAGCGCCAGCAGTATTGGTAGCTGAAGTCTTGTTAATCACTTTCTGTTTCATTTTACATTTTGATAGAGGAGGCAAAGTTTCTGTACTGGAAGCTTGTTTTGTTTCGCTTAATGATTGTATTAGCTGTTTTGTTTGAATTTTTTGTACAAAATCTGCTAGAGATGGATGCTTATTTTGGACACTTTTATTTTGATTTGCTCTAATTCTGCGTTGCTTTCTACAGAGTTGCTTTTTTTCAGGCATTCTTTGGGGTTTGTTGGAGAAAAAAGAAAGTGTGGGTTGGGCTGTTGTGCAGTGTATGCGTGCTTTGTGCATGAGTGTCTGAGTATGATGGTAAGGATGATTGTGGAGGTGTGTGATTGTGCAATGGGCAGCTACATCAAGTTTGGAAGGTTATTCTTGTATTTGTGTGTTACTATACTAGGCTTGAGATGACAATATAAAGTATGCAACTGGTAAGGGGAAGCACTAATACTACATCTAATGGGAAAGGGTTAATACACTTCTTTGTTCTACAATACTAAAATGCTAGTGTGTTTCAGTAACAGTTAGAACATTATGTTAGTATTGCCCTTACATTTAGTATGAAAAGAGTAGGTTTCTTCATTGTTCGCACTTCAGATGCTGCTGCTTTTCAGGAGAGTGGTCTTCACTGCAATTGTAAAAGAAAGAAGTTAGTGAATATGTGTGTTTACAGCACTCTTGTTAATGTAGACATTGATTTTTTTTTTAGTAGTAGTAGTGTTTTCTTACAATTGAGCATAGTATGCTTATGCACTTTCTTTTGCCTATGTGCATCCTGTATATTTTATTTAGAATCTGTTAGTTGAATATGTTTTACAAATGAGTAAAATAGTAAACGTATAGAGCACACTTGTTTTTTTAATGTTATGTTATTGGATGTTAAGAGATAGAAAAAATAATCATAAGCATTTTTTGCTATTTTTACAGGGTAAATGGCAGAGATTGTATAGAAAAGCATGCAATGTATGCATTTGTGAAGGGGTGGGAAATAAAGCAGTAGGATTTCATATAGAGCCAATGGTGTTGTTTGAGCTGGGAGCCTTTGTAATTATATTGTCTGTGTGTGTGCTTGAATGAAGATGCATGCACTAATCCTGGCTGCGTGTAATTTTATAACACACTGGACAGTCTTTTTCATAATTATACTGTTATTTCTCCCATCTTTTAATATGAAATAAAAAAAATGCAGATAGCTGTGTGAGTAAACAAATATTTGAAGAGCAGACAGGTTTGCAATTGACACTTGATCATAGCAGATGGGAGAAATGACAGTCAGTTCATTTGACATTTTATACAGGGTAAGTGGCAGTTACTCCGTTTATATGTATTCCTAGAAGAGCTGTACATGTACTGTGTAAAAAATATTCATATCTGTAGTCTGTGTTCATGCATGTGGATGTGCATGATTCTGCCAGTAGAAATCTTGGGCAGTTTTATACTAGTTTTATAGTAATTGTTGTTGTAGGTCTGTTGAACAGTGACAGCCAAATTGTACTGAGAGTGATCAATAGTACATCTAAAGTGCTGATCTGTGATGATAGAGTTAGATGTAGACTTCTTGTATGTAATTGGTGGATGATAGTGTGACTGTTTAACAGTAGGCAATGAGGAAATGGTGCAGAGAGTGAATTGGAAAGGGTAGAAGGGCTGCCCCAGTGTTACGCGCCCCGGTTCAGGCAGTAATGAAAATACTTTCAAATGGCAAGGTTATTTTTTCTGGTTTAGTACCTAGGGCAATATGGGACAATAGTTTTGTTTTTTGTCCTCAGCAGGTCGAAAGAGGAAGATGTAGGGTGCCCTTTATTGAGGTAGGTCGCAGACCTTCTCATTCTCTGTTTTACAGTAATGTTGGTATCATTATATTTGACCCATCCGCACTTCTATTTTATATATGCAGTGTAGTGATCTGCATTGGTTGTGGCTCCTGCGTGGTAGATTATACCTACTGTTGTGAAGGTTTTCTTACCAAGTGATAGTTTACCATGTGTAAATGCAGTTAGCTTGCAGTTGTTTTTGGTACCATCTATATTGTAACGTGAAAGCATTACTATTACGTATTTACTATGTGTCTGTATTTGTAAGGTGGCAAGATACCCACACCATTCATCTCGCTAGTGACGAAAAGTGGGATAGTACAAACACACGTGTGCAAATTATAGGACTCTAATATATAACTGCGGTCATTGGGGTCAGGGTCCATGGCGTGGCCGGAAGGGGGTTGCAGCAGGGTTTGCTCGGACATTCTCATACGAGCACATTTTGTCAGGGCTTGAGACTTGCTCCTTTGAAAAATGTTTATGTCATTTGCCGTGTGAAGAGGAGATGGGATGAGGTGACAGGTGGTGTGGCCTGACTGTGGGAGTCGCTGGGAGAGTGCGAAGTTCTCCAGAGGAACAAAATAAATCCATAGAAATGTCGCCCGCATTGGTGAATGGTAGCAAACAACTCATATGTTTTTCAGAAATTCTTGTAATGCCACTGTGGTCTGAAGGGCTATTGGCTGCCATTCTGAGTGAAGGAACATGTAATTTCATTTTATGAAAATTCGTTGACCTGAATGGAGTGTCTGTGTTATACCGTTAGAATGGAAATGCCAAATATTATGTAAGTTTTACTTTCGACGATTTTATAGACGAACTAGTCAAATTATAATTCGATGACCATTATTTGTGATGTCATCTTTGATGTCCTGGCTGTTAGTCTTAGCAGTGCACGGTGGTGGCGCAAGTTATGGTTGCTTAGCTTACCATAACTGGTGAATTTCTGGGGTTTTTCGGTTTTACTTGGAACCATAACTGAATTTTCATAGGTTTTTAGTAGCGCAACTTAACCGTAATGTCCCTTTAACAAATTCAGTAAATCCCCATTCCCATGGAGTCCGATAGGACTCCATGGGAATGGGGAAGTGGAAACACCGGCACCATCTCGTGATGGTGCCACTGTTTCCACGTCCGCCTGCAGGCGGGTGGTGTTAAACCCACCAGGTCAGACCTGGCAGGAATGACACCTCCTGCCTGCAGAATTCGAGATCAGCCGGTCCGGAAACAACGGTGGCGGCGGGTTTACCGCCACTGTTATTTCCAGACCGACTGACTCGTAATGAGGCCCAATGAGTTAATCATGTATTCCAGGGTTGCTAATGTTAATTATATATTGGGGAGTTGCTAATGTCATGGTACTCCTTTTTTGTACAATCTGGCCTGCAAGGCTTATGTGATCATGAGTGATCTGGACCCCTCTATCAACTTAACAGCCAGCCACCTGTTTAGCACCACATGCACCATTTCATTCACAGCCCCACATCTGTCAGTCTGGATCTCTGCTACTTCAAAAATGGACTATAAAAGCAACATCACCTGGCTTGTCCAGGGAAATAAAATGGTCTTCTGATATTGGGCCTTGAGACTTTGGACGTGCAAAGTTGCAAAACTGCTACCATCATCTTTTGGTGTATCTGAAGCCCGAGGGAGTCTTTCTTGTTGCCTGATACTTATTGTGTCCCATGTTTTCCATTTCAGCACCTAATATTTGTGGCCGTAGATCTGTTATTTCATATTCCTGTTTGCGCAGATAAAGGATTGGGGGGTCACTATTTTGAGTCCAGGAAGGATAGGACCTGCATTTCCACAACCTCATTTACATGTATTTGCAGTGAACTGCCTACAATTCTTCTGCAGCGCACATAAACCTATCCTTGGTGCGATATCCCTTCCAAAGTAGACATTAGGGTCCTCATTACGAGTTGGTGGTATTTCGGCAGTAAATCCGCTGAATTACCACCAAACTCGATTAACATTACTGCCACTTGGTCCCATCAATTTACCACAGGATTACAACAGGTGGTAGGGAGGTGTCATTTCCCATGGTTGGAGTCCATACGAGTCCATGGAGATTTTTGGCAGATTTACAGCCAATTTTTGAAGGTAAAATGGCAGATTTACCTCCAGATTGTCGCTGGAGATAAAATCTATACTACACCTGCATATTTATAATTCAGCGGTGCAGGAAGAAATGCAGTAAATCTATTACTGCCACTTTTTTCCCTTGAACTTGAAATGAGACTCCTGCTCTTCTAAAGTAGGTTCAGTGCCTTCAAATGCAGATGATTACTTGTCTTCTCAAAGTCTTGGGCTGATCATTCCTTCAGCCTATGTCTATTCGGTGACATAGAATGAAATTGAACATAGATCAGTTTAGTTTCTCTTAGAAATCAAAACCCACCCAGTTGTATGTTAACTATTCCACAAAATGTTGCATCACTGTACACCTCGACTAAATGCTGTAGTATCAGTCTTTTTATATGCTGTAAAAGAATTGTGGTGTACTCTGAAAGACACATAAAATATGCTATTGTCTGTAAGTATGCAATGTTTCATAAAACGTTGTCTAGGCGACCATTTGCTGGTGATATGTTTTTGCATTGTAAACACTGACAAATAATGTATTATATTTAAAGCTCCCAACTCTGGGACATCAGGTGCCAGGGCTAGACTGGGGCATAAAATCGGTCCAGGCACCAATGAAAAAGTGACGTTGTAATTGTAATCATATATTATTATTCATTACTATACATAACAGACTGTTTAAATACTATCCAGGGGGATGTTTTGGTCAAATCTGTTGCAAACAATGCATTTGAATATACATTTGCTGAATAGGATTGGTTACAAGTAGTGTAGTAACTTAAGAAACTGGCCCACTATGGCCAAAAAGGTTGTCCATTCCGGCACAAAAACTGTCCCACCCTAGAATCATGGGCTGGCACTTTGGGCATTGCCCTATTGGCCAGTCCGAGTCTGTCAGGAGCCATATGGCTAAATTCAATTGTTTGGAGTTGACATTCATGATCATTCATCAATAAAGTTGTGTGTACAGACGTGCAGGGACAAGCAGAGCTTCCTCACAATTCCTCCTTAGGTAGGCATCTTTCTTCTAATGCGTCTGGGTTCTCTCTCAGGTTCAACAACGTAAGGATGGAGACACTCGCATAATATAGGAGAAAGGGTGCTGACAGGGTAACACTGTACCCAAGCAAGGTTGCGTTCTTTCAAATCTAACCCTGGTGGGCCTAGTATTTGCATTGCTGATACATTGTCATCTACGACTCTCGAGGCAAATGTACTTGTTGCCTCTTGCCAAAGAAGTAGGCCTCCCAAATGGGGGTAATGGAATCACCTTGTTGTATCATTGGAATTACCTACTGTAATATGGTCATCCCAAATATTTGCTTGTGGCACATCTGTGTGTGGTTCTTTGATCGAATAATGGTCCTAAAGCATTTCAACTTCTAATAAATAAAGGACCAGATTTAGCTGGAGAAGAAGTTCCAGCTCCAGACTATCTGCTATAAAGCCTTCTGTACTCCCATCTCTGCCAACTAAACCCAACAAAGGAAGAAAAAACACCAGCACAAGACAAGAAGATGCGCTAGACAAGAGGCTGCGCACAAAGACAATTGAGCACACACAGCGCAGGACATGTAGTTCAGCCCTAAACTTGTGGGCAGATGTGCTGCTTTTAAGCAAAGACCCAAAAAGTGAAAACCAAAAGTGAATACATTTGAATCACTGGTGCTGCTCTGGGCAACCTTCCACACTACCGTTATTTAGCCCATCTGTGCCATTGCAAAAGAGTTCAAGCCATATGCAAATCAGAGAGGTACAGCCTCCAATTAGAGCAGCCCTACCGGAACTGCTAGTTGGCCTTGTTGGGCCTTATCAGTGAGGTGCAGATTGGTTCCTTATGGCACAGTAAGCAAGGGACATATGTCTGGGCATTTTAGGAGTTATGTAGGGGTTACAGACTCCAAATTTCAACTAGGGCAGAATTTTATCAAAAACCCTGACTCTTGCAGAGTAAGTATGATAGTGTGTATGGGAGACTCTGGTGTGAGACAGTGCTGTGAATTCATATAAAGCAAAACAAAAGGGGGTTTGGATTAAGCATTGCATAGTGGCAGATACCATAGCATAGTGCACCATACCATGGCATAGCATGGACTGAGTTGCAATGAAGTGTAGGAATAACTGTTAACCTGCTAATATTTAACCCATTAATAATAATAGAGGCAGCTCAGTCCATAGCACCTTGGTGCAAATCATTGGTACAAACTGCCCGTCTTCATGGGGTTGTAAGCACAGGCTTGGCGATGTTGCTTGGAAAATCAATTAATAAAAACTGGTTTTGCGATGGAGACGTGAGTAAGGAATTGGTGAAGTCATTCTGTTTAAAACAGGCCATTGTTTAAAGCTTCCAGTGTAGGCAGCTGGAAGGAAAAATTGTACATATAGTCCATTCGCTTGCTGAGCTGAATTTTGTGTAAAAGGTGAAAGGAAAGGGCCACGTGTCAACATTCTGGAAGGTTCTGAGGGGCCTTTCTGATTGAGAGGGATTTTTCTGATTGAGGGATGACATCACTGAAAGAGGCTGGGATATGGCATGCCTTCTATACAGGGGTATACCTTGGAAGAAGGGGTGGGAGAGACTTTAAAAAAGGTTCAGAGGACAGAAAAGGGTTTTGCTTCTCCTGGGGACCACATCTACTTTTTCTGGGACATTTGGCTGTCGAGCGAGAGAAATGGAAAGGGGCTGAAGACTGCCGAGTTGGGACGGTGTTTGTCGTGTTGGCAAAGGAGAGAAAAGGAGAGCCATGATGTGTCGCAAACGGAGAGAGGCTGAGCGAGAGAGTGCTTCCAAGGGCATGCTGCCAGATGGGGAAGAAAGATAACGTGCTTGCAGGATTTATGGTGAGCATGACGGCGTAAAAAAAAAAAAGAAATTGTACATAAAATGCACTGATCATTAAAAGGTTAAAGTAGGTGTCAGGGAGGCCCCTTTGTTCGCTGCATTTTCCTATGCGAAGTTAGCTGTCTGCAAAAAGAAATAAACGGCCGCTCTCAAAACTAAGAGCAACCGCTATCTCAAGGTTCAGATATTAAATAAAAGAAACATGTGTCCTGCCGAGGCTAGAGGAGGAGAGAGCTGCATTATTTCCACTGGGCAGACCGAGAGAAATTTTGTGTGGGGTGAGAGAGCAGAAAATATTCTAAAACTCCTACTGGCATAAGTGTATGGCATCATTTTTGACAGATTGTGAAACTAGCATGTGCCAATATATGAGAGTACATTTCTTTGTTCTCAGTCGATTTTAATCTACAGTAATTGTATATCGTGTATTCTTGTGTGTGTTTTTATTCTGATCTGCAGACAATATATAAAGTATCCTACAAAATAAAGAAAGTTGTGCATGACTATTTACTGTTTGACACATTATTTTGGTACGGTGTAAAGAGTAGTGTTTGATAACAACTCTTATGTGTCCAGTGCTAGGACAATCTGCTGTTCCCCCATGTTATAAGCACCTCATTTTTCAGGTGACCTGGCAAGACTATTCTGAGCAATTACACTGAACCACCAACGCAATACAAATAAGGTAGAGAAATTGGACCCCTAGTGTGCGTTAAGTCCTGCTTTTGCTTCAGCAAGTGACCCGTATGTGAGTCTATCCCCGTGTTAAGTGGCAAGCTAGGACATCTCACGAACTACCCTACAGCCAACCGACCCCCTCACACATATGGAGACAAACTAAAGCCAACAAAGTGATGGGTGCTTTTAAGCAATACACCTAGCTCTCTGCATATTCATTTAGTTATTTAAATAACAATTACAATTAACAAGGTTGAATAACAACAATACAAGAGGAGAGTGAAAGGAGACGAAGAGGAGAATACTCAATGGTTCCATGTAATAATGTCCCTGCAAAAATGTCCCCTGACAAAAAAAGTCACACAGGCCGATTCATGGAATTAATGTGCGCCGAAAAAACGGCGCACGCAAGCGAATAGTGCGATTCGCAGTGAAATAGCGAAAATCGCAGTGCAAGTGCGATTATCGCACAGAAAACATCGCACATCAATTCATGGAAGTCCGTGCACGCGCAAAATGTGGGATGTGCGCTGAAAAAGTGTGCGGCGCACGCTGGCGCACAGGTCATCGAACGCCATGCGATAAGGCCACAGCGAATTCGCACATAGCGCGGCGCACATAACAAAAGTAGGCGTAACACGGGGCGTCACACGCAGAATGGGGAACAACTCGTGAAAATGTGGGCGTCATGGGGTAAGTACACGAGGCAAGTGCGCAGAACGCCCACACGCTCGCCTACAACACGTATTCATGGAATCGAATAGGGAAAAACAGCGCACGGCGAAAGACGTGCACAGGCCCATACATGTCCGCCACACGAAAGCAGGCGGTAGCGTCCCTGCGCAGGAAAAAAATGTGCGCCAAAGTTGTACACGCGCGAGAAGGCCCACACGCGATCGGGCCTGGGGGAGCGCGTGCGTGTATCTCAGAGGTGCGCAAGAAGTTTCACACGCGATCGGGCCTGGGGGAGCGTGTGTGTGTATTTCAGAGGTGCGCAAGAAGTTTCACACGCGATTGGCCTGGGCGCGTGTATTACAGAGGTGCGCGAGAAGTTCCACACGCGAATGGCCTGGGCGCGTGTATTTCAGAGGTGCGCGAGAAGTTCAACACGCGATCGGGCCTGGGGGAGCGTGTGCCTGTATTTCAGAGGTGCGCGAGTGATTTCACACGCGATTGGCCTGGGCGCGTGTATTTCAGAGGTGTGCGAGAAGTTCCACATGCGATCGGGCCTGGGGGAGCGTGTGTGTGTATTTCAGAGGTGCGCGAGAAGTTTCACACGCGATTGGCCTGGGCGCGTGTATTTCAGAGGTGCGCGAGAAGTTCCACACGCGATTGGCCTGGGCGCGTGTATTTCAGAGGTGCGCGAGAAGTTTCACATGCGATTGGCCTGGGCGCGTGTATTTCAGAGGTGCGCGAGAAGTTCCACACACGATCGGGCCTGGGGGAGCGTGTGCGTGTATTTCAGAGGTGCGCGGGAAGTTTCACACGCGATTGGCCTGGGCGCGTGTATTTCAGAGGTGCGCGAGAAGTTCCACACGCGATTGGCCTGGGCGCGTGTATTTCAGAGGTGCATGAGAAGTTCCACATGTGATCGGGCCTGGGGGAGCGTGTGCGTGTATTTCAGAGGTGCGCCAGAAGTTTCACACGCGATTGGCCTGGGCGCGTGTATTTCAGAGGTGCGCGAGAAGTTCCACACGCGATCGGGCCTGGGGGAGCGTGTGCGTGTATTTCAGAGGTGCGCGAGAAGTTTCACACTCGATTGGCCTGGGCGCGTGTATTTGAGAGGTGCGCGAGAAGTTCCACACGCGATTGGCCTGGGCGCGTGTATTTCAGAGGTGCGCGAGAAGTTCCACACGCGATCGGGCCTGGGGGAGCATGTGCGTGTATTTCAGAGGTGCGCGAGAAGTTTCACACGCGATTGGCCTGGGTGCGTGTATTTCAGAGGTGCGCGAGAAGTTCCACACGCGATTGGCCTGGGCGCGTGCATTTCAGAGGTGCGCAAGAAGTTCCACAGGCGATTGGCCTGTGTACGCGATTCCATTGGACCAAAGGCCCTGACAGCGCAGGCGCATCTGTGACGTGACACGCGCGGGCGTGTCCCTGTACCCGGGGGAATGTTACAAGACCAAAAACTGCACGTCCGAGTGTCAGCCCGCGTAATTGGAGGATAGTGCCTCAGTGCGTATACGCGGAAGTGACGTTGGACGTGTGGTGCAGTTTAAAAGGTGCGTGTAGTACGTCATTTCCTTGTACGTGCTTCCCGTGGAGAGCGAGTGGGTGAAATCTGTACTTCTTGTTGGTTCACATGCGATTTACTTCACAGCGTTTCTAGTTCGTACTCCCTGTTACCTCTGTCAGTATTTTCTGATTTTCTCTTCGACCTGTTTCCTCAAACAGCGTTGACTTCTCCTTTTGTCCTGTCTCCTTAGGCAGTGTACAATTCTTCTTTTTGCGGGGGTGTTGCACACGCGTGTATTTTTCACGCTCTTTTCCCAGGCAGACGGTGAGTCGCGCACGTATTTACCAACTGTGCTAGCCCCGTGTGTAGCGTACCCCTTCAGAGGTCATTGTAGGCTGCGTGTGACACGCATACGTTCATTTTTGTGTTTCTGGGTGCCACAGCGTAGTGCAGGTTCCTTTTCCCACGCACGTGGTCTATGAGGGGTCGCGTGCTCGTCATTTTCTTTTTTAGGGGTGCCTGTGCGTTGAGTGACCCGTCATCTTTCCCCAGGGGTTCCATACAGCCTTGCTAGAGCACTTGAGTACGAATTCCATCTAGTACCCTACCCCTTTGACCCCCAATTGCCCAGGACAATTGTCCACTGCAACTCCCATACGCACAACTCCATCAGTGCCATGGCTGGGAGGCGAGCAAGTGGTAAGGGTGGCAAAGGTGGCCGAGCCTCAAGAGGTGGGCGTGGTGGGTGTGGTAGGGGACGTGGCCAGGATTTGCAGACTCCCCCTAGCCCCCCACGTGTGGAGGACCAGTCAGGGACACACATCCCCCATCCCCCCCCATGGTTGAGGGAAACGTGGCTGACACCATCCCTGCTCAGCCCTTGTTGGACCGGCCCGTTGTGGCACCTGACCTAGCACAGGGTGACTCCCAGGCTGACTTACAGGTCACCAAGTCTAGGCCACGGGTGGCGGCGCAAGCCAGTGTCACCAGGCCACGTGGTACAGGGGCAGCCATGTCATCTGCTGCCCCGAGTAGGCGGGGTGGGGAGGCTGCAGGGGCAGCTGCGCTCCGTCCACCCCAGCTCTGACTCTCCCAGCAAGGACAGTGTTGGTCCCGGTACATCAGACTGAGGTTCCCCCTGCCATCATCACACTTCAGCTAATGCCTGCAGAAAGTCATGTGGTCAGTGTGCCATCGCACACTACTACTACACAGTCCACCGGTGCTCCTGCCTCTAGTGTCCAGAGCGACGTAGGGCACTCCGGATCCCCACCACCCACAAAAAGAAAGAGGAAGAGTGCTCGTCCAGTACAGGCTGATGACCCCGACACGGCTACACGGTCCGGCACGCCAAGGAAGCCTAGCTTCAATGATGCCGAACTGGATGCACTTGTGCAGTATGTGTCCGAACATGACGCCGAAATGTTGGTCACTTCAGGGTGTAGGATTACACCTGCTCGACGTCAGGCACACTGGCAGTCCATCGCGGACAGCATAAGTGCCCTTGGGTTTATGAGGCGCACAGCTGTTGAGTGCTACAAGCGCTGGAACGACCTTAAGCGTAGGGCAAAGAAAAAGCTGGCCTCAAGTCATGCCGCAACTCTGGTGACTGGAGGTGGGTCT